>NC_133647.1:125660848-126340134 GCF_009905375.1 Apium graveolens
CTCTATCACTCGTTTTTATCATCAGATGGATGAGAATATACAGAGTCCATAAAATATCTAAATAAGGCCAAGCCCATTACATAAGAAATCACTTCCATCTAGAGTTTTACTATCTCAGGCTATCGTTTTAATCGTTAGCAAGCAAATATATACATACATACATACATATACGTCTCTATATAAAAAATATGAATCTGAACTTGAATTTGAGCCCAATGTAACTGAAAATTATCGTAATAAACGCGATATGTATATACGTTTTTATGAAAACTTAAGAATCAGTTGTGTTGTTCGTAGGCAACATAAGTATCAGTTCCGTTCTTCGTAATTTGATACGTCAGCAATCGGAGAAACACAATTAAAATTTGCGTTTTATGGTAAACGATAATGATTAATGCGTTTTGGATCCTCACAGTAGTTTCATCTTGCGTTTTCATTGACTAATTATTTTTTACCAAAATTTGTAGGTTAATTACTAAGGATTAGTTAGATTGATTTAAGTAAAAAAATTAAATTGAACTAGAATGAAAATGTAAATAACATAAGAATTTGGTGACGCGGAAAACTCATGAATAGGTAAAAATCGCAGGTGGGATTGTGTACACAACCTAAAGAATTTCACTATGGTTTGATATGGATTACAAGATAGGATTTGAGCTACATGCTATGTTCTTAGTACAAAGTTTGTAATCATGTTCATGTGTGTGTAGTAAATGTATACGTTCCTGTGTAGTGTATGCTTCTCTGTTATGCAAAGTGTTTGTGTATTGTTGTGCTTCTCTGTGTTGCCATTTCAAGCTTCATGCCCCCCGCCTTATCCCTTCCTTTTCGCACTCTTCAAACCCATCACTTATCTCCCCCTCTTTTTCTCCAATACGTGCAACAACTACTCAAGAGTAGGTCTTGTAGTCCAAATTTAACTCCTACAAACTAAGGTCGTTGTAGACTAAGCCTTCCAGTGATGCCATCAATTCCTCCCTGTATGATCACGTCCGAGGTAAACTCTTCTTCCCGTCTCGACTTGTCTTCTTATAACTTTGTTGTCGACATTCTAATCGTGTCTTGACATGATGAAAAATCCACACACAACAATAGCCCCAGATTTTATTAATTGAGAAATTAAATTAATAAAATCTCCAATGTAATATAAGCAATTAAATCTATGCGTGTATGTGTAGGTCAAGATAACGTAGAAAAACCATCCACCTTCTCTTGAGACCCGTGTAATTAGTATTTGGATACACATGCATTTGTTGTTCACTTATCAAGAAAACCCCTCTATTATCCTTATCAGGACTCTTTGGTAGCCCCTATATACTCTCTTCCCCCGATCTATCTGTTATTCTTCTCCCCTTCTCTCATCTTTCAATTTGCCTATTCTTCTTTGTCACTTAACAATGGTCAAAAAACACAGCAAAAGCTCAGAAATCCGGAACGACAAAACCCCTATCTCATCCATCGATCAGACCAACCGGGTTGCCACCAATCTGTTAGACCCCCGAGATAATAACCCCAGTGGAATCAAACCTAAGAGAATCGAAGAAGCCAAATTGTTATTCCGTACTAATGTCGTCGCCATCATCCCAGATGCATCAGTCTATGCTAACTTTTATAAGAAAGGTTGGGTTTGCTTTTATTACTACCCTTCGACGTAGGACTTACTTTTTCCTTTTCCAAGTTCATTGTTGGCATGTTGAGTACCCTGAAGGTGTCTCCTGGATAACTCATGTTGTTTGCATAGAGAGTTTTGGCTTGTTTAGACTCTATCGAAGAAAAACACGATATGGGTATTGATATGGAAGTAGTCAATCATTCATACAGTTTGAAAAAGTTTAGTGGTTGCAGGGTTGGTTTCACCAACAAAGATACTGACGGCCCCCTAATCCTATATAACGATACCGTCAATGATTGGAACTGGAAGAAGGGCTACTTCTTTGTTGAGAAAAAGAGCTTAGGGAATGATGTCAGATATCTCTTGGATTTTTGGAACAAAACTGGTAAAATTTTAACCCCCTTTGTTCATTAACGTTATTATTTATCTTTATCTTCAATTTCTCTGTAGATCCGTAGTTCCTTTGTCATGCATGTCAAATATTGTATATTCTCTTCTTGCTCAATAATGAATAGATTGTCTTATAATATGTTTAATCTCTTTTTCTTCCCTATGTCAATATTACGAGAACCATCCTGATAGCCTCTATGTTTTCAATACGATTTATTCTCATATTGTACATCGTTGTGTTTAAGTAGTATCCTTTATGCTTGCAGATTGTGACTTTGAATTTGATGAGGATAATTTTAAGGCTAAAACTGTCGTTGATAAAATTCTTGCTTTGCCAATTGGGGAATGATTGTGGCCAAATTGTTTGGGTAAATTTATACGCAATGTCAGTCAAGTTAATGTCGGTGAATTTGCCTCGACCATGAAGAAATCTTAATCAAGACATAATGCTAGCACTTCTAAAAAGTCATCGCAGAAGTCTGCCGTCAATAGGACTCATAGAAATCAACTTTTAGCCCCAATAACTAAGCCGTCTCATTCTGCTTTGAGTCTGTCTTCTGAATCTCAAGACGACCCCAAGAGTATCAAAGATGGTGAGATGAGCTCTGGGAGAATCTATGTTAAAGGTATACATCAAGTATCTTCTTCTCTGACGTATTTTCTTTTTACATTATATTTATCCCTTGTTATATTTGAAGGATTTCGAGCATATAAACTTAACGGAAACGATGTAAAATTAAATTAAAACCGGAACAAAATCGAAACCTTATGCATGGATGCGAAAATAAATATTTAATTTGTAGTAAGAATCTTTATCTTAAAAAAGCTTTAAAAGTTTATTAATGGATGATTAATGGAGTTCCAAACCTTGTTAAATCACCACGTATCCGCTCTCACGATCTACACTCTATGGCATCCACACAAACGCTTTTCTTGAAGAATTGATGTGCACTAGCACCCGAAAACTCCATCTCTAACTCTCTTCCTCTTTCTCCTTGAACGTCTAGGGTTTTGTAAAATCATGTATCATCTTTTTATATATAAATCAGCCCTCAAAGAGTTTATATAGAGAGAATAATGAGTTTTCTAATTATAATCTAATTATAATTAATACTAATCTGAAATCCCAATTTATTATTTTATTAAGTCACACTTAATTAATTAATAACTTATTTCGGAATTATTTTAAGTAATTTCTCTATTTTATATATTTAATTAATTAAGTCATACTTAACTAATATCATAAATAAATAAAAATTACTTATTTAATTTAAATTCATAATTTAAATTATTTCTCCCTCAAGCGTTCTTTGTGTGTGACCCTTTAGGTTATTATTACGTTGAAAATAATTTTAAAATTGTAAACAATGAGCGCATCTAGTAATACATCATTGCTACCCAAGTAATAATAATTAAATCGGTGATTCGATTAAACCTTCTATGATAATATACAATATAATATAATCCATTTAACCAAATATTATAGATTTAACTTGAGGCATGTAATGTGTCATTTTCATCATATTTTAATCCAAGTTTCCTTGATCAATGAGTAAACCATCATATCAAATCAACATTTGAGCATGACCACGCATTTCATAGTCTAACTCACAAAAGAGGCCAATAATATCACTCCTAAAATAGGAGGGCCAAATCCCATCTAGATCATTCATATTTCTCATACGTTTCATAATATACCTGAAATACATGTTTATCATTATTGGGTCAAAGATAACTTTTAATGTAATCAAAGTACAGTAATTCCCGTATAAAAATATATTGATTTCAAGTCTAAGGACCATTACATCATTATCACAGTGAGAATTACTTATTACACAACAGACATGTAGAATCTCACATTGGATCTTATCCAGCACCATGTACATTTACATCTGCCTGTATTTTTGACTTTAGTATTACTATACCTATGATCAATGAGATGTGATCATCAGTCAGCAAACACACCAGTCTTAATGCATTATTATTGTCCATTAACAATAATACTCGACTAGGGACCTTTAGGAATATTGATAATATTCTCATAATATCAATTCTAAGTCACGTACTTAAAGATATAGAATTCATATCATATTGAAGGACATTTATTAATCGAACATTTATATCGCATTAAATTAAGACATAATAATTTATAAAGGGAATAATCGATAGAACATAAACATTGATAATCCAAATGTTTTAAACTAAAACATTATAGTGTTGGACTCATTGGAAGACATCTGATCAACTTAATATTAAATTTAGGGTTTTATTAATTTTAAAATGATCATGATCCCATCATAAAGAGATTCCCAGTTTTTCCTTGAATAAAACACTTCAAATCAATATTCGTCAATAGTTTGATTTCAAGGTAGTGAGGGAATCATAACGGTCTTGCTTAAAACCCAAAACCTTGCAAGTTCAATGAACCCGCTTTTAACAAAACCACCCCATGTCAGAAATAAAGAAACTTCATATTTTATTCCATGTTTCATAAACACGAGAATCTCATAATTGTTCGTTCATTTTAAAATCTTGAGTCATTACATATTTTATCTTGTTTAGCAAGTGTTAGGTCACACAATACTGTAGAAGGGGGTTGAATATAATGTTTATACAATCAAATCGATTTAACATAAGTATGTAACAAAGATCAAGTATATTGAATAAACTCTATTACAATAAGAACTGTTGTTCTCTTTCAGTGATGAACAAATATCACTAAGAGCTGCTAGGTTACAATGTATAATCTTCTCGATAATAATAACACATCTAGTGTAAACCCTAAGTTTGTGTTTATATAGTACATAGTTACAAGATATATTCTAATTGATATGGAATACAATTTCTGTCTCCTAAAATATATCAATCAGATATCTTCTACAAGTCTTCCAGTCTTCTAACTCTTTCCATGCATATCTTCTTTTGTTTTAGTCTCGGTCTTCTCCTGTAAATCAGCTTCCTTCCTTATATGAAAGTCTTCCCGCACTTAAGTTCTGATATGACCTTAAGTTCTGATATTAAGCTCTGACTTCCAGTAAGTCCTGATTTCATTAAGTACTGAAAAACTAAACACAAATCATATTAGACATGACATCTCAAATATCTCTAACAATCTCCCCCAACTTGTAAATTATGCAAAATATACAAGTTAATAGATTTGATGATGTCAAAAACATTTAAGTACAAATGTAAATAAGAGTTTAACTAGATAACTAACTACAACTTACAGTCCTTGTAACTTTTACCAATCTCACTGAGTCAATCTGAATCAAAGTGATTCTTGACAAAGCTTAATATCATCTTTTCTTCTTTAATCCTCAGGACTTGAGATAGTGTAGTCTTGACTTGCTTCAAATCTTCACCCTGACTTTCAGTCTGGTAGATTGCAGTCCTTAGAGTAGAAATATGGTTTCTTTCTAAACCATCATCCAGTCTTATTACCCTTGGATGAGAAGAATCTTCATTGTAGCATAGACATTTCTCTTTCAGTATCACTTCAAGCTTAGCAGAATCCTTCTTCATTGGAATCTCACTTCCATCATCTTCAATAATATTAGGAATGAATTCTGTAACCCTTGAACCAGAAATTCTAGCTTTATCTCTAATGGTCTTCAATATGAAATTTGACCATCTCCTGGTAATATCAGACTTTACCTCTAAAAGGTAATGAAAAAATTGAAGTTCTTTCAGTGATTTGTTCAACACATCTGATTCTGACATATGATATGTCCTTCCATCTTCAAGAAATAGAATTAGATTTTCCTTGACATTGTGCTTGTCATGACCATCCAGTACCACTTGAACAGAGATAACCTTATCAAGGTGTTTCTGTGTAACATCTTCAAGAGGTCTGTCAGTCAATAAAAATGGATCTCTAGTAGCAACTTCAACTCATGTCTTGATCTTAGCTTCATCAGAACCTAGTCTAACCCTATCTCTTGGTTCTCTAGCATTTAACCCAATAGTCATGAAAGTAGACGGCAATTGGCTTTTCTTTGAATCTGATGGTTTGACATTTTTCCACAGAAGTTTCTTTTTATCAGCTACTTCCATCTTGTCTAAATCAACTTGAGCATTGTCAGAGGTTGATGTCTTGATGAGTTTATTAGAACTTGCTATTTCTGTTGTAGCTTGCTGTTCTTCACTCTGAACAACTTGAGCCTTGTCAGAGGTTGTCTTTGATTCTTCAGAAATCTTCCTTCTTTTCAGAGTTTGAATATCTTCATCTTCAACAAGAGTATCATTAGTAACTTGAACCATTTTTCACACTAGTTTCATAAGAATTTGAGGAATTTTCATCTCTAGTAGCTTGGTTGGTTCATCAAATTTTCCCTTCCCTTTGTCTTTGGGATCAATCTCAGATAGTGATCTTGTTTTGGGCTTTGATGCCTCAGTATGTGACTTCTCCTTGATCACAATGCCTTTTACCTTAGGCCTTGGAGGTTTCTTTGCAACAGAAGCTTTTGGCTTTAGATTTGTCTTTTCAGCTTTAAATCTAGCTTCTTCCTCCTTGAGATTTTCTAAATCCATTCCTGGATTTTGTTTCAGAAATAATCTTCTAGCAATTTCCTCATCAAGTGTCTGAATCTTGGGATCTTTGTAGTAGAAAGTAGTCTGTTTTCCTTTGAGCTTTAGAGTTTGCATAAACTTTTGAGAGTCTTGACTTCCATCTTATATCAGAACATCAGGTTTTGTCATCAGACTTTGCTCATCAGGACTTGATATCAGATTTTGATTATCAGCACTTGCTATCAGATTTTGATTTTTAACAGCTTCAGAACCTTTCTTCTTTTGAATAGAAGATCTGCTTGTATCAATAATTAGTTTCCTAGAAGAAACCTTGCTGCTGTGCTCTTTACCTTGAACTTGACCTCTACCCTTGCTAGGGTTTCCCTGGTCATCAGCTTCATCATCTTTCTTCTTCAGTACTTGATCATTAGAGCATTTGGACTTAACTATCTTCTCCCCCTTTTTGGCATCATCAGTTAATAAGAGAGAGGGAAGAAGTTCAACTGAAGATTGGAGTTCATCCAATTGAGCTTTTTGAGAAGCTTGATTTTGCAGAACCTCGACAATTTGGGCCTGTTGCTTCTCCTGAACTTTCTCAATTGCTTCAACCTTTTCTGAAATAGGTCTGATAAACCTCTTTTTATCAAGCTTGGTCTCCATATCTAGCTTTTCAGCTTTTTCAAGAAGCTTATCAACCTTTTCTTGAGTAGCATAGTGTAGACCTTGAAGATTTTTGGTAGACAGAGCTGTCACTTTGAGTTGTGTCTTGAAATCAGAATTTTTGAGCAACTCATCAGCTTTTCCAAAATGGTCTATCAGTACTTTGGAGTTTGGAATGAAATCAGTTTCATTCCACTTCTTGGTCCACTCCACACCTCTGTGAGTATCTTCCCAAGGAATAGGAGCAGCTTGCTCAACAAACTTCTCAATAAGTGCCTCCTTGCCTAGAATGGGAGCTGGAGTATCGACAGAAACACTATCTCCAGTACTGGATGAAGAATCATCATTCTCTGATAAGACAAGTGTATGGGAGGCAATGGGAGATTCTGGAACTACCTCATCTAAATTCTGATCTTCAGGTTCCTGATCAAGAATTGGTGTGGATGGTATCTCAGCATTTAAGATTGGAGAATGAATTGGAGATGTCTGAGCTGCTGTAGGAGCTTCCAAATAAAGAACAGTTGGTATATTCAGATTATGAATATCTATCTCAGAATTTGTGCCTTGTTCTTCAGCATCATCTGTTGCCTTTATTGGAGAGACAAGAGGGGTGGGCACAGTGTCTTGAGCTTGAGTAGGGGATGACAGAGCTTCAATTACAACAGGTTCTGATGAGATCAGAGATTCTTGATCCCCTTCCTCAGCTTCAGTAGTATCCTCAGATGGAGGCTTAGCCATGTGCCTCTTAGCTCTCATTTTCTTCAATCTTCTTGCTAGTGAAGGAGTTGCTTTATCATCAGAACTTAGAGTTCTCTTCGTCTTCAAAGTATCAGAACTTTGAGTTTCAGCATTTATCTGATGGGTTGACCCTTCAGCTTCTGTGTCATGCTGAAAAACCATAATTTCAGCTTCAACAGCCACATGTATCGATGTATAAACCTGTGCTTCCTCTTCACTATCAGATTCATCCCTTAGAATCATCTTTTTTCTTTTTGGTTGAGGTTGAGGAACATACTTTGCCCTTTTTGGCCTGGAAGATGAAGGTCTGATGGTAGGTGCTGATGGTTGTTGTTGTGAAGATTGAGCTGATGGTTGGAAGTAAGTTCTGATGGTAGGTGCTGATGGTTGTTGCTGTGAAGATTGAGCTGATGGTTGGAAGTAAGTTCTGATGGTAGGTTGAGTTGATTGAGGTTGAGAGGTGGTTGGTTGTGTAGTTGTTAGAGGTGCTGATGGAGGTTGGGTTGGTTGGACATCAGGATATAAGGCAGCATAGGTGGCTTGATCAGAGTTTACTAAGACTTGTTTGACAGATGTAGGAATTTGAAGGGGTCTCAAAACAGTCTTCTTATTATCAGTAGATAATAAGTCAATAAAGGCTCTCTTAGCAAGCTTAAATGGTTCAATTAATTCACTTGCTAGTTGGGGTGCATCAGAGCAACAAAAACTATAAATAAGCTCACAGAATCTAGCAAAGTAAACTGTATTTCTATCTTCTGTCATCCTATCCCCAATAAATCCTAAAGTAGCACTTGCATAATCAAAATGAGTTTGATTAATGAGAGCATACTCGATTTGTTGACTAAGAATTGGGATTGCATCAAAGTTTGAACATTTGTTTGCAAAAGTTCTGGCGATGTAGTCAAAGAAGAAACTCCATTCCCTCCTTATGTTGGGTCTCTTCAACTGTCCCAACTTTGCCAAAGTTTTCTCATAGCCCAGATTGGCCATTAGCTGTTGAAGAGCTGGCTCCTCAACTGTTGAATATATGCAGTTTTCTGGCAGATGGAGTGCTTGTCGAACTGTGGCCAAAGTCACCACATGGGCATCTTCCCCTGTTGAAAAGATGATACTTGGGGACCCATGAGCACCACCATCATCATACATGCCACTTCTCCAAAACTCCAGCACTTGAGTTCCAGAGATTGCTTCTGGTTGGGTCAAAGCATACCCAATTTCAGAGTTAGCAAGGAAATCCTGAATGTAGTGTAGTTCTGATGAAGCTTCACCCTTGCTAAGAATAGCCAAGTAGTTGTTGGGAACAAACTTAGCTCCATTGAAAACAATGTCTTTTGATGCCATTTCTGTAAGAAATAAGGGAGAAAATTGAGTGTGCACAAGGTGTTTGATAAAAGTCCTGTAAGAAAAAGCTTCAGAGAATATTATAGAGAGAGAGAGAATAAGAGAGATTAGAGAAAGAAAAGTAGGTAAAAGATTATAAAATCTTTTTACTCCCATATTTATACTCTCCTTTTGACGACTGTTATGATTGAAGCAGAACAGACTTTAGACACCTGGCAGCATATTATTAGTCAAAACATTATTAGTGGGCACGGGTATTAAGCAGTAATAAATGTGCACATGCAGTGTTTCAAAGAAAACACGCTTCCCACTTACTTAATGATTATGACCGTTTTTATCTCACCTAATTATATTCTGATAAAATATGACCGTTACTGTATTTACCACAAATGAGTCAAGTAAATTAATAATGCTACATAAGCATTAGAGTTTGCATCAGGATTTAATATCAGAACTTGACTATTATTAGATTTTAACAGTCATCTGAACATGGCTTCTGTACTCAAAAAGTGAATATTTGTTACTGTGATTCTTCATACAAATACTGATTTCTTTCTTCAGAGTTTAATCATCAGAACTTCCATCAGAACTTGTCCTCAGAATTTATGCAAATGACATTTAACTGTTTGTCAAAAACAACTTAATCACCACAGTAATTTTCATTATTCATATGGAGTAAGAGTGTGTGCATTAGCAGAATATCAGATAAAGATTAAAGTCTGATAAACTTCAGTATATCTTAGAAATAAGGCATAACTAAGAAAAGTGCTTAAAATCTGTCATTAATAATGAAGTCTACTATAGAATAAATTTATTCAAGAGTCCACCTCAACTGTTTGTGCTCATTTTATGCATCTTTTGAAATTCCTTTTTACAGTGGCTTCTCAGTGTAAGTGAGTCACAACTGCTATCAGAATTTATGCTATTATCATAGTATTTCTCCAGTAATCAGAGAATGCGAAAAGTCACCAAGAAAAATTTATTTGCTTTTCTAATGCATATTACTTAATACCAGCAATGCACTTGGGTCTTTCCTTCCACATTTTTACTCTAGATCTTAAAGGAGTACCTGACTTCAATTTTCTTTTCTTTTCTTTTCTTCAGATAAGTGAGGCTTATCAAGCATGTGGTTCATCCTTAAGATTTACTGACATCAGAATTTGACAAATAAGAAGCAAGAATCTAGTTTGTGACTTAGTAATAAGATACACAAAGTAAATTTGACTAAGCTCAAAATCAGAATTTGTTTGTGTTAATGAATTTCCACATAAACAACTAATACAAACATGGGATTTCTAGTACGTTAAAGACTACTAGGTCAACATTTAGTATAGTAATCCTCATTGGATTGAATAGTCACAGAACATTCAAATCACTATTAGAGTATATAGATCCACATCAGATTACAATCAGCATTTAATGTATTTTAATTTAAGCACAGATTACATGAAGATAAGACAATCTGTAAACAATGATCATAAAGTCTGATGCATGAGAACAAAAACTAAGCAGATTTAGGAAAAGAACCTGAAACCATTCCAAGTTCATTTATCAGTATTCTAAAAGTAGCTTCACATAGTGGTTTTGTGAAGATATCTGCTAGTTGTTGATCTGTTGGAACAAAATGTAATTCCACTGTACCTTTCATCACATGTTTCCTCATGAAATGGTACCTAATACTGACGTGCTTTGTCATTGATTGTGGAACTGGATTACCTGTCATAGCAATAACACTTTGATTATCACAGTAAATAGGTATTTTAGAGAATTCTAACCCATAATCCAGTAACCGATTCTTCATCCAAAGAATCTGTGCACAACAGCTTCCTGCAACAATATATTCTGCTTCTGCAGTTGATGTGAAAATTGATTTCTATTTCTTGCTAAACCAAGAAACCAATCTGCCTCCAAGAAATTGGCAGCTTCCACTAGTGCTTTTCCTGTCTATTTTGCATCCTGCAAAATCTGCATCTGAGTAACCTATTAGCTTAAAATCCGATTCTCTAGGATACCACAATCCTAGATCAGCTATACCCTTGAGGTACTTGAAAATTCTTTCCGCAGCTATTAGATGAGGTTCTCTTGGATCAACCTGAAATGTTGCACAAAGACAGGTAGCATACATGATATCAGGTCTACTTGCAGTTAAATAGAGTAAAGAACCAATCATACCTCTATAGTTAGTAATATCTACTGATGAACGAGTATCTTTATCTAACTTGGTTGCAGTGGCCATGGGAGTGGATGCAGTTGAACAGTCTTGCATTCCAAATTTCTTCAGTAAATTTCTGGTGTACTTGGATTGATTGATAAAAGTACCTTCTTCATTTTGCTTGACTTGAAGTCCCAGAAAATAGCTAAGTTTTCCCATCATACTCATTTGATATCTTGACTGCATTAGCTTTGCAAACCTTTCACATAGTTTCGCATTTGTAGAACCAAATATGATATCATCAACATATATCTGTACCAAAAGTAAGTCCTTTTTATGGTTGAGGTAGAACAAGTGTTTTATCAATTGTACCTCTGTGAAATCCACTTTCCATAAGGAATTGAGCTAAAGTCTCATACCATGCTCTTGGAGTTTACTTAAGGCCATAAAGTGCTTTATCAAGCCTGTAAACATGATTTGGAAATTTTGAATCTACAAAGTCTGGAGGTTGTTCAACATATACCTCTTCTTCCAATTCTCCATTGAGAAAAGCACTTTTCACATCCATTTGAAAGATTTTAAACTTTTTGTGAGCAGCATAAGCCAAAAAGATTCTTATGGCTTCCAATCTAGCAACTGGTGTAAATGTTTCATCATAATCAATACCCTCCTGTTGAGAGTAGCCTTTAGCAAGCAGCCTTGCTTTGTTTCTTGTAATTATGCCATCACTGTCAGTTTTGTTTCTGAACACCCATTTTGTGCCAACAATTGATCTGTTATTTGGTCTTGGTACTAGGGTCCATACTTTATTTCTTTCAAATTCATTTAACTCTTCATGCATTGCTTGCACCCAATCAACATCTTGAAGAGCTTCTTCCACTTTCTTTGGTTCAGTCTGAGATAGAAAAGAATGATAGAGACATTCATTTGATGTTGCAGTTCTAGTTCTGACACCTACTTCAGGATCTCCAATTATTAAGTCAGGTGTATGTGATTTAGTCCACTTCCTTGCAGATGGAAGTTGTTTTCTAGATTTGGATCCTCCCCCATGATCCATGCTGTCTCCATCAGCATTTTATGATGCTCCCACTGTAGTTATGCTCTCTGAGACTTCAGAATTTGAGTTGGATCCTTCAGGATTTGAAGAATTAGAGTTTCCAGAATTATTAGAACTTGGCTCATCAGAACTTGATGAATCAGAACTTGAGGAGCCAGTGACAGGTTCTGATGCTTCTTGAGAGTCTTGAGTTGTGGTAGGATCTTCAGCTTGCTCCCCCTGGACAGGTGCATTTTCTCTTTCAGTAGTTACCACAGTTTCAATGACATCAGAACTTAACCCGTCCGAACTTACAAGATCAAAGTTTAAGTCATCAGAATTTACTGAATCAGAATTTAAATTTTAATTTTCAAATCTCAGCTGATCATGATCATTGAAATCTTCAAGTTCAGTAATCTTCTTATCATCAAAAGATACATTGATAGATTCCATGACTACCCTTGTTCTTAAATTGTAGACTCTGAAGGCTTTTGTGGAAAGTGGATATCCAACAAAAATTCCTTCATCAGCTCAGGATGAGTCTTAAGAACAAAAAATTTTCAACCAAATACATGAAAGTATTTCAGATTTGGCTTCTTTTTCTTCACCATCTCATATGGTGTTTTTCCATGCTTGTTTATGAGTGTGGCATTCTGTGTAAAACAAGCAGTCTGCACAGCTTCAGCCCAAAAGTAGGTTGGTAGCTTTGCTTCATCAAGCATAGTTCGTGCAACTTCAAAGAGAGTCCTGTTCTTTCTTTCTACAACTCCATTTTGCTGTGGTGTTCCAGGTGCAGAAAATTCCTGTTTGATTCCATGCTCTTTGCAGAACTCTTCCATGATTGAATTCTTGAACTCAATACCATTATCACTTCTTATTATTTTAACAGAATCTTTGACCAATTTATCCAGCTGTTTGGCATGATCAGTTATAGTAGATGCAGTTTCATTCTTCTTGTGCAAGAAATACACCCAAGTGTATCTTGTGAACTCATCCACTATAACCATAACATATTTCTTCTTTGCAATAGACATGACATTGACTGGACCAAATAGATCAACATGCAGTAGACGATAAGGCTCAAGAATTGAAGATTCAGTTTTGCTCTTGAATGAAGATTTTCTTTGTTTTGCCTTTTGACATGAATCACAAAGGCCATCAGGAGCAAATACTGATTTTGGCAGTCCTCTCACAAGATCTTTCCTTACAAGCTCATTTATGTTGTTAAAATTTAAATGAGAGAGTCTTTTGTGCCAATTCCAGCTTTCTTCAATTGATGCTCTACTCAACAGACAGATTGCATAACCATCAGAACTTGTTGAAAGTCTGGCTTCATAAATGTTACCATGCCTGTAACCTTTCAGAACCACTTTGCCTATAGAATTGCTTACAACTTCATAATTTTCTTCAAAGACATCCACATGATAACCTCTGTCACAGATTTGACTCACACTTAGTAGATTGTGGTTAAGTCCTGAGACAAGAGCTACTGTTTCAATGATGACATTCCCAAGATTGATATTGCTATATCCCAGAGTTTTTCCCATGTTGCCATCTCCATAAAAAAATCCTGGGCCAGCTTTCTCCACAAATCTGATAGTAGGGCTTTATTTCCAGTCATATGTCCTGAACATCCATTGTCTAGCACTAGGATATTTTTCCTATTAC
Organism: Apium graveolens; assembly: GCF_009905375.1. Lineage (NCBI taxonomy): Eukaryota > Viridiplantae > Streptophyta > Magnoliopsida > Apiales > Apiaceae > Apium > Apium graveolens. Next base: position 125,674,955 of record NC_133647.1, read on the forward strand.
CCTGCAATCACAAAGACCACTATTGGTTAGTTTTAAGGACCCAGACTTGCTTGGATCCTTTGGCCTTTTTAAGTTTGTTAGCATTTACAACGAATTTAGTTTCAGAGTTTATGCTAACATGCTGTTTATCAGAATTTATATCAGAATTTGCACTAAAAGGAATAATACTAACTTTCTTCAAAGAAGGTTTTATTTGATAATAATCATAGTACAAACTATGATATTCCTTACAAGTATAAATGGAATGCCATAAACTACCACAATGAAAACAAGGATTTTGTGGCTTAAACCTAACAGACTGACTTTTAACTCCTGATTTAGGAGGTAAAGAGTTTATATCTTTATTTTTCCTGCAAAAAAAAGCAAGATGGTTAGAGTTTTTACAGTTATAACATTTCTTTCTAGGAGCATTAGGAACAGGCATATAATTATTGCTTTTATTCATACCTTTCTTTCCATTCCTATTTTTCCTAGCTTCCTTTACCTTGTTGGCATTCCTAATCTCTTTCAGCTTATGCTTAAGTTGCTTCTTAGTCATTAAGCCTATGTTTACTTCAGCTGGTTCATCCTGTTCTAATTTGTCAGAAGTTGATTTTTCTTTTTCTTCTGTCCTAGTTTCTTTCATCTTTTCAGAATCAGACTTTATAGTTTTTGCTACAAACTTAATAGGATTTACCTTTGGCTTAGCAGTCTGTTTAACAATAATTGGCTCAATTTGTTTAGTTCCTTTCTCACTTTTATCATCTCCATAACCTAAACTCTCTTTCCAGTTTCCACTACTTAGTAAATTCTGAGTTGTTCTACCAGAGTTAGTCCAAGTTCTGATAATCTCTCTTTCCTTTTCTAAATCAGTTTTTAGAGATTCATTCAATTTTAGCACTTCATCTCTAACATACAAAACATCATCTCTTTCTTTCTTAGTTTGATGAAGAAAAACTAACTTCTTTTCTAAATAGTCATTTCCCTTTTTAAAAGCAAGATTTTCAGATGTTAATCTTTCACATGTTAAAGTCTGATCTCTATAACTAATGAACATGGTTTTAAGATATAATCTCAACTCAGTAATATCATCAGTATGAAAAGCATAAGTTGTTTGAGGTACCTTTAATTCAACAGTTTCAGGACTGCTATCAGCATTTTCCATCAAGGCATAATTCACCTCATGTTCAGAATCTGAAGTGTCTGTCCAGCTTTTCTTCTTTGTGACAAGTGCCTTGCCTTTGTCACTTTTTCCTTTCTTGCAGTCAGGAGATATGTGGCCTCTTTCACCACAATTGTAGCATTTGACATTTGAGTTGTCTCATCTGTCAGACTTTCCTTTACCTTCAGACTTTCTGAACCCTTTCTTATCAGAACTTCCACTTTTCCTGGAAAACTTCTTGCCTTTTCTAAATTTCCTGTAGGCTATCTTTGTGATACCCTTCACCATAAGAGCACACAATTTCATCATCTCTTCATCAGCATCCATTTCAAGTAAACTTTCAGTTTTTGAATCATCATCATCAGAATATGATGACTTTAAATCAGACTTTATGATGAGAGCCTTTCCTTTGCTCCTCTTTGAGCAAACAACTTTAGGAGATTCCTCCTCAGCTTTAAGAGCAACTGTCCTTGACTTTCTTCCATGCCTCTTGCTCCTTTGATCCATCTCAAGTCCATGAGTCTTGAGCATACCATAAATTTCATCAAGAGTAGTTTCAGTAAGGTCATAGTTGTCTCTTAAGGTAGTAGACTTCAAATCCCAACTTTCAGGAAGAGCTAAAAGGAATTTTAGATTTGAATCTTCAAGATCATATTCCTTGTCCACCAGTGACGGATCATTCAAGAGTTTGGCAAACCTGTCATATAAATCAGTTAATGACTCATCAGCTTTTGAGTCAAAGTGCTCATACTCTTGAGTGAGTATAGTCTTCCTGTTCTTCTTGATTGCATCAGTTCCCTGGCATCTTGTCTCCAAAATATCCCATATCTCTTTTACAGTCTTGCAATGAATTACCCTGTTTGACATGACATTATCAATGGCACTATGCAGCAAATGCCTTACCCTTGCATCCTTGGCAATACATGAGATGTCTTTAGCTGTATACTCACTTTTCTCCTTTGGTATGGTCTTTGCTGGTTGATCAGCAACTACAACAGAGAGCTTGGTTGGCTTATGCGGTCCTTCATTAATTATGTCAAGGTATTCTGGATCTGTAGCTTCCAGAAACATAGTCATCTTCACTTTCCATATGGGATATTCAGAAGGTCTCAGTATGGGAACCCTAATAGTCTCATATCGACTGTGGGTTTGAGTGTTTTGAGTTTCTTGAGTTTTGGTGGGCTTGGTTGGAGTTTGTGCTTCTTCAGACATGATTGTTTGGATCTTTACTGTATGTGTGTTAACAGAAAAGCTCTGATACCACTTGTTAGGTCAGACAACACTGTAGAAGGGGGTTGAATACAGTGTTTATACAATCAAATCGATTTAACACAAGTATGTAACAAAGATCAAGTATATTGAATAAACTCTATTATAATAAGAACTGTTGTTCTCTCTCAGTGATGAACAAATATCATTAAGAGCTGCTAGGTTACAATGTATAATCTTCTCGATAATAATAACACATCTAGTGTAAACCCTAAGTCTGTGTTTATATAGTACACAGTTACAAGATATATTCTAATTGATATGGAATACAATTCAGTCTCCTAAAATATATCAATCAGATGTCTTCTACAAGTCTTCCAGTCTTCTAACTCTTTCAATGCATATCTTCTTTTGTTTTAGTCTCGATCTTCTCCTGTAAATTAGCTTCCTTCCTTATATGAAAGTCTTCCCACACTTAAGTTCTGATATGACCTTAAGTTCTGATATTAAGATCTGACTTCCAGTAAGTCCTGATTTCAGTAAGTCCTGATTTGTCCTATTGTTAAGTTCTGAAAAACTAAACACAAATCATATTAGACATGACATCTCAAATATATCTAACAGCAAGCATGGCATTGATGTCGTATCTAATACATACATCCTTAATCTAATTAAGCATGCATCATTAAACTTCTCTATACATACATTCATCATATGCGCATACATATGTAAAGTGCAATAAAGTAAACGTGGTTGGTTATGACTTCATCCTATGTGATCTTCATCAAGCTAATGACAAAGATCTAGGTCAATCTAAGATGGTAAATAAATACTAGTTAATGATTACATGTTTTCTTTTTTTGAGTTGCCTCATTGTATTACTTTCTTGGATTGCCTCTATTGGACCGGCCTTCCTTGATCTTTAAATCTTCATGTCTTCATGTACATTACAAGAATAAAATATAAAAACTAATCTAATGAACTTATAAGAAGAACTCGAGTTACATTCGAGATTTAATAATTACAAGATCAAACGACATGCAAGCCGTATTTAAAAACCAAAACCATTAACCTAAAGGTCATCAGCCATAACCATCTATCATGCTCAATTAATACTTAAGAACATGTTAAAACACATTATCTGATCTTAACATATCATAATCTTCATGATCTAATCATAAAAATAAAATATGGCAAAAATCAGAAAAAAAGAATCAAATTCTAAAAACATTAAATCGCTCTTTACAAGTAGTAAACGACGTCAAACACCTTACAAATGAGTTAAAACCTAAAGGTCATAAGCCATAACCATCCACCATGCTCAATTAATACTTAAGAACATGTTAAAACACATAATCTGATCTTAACATATCATACCCAACATGATCTAATCATAAAAACAAAATATGGCAAAAATCAGAAAAAAATCAAATTCTAAAATATTAAATCGTTGTTTACATGCAGTATACGATGCAAACGCTTTACAGACGAGTTGATGATAGCTTTGGCTATCAGTTTTGTTCAGACTCTCGATTCCCTATCGATTAAAGTATTCGTTCGCAAAAATCGGACACCAGATCCAGATTTCAGAGAATCTGCAACATCTGATTTAGAATCCGTATCTAATATGATTCTCATAATAAGAACAAACATAAATCATGTATATATCAATATACATACAGATCATATAGTCATCATATGATTATACACCTCACACGAATATCGTATATTGAAGTTATACATATACAAACATATTGTATCAACATCAAAACATGGAAAATCACGTACATGCATGTATATCAAAAACGGTTAAACACATAAATGAATTTAACACTTTCACAAGTAGCTCTGATGCCATTTGAAGGGTTTCGAGCACATAAATGCAACGGAAATGATGTATAATTAAATTAAAACCAGAATAAAATCAAAATCCTACGCAAGATCCATGCGAAAATAGATATTTAATTCGTAGTAAGAATCTTTCCCTTAAAGAAGCTTTAAAAGTTCATTAATGGAGGATTAATGGAGTTCTAAACCTTTTTGAATCACCACGTATCCCGCTCTCACGATCTACGCTCTACGATATCCACACGAACGCTTTCCTTGAAGGATTAATGTGTACTAGCACCCAAAAACTCCATTTCTACCTCTCTTCCTCTTTCTCCTTGAATGGCTAGGGTATTGTAAAACCATGTATCTTTTTTTATATAAATCAGCCCTCAAAGAGTTTATATAGAGATAAGAATGAGTTTTCTAATTATAATCTAATTATAAATAATACTAATCTGAAATCCTAATTTATTATTCAATTAAGTCACACTTAATTAATTAATAACTTATTTCAAAATTAGTTTAAGTAATTTCTCTTTTTTTATTTATTTAATTAAGTCATACTTAATAAATATCATAAATAAAACAAATCACCTATTTAATTTAAATTCATAATTTAAATTATTTCTCCTTCAAGTGTTCTTTGTGTGTGACCCTGTAGGTTACTATTATGTTGACAATAATTTTAATATCTCATATTAAAATTATAAACAATGAGCGGTATCTAGTAATACATCATTGCTACCCAAGTAATAATAATTAAATCTATGATTTGATTAAACCTTTCATGATAATGTACAATGTAATATAATCTCTTTAACCAAATATTATATTAAACTAAAGGCATGTAATGTGTCATCCTCATCATAATTTAATCCAAGTTTCCTTGATCAATGAGTATACTATCATATCAAATAAACACTTGAGCATGGCCACGCATTTTATAGTCTAGCTCACACAAGAGCCCAATAATATCACACCTAAAATAGGAGGGTTAAATCCCATCTAGATCATTTATATTTCTCATACGATTCATAATATATCTGAAATACACTTTTATCATTACCAGGTCAAAGGTAACTTTTAATATAATCAAAGTACATTAATTCTCGTATAAAAATATAATGATTTCAAGTCTAAGGACTATTACATCATTATCACAATGAGAATTACTTATGATACAACAGACATGTAGAATCTCACATTAGGACTTATCCAGCACCATGTACATTTACATATGCCTGTGGTTTTGATTTTAGTATCACTATACCTATGATCAATGAGATGTGATCATCAATCAACAAATACACCAGTCTTAATGCATTGTTATTTTTCCTTAATAATAATACTTGACTAGGGACCTTTGGGAATATTGATACTATTCTCATAATCTCATTCCTAAGTCACGTACTTAGAGATATATAATTCATATCACATTCCAAGAAAATTTATTAATCTAACATTTATATCGCAGTAAATTAAGACACAATAAATTATAAAGGGAATAATCGATAGAACATAAATATTAATAATCTAAATATTTTAAACTAAAATATTATAGCGTTGTCTCTAGGGCACAAACACTGACAATATTAAGATGGATTGAACCTTTTTTATTCATTGTAGAATTTAAGCCTCCTGTGATAAAACCCTTGATTGTTTCTAGTAAGGACCTGTTTTCTAAAAGAGCCTGTGACGATAAGTCCATGGAGACTGACTCCTCTAAAGCCCCCACATTGTTGAGCCGTTCCTCTAAATCCCCCATGTTGTTGAGTCCCATAAACAGTCCCCTTTCAAAGAAGGTTAAAGTTGATCCATCTGTCACAACCATTAAGTCTGAGTTTGTTGTGCCTCTTTCCATTCAAATTATGATATGGCTGATGATCCTTCTACTTTCACTTATATGCTAAATGACATGCACATCTGGGGATATTTTCATAAAATCCATCTCACTTAACAATCATGTAGTGTCCTCTCAGCGAGCCAGGTGGTAAAGACCTTGGATTAATGTGTTATAGGTTATAACATTTGGTGATATGCCTTTGTGAGTCATTTCAGACACAAGAGCTAAACCTTGATCAACATGTCGGTCTTTGCATAAAGAATCAATGACGGTTCTATAAGTTATTGAATTGGGTAGACAACCGTCATTCTCCATAGATCTGAACAAGTGGACAACCATGAGAATATTTGATGTTTTGCAAAGACCATCAATGATGGTGTTATAGGTAACAAAATCATGCTGAATTTCATTGAATATAATAAGCTTCTTAAATAAATGCTCAACCTCAACAGGTCTGTCATGAGAAAGAAGGCCCTTAATAAGAGTGGTAAAGGGCACAACATCAGGGACAAGACCTCGTTTAATCATCCCACCAATCAACGAGAAGGCATAATCAAGTGTTGCATTATTCAAGTGACAATAACATTTGATGACAGTATTAAAAGTAAATATATCGACCCTAATGCATAGAACACGCATTTCATGAAAAATAGAGACAACTACAGAGTACTCATTCATTCGAATAAGGACAGCTAACAGTTGATTAAAGCAAGTAAAAGAAAGCAGAGGTTTCATATTGAGCATTTTATCAAACACAAAAGGAGCGTCATTGAGTTTATCGAAACCAACCTTGGATTTGTCATAAAGTAATTATTGAAGTTGGATGATGAGGACTCGATGAAGAAGAAATAAAAGTGGTTTTGGATTAGAGTTAGGGAAAGTTAAGAATAAAATAAAATTATAATCAAATTTGAACAATAAAGCAATAATTACTTACAACAGCTGAAGAATGCGGTAGAAATCGACCAGAAAGCATTGATTTGAAACCCATTTTGATCAGCTAAAGTTTTTCAGGAAATATGAGGCAGTTTGAGTTGTCCAAACTAAATTAAACTGAAATTTCCAATTTTCCAATCCGAAATCAAACAGTTACTTGAAAAATTCAAATTAAATCAACGATTTTTATGCTAAACACAAAATTTTATAAATTTACCATAATTTGATTGGATCTCCTATTGATACACAAAACCTCCACCAATTAAAATGAGTCAATTTTATAATTTATAGTGTTTAGCACTAGAAAAATCCTTAAACCAATTCGTTTATCACGGCCGAGTTCATTTACTTTCGTTTTAAACTATTTTTACCTATAAAATGAAGTTATAAATCATTGAACTTGAACTAGAAATTAAGAATCGAAAGTTTGTATCATATTATAAATTTATATTTTCTATTTTAATTATATTAAAAAAATATTAAATTTTTTTGATCTTGAAAATAAAAGAGAGGTAAGAAGTCGAAGAAAATACAATTGATTTTTATACTTTTATTGAATAAATATAAAAAATAATAAATTTATATAAATTTATAAATTTTAATATATTAGAATAAAATATTTTAAGATTAGATCTTTTTACATGTTTGAGTTTTCACATCTTCTATAAATAATCTATTATTAATTGTACATTACTAATACAAGTATTTTTATATCTCAATCTAAATATTTGATCAGCTTGGTTATTTTGGTCGATTTGAAGGTAAAAACTAAACTAAATATTTCATGTGGTCTACTATGCTAGTAAGACCCTAAATGGTGCCCAACTGAATTACACTACTACGAAGAAAGAACTTTTAGCTATTGTCTATGGTTTTGAGAAATTTCGATCTTATCTACTTGGGACTAAAGTGACAGTTTTCACTGATCACGCTGCAATTCGTTATCTCGTCTCAAAGAAGTACTCGAAGCCTAGATTGATAAGATGGGTTCTTTTGCTTTAAGAATTTGAACTAGAGATCAAGGACAGAAAGGGAACTGAAAATCAAGTCGCTGATCATCTCTCGCGTTTAGAGAATCCTAATGCTACTTCATTGGACAAGACATTGATAAATGAGTCTTTTTCCGATGAGCAGTTGTTCGGAGTGCAAGAAGAAGAACCGTGATTTGCAGACATTGTGAACTACCTTGTGAGTAATATCATGCCTCCCGACTTATCTTATGCTCAGAGGAAGAAGTTTCTACATGAAGTGAAGTGGTACATGTGGGATGAGCCATTTCTTTTTCGACAAAGAGCTGACCAAATCATCAGGAGATGTATTCCTTACAGCAAAATGGGGGGATCTTACGAGATTGCCACTCAACGGCTTATGGAGGACATTATGGTGGAGAAAAGACAACAGCTCATATTCTGCAAGCAGGTTTCTTTTGGCCAGCCTTGTTTAAAGATTCTCACCAGTCATTTTGAAATGTGATCGATGTCAACGAGTGGGTAATATGTCTAAGAGGGATGATATGCCTCTTAATGTGCTTCTCGAGGTTGAGGTCTTCGATGTTTGGGGAATTGACTTCATGGGGACGTTTATCTCATCCTGTAACAATTAATATATCTTGTTAGCGGTTGATTATGTGTTGAAATGGGTTGAAGTTACGGCGTTTCCAATGGACGATGTGAAAGTGGTGCTTAATTTTCTTCATAAGCAGATATTCACAAGATTTGGAACTCTAAGAGTCATAATCAGTGACGAGGGGTCGCATTTTTGCAATCGCAAGTTCACTGCTATGATGCAAAGTTATAATGTAAATCATCGCATTGCCACGGCTTATCATCCTCAAACTAATGGTCAAGCTGAGGTGTCTAACAGAGAGATCAACCACATTTTAGAGAAAGTTGTGTGTCCATCGAGGAAATATTAATCTTTAAAGCTTGATGAAGCTGTTTGAGCGTATAGAACAACATTTAAGACTCCATTGGGAATGTCTCCGTTTCAGTTGGTTTATAGTAAGGGGTGTCATTTTCCTGTGGAGCTCGAGCATAAGGCATATTGGGCTTTGAAGAAAGTGAATCTTGACTTGGATGCGGCTGGTAAGAAGAGGATGCTTCAATTGAATGAACTCGACGAGTTTTGACTTCAAGCTTATGTGAACACCAAAATGTACAAGGAAAAAGTCAAGAGGCGGCATGATCGGGGTCTAGTGCTTAAATTATTTGTGCCGGGGCAACAAGTTCTTTTGTTCAACTCTCGTCTCCGTCTTTTTCCTGGAAAGTTGAAGTCAAGGTGGTCAGGGCCCTTCATAAACAAAACCGTGTTTCCACATGGAGCGGTGGAAATTTTTGAGAATGATTCGGGCCAAGAATTCAAGGTAAATGGTCAGAGGTTGAAGCATTACTATGGTGACATGGCAAACTGCAAGGTGGTTAGTGCCATTCTATTGTCCATTTGAGCTCAAGGTTCTACGTCGAGCTAGCGACGTAAAAGAAGCGCTTCTTGGGAGGCAACCTAAGTTTGTTGTACATTAGTAGGTAGAGGAAGCAAAAAGAAAGGAGAAAAACACAAAAAAAATAAGAAAAAGAAAAAAATTCAGGGCCAACTTCAGTAACCAAGCGCGCCCGCGCTGATCTAGCGTGCGACCGCACAATTTTTCCAATAACCAATCCCAATGGCACCCAAGAGGCAAAGAACGCAAGTTAGCAGCAGCACCACCGATTATTCATCTGCGGGTGCTGTGAGGCCAAAGTTTTCTACTCCTAAGGCTGAAGAGGAGTACACGAGGCTTCTCTCGAAGACTATTGCTAAGGAGCGAGGTTTTCTGCCATCAGGGAAGGATGGTAAACTATTGAAGATGATTCTTGAGAAGGGTTGGGTTCCTTTTTGTGAGGCTCCCGCTGCTGTACCCATGAGTGTTGTGTAGGAGTTCAATACTAATGCAAAGGCGGAGAAGAATGGCTTCATGGTGGTTAGGGGGATGACTGTAGAGTACAGTGCTGATGCTATTAGGAGGATGATTGAGCAGCCTGCGAGGAAGCCCGGTGAGGACACGTGGAACGATAAGACTCCCAAGGACTTCAACTTGGATCTGATCATTTCAACTCTGTGTATGCCTAAGACTCATTGGAAGTTCAAGATGGGCACTACTGATTACTCCACATTCCCTGCATCATGCATGAAAAGGTTTGCACGGGCTTGGAACTTGTTTATTTGTGCTAACATCATGCCATCTTCGCATGTGCATGAGATTACTGTGGAGCGTGCTCATCTGCTATGGGGTATTCTTCAGGGCGATTACATTGATTTGGGGATGGTTATTTATCAGGGGATTTTGAGGTTCTTGAGAGGATGTACCACGGGTGCTATACCCTATGTGTCTGTTGTGACGAAGCTGTGCGTGTCAGTTGGTGTTCATTGGCCCGCACATGAGCAGCTGCAGCTTCCCAGTGCTCCTATCGACAGTTCTACGCTGTTGAGCATGCAGGAGTGGGGAGGAGGAAAGCCCGATCCTAAGGGGCTTGGTTATTCATTTTCTCATCTGCCAGGAGGTGTGCCCATGGATCAGATGTATGCGGGTGGTACGCAGCAATCGAGTACGACAGCTTGGAGATTTCAGTTAGGAGAGGAGGTTGGTTCGTTGCAGCAGCAGCAGGAGGCTGAAACAGATGTTGGAGTTGGTTTGAGTTCGACGCAGTATAGGCGTCTAGCGTGGAGGATGGATGCGATGCACGATATCCATAGTCAGAGTGCACATGATCTCACCCAGGCACTTGGGACAGCTTTCAGAACCACCGGTGTTGATATCCAATGGCTAGTATTTGGTGAGGAATCTGTGTATCCGCCTCCTGATACACCTGACACTCCACCCGTTGAGGGTGAGGATTCTGATTCACAGTAGGTATGCCTGAATTCCTTACTATTACCTTCACCAAGGACAATGAATATTTTAAGTTTGGGGGTAGTAGTTGAAGGAATATATTTTGTGTGAGTGACATTTAGTTTGCATATTCATGTTAGTTTAGTATATATAGTTTGCATATTTTGCCATGTAGTTTTTTTTTATTATTTTTGGTAGTTTTTATGATATTTTGTTCATATAGTTTCATGCATGTGCATTGTAACATGATCCCTTAGATGATTTTTCCGATTGACTTGTGATATTGATGTTAGTGCAGTGATGTCGTATTAGTGATGTTAAGTCTCATCGAATTAATTTGCATGCTAGGGACAATTGTATTTCACTAAGTCTTATAGGTTTCTATAGTGCTAGATCGTGATCATGGTTTGTTTGTTTGTCGAGGTTTAATCGCTTGTTTATATTTATAATTTAGGATATTTTCTTAATAATAAAAGACATGGATATTTAAAAATTGGAGAAAATTGGATTTTATTGCTAGTTGTTGTGGCTAGGTGTCAAATAGCTAGTAGCCGGCTCATATTTATATGAGTAGTCTAGGGTTGAGTGAGATGGAGCGAAACGCACTCGTTCAGAAATTTAAAAAAAAAGAAAAAAAGGAAGAAAAAAATAGAAAAAAATAATAAGTGTTATGTATAATTGATCACGAGTGGGCTCTATAGTATTCGAGTTATTAAGTTCTTAGGGGACTTTGTGCCTAGTGACCTAAGGCTTTTATAGTCTGGATCCGCTAACTTAACGCTCACTACATGGGTACTATTGTATAAGTCTTTTGTAGGACCTCACTCATTGCACGATCAAATAAGCATACTTATGTTGTTTTGTTATGAATAAAAGCATGAATCCACGATCAACTCCGATATAAGAATTGAAGTGTTATAAGTTATTTTGAGTCTAACTTTTATTCTATTTATAAACTTGCGATTGCTTTGATAAGTAGTGAGTCATGATTGTTGAACTAGTTGCGATAGTATATCTGTAAGCAGTTGCACACACGCACGTCTTTGGTTTGTAGATTGATTTGTGGGGTTTGGTTGACCTTTATACGAATAACTGCATTTGCTGAGGTATTGCTTGTTGATTGGTTTATCATTCATTTAGTTGCATTCATGCATTTTTATTTCTTGTTTTTTTAGTCTGTTTATGCTTGAGGAAAAACATCGATTCAAGTTTGGGGGTATGTTGAGTGGCATTTATGACGCTTTATAATGCTCCATTAAGCTTTGAATTGGTGTATTTGTACTCAAGTTATTGGTGTTTTAATGTGTTTTCTAGTATTTTTGCATTTCAGGCATTAATCTGAGAATCAGGTGAATTAACATTGATTTGATGCTAATATGATGTTAGGTTGGTGTCTAAGGAATAAAGCTCACAAAGACCGGCTCAAATCTGCAAGAAAACGAAGAAGTCAAGTTTTGGCAGAAGCCCAGCGCGCCTGCACTGATCAAGCGCGCGCCCGCGCCCGAACTTCAGAGAGCCAGTGCGCCCGCGCTGATCAAGTGCGCGGCCGCGCCAGGTTGGGTTTCAAGAATCCTGTTTTGAATAGAAGTCTGATTTCTGGACTTCTCTGCTGATCAGGGTTGCTATATAAATAACTTTAGGTCGTTTTTAATGAGATATCAAGCCAAAGATATATCAAGGAGAGCTGTAAGAAGACCGTGTTAGCACGATTCAACGAAGACGAAGAAGATCTTGTTTTTACTTGTGAATCTTTGTTCTAAGTTGTACTTGGATGCTAGTTTTCTTATTTGTGATCCTTACTCTTGTTTCGTACTTGGTTTTATTTATTCCTTATAAAAAATACGTTTATTATACCATGTTTTCATCGGAACCCACGTTGATGATGAGTCCGATTATGGGCTAATCATTTTTGTGGGGTTCTAACGGATTTATTTATGGATAATTGATTTATTTCGATTCCTTAGTGTGTGGTAATTGTATGATAACCTAGTATTGGTTGTGCGTATTCGTCTTATGAGAGTCGCGAACTTATAAGATAGTGTGTTAATTCTTAATGAAGTGAAAGTGAAATTTAAGGATTTAGAACTTGCCATGCTAGCATAGGTTCATGTGTTTGTTATGCATGATTTGTAGGTAATTTAAACCATCTTACTTGCCCTATGTAATCAAGATAGATAACTTGTGCTTAAACCGTTATGTTGTCAAATTCTATAGACATATAAGGTCTCAATATAATTGGTGTCTATTCAGCTTCTATCTCTTTTGTGGATGTCTGGTAGTATGTTATTCGTGCAACGAAAGTTTACGTTTATCAGTTTCGTGATAGCTGATTAGTGTCATCACCATTACATGCTAAGGTTAAGAACAATAAGGCTATTGAATGAAATATTTAATGAAGTTAGAATCCCATGTTTGTCATATATATTAATTCAATCATTCTTATTCTCTTAGTTATAATTGCTAGTTTAATTCTTAGTTATAAACAACCTCAATTTGTTATCATCTTAGCATTGAATAATAACCATACATTGTTGCTTAAGTGCATAAATTAATTAGTTAACCAAAGCCAGTCTCTGTGGGAACGAACTAGAAAAGATTCTATACTACTTGCGAACTCGTATACTTGCGTGTAATATTAGCGCGTGTTTAGCGACTAACACTAACAAATAAATTAATAGAGAGGATAACTCAACTAATAAATAGAAAATCAATTACCAGGACTTGTAAATAATGTTACTGGTTTTCTGGATCAAATTCTGCATTTCCAGATTTCTTGAGTAACTGAAACGAAAGATGGTTGTTCCTCTAGCACTGAACCGATCTTCAAGTAGTCTCACCTTTATTTTGTTGGTTCCTCAAATCTCTACCAGATAACTTTTCTCAGTCTTGAAGTAATTATCAACAACTTCTTTTGTACAACCACATTTCCTATTAAGAAGCACATATCTCTCTTCTTTCTCCCCCTATGAGAGTCAACTGCTTAAAGGAGATCACCTTCATTTACTGCCTCTCCCGTATAATGAGATCCGCAGATAAAAATCAATGGTACTCCTCTTTTAGTATAACAACTTCTCCCCTTATGAAGAAAAGTGATAAACCAATCCACTTCTATTGATAACTAGGAAATCACCTTCGTGTTTACCACATCTCTCGTACAAAAGGGTTCGTAGTTTCAAACAAAAATGTTATGGTGTGCATATGCTTTACCTTTTTCCTGCCACTTGCCACTTCTCCCCCTTAGTTGAGAAATCCTCCAATATTTCCTATGTAACACTTATTCCCCTTGGAATAAGAGAAGGAATGTATTATGTTATCTGAAAGAATTCTCATATATTACTTGGTTAAAAAAGAAGTAGCAAGTCATAGTCTGATCAACCATGTCCTTTTAAATACTGCAACAATGGCTTCATCATTGATCATCCCGTTAACCAAACTTCTCGACATCCTTATACCTCCCTACTGTTAAATCATGATTGTTAGGCCCCAAAAATTTGATTCTAATCTATAAACGTTAGGTCCCTAAGAGTTAAGTCCCAATCATACACATATTTGAGTTCCTGAAGTATACAGTTGGATCCTTAATAATTATCTTCCGAAAGATCGAACATTACGAACCATGTTTAGGGAAAGGGAATGGGATCTGGTGTTTCTCTTTCTTTCTCACTGTGAGTGTGTGATCCTGTTTTGTGTACCTCACAAGTGTTTCACTCTTCTTTCCGCTCGCGTTTACACTCATTCTCATAAGTGTATCACTCCTCTTATAGCTCCAAAATCCAGTTGTACCTGCAAGGAAAATCACCTTAGCCATCCTTAAGGAGGTCACATTTGGTGCAATGGGAGTTCGCAAATCCCATCCTTGTTAGACTCGTCAGATAAATCTGAGTCATAATCTACAAGTTGCTAGTTTCCCGTTGAGGGTTCCAAATTTGAACTCTGGGAAGGTAAACAATGATCCAAGGAATTTAGCATAAAGATCAAAGTTTCCTTCTAATGTCTGTGAACACATTTTCTTGTGACTCATCAGGTAAATATGAATCATTATCAACAAATTGTCTATATGCACCTATGTCAGACCCACTATCCGTAGTTGCATCCAGGGGATTTATGCATGGGGAGGTAGACACTAACCACTGGCAATATGGGGAGGTAGACACTAACCACTGGCATATGACTATTGCATCAGTATCCTCTCCTAAAACCTGTAAAGGCAATTGGTCCATTAAAGAACCTTGAACAATTGAATCTGATTTTAAAATGGTTGAAACTCTTATTTCTGCCTACTCTTCCTTTGTGTGTGTGTAACCGCACCTTGTGCATCAAGAATTGTTTGTGTTTGAGGTGGTGTCAATAAATCAGATACCCTGGTCGACAAGCGAATTTTAATAGACGCACCCTATTGAGAGGATGAATCTAGTAACTATTTTTGTACATTTTCATCCATTACAAATTTTTGAGGATTTATGGGGGATAGCTGTTGCCTCAGTTTTATACTACCCAACTTTGTAGGAGACATAGCTGCTGGGTTGACTTAAGAACCTTTCTTATGTGGTGCACTAAGGCACTTTCTCCCTCATGCTCATTCATACTTCATTCAGTTTAGTTACAATCAATATACTAGATATCAATTATTAAAAAATTTAGTTATGATCAATCTTGCTACCTATCTATTTTTAGTTAGTTTGAATTTTTGAGCAAATAAAATCATTGAATTGCTTCAATTTTCATAATCCAAACTATCTAAAATAAATAATAAATAAATAAATATTGAATATCTATGAGTTGGATACTAGCACTTAAATATTTATAATTATCCTTCAATAATTACCAATAGATCATATGAATTAAACACATGGCAATTATTTTCTTGATAATTAATAATTTTAGAAATACTTTCTAATCATATATAAAATATTGATAGTTTTATACACATAACTTAGAAAATACTTCAACTTCTAATTTTAGTGATTTTAAAAATGATCATTAATTACTTAAAATAACAATTCTAAATAATATCACCAATACTAAAAGTATAACAATTATTCGTACATGATACAAATAACTATGCTACATATTATTTTAATATAATTTAAATTATGAGACTGATATGACATGAAATTGTCTACAATTATAATTCAAATTAATCAAAGTAATATTCAAACTTAATTTTATACGAATTAACTACCACAAGTATATATGGAATTGTAATCATGATAATCAAGATAGTAGCACTAAGTACGAGGTACTTGATTACTGATAAATTCACAAGTCCTTTAAATATTAAAGATTTAATACCTATGAACTTATTTAAAGAATTCTTTGCAAGTGGGATTTCCAAGTAATATGCAATAAGTAGTATCCCATGTGCACAAACCATTCTTGAAAAATTAATTTTATCAAGTGATTTAGTACACATTACTACAAGTGACTCTTCGACTTAAAGACATGCTCTCTAAAGAACAGATACCTGTTGTGAAGGTGCATTGACTTAGAGTGTTCCACAAAGTTGTTGGAGTTGAAGTTGTTTCTTATCATAACAAGAAAACAATCTTCTTCCATGAAGTTGACAGCTTCTTAAGATGCTTCTCCTGTCACTTGAGTTAACGACTTCCAAAGATGTTTCTCCTGTCTTTATTACAAACTGCGTAATCTCTATCTATATAGACAAATATATTAAACATAATATCTTTAGGGTATAATACTCCAAGAGTTGGTAGTCCCTTAAGATATCTAATTTTTTTGTTAATATCTATAAGATTAAATTCTCTAGGATCCACTTGGAACCTTTCACATTGGCATCTTGAGAACATTAAATGTTGTCTAATTGCATTTGAGTAAAAGAGTAAGCTTGTCATACCTCCATAGCTTGTCATTATACTTGACTTGCACTAATCAAGCTTTAGCGGTTTCATCATTCTTTTGGTTTACTTGTGCTCCTAAAAGAAATATTCTTTTGGCTTGCTTGCAGTAATTCCAAATAAAATTGCAACCTTTCCAACATGCTCCTCCATGCCTACTCTGCAATTACTTAGCAAATAACTTGCACAAGTTTTCGTTAATAGATCAACATAAAATATTATCATTATATCACTACACATATATAACATTATGTTTGTGCCTAGTGATAAAGAGAGTTATTAATATGACAACTCTACTAGTTCATATTTTACTACGACTTCAGTTAGAGTGTCATACCATGTCCTTGACCAAATATTGAGTAAGATACTAGGTCATACCAACCTGAAGTGAGCTTATGATAAAGAGATATACATATTCCAATTGATGTGCAACTTTAAAGTCCATGAACTATTAACAATGACTTCCTCTTTTGACTCACCAACCAGGAGTGCACTTGTTCACATTCACTAGATAGATTTCGAAGTATGAATGTGCATCAGGTGCCTGATATATTATAATATCTTTAAGTCTCGTTACTGGTGCTTTCTGTTAGATACTGCTTCCTGATAATATCTTAGCATCCAGTTTGGCCTTCTCCCTCGTAACAATGCCATTGTCATCTAGTTTTGACTTTTTTTATCCTCGTGCCAATTATAATATTGTCATTTGGTTTGGATACCTGTTAGGACGAAAACATGCGCTAAAATTACACGCAAGTATACGCGTTCGCAAGTAATATAAAATTATTTCTAGTTCGTTCCCACAGAGACTCTTTTGGTTACTTAAGATTTATGCACTTATGCAACAATGATATGGCTATTGCTCAATGCTAAGACGAATAACAATTCGAGATATTTTATAACTAAGAATTAACTAACATGCAATTAACTAAGAGATTAAAAGGGTTGATTTACTATATGAGACAAACATGGGATTCTAACTTCATTAAATACTTCATTCAAAGTCACTGTTCTTATCCTTAGCATGCAATGGTGATGATAACTAATCAGATAGCACGAAACTAGTAAACGCCAACTTTCATTGCATGAATACCCTACTACCAGAAATCCACAAAAGAGATAGAAGCTGAATAAACACCAAATATGTTGAGACCCTATATGTCTATAGAATTTGACAACATAAAGGTTTAATGAACAAGTTATCTATCGTGATTATATAGGGCAAGTAAGATGGTTAAAATTACCTACGAATCATGCATAACAAACACATGAACCTATGCTAGCATGGCAAGTTCTAAATCTCTATATTCACAGTCGCTTCAATAAAGATTAACACGCTATCATATATGTTCGTGACGCACATAAGACGAATAAGCACAACCGATACTAGGATATCATACAATCACCATACACCAAGATATCAAAAAAATTTAACTATAGAAATCCATAAGTAAATCCGCGAGAACCCCATGATAACAATTAGTTCATAACTGAACTCATCATCATCATGGGTTTCAATGAAAGCATGATAATAAACAAGGTCTTTATAAACTGAATAAAATCACCAAGTACATTAACAAGAGTAATAGGTTCAACAATAAAGAAAATGAGCATCCAAGATTACAACTTAAGCAAAGTATCACAAATAAAACAAGCTCTTCTTCTCCTTCGTTGAATTTGTGCTATTAGGTCTTCTTCTTGTCTTCTCCTTAGTATCTGTTGTGAAAAATGTCTTCTTGAAGTCTTTAAATATCAGCCCAATTAGAATAAAAGTCCAGAAAATCAGTCTTCTATTAGAATCAGGAATCAGGAAAAATGACCTGGCGCGGCTGCCTTGGGATCCGGCACGGCCGCTCTGAGTATGACGCGTCCGCTCCCAAGTGTAGCGCGGCGGGGCTGAGCTTCTGGAAAAAAATGATTTCTTCTTTATTTCTTGTTTTCAAATGCTAATTTCTTCGCACACTCAACCAAGGCTTCATCCTAAGACTCTTCCAAGCATATATCATGCAATTTCTAGCCCTTCTTCCTGTATATGCCCTGAAATGCAAAAACACTACAAAAACACATCAAATATACAAATAACTTGAGTACAAAACACCAATTCAAGCCTTTACGAAGCGTTTCAAGTGGATATAAATACCAATTAATAATACCAGCTTCCTTACAATCTGCTTTCTGACTGATTGAGTTCATTTCGCTTTGCAATTACCCAATCCGGATCTATCAGATCTCTTGTAACTTTCTAGTTTCTTCTTCAGATAGAAAACTAGAGAAATAGTCATTTATGATCAGTAGCCCTGCTAATCATTACTCCACCATCTTGATCACTTAAGAACTAGACTCAGGGAATGGACTTGACATTAAACCCTTTGTCTCAACATATATGTTCTTGTTGTGTCCTCTTGATTTTCAATTTGGTGTTGCATATGACAAGTTGATCCTGCTTTTGCTCCCCCTAAGCTATTACTGGGATTTCCTGAAAATCCTTACCCTTTCTGATTGGCTTCATTGAAGTAATGAATTGCGTATTACACTGCCATTCCATTGCTTGGATTTGAATTATAAGTACCATTAATTTCTCCTGTAACAACTTGGAGCATAGAGTTGTTGAACTATGCATTTTGACTTTCAATCATCTTCTGTTAATCAACAATAAACACCCTGTAGGGTATATACTCCATTGAGTAGCCATGAAAAATATCCTTACAAGTATTTGTTGCAAATGTTAAGATCTTCAACCAACTAAAAACATTTTATTGTTTGCTTCTGTAGAATATTCTCTCCAAACACTTAAAGGTATTAAGTATTTGCTTCTATTGGCCATTGACTCTGTTAGAAATATGTGTATTAGTTTGATGATAAGTTAAACAAAACACTTAAGTAGAAATCTAGTGTTTGTAGCCTCAACGGATAAGACCATCTTGGCTATCCGTTGAAGGAGTAGCTTTACTTAGCAATAAGTTCAGTATTGTAGCACATTTCATTCTCTGGATTCAAGTTGTAATTCTTAGATGTTGTAGGAAAGTATCAGTCATGTTGACTACTAGTGGAAATGCAAATAGGAGGGCTAATTGTAAATATTTCATGCTTTGTAATTTTGTATAAGTGAAGAAGTATCAACTGATATTGAAGACCTTCAACGGATAAGAAACAAAGCTTCAACGGACGTCTCTAATGCTTCAACGGATAATATCCATCAACGGATAAGTGCTTCAACGGATAAAGACTTCAACTGATAATGCATCAACGGATAAAGCTTCAACGCATAAAGCCTCAACGGATAAGGCATCAATGGATGAAAGCTTCAACAGATGCTTAGTTCATTAGCAGTTGATAGTGACAATTTATAAGCTGACAGAGGCACATGGGTTGACAGAGACAAACTGGAATGTGGAAGCCTCTAGGAGGAATCAAGAAAATGTAGCATTTCCATTCTGGTGCAAACAAGGAAGTATTGAAAGATTAATAGCTAAGCCTAAATTGCATTGGATAGAGAAATGAAGAAGAAACATGTGAAGAGCCTTTCTAATTGTATTTTACAGTTTTGTCTTCACTTGTAAACTTCGTGATATATAAACCAAGTAGCAGCTAGTAATTAGATATGAATTTTCCAGAGCTATTTAGAAAAATCCAGAGAGAAAATCATCTAGTTTGTACTAGGAAGCAGCTGCGATTTAATTCTTTGAATCACAGATTTTCTGAAATAACACATCTCTGGTGGAACAAAAAATCCACCAGAAAAGTTTTTAAGTTCTCTGTGTTCTTTACATTTGTGTTTGAATATATATCTGTCTGCATTAGCTTCAAGCAATTCACACACAGTTGCTCTCAAAAACATTTAGCCTTAGAAACTGCTCAAAACTTGAAAAAGTTTTGAGATTTACATTCAACCCCCCTTCTGTAAATCTCATTGTTAGTCCACTGGGAATAACAATTGGTATCAGAGCTTGCTCTTAACATACAAAGAGTTTAAAGATCTATTCTACTAACATAATGAGTAAGAAGGATATTGGTGTAAAGATTCCAATCTTGGAAAGAGATAACTATCATCACTGGAAGGTGAAGATGCATTTACATCTTCTCTCTCAAGATGAAAGCTACATCAACTGCATTGAAAATGGTCCTCACATCCCTCACAAGGTGGCCACAGCTGCTACTGCAACAGTTGCTGTTGGACAGTCTATTCCCAAGCCAAAAGCAGAATGGACTATTGTAGATATTGAAGAGGTTCACAAGGACAAGAAAGCCATGAACATTCTGTTTAATGGTCTGGATCAAGATATGTTTGACAATGTCATTAACAGCCAAACTGCTAAGGAAATTTGGGATACTGTGCAGCTTATCTGTGAAGGCACTGAGCAAGTTAGAGAAAACAAAATACAGCTTCTCATTCAACAGTATGAATATTTTCATGTTGAAGAAGGAGAATCATTGAATGATACCTTCAACAGATTTCAGAAACTGTTGAATGGATTGAAGCTGTATGGGAGAGTGTACCAAGTCAAGGACTCCAATTTAAAATTTCTAAGGTCTCTACCAAATGAATGGAAGCCTATGACTGTTTCTATAAGAAATTCTCAAGATTATAAGGACTTCACACTTGAAAGATTATATGGAATTTTGAAGACATATGAACTTGAGATGGAGCAAGATGAGCTGTTGGAAAAGGGGAAGAGAAAAGGAGGATCAGTTGCACTTGTAGCTGACAATGAGAAGGTTGAAGCCAGGAATGAGGAGAAGACAATGCCAAGTCTCAAAATTGGCACAAGCAAATCAGAATCAAGCAAGGGTAAAGAGCAAGTAGCTGAGGATGAAAACAATTCCAGTCAGGATGACTCTGATTATGTTGATGAACATCTGGCTTTTCTGTCCAGGAGGTTTGCAAAGATGAAGTTCAGGAAAAATACAAAATTCACTAAGCCAAACAAAAACATGATGGACAAATCCAAGTTCAAATGTTATAACTGTGGCATTAGTGGACACTTTGCAAGTGAGTGTAGAAAGCCAAACTCTGATAAGAAGAAATTTGAGAAAGTTGATTACAAAAAGAAGTACTTTGATTTGATCAAACAAAAGGAAAAAGCTTTTCTCACTCAAGATGATTGGGCAGCAGATGGAGTCAATGAAGATGATGATATGGAATATGTCAACCTAGCCCTGATGGCTAATTCTGATGAAAATGAAACTAGTTCATCAAGCAACCAGGTAATTACTACTGATCTCTCCCAGCTTTCTAAAAATGAATGCAATGAAGCCATAAATGATATGTCAAATGAATTATATCATTTGCGAGTTTCCCTTAAATCACTAGCCAAGGAAAACACTAGGATCAAAGAGAATAATGTGTTTTTAAGTGATAGGAATGCTGTGTTAGAGGATCAGGTAATTGAGCTTGAAAAGATTAAACTTAAATGCTTGATTGTTGAGAGTGAACTAGAAGAAGCTGTTAAGAAAGTAGAAATTCTTTCTAAACAGTTAGAAAGTGAGCAAGAGGTAATCAAGGCCTGGAAAACATCTAGGGATGTTAGTGTTCAGATTGCCAAGGTTCATGGAATTGAATCATTCTGTGAGGATGCCTGGAAGAAAAACAAAAAGGAGTTAGAATTAATTGATGGATTGTCAATGGATGTGGAATCAACGGATGATGAAAGTTATCCGTTGAAGGAAGAAAAAGAGCATCCGTTGAAGGCTCATCAATTAAAACAGGCAAGTAATTTTAAAAATAAAAATCTCAATAAGAAGGATGATTCAACTTTCAAGACTTTGTCAAAGAAGGAGCTAGCACATCCAAAGATGTCAGTAAGGTGAATATAGGACACATGACTTTAGATCAGCTGAAAAATAGGCTTAAGTTGGTTGAGGATAAGAAGGAAACTAAAAGAAAATCTAAGAGAAATGGGAAGGTAGGGATTAATAAACATAACAATTACACACCTGATAGGTATGCTCCTAAAAAAAGCTGTGTGCATTGTAAAAGTGTTAATCACCTATCTGATAATTGCAAATCTGTCAAAAATACTCCCATGCCTTCAAATCCCTCCATGCCTAACATGTCCATGTCACCTCTGCATGCTATGTCTGCTATGTCTCATCAGAATCCCCATGCACATTTTGTAAACAAGTCATATATTAATAATCCTTATTTTACTGCATTTAGTATGCCTCAAATGCCATACAATATGCCTATGTGGAATAACATGTTTGCACAATCTATGCCTTATCAAATTTAATCAAATGTGCTAAATGATTCTGTGACTAACCTTACACTTCAACCAACCACATCTGAGATCAAGGTTGACCCAAAGTTACCTAAGTCAAAAGATGCAGGAGGAATGAAGTCTAGGAAAAAGACTAACAAGGCTGGACCCAAGGAAACTTGGGTACCAAAATCAACTTGATTGATTTTGTTGTGTGCAGGGAAAAAGAAGGAATCTATGGTACTTGGACAGTGGCTGTTCAAGACACATGACAGGAGATTTCACCCTGCTCACAGAGTTTAAGGAGAGAGCTGGCCCTAGCATAACCTTTGGAGATGACAGCAAAGGATTCACTATGGGATATGGCTTGATTTCAAAAGAAAATGTCATCATTGATGAAGTTGCATTGGTTGATGGTCTCAAACACAATTTATTGAGCATCAGTCAACTATGTGACAGAGGGAATACTGTTTCCTTCAATTCTGAAGCCTGTATTGTCACAAGTAAGAAGGACAATAAAGTGGTTCTAACTGGAGTTAGAAAAGGGAATGTGTACTTAGCTGACTTCAACTCTACAGATGCAGAATCCATTACTTGTCTTCTCAGCAAAGCAAGTCCAGTTGAAAGTTGGCTATGGCACAAGAAGCTGTCCCATTTGAATTTCAAGACAATAAATGATCTAGTAAAAAAGGACTTAGTTAGAGGAATGCCTCTAGTAGAATTCACAAGGGATGGACTGTGTGATGCTTGTCAGAAAGGAAAGCAAAAGAAAGTATCATTCAGTAAGAAGCTTGAATCTGCAATTGATGAACCATTACAACTGCTACATATGGATCTCTTTGGACCAGTCAATGTATTGTCAATTTCAAGGAAAAGATATTTCCTAGTGATTGTAGATGATTTCTCAAAGTTTTCATGGGTTCATTTTCTTGGATCAAAGGATGAAGCTAGTGAAATCATTATCAATCATATCAAGCAAGTGAACAATCATCCTGATTTCAAAGTAAGGAATATTAGGAGTGACAATGGAACTGAGTTCAAGAATTCAACCATGAAGTTGTTCTGTGAAGAAAATGGGATCATGCATGAGTTCTCAGCTCCAAGGACTCCACAACAAAATGGTGTGGTGGAAAGGAAGAACAGATCACTAATTGAAGCTGCAAGGACTATGCTTGAAGAGTCAAAACTCCCAACTTACTTTTGGGCTGAGGCTGTTAACTGTGCATGTTGCACTCAGAATATTTCTCTAATCAATCAGGCAAAAGGCATGACTCCTTATCAATTATTCAAGAGAAGAAAACCAACTTTAAACTTTCTGCATGTCTTTGGTTGCAAATGTTACATCTTAAGGAATCAATCTGATAACAAAGGGAAGTTTGATGCAAAGGCTGATGAAGGAATATTTGTTGGTTATTCTGCTGGAAAATCATATAGGGTCTACAATCTAAGAACCAACATTGTCATGGAATCTGTGCATGTTGTGTTTGATGATAAAAAGATTGATGGACTAATAGATGAGGGACATCATGAAGGACTCAAATTTGACAATATTGAGATATATTGTGATGACAGTGAAGATGAGAATGATGAAGAAGGCATCTCAAGAAGAATTCAAAATCTACCTTTGGATAATGCACAGAATGCTGCATCCGTTGAAAGTCATAATTCAGCTTCCGTTGAAAGAAGCAATACAGTATCCGTTGAAAGACAAAGTGCATCATCCGTTGAAGTTCATAATGAAGCATCCGTTGATCACAGTCTATCAACGGATAATAAATTCACTTCATCAGTTGATAGAGCTCCCAATTCCTTTCAAAGGATCAGCAACTCAGGGGGAGTTTCAACCAATCAACATTCTATCTCACATCATGACAATACTGAGGCAACCTCATCTAGAGCTAATCTACCACCTCAAAGGAAATGGACCAAGAATTACCCTTTTGAACTGATCATTGGTGATGCTACATCTAAAGTGCAAACTAGAAGGGCTACTCAAGATGAATGTCTGTATAGTAGCTTTCTATCACAGGAGGAACCTAAGAGAGTGGAAGAAGCTCTAATGGATCCAGATTAGATTTTAGCAATGCAAGAGGAGCTAAACCAATTTGAGAGGAACAAAGTATGGAAGCTGGTACCCAAGCCAAAGAACAAGAGTTCTATTGACACAAAGTGTCACATCAGTTACTTTAAGTGAGTCACAGCCGTTGATTCTTTTACTTAACCGTTGATACAGATATACATTGTTGTATATATTTGTATTAAAGGAAGTTTTCAGAATTTCTACAGTTTTCTTTATTCTTAAACGGCTGTAATTTATTCAAAAGTATCATTTAATCATTTTATTTACGTTTTAATTCAAGAAAGTATAAAAGCCCATTGAATTCTTATTTTCACTTTACGCTTTCTTGCAATTTTTATTCTCCTTCTCTCCCAAAATTCTCAAGTTTTTCTCTGCAACCTCTACTCACAATAATGGCACCAGTAGTCAAAATTATGTCTCAATCTGGATTTGTTTATGAAAAGAATAATTTCGTAGCCTTGGTTGAAAAGAATGAAGCCCATTCTGATTATCACAAGATGATGGACTTCATCAAAAACTGCAAACTAAGCTATGCAATGCTGGAAGCCCCAACCATCTACTGTGAGGTGATTGAGGAGATTTGGACAATTGCAGAGTTCAACTCCACAGATATGACTTTTGCTTTCTCTCTCAAAGGTAAGGATTATTGCATTAACTATGATGATATACAGTCTTGCTTTAAGTTACCTGAGAATAATGCCATGACACCACACACTGATAAAGATGTATCTGCTATGTTAGAGTCCATAGGCTATGCTTTTGATTCTGCTAGTTTAGGTAGTATTAGAAGGAAGGGCCTTAGGAAAGAATGGAGTTTTCTTGGAGATGCCTTTATCAAGGTTTTCTCTGGGAAGATTAGCAATTTTGATGTCATAACTTCATCTCTTGTTAATATGCTCTATATGCTAGTTTCTGATAGGTACTTTAATTTTAGCAACTGTGTCATGCTAGAATTAGGTTCCAGATTAGGTAACAAAGCTAATAGACCACATAATATCTACTATGCTAGATTCTTTATGTTATTGACTAACCATGTTGCTGAAGGATTGGTTATATCAAATGAGAACAATAAACTCAAATGATGGGCACAAGAGAAAAGGGTCCTTGCAGACCTTTTGAGAATGAACCTCAACAGCCAGGTGCCATTGGTATATTTGCCAGTCATGAATGCACCACAGGTAAGTGAGATAAACACTTCTATAACTCCTACTGTTTCTAACCCCATTGTTTCTTTGCCTTCCAGTGTGGCAATGGAATCTGTGTCTTTGTCCAAACAGGTTCCTACCAAAGCCACCAAAACTAAAATTTCAAAACACAAGTCAAAGAAAACCACCTCTGTTGTCTCTCAAAAGACAACAGTTTTAACAACTACCATAAACCCTGAAGGGAGTGAACAGGGTGTGAGTGGTGAGGGGAGGGGTGAACATCAAGAAACCCCCCAGGATAAGGTGGGAGAGGTGAGTGGTACCCAGCCAGCCAAGCCACAGTCTCTCAAAAGACTGTGGTGGTTCAAAAGGAGTCAAACACATCCCTAGTTGCATCCTCCCAAAAGGGTGCAACTATTGAAAATAGTCCCCAACAGGGACACAAAACAAAAGAGGGAGGGACACTGAAGCCACAAATTCACCAATCAAAGCCTTTTCAAGAAAGAAGAAGGCCAAGAGCCTAGTTTCCACACAAGGGGCACACACAACACAGATACATCCACCTGTATCTTTGCCTTCTCAAATTCAGCTTGATGTGATTCCAGCAAATGTGGAGTCACAACCCCATTCTCTCATAATAGAAACACATCAATCATCAAACTCTCCATCACCCTCTCTGGATGTGGATATGATATTCACATCAATTCCTGATTCTCCCTCATTAAAACTCAGGGAGGAGCCCCACTCAAAATCTGATGATCATCATCTTTTAGATGATTTGTTGGATCATCAGCCAATTCTTTCAGATATAGTTGAAGAATATGTGTCACCTCACTTAAAATCAATTCATACAGATTCAACAATTATGTCACTTTCTATATCTACATCTTTTCCTTCTTCAACGGATATCTCTCATCCGTTGACAAGTGGTTGTTCTTCGACGGATAAGCTTAACAGCAATTATCCGTTGATACCATCAGTTTCCACTTCAACGGATACTCCCTATCCGTTGATGGTCTCTACACATATAACAGAAACAATTTCAACTGTAGAGGACATGGTTACTGTACAATCACTTTTAGGTTTGAGGGAAGGGAGTGATAATTTGAGTGAGAGGCTGGGTTGCTCCCAGGCAAAAGGAGAGGTTGAGAGTCATCATATGCATGCTATTTCTTCCAGCATGGCAAAAGTGAGTGAGGGGAGTGCCACCTTAGAAGGTGATGGTGAGGGTGTGTGTGAGCCAGGGGGAGCCCCTGATGCAAGAAAATAGAGAAAATGAGAGAAAGGCAGGTACAGAAGCTATAAGGGTGGATCCAGCCATTGCTAGTGAGTCAATGATAGTGGATGATGCAGAATAGGAAAGACAATTTCAGCAACATTACAAAGCTGTAATTGATAACATTTCCTTGGATGCTGACACTTTTACTCACCCTGTTCCAGCCTATCAATTATTGGCTGCTCAGGGAAATGTGGAGGCAGAACAGACTTTAAACATTGTACACACTTCAGAATCTCTTCTCAGAGACAAAGCTATTGTTAACAGGCTGCCTTCTCAAGCTGGTGAGCCATCTGAAAAATTTGGAGTAAATTCTAATGATGATGACTCTGATTCTTTGGATGAGAGCATGAACTTAGGGGGAGAAGCAGGCCAAAGTTCTGTTCCAGATCTCCCTGATTGGGCATGGGTAAAGGCATCTACACCAGGAGAGTTTGGTGTCACTTTGGTCAGGCAAGTAATGACTATTCAGAAGGCCCTTCAGGAGACTACAGATGCTGGTACCAAGGCAATTCTTCAAGCTCATCTAGACTCTCTGCATCTCTTGCAGTTGCAGCATTTCAAACAGAATCTAAGTGTGGATGAACTCAAGCAGGACATTGCTGATCTGAAATCCTACAATGCTGAGAAGATGGATTCAGTCATGCCCTATGGTACTATGCAAGATTTGTTGGGGAGACTGAGGAAAGCATCTGATGCTGACAAGAGGCTGGCCAGGTTGGAAGACAGAGTTCAGATCATTGAAGACTCTATGGTCACCATTCTTCAGAATCAACAAACTCAGACAAATCTACTAATGCAGCTGGCAAAAGCACAAGGCTTGACCCCTACCCTTGATGATAACAAAAAAGGGGAGAATAAAGGGGAAGGGGAAGGAGAGCCATCAAAACAGTTCAAATATCTCAAGTGCTAGTTCCTGCCATCACCACTTCTCCAACTATTCAAATCAAAGGAAAGCTTGATGGAATTGATCTAATCCAGATAGCAGCAGCTGAATTGCAAGTCAAAGAGCAAAGGAGGAAAATTGATGAAAAGATGCAACAAATTTTTGGTTCTACAACTTCTAAATCACAATCTGTGAAGTATAGCACAAAGGTGGAACCAATTATTATGGAGCTCAAGCCAGTAAGGAGGAATAAGGTTGGAGAGACCTCTTCCAAGAATCTGAAACCTATGGTTCTCAAGCCCAACAACAGATCCAATAAGGACTCTACAAAGAATCCTCTAAGCCTTGCTCAGATGAAAGAAGTGGATTTTCCTCTTCCAAAGCCTGATGAAGACAAGGTTTTGGGTGGAAGTATCATAAAGCACAAAGAGACCATGGATGTGGCTTTAAGGAGGAACATGGCTATTAACTTTAGAGAGGGAAAGAGCATCTGTGTGATGCAAGGACATCCCAAATTCTCAATAGCCAAGAGGGAAGAAACCAGAAGGTTGAAGGAAGAAGCCAAAAAGCTAAAGGCTGACAAAAGAGCACAAGCAAAGCTTGAAAAATAGCTAAAGTCAAGTCAAGCTGAAGAAAAGAAAGAAATTGAAGACAAAAGTGAAGATGAAGGTATGGGGAACATGGTTGATAATGATATGGAAGAAAGAAGTAAGGAAAGAGAGGAATGGCAGAAAGGGAACAGAAAGAAGGCCAATGCAAAGAGAAAGATGGTAGATGAGACTGAAGAAACCCAATCAAAATCCAAACCACTACCTTCTATTCCTGAACCCATTGTGCCTGACCCCTTCATAAATATTCATGGTGAAACAATCATTCCTAAGGAGGAACCAATTGATTGGGACACCATCAAATTGCCCACCTTCTTAACCTCTTCTCCACCATCAAAGAAGCAGAAAAGAAGAATCTAATCAACACCCTCTAAAACCTCAATTAAATTCACTCAGAAGCCTAAGCCTAAGCCACAAGCCTCTAAGGATGATTATGTTCATATTTGTGACATAAAAGAATTTTCAGACATTGAACTCTATCTGGATGAGCTGGAGGAAGTAAGGGGAATAGCTGCCTACAGACAGCTACCAGAAAGACTAGTGTTCAAATACAAAGGAAGTGGGGAAAGAACTTGGCCTCTCTACAGGATTCTGAATGAAGGCTACTCTACCTTGGTTAGAGTCTACTCAGCCATACAAAGGGATTCTGGCTTTACCAGGACTGCCAAGACTGAGATTCTCAACAAGATTGCCAACATAAGGAAAACTTGGTGGGAGCCCAATGCCTTGCCTAGAACATTACTCATTCAAGAAAGATGAATTACAGTTCACAAATCACCTCATTGGTTGATGGAGTTCAGAGACAACAAAGGAGTCAGAAGATTTTTCAGACTTGAAGATCAGCTCAAGATTGCCAGTAATGAAACTCTCAAGGATATGCAATCTAAGTTGGACATCAATGAAGAAGATGAAGCTGAGTTCTACAGATAACTTGAACTTCAAATAAAGGAGAATGACAGGAGGCTAGGAAAGAAAACAAGGGATCAAAGGAAAATAAATTAATCTGCTCAGGCTAAAGGAGCATCCTTGGAAACAATGTAATTCTTCAATTACATCTCAGCATACACATTTTTGCAGCACTTTTAAATTTCTGCTTTATTACAGTTAATATATTTGTCAAGTGTTTTGTTATCATCAAGCTAAATCCAAATTTATGCCTACAGTTCTAGTAGACATAAATAGGGGAAGATTGTTAGGAATATGTGTATTAGTTTGATGATAAGTTAAATAAAACACTTAAGTAGAAATCTAGTGTTTGTAGCCTCAACGGAGTAGCTTTACTTAGCAATAAGTTCAGTATTGTAGCACATTTCATTCTCTGGATTCAAGTTGTAATTCTTAGATGTTGTAGGAAAGTATCAGTCATGTTGACTACTAGTGGAAATGCAAATAGGAGGGCTAATTATAAATATTTCATGCCTTGTAATTTTGTATAAGTGAAGAAGTATCAACTGATATTGAAGACCTTCAACGGATAAGAAACAAAGCTTCAACGGATGTCTCTAATGCTTCAACGGATAATATCCATCAACGGATAAGTGCTTCAACGGATAAAGACTTCAACTGATAATGCATCAACGGATAAAGCTTCAACGGATAAAGCTTCAACGGATAAGGCATCAACGGATGAAAGCTTCAACGAATGCTTAGTTCATTAGCAGTTGATAGTGACAATTCATAAGCTGACAGAGGCACATGGGTTGACAGAGACAAACTGGAATATGGAAGCCTCTAGGAGGAATCAAGAAAATACAACATTTCCATTCTGGTGCAAACAAGGAAGTATTCAAAGATTAACAGCTAAGCCTAAATTGCATTGGATAGAGAAATGAAGAAGAAACATGTGAAGAGCCTTTTTAATTATATTTTACAGTTTTGTCTTCACTTGTAAACTTGGTGATATATAAACCAAGTAGCAGCTAGTAATTAGATATGAATTTTTCAGAGCTGTTTAGAAAAATCCAGAGAGAAAATCATCTAGTTTGTACTAGGAAGCAGCTGTGATTTAATTCTTTGAATCACAGATTTTCTGAAATAACACATCTCTGGTGGAACAACAAATCCACCAGAAAAGTTTTTAAGTTCTCTGTGTTCTTTACATTTGTGTTTGAATATATATCTGTCTGCATTAGCTTCAAGCAATTCACACACACTTGCTCTCAAAAACACTTAGCCTTAGAAACTGCTCAAAACTTGAAAAAGTTTTGAGATTTACATTCAACCCCCCTTCTGTAAATTTCATTGTTAGTCCACTGGGAATAACAGACTCATTAGTGGTCTTCATGTATACATCCCAATCAAGGCCCGATCTTACTTGTAGCAAACTTTATTAACTGCTCCGGCCCTTTGGTATTTAGAAAGTCTTGATTTGATTGACATTGTTGTTGTTGCTTTAATCAAGTTCCAGTCATTTCTTGTACCATTTTATTCTGACACGGAGCTCCCAATGCTGAATATGTCTCAAAATATTCTTATTATTGCAGATATTAACCAGAACTACTTCTTAACTTCGATACCATTATCTGACCACAAGATCATTTCTATTACAGTTGCTTTCAGCTTGATCTTCTTTGATATGATCAATCACCATATGTGATGTCCTATCTTGAGAATGCACGAACAATAACTTTTTTTATTAAGAGTAGTCATCCACCATCACTCAGGTATATCTTTATTTTGGTGTGATATTTTCTTTGACTTCTCTTACTAACATGCCTCACATATTTCATCCTACTTAAATTTCACATAAGGCAGTCCTCTTACTAAACCCTTTGTACAAAAGAGTTCCTTGTGTTGATGTTCAAGGATGAGAGCTTCTAATGCCATAACTAAAATTTTGTCAGCTCAAGCTTCACAGTAGAAACCATTGACTTCACCTTTTCCTAAGATTCCATTTTAGGTACGAGCATATCATTTTCTTACTCCAAGAAGAGCAAGCTTCTCAACCTTCCTGCTTGAGATGAAACATCATTCGTTCATTGAATTGACATTTTGTCCTTTGATACAGAACTATCCAATAAGAAGATTTATGGCTTGATTCTTCCAGCAAGAAAGATGCTTCCAATTATTACCAGTGACACCAATAATTAGTTGTTATCAGTGATACCAATTGTTGAATCTATGATGACATTCCTTTTTCTACACAACTTTGTCCCATAATGTAAACCTTTGTTGTCATCTCCAAAGATTATTGACAGAATAGCTTTTGTCAATCACATTTGATTGGGAGGCTCTTTCTTTGATCATATTCCTTGAGTATGAATTACCAAGAATACATATGAATCAATAAACTTGTTATGTCCAACACTCAAAAATGGATTAAAAGTTCTTGGTACCCAATTTAATTAATTGGGTCCAAATGGATTAAAGATTTTTCTTTAACAACAACTCCAACCTTAACATGCTAATCCTTATCTTTGCTGACCATTTTCTCCATTTTAATACCCTTGATAAATTTGTCTCTAGGTTAGGAGAGAAATGGTTCCAACCTTACATAAGGAGGACTAACAGACTTTGCCATATTGTTATTCTAAAACATGCTTTTTCTATAATTAATGGAAGTACTAAGAGATGCATTCATGGCATTGAAATAAGAAAAATTAAGAATACATGGCATTCATTTAGAAACTTTACTCATAAGAATTAAGCAAGACATACATGATATGGAATAAAAAGAATTAACAAATAAATCACTAATTATATCTAGTCCAATCTCATTCTTCTATGTCATCTTACTGTTTCTATCCAATTATTAAACTTATATACCTTAACAAACAACACAAAAAAAATGAGCAAATCATATTTTAATAGGGAAACAAATATGAGCTTTAAACAAAGGTCTTAAATACTGAAAATATAACCCCTAAAAACTTAAAACTTAAGAGCTATTTCCTAGGAAAGCTTCTACCTCAATAAAGCAAGTAATCATGTTCATCAACTATTCATACAAGTATTGAAGATCATCTAAAGTATCATGCACAAGTTAATAATCAATTCTAGTTATCAGAAAAATATTCTAGAGAACTAGTTCAAATTTATCTATGTGTGATGTGATCATGCTTGTGCGAGTGTTAAACATTTAAACAAAGATCTTAATCATGCATTGAAAATTGAAAACAAAATATTGCAGTGGTTCAAGAAATTGAAACCAGATATATGTGAGTTGGATCATCTTCAGAGATTGCTATGAAAGCAAAATATTCATGATCTTCCTTCTTATCATCTGATCCATCCCAACTTTTCCCTTTGCATTATAAGTTTTGAATGGCTGCTTCTTTAAGAAAATATCCACATTTGGCTCAACTTGTCAACTGAGTCCCTACTCATCCTTGTTTATCAAGCTTCTTGTTCTGTTGTAGCACACCCTTGATAGTTAATTGACACATATTTCTTGTTATAATTGTAGCTATCAAATCTTGTTTATGTCCCCATCTCAGTCTTGTAACCACCTCGTGAACTAAATTTTAAAGAGTCTTTGTTTCTGAATAGATAGGCTTGATCCTTGGATACAACTTATGTATTCCTTGTGAATATGATCCAACTAAACTTCCCTGATACAGCTTATGTATTCCTTATGATTATGATCCAACTAAACTTCCCTGACATACGAAACACTTCCCTGTAGTTTAGTCCCTCAAGTGTTCTTAAAGTGTACAAGTCACTTTCATCTACCTGAGCTTCCTTTGATTCAACAA
Source organism: Apium graveolens (assembly GCF_009905375.1). Taxonomy (NCBI): domain Eukaryota; kingdom Viridiplantae; phylum Streptophyta; class Magnoliopsida; order Apiales; family Apiaceae; genus Apium; species Apium graveolens. The sequence continues at coordinate 125,708,520 of NC_133647.1, forward strand.
TCAGTAACTCTTCTATTCTGTTCTGAGGTTCCAACTTTAATGCCTGTAACTGAGATGTTTGCATGTCCACACTATTCTCTCTAACCTCCTAAATTTCTATCTTTATGATCTCTTTGATTCCCGGATAAATGTGGCATTGGTACAAATCACCGTGTGATCGTATAATCTGGGATCATTAGAGTTATCTTAAAATCTTTGAGATAAATTATACCCGTAGAAACTTTATTCCTTTCCTGCATCTGAAAATCCAATGGTATCCTATCGAGTAATCCTTTGAGGAAATTCCACAATTTTATTCCGTAGGTCTTGAAATCAGCTTCATTGGAGGTTGAATACGATACTCACTAAATTAAAAAATGTATTCGAATCTTCTGCAGATATATAATTTAGTATTCGGTTAGTGGTTCCATGTTCTTGAGGTGAATATTGTTTAGGATAATAAAGTAACAATCACAAGATAGTCGGGGAAGTATATATCATATTTAAATCCTCGGGGTGTTGTTACACTCCGATAAATAAATTAACCGGCTATAATCCAAGAACAACAATGTTCTTTCTTCTACAAAGATATATAGATTAAATCCTATCCGATGATCTAGCTTTTTTTGTCTAAGGATCTAATTACCGGATAAAGATTATGATGCCCCTATGAATATACAAGATTTAAATCGGGCATTATAACGTTTCTTCGGTGAGAAGTTAAAAGGATAATCAATGTGCCTGAGCTTCTCTGTATTTCTTTGTTTCTTATTTCATCAGCTCTCGTGAGAGAGAAGATTAACAGAATAATTTAATTTATTATTTCTTCTGCTTCAAAGTATAGACTTTATATCAACCTTAATTGCGTGGCTAAATATTAGCCAAGTAAATAAATTGATCAATTAATAAAGTGTGGTTGAGAGAAACTTGCTTCCCTAGGATGTCATTTCTTTACTTGCGCACACATGAAGGAGTTTTGTACTTAAATTGATTTTCCAAGCCCTTACTAGGGAGTACAAGGAGCCTTTGAACATCTAACTTGCGTTTCCTCATCTCCGGGAGAAGTTGCCTTAGAGTTTTTTCTAAGTGGCGATTACTAGGTGATATGACAAGGCTTTACTTGCGACTTCATTCTACCTGGAGGCCCTAGGTTGCGACTTGAGTAATTAGAGGAGCTAGGTGGAAACTCCAAGGGTTCTTGGACACCTTAATGGCGATTACAACTCCTAGAGGGAGGATTTTTGACTTAGAAAAATCCTAAGTTGTGACCAAGCACCCCTAGTAGCTAACTGGAGAGCTCTTGCGGCTAGGGAAAAGAATTTACCTTAGTTTTTTAGCTGAGTTGCAACTTCTTCCCACTAGTGTAGGCTAAGTGGCGACCCTAGCTCACCTTGGAAGCTTTAGTTGCAACCTAGGTGCTCTATTGGTAACCACTTATGCCTTAGCATATTTACTTGACTTGGAAACAATCTAAGTTGTGACCAAGGCTGCTGAAGAAGCATTCCTGAGTTAGTTTCTTTTCCTATTTCTTCCATATTGCTCCCACTTGGTCAAAACCAATTCATGTACTTAGGTTATAAGTTATATTTCAATGTTCTTGATCCTACTAAGCAATAGAATGGTCTCAGTGACTCATACTATAAGGTAGTGATCACTTTGACTTAGTTTTTGTAGAACGCTTAAACCTTTAAACTTTACTGTCTTCAAGTCTTCTCTCCGAGTCTTCGTATAAACCATATAACATTTATCTTCACATCGAATCCTCACTTAACAATTCTTCTAAGTATATTACTCTTATTCCTTTCACGAACTACTAACACCTATTGTAACTGGTCTGGTTCACAGACGACTAACTTCAATTCATGTCTTCGTATTATAACTTTGGTTATATTGTTAAACTTGCAACAACTTTATCGCTTCAAACACTGATTGTCAATAAACAAATGTACTTTCACTGGAATCTTTTCTGGTACTTAGACAACGTCTTCATTGTTACTATGATCTTGAATACTTCATTCACTGTTCTTCACTGACACTTAAACATATAAATGAACTCCTTTCAGTGAGTATAACTTCAAGACTGTAGCTGTCTTCTTTAGCCTTTATCTGTACCCTGTCTTCAATTCTTCCGTGTGCGTCGAACATTGTCTATCTTCAATCAATGCTAATACACTATAATCTTATTATGGCACTGTCATACTGAAATCTTCAACACTTCTGAAACCTTGAAAGTCTTCAACCTTTATTCTTCACAGAGGCATGAACATATTAATTAACTTCTTCCAGTGACTTGTAAACAGACTTCAAAACTTCTATAATGTTTTGATTCTTTGTATTTTTCTTCTCTTTATTTCTTATAGATTTATTTTGTAGATGTGGTATTATTTACCTGTCAAGTTATCACATCTATTATTCATACAACTTCACAATCTCACCAACACTACCTCTTAAAGGGCTCAACCTATTCATAAAATTCTGCCAAGGTTCTGGGCTCTCTAGCCTGGAGGCTCTTCCAAAACATCAACCCCTCTCTCATCCCCGCAATCAAAAAGTTCTTAATGGTTTCCTCGCTTGCATCTATGACTTTGGGGACTTCAACATTAAAGTACTCTTCAAGAGGCTCCATATCCCTCTGCTTGATATTGGCAAAAGTGGCCACTTGTGGTGAATAATGGAGGGTGGACTGAAATTTCATGATGAACAAATCCTCCAATTATCGCCACGTCCTTATGCTAGCTAGCCCCAAATTAGAAAACCATTGTTGAGCACTCCCTCAGAGTGATACTGTGAAGAGTCTATAGCGGGTTGGCTATGGCACTTGATAGACTTCCATCTCAGTGTTAAACTGAATAAGATACTCCGCCGGGTCCACCTTCCATCATCTCCTATTCCATCTGATCTAAAATTCTTCTTAAGTCCCCAACACTAAAAATTTCTCTTTCCTTGCCGTTATTCACATTGCTCGAATGATGGGAGCCCTATGGTCGCTCATGACGCCCCCTCCTCCGGGTCGCACCCGGGGCTCCTCTTTCTGGTTGGTCATACATCTTTGTCGGTCCACCCTTTTAGGTGGAGTGTGATGGCATCTGCGTGGGAGAGTCACCGCACGCCTCTTTTCCAGGGTTTTATGGTCGTCAGGCTCCTTTTCCTCTATTTCTTTTCTATAACTTTCCAATTTGAGCCTAAGGTCGTGCTCACTTAGTTTCTTACCCACACGATCAAGCATATTAATCGATCTCACCTCGGACGAAGCTGGCTTTGGCTCCGATCTTTTAGAGATCTGGCTGCCTTGCTCATCCTGGCTTGGGGGTATCTCATCCCACTCTAACGCTGCCTCCTTCTTTTGCTTGGTCTCGACTGCCATATCCTTGAACTCATGGATGAGCCGCCTCTGAGGGCCCCTGCACTTCCAGTTGTGTTGAGAGAGCTTTAAGCGATAATGCCCTACGCTTAGCATTCCCGGTAGAGCCCCATTTCCACCCTGGACATCCTAGTGTTTATTTCGTGCATCTGATTGCCTAACCCCTCGAGGTATGTCATGACTGCCTTCCCATCAACAAGCGCGGGTGGCGGTGGCGGTGCCTGATTCTCCGGGGGTGTCTGCTCGACCCCGTTTAACTCCCTCTTCTTGCCTCCGCTTCATGGAGTTACCTCTGATTTTCCCTCTTTGGTCTTCTTTTCTCCCTAAGATGAAAGTGATGCCCCTTTTTCTAGTGCCAAATGTTGTAGGAAGAATTTTGTACAATATTGTTTTGGAGGTTGATGGCTGGAATAAAGATCAAGGGTGATGTTTGAGGGCGGAGGAAGGTTGTATATGGTGATGGTTGAGCTTGTATGATGACTCTTCAAGAAAGAATAAGATTTTCTTTATTCTTTATCAAGTGCCGACTCATGTCTCATACAAGTGCCTACGTACCCTATTTATAGGGATCGAGCCTCACGTACTTCTTGGAGAACAAGTTATCATGGCCAGGGTTAGGGTTTTTCTATCCATGCAGGCCAATCCCATATCCAAATCAGGCCTTCAGGCAATTAGTCACGAAAACCTCGACCGACCCCACATGCTTTCTTACAATCTCGTAGCATCTCCGCATTTCTTCTCGTGATTGTAGGAATGTCCCGTGTCGGCCCTGAAATTCACGTACAACTCAGTCATCTATGAATCATTTTCCATATTTTAGATAAATTCATATAATGCATACTAGTCTGGTCACCTCGGCTCGCACTAGCTCTTTTCAGACCAATAAGTGAGCCCTATCCTTCATTATCCCACTAAAAGCGAGCTCACGAGCCCAGCTCGCGTGTGGATAGGCTTCTTCAGCTCATAAGCGATATAGTCTGGAAGTCATATGGTGGGCTTATATTCCACAATCCTGATTATAAGGTGATGCGAGACTACGAGCCCAGCACAAACAATGTATCCACGAGCCCAGATCACACGATGCAAGCCCAACTCATATAATGAGCCCACGAACCCAGTTCACACAATGAACCCACGAGCCCAGCTCGCATAACGAGCCACCAGCCTAGCTCGCACAATAAGCCCAGCCCCATTAAGACTTTGTGTTCCTTAAGGGCTCATGCTTTTAACAGAAAAACCAAGATGCGAGCCCACTGGCCCAGCTCGTGCTTTTCGGTAATATAAGCCAAAATTTCCAACATACACATGGGGACCTGTTTATGGCCCATGCCCAAAAGCGGGAATAATAATAAATAGTATGGCCCTATTTGACAATTAGCTGTTAGTTGTAACGATTTGAAATAGCTGTTTTGACTAGCTGATTAAGTTAGCTCTTTTTAATAACTGACTGAATTTAGCTATTTCGAATAAAACTGTTTGGTAAATAGATATTTCAGTCAGATTTTTGTACTTGAAAAATACCCTCCTAGTAAATTTTTCAAAATTAAATTTTTTGGATCCAAAAACTATTTCAAAAAACTAACTGCTAAATACTAATATTAGAGGTTTCATTTGATCAAAACTCTAATGTAATTCAAAAATAGCCATAGCTTTTTTTTGAATTATTCAAGTGCAAGTGAGAGGGCCTTTTTTCGCTTTTCAACTTTACTGAATATTAGACTAACCTTGATATAATATCATATTTACTAGTAATTATATTTAGAATTATCATATTATGCAAATGTTCTATGTAGAGCATTTAAACCTTATATCCTTTTAGACCGTTATAGTATATAGCGCATTACAAATATATTTCTGACTTATAATATTGCATAATATTATACTGGACAATACAAGTGTTATAAGTTTTAAGATTTAAGTGGTTTACATATTATACAACTCTATCGTAATATATTATACTAGTTGATAACCTGTGCGAAGCATGAGCCGAGCTAATTTATTTAAATAATTTTTAAAAATCATAATAGTATAAGTTTCATGTCAAAACTTTTAACTTCTACTCATAAAATCCAACCCAAATTATTGAGTACGATATTTATGTTATGATTATAATAAAAAGGTTATAATTATTCTACGATTTCAAAAATTTTATTATTTCATTAAAATATATTATTGAGTCATATGAAAAATAGGATTACTGAGTTGAAATCAATATAAGAATTGCAATTAAAAAATGGATAAAATAATACATATAATATTATAAGTCATAATGAAATTTAAAAAGGGTGAAATAAAAAATTGATGAAACCAAACACATAAAATATATTGAATTAGCAGTACATAAGGGAATTAAGAACACAAAGGTTAAAGCCAAAATGATGAAACAAAAATAAAACCAAACTTAATAGGTAGAAGTATAAGGAAACAAAAATAAAACTAAACTTAAACTAATCAAACGACATGTAGAAGTATAAGATAACAAAAATAAAATCAAATTTAATGAAATCGTAATACATGTAGAAGTATAACAGGAATAAATAGTGCAATAAAAGTTTAGTAGAATTAAAAGAAATACAATAGTAGAATTATAAGATACACATGAATAAATAAGTGAAACCAAAAGTTGGTGATATCAAAAATTGGTGAAATCAAAATTAATAGTACCATTTAAAAAGGGGTTTCTCTTATTAATAAAAGTTATTATTAATAAATGGAGAAAAAATTTAGGGCCCATTTTTCCGGTTTCGTCCAAGACCCCTACAAGTTATGGAACGGCCTTTACCACCTTTTTAGTGATCGACTTCTGCGCTCATGATAGTTGTAACACCTCCTACCACGTCCTATGTTGTCTGGGCTCACACTACGACTCCTGCTTCGATAGCGATGATGCCACTCTGTACCACTATACCGATCACGTCCATACCTATCTCGACTCCTACTTCGGCTTCTCCTCCTATAATCCCTCTCTCTGTAATAATCATCTTGGTGCCTAAACTAAAGTTCATTGTCCACGTACATATGGACGAGTTGATGGGTATCAGTATAACGACTCGTACATTTTTGCATTATTTAAATGTGTAATTATTAAATGATTAAGTAAATAAAATATGTGCATGGGTTCTGTCAGCTGGATATTACTTGTTACAAACTATATATGTTCACTAGTGTTCAAGGTTCATTTGTGTAATTAGTTGTTGAGCTACGTTGTTTTATTTTTATATTTCAAAGTGATTTTATTTAAAGATTTATTTTCATAAATACTTGGGCTATCTCTAAAATTATTTTTATTACTTAATAATTTTATTTATTATTTTTAGGAGTTTATAAAATTGAGAAATCAATATTTCATTAATTATTTATCCCTAAATGATTTTATGATTTTATTTTATTATAAATTCAGTATTAAATTCCAGAATATTTTAAATATTACGAAATTCATATTTTATTAAGTTTGGAATATTTCGAGAATTTTAAATTATTTTGGAAATTTTTCAATTTTTATTTACCCGCACGGTTGTTCACTAAATTGTAAAATGCGGGTTCGATTTGTGTTTCAAAAAAAATATTTAAAAATTCTGGAAATTTTATTTTATTAGCCCCTAATTATTCCGAGATTTTTAAAACTATTCTTGTAAATTTCGGGTTATTTTACCCGTAAGTTATTCGTTAAGAATTTGCAATTGCGGTCTCGGATTCGGAGTATTTAAAACAATAAAAATTAGATAAACTCATCAATCCTTATCCTCCTTCTTCTCTCATTTTCACGGCTGTCTCGCATCTTTCTTCCTCTCTCTCTTCGATCATCTCCCTCACTTTCTACTCTCTTCCACTCTGTTCTCTGTTCTCTTTCTCTCCCTTTTTCTTTCTTTATTGTTTCCCCTGTCTCTTCTGTAACACCCCCAAATCCGGGGTCGGGGATCCGGGTTGTCACGAGTTCCATTTCCCTTAATAACACTTAATCTTAATAAACAACAACTACTACATACTGTGACCCCATAATATACACACACACACACCACAAGTTATAGTCTCAGAGATGAATACCAAAAAAATACAAGTCATTATATTCCACAATTATAAACCATTACACCTTAAAAGGGTTTCTGAATAAATTTACATATTCCTTGCCATTATTACAATTCATAAATATACATAAGTCTGGTACATCAACAGTTGAAAACCTAGCCTATTGGTATTTACTACCTCGGCTACAACGACATCAACGCCTACAGAAAACTGCTTAACGTTTCCTATCTGCTCGCGAATTGGGAGCTTGGTCCTGTTGTTAGGTCCCAATTTGTTTGTAGAAGGGGGGTTGAATGCAAACAATACCGTTTAATCGAATAAAATGCGGAATAAAATTGTGAAACAAAATTCAAGTTAAATAAAACTTTTATTAAACTTGAAAGGTGTTACAACTACGGTATCGGTTACAAGGGATTAATCTCAAATCAATTATTACAAATCTAGAATAAATTCGACATGAACTTTTTCTATTTTTGTAATTAAAAGATCAAATGCTAAATGCGATTTGAGATTAAGTTCTAGGGATTTTAATCCGCTAGATTGATACACAAGAACAAGATAAATATTTCTAGTTGATTGGATTTAACTTTACAATCTAGAAATTTAATCTTGAAGAAAAGCAGATGAAAAATAAAATGTTATGCTTTTGTTTTCTGCTCCTTTTTCTCTTGTGTGTTCTATTTTCTGTTTGATTGGATTCTGTAAGTGTTGATCAATAAAAGTCTTCTGCTGCTTTTATCAAACACCGAACTGAAAAATGTACTGGCATGACAATCTCTTTAGCCAGCAAGACTTTCGGTATGACAATATTTACAACTAGCAAGACAATCAAAATGAACTAGCAAGACTTTCGGTATGACTATTGATTGTCATACCGATTATCATATTAGTTCAAATAAATTGTCTTGCTGAATTAATAACAGATTTTAATCTAAACAGAAATTCTAATAAGACAATTAAATGTATTGGCATGACTTTCGGTATGACTATCAATTGTCATACCGATTGTCATACTAGTTCAAATGAATTGTCTTGTTTTGAATTTAAGCAGATTTTAAACCAATTAAAATCTTGTAAATCCTCAATATTAATTCTAAATTAATTAATCAATTTAATTCAATTAATCAATAAATTAATCTTTGCAGATATAATTTATTTTCTTAATTAAATTATATGACTTAATTAATTAATAGAGAATTAATACTAACCCTGAGCAGCATCCATTCTTCTGACAATCTTCTGAAAATCACTGAGACTTATGAATCAATTCCGCCACTTCAATGCTGACACTCGATGTACTGTCTGGTTCATGAGTGACTAACTTCCGTGACGTTTCTTCATGTCTTGACTTTGATACTTTGATTAAATCCTTGTAATAAATGATACCCTGACGAGATCTCTGTCACTTGATTAAATCCACAATCTTGATTTATATCACTGAGGCATGATCAAATTCTTGAACTTCTTCCAGTGAATCTTCAAGTCTGCAGATGAACAATGTTTCTTTATCCTTTGACAGATGTTACTTTGTGAGATCTCTCTGATGATAGATCCACTATTTACTTATTACATTCTTATTTGAGTTGAGTTAAATCCTCGAATAAACGAATAGGCTATGACATATGCCTTTCAATCTCCCCCTATTTGCTTGTTAGACAATAACAACAAATACCTAGAGGATAACTCAACTAACAAATAAGAAAAAGATATAAACAGTAATGCAAAGTAAATAGCAGAAAAGTTCTGGATTATATTTAACATTTTCCAGATTCCAAATGAAATTTACAAGTGAATACAAGATAGATGTTCCTCTAGCCTGAACATATAACTACATTAGACTATCTTGATTCATAAAGCTCTAATCATATTACATTGAGTTTTGAGCTAATTGACTTCAGTTGTCTTCTCTTCTGACTTCACCTTCTTCTAAATCTTGAAGCAATTCCTTGTCAAAGACACGATCCTTTTCTGAAGTGAAGCTTGCTGGTCTGACTGGTTGAACTCCAACTGACTTCAGCTTATTCTTGATCTGATTGTACCTTTTAATATTTTTTTCACAATAAGCTAGAATCAAATCAGCAGCTTGAGTCTTCAACATGGATGAATATCCAGCAGTTCTTAAATGATGTTCCATCCAGACCAGATGCTTAGCTGAGTAGTCTTTAAGAGATTGTACATCTAGCTGACAGATTTGAAGACAATCAGACTTAAAGAATCTCACCTGATGAGGATTGTTGACCACTTGAGGACTAGCCCTGCTGGCAAACTCTTTAAGCCTTTCTCGAAAAACTTCATTCAATTCTGAGCTTCTTTTAACCTTGTTGAGAAGAACCCAATTCTCTGACAAAGAACGATTCTCGAACAGATGAAGTGACACCTTGAAAGATCCTTCACTCTGACAATATACAAAAATGCTCATCTCATTTAGGGATCTATCAAAAGCAGCTGTGATCCTTGAGACTTCAGTCTTGATAGCATTCATGTACATGTCATTATTAGGATTTGAGATTTCCAGCTTGTCAAGAAGATGTAGGAACTGCCTATCATTGTTAGTGCTCAGCTGAGGCATATCAAGTACTCTCCTAGCTTCATCCCATTTTTCACCAATCTTCAGTCTGACATCTCTTCTCCTTTCTTGAGCCTTAATGTCATGAAGACGTTGCTTTTGAAGAGTTTCTGTTCTTTGAATGTCTTTCCTCATGTCAATGATCTGAGAGACCTTCTTGAGTTCAGCTTCTTTTCTTTTCATCTCTGACTGCTCCTTCTGAAATTCTTTCTCAAACAGAGGATCCACTTGAGCTTCTTCTTCCCATTCTCCAAAATCACTTTCCTCTTCAGCTTCAAATAAACCATCTTTATCTTCCTGAACTAGTTCAGTGGGAATGTCAAAAATATCAAAGTCATCCTGTTCTCCACTGTAGTAGACATCATCAGCCTTTCCTTTGTCTCCAGCAGAGGTATCTTTTTCCTTCCCTTTGGCACTACTCCCTTTCTTCTCCCCCTTAGTTGAGGGATCCTCTTCTGACCTTCCTTTGGAACCTCCATCACCTCCAGAGCCTGATCCTCCACCAGACGGTCCTTCAAAATAAGCTCTTTGTTCTTCATTAGGGCAATGAGAATTCTTGATCATGAAATATAGGTGCTTCATCCCTTCATTGAGATGTTCCATGCCCGTCTCTATCTTTAGAAATCTTGAGGAGTCCAGTGAATGATTCATCTCAACGAGGTCTTCAAGAGAAGTCATTCTTGTGTGTAGAGAGCAGAAGTTGGATATGTCATCAGCTGATAAAGTTGGAGTGTCCTGAATGGAATTGAGCTTTGGTATTACAGTGGTCTTGAGATCTGAGATATCATTCCTGATGATTGCCAGCTGATTGTTGACAGAGGTGGAAGAAGAAGACCGTTCAACCACTTATGCTTTGAATGCTTGAGCTTCAGCTTGGCTTTTAGCAAGTTCTTCTTTTAGAGCAGCAATTTGAGCTAACAGGTTTTGAGTATCTGTGTCTGTGTGTGCTCTCACCTGAATTTCACTCGTGTTTGGTTCACTCACCTCACGTGCTTGTGTTTCTCTCAATATAATTGCTCGTGAGGAGTCTTCCTGTTGCTGTTCTTCTGTACCTGCAGTTAAAATCACCCTAGCCTCTTCAAGAGAGGTCAGTGGTGGTGCAATGGGAATTCGCGAGTCCCGATCCTCAGTCAATACCATCAAATCTTTTGAAATAGATGTCTGAATTTCTTCAGGGATAGATTGACTGAGTTGCCCTCCACTTTCTCCAGATAAATCTGCGAGTGGAGAATCCCATAAGGGAGCCAGAGGTGTTGGATCTGGGAGGGGAGAAAATGACTCTATTAAAGATGGCGGAGAGTCAGATTTTCCCTCTGAAGCATGTGACTGCTCTTCTGCCGTAACTATGGCAGGCACTGTAACCGACTCTACGTGCACTCCTCGTTCTGTGTCCTGAGTATGATCTGGGGAAGTGTATGGTTCCATTGTGAGTAATGGAATTGTGTTTGACTCAGTACAAGATGCCATGGCCCTATGGCGAATTTCAATAGATGCATCCTGTTGAGAGAATGCCTCTAGTAACTGTTCATTGGCCATTTCAAAGTCCATGTCCTGTTGGGAGGACAAGGATGGGCTTTCAGATGCCTCAGTATATGTTCTTCTTTTCTTAGGAGGAGGCAGAGCTGAGGGTTCACTCATATTTAACAATGCACTACTTCCTAGTAATCTTTTGGGTAACATTTTAGACAGTGGGGGAGAGGTTGAGATAGAATGTGACTCTGTGTTTGGCTCTATGACCTGGGATTGAAGCTGTGGTTCTACAACTTCATGGTCAGCCCTATCAACCACTGGGGGTCTTTCAACAGAAGTAGGAAGGGAGTGAGAGTGAGGAATTACTACCTGTAATGGAAGAGCATCTGATGTTGGAGGAGCCTGGGTGGCTTGAACCACTGGAGGTTGAGGTTGTTGTTCATGACCGGGAAGATTGAAAATAGGTAAAGGAATATAAGTGGCCATGAAAGCAGATACAAGTACTGGAACTTGCATGAATTTGAAGGTTGTGTCTTGGCGAGTGTAAATCTTTTTGCTAACTGGAGGGGGTTCGGTTACTGCAGAGTTAGCAAAAAGGGCTTTGTGTTCAGGTGTGAGAAGATGATCTGCTATAAGCATGAGAAAATGAGCATAGTAACATGATACCCTACGATTTGTAGAATGATCACGTAAAGCAGAAGTTAGATGTCTCAAGAGAATGGGAAAAAGTAGTTTGCCAAAATTGATCCTTTGATTGAAAACAACCGCAAGACCAATATACTGCAGAGTGGAAGTGATGTTATGAAAATTGGATTTTGTGCAGTTGGCAAACACTTTGGAAAGTGTATCGAAGAAAATATCCCATTCAGACACCAAATTGGATTTAGAAAGTTTGGTTAAATTGATCACCCCCTGATAGTGAATAGCATGGAAAAAGTTTGTGATTTCATTTTCAGAGGGTAAATTACAGAAATTGTCCAATGGAAAATTTAACGCCTGATTAATGACTGATTCATCAACTACATACTGTGTGTTTGCCACGGTGAATGAAAAAGATTTTGAATCACCGGCCACAGTAGATGTTGTGCAAATCAGTCTAAGAAGATCGACATTTAAAATCACATTTGATTTTATAGCAGAGCTAACAATCGAATGGTCATTTAAAAATCTAATCCAAGGCTTAAATTTTTCAACATCACATTTTTCCGGATTAAAATAACCAACCTGATTATGCGCGACAATTTGGAAATTGAGAGCCATTTAAAATAATAATAAGACACACACTTTCAGAATTTTAAGAATAATATTAAGAAAATTCGAATTAATTAAATTAATTCAATAATTCGAATTAAATTAATTATAATCGAAAAATTTAGACAGGAATGTATCTCGTTAAAATCCTTAACTCACAAACCCAGATTAAACAAGCCACAAGACACAAATCAGAAATTAAAATTAAAATAAAAATGATCAAAATCAATAAACACAAATTGAATTTGAAGGGGCAAACTGATTAAAAAAAAACAGATTTTGAAAATTTTGACAGCACTCCTGTATGTATATAAATGTAAGTATATATCACAGGAGTGAAGATTCAGTTTGCTGAGTAAAAACTCGAGCAAGGAAAGAAGCAGTTCGTTTGTTTTAGTTCGAAGAGAGAGAAGAGAGAAAATGAAGAAAACTGTTCGACTTATGAAAAGAAATGAACTGTTGAAATGGTTTTTTAAAAAAAACAAACACACGCCTTTATATTACAGCTAGTATGACAATCCGGGATTGTCATACCGATTGTCATACCAGGCAAAAGAAAGAAAATAACCGAAAACAATAAGAATAAAACAAGTGATAATATATAACTGGTATGACAATCTGATAGTCATACCGATTGTCATACCAGTATAAAATAAAATAATATATATATATATAATGTTTATAACTGGCAAGACAATTGATAGTCATACCGATTGTCTTGCCAGTATAAACTATACTGAAAAACACTAATATGACAAATATATACTGAAATGACTTTCAGCAAGACAATTTCAATTGTCTTGCCGATTGTCATTTCAGTAGAAATACAGTCAAAATGTACAGACTTCTATATATGTACTGAAATTATATTACAAAATAGTAAAACTGAAATACAGACCTATAATATTTACAGAATTAAAATAATTAAAATATTTCAGAGATAATAATATTTTCAGTCCAAAAATAGATTTCTTTGAATTTTAACAAATTAAATTCATAGAAAAATATTTTTAGAGAAAATAAAATATTCTGAGACATTAAAATTAACAAGTTGAGTAAATAAATAAGATAAGATAATAGAAATTACATAGAAATAAGCAAGAAATATGATAAAATGATAAAATAAATTTGCAAATGAATTTTTCATTTATGAAAAATTCATTTGTAAATTCATTCAAGAACAGATCCCAGATATTAACTAAATTAATCACTAAAACTATTCAACATGCCCAATTTACCAACTAATCTGGTAAATGTGGATTCGTCAAGTGGTTTAGTGAAAATATCTGCTATTTGTTCTTCTGTTGGAACAAAAAAAAGTTCAACAGTACCATTCATGACGTGCTCTCTAATAAAATGATACCTGATGTCAATGTGCTTTGTCCTCGAGTGCTGCACAGGGTTGTTGGTGATGGCTATTGCACTTGTATTGTCACATAAAATAGGAATTTTGTTCAATACAGAACCATAGTCTCGTAGTTGGTTCCTAATCCACAAGATCTGAGCACAGCAGCTTCCAGCAGCAATATATTCAGCCTCGGCCGTTGAGTTGGAAACTGTTTGTTGTTTCTTGCTGTACCATGAGGCTAGTCTGCTACCTAGGAATTGACAACTCCCTGAGGTGCTTTTCCTATCAACAACACTTCCTGCATAATCTGAATCTGTATATCCGACAAGGTTAAAACCAGATTCTTTAGGGTACCAAATACCTAGATTTGGTGTTCCCTTAAGATATCTTAAGATTCGTTTAACAGCAACGAGATGAATATCTCTAGGATCCGCTTGGAACCTTGCACATAAACATGTAGCATACATAATATCTGGTCTACTTGCAGTAAGAAAGAGTAACGAGCCAATCATACCTCTGTAGCTTGTGACATCTACCTTAATGGAGTTTTCACATGGTCCAAGCTTGACAGCTGTAGTTGATGGAGTCCTTGCTGATGCAGAATCCTCTAGATTGTACTTTTTGAGGAGTTCCTTGAGATACTTGGATTGACAAATAAATGTTCCATCTAACCTTTGATTTACTTGTAATCCAAGAAAGAACTTTAGCTCTCCCATCATGCTCATTTCAAACTTGCTGTGCATTAACTTAGCAAATCTCTTACAGAGATTATCATTAGTAGACCCAAATATTATATCATCCACATAGACTTGGACTAATATAGTATCATTCTTATGTTTTTTAGAAAAGAGAGTTTTGTCTATGACACCTCTAATAAAGCTATTTTCAATAAGAAATTCAGAGAGTGTGTCATACCATTTTCTTGGAGACTGTTTTAGCCCATAAATAGCCTTGAAAAGAAAGAAGACAAAATCCAAATGATCTGGATCTTCAAAACCAGGAGGTTGCTCTACATATACCTCTTCATCCAGCTTTCCATTCATAAAGGCGCTCTTGACATCCATTTGATAAACTTTAAAGTTTGAGAATGCTGCGAATGCCAGAAATATCCTGATGGCCTCAAGTCTAGCCACTGGAGCATAGGTTTCATCATAATCAATGCCTTCAGCTTGAGAATACCCTTTTGCTACCAGTCTTGCCTTGTTTCTCGTAACCACACCATCTTCATCTAGTTTATTCCTGAATACCCACCTAGTACCAACAGCTTTCTTGTGTGTAGGTCTAGGTACTAGTTTCCAGACTTGTTGACTTTCAAACTGATTGAGCTCATCTTGCATAGCAATCACCCAATCTGGATCAGTTAGTGCTTCTTCAATCTTCTTAGGTTCCATCTCAGAAAGAAATCCTGAGAACAGACACTCATTTTGAGTAGCACGTCTAGTTCTGACTCCAACATCTGGATCACCAATAATCAACTCAAAAGGGTGAGCTTTATTCCAGACAGTCTGTCTTGGAAGATTTGATCTTGATGATTCGCCTTGAAATTCATTGTGATGTTGTGTCCTACTAGATGATCCTTCAGTATCTCCCCTGAGTTGTTGCCATGTTGACTTGAAGATTCTCCGTCAGTAGCAGTGGTATCTTCATTGTTGCTAAAGTTTCCATCATTATACCTTGAGTATCATCATGATTAACAGGTTCTTCACCAGCAACAACCTCAGGTTCTTGACCATGTTCTGATTCTGAATCTGACGTATCATCAAACTTCAGTTTCTCAGAAGGATCTTCAGTTTGGATACTAGGGAGTTTAGTGTCATCAAATGTAACATTGACACTTTCAGTTACTTTGTGTTGATCAATGATATACACTCTATATGATCTTCTTCCATATCCAACAAAAATACCCTCATATGCCTTTGCCTCGAACTTACCACGACGATCATCTCCATCCTTGAGCACGAAGCATCTGGCACCAAATACATGAAAGTATTTGATAGAAGGTTTCTGTTCATTCAAAATCTCATAAGGAGTTTTCATGAAGTCTTTGTTGATTAGAGTTCGATTCTGAGTATAACATGCAGTATTGACAGCTTCAGCCCAAAAGTACATTGGAAGACCTGATTCACTTAACATCGTTCTTGCAGCTTCAATCAATGTACGATTCTTCCTTTCTACCACTCCATTTTGCTGAGGGGTTCTAGGAGCTGAAAATTGTCTGGTAATCCCTTTGTCTGTACAGAATCCATTGAGAAGTGTATTCTTGAATTCTGTCCTATTATCTGACCTTATTACTCTAACACGGACGTTAGAATCTAACTCAATCATCTTGATATGATCAATCACAACTTGTGGTGTTTCATCCTTAGAGTAAAGAAATAAAACCCACGTATACTTGGAATAGTCATCAACTATCACAAGACAGTAACACTTTTTTGACATTGAAAGGATATTAACTGGACCAAATAAATCCATGTGCAATAATTGCAGAACACCAGTTATGGAAGATGTGTCAGTGCCTTTGTGACTTGCTTTCTTTGACTTTCCTTTCTGGCAAGCCTCACATAGTCCTTCTGGAGAGAATTCCAGCTGAGGCAGACCTCTTACCAATTCTCTTTTGACAAGAGAATTCATTGTTTTGAAATTGAGATGAGAAAGTCTCTTGTGCCATAGCCAACTCTCATCTGACGATGCCTTTGCATAGAAACAATTGACTTCAAGATTGCTTCCAGAGTTCATGTCAGCTACGAACAGATTTCCTTTCCGGATTCCCATTAAGGAGGGTTTTTCACTTTTCTTGTGCAAAATCTGACACTTCAGCTTGTCGAATAAAACATTGTAGCCGTTGTCACAGAACTGACTAATGCTAAGCAGATTGTGTTCAAGTCCTTGCACAACATATACATCTTCAATGATAACATTTCCAGCTAGAAAACAGCCATATCCCTCCGTTAAACCTTTGCTGTTATCTCCAAAGGTAACCACTGGGCCAGCTTTCTCAACCACATTTGATAGCAGGGCTCTATCTCCGGTCATATGTTTTGACGATCCGCTGTCAAGAATCCACACTACCGGTTGTACCTGTTTAATACCCTGCAATACAAATGGATTAGACCTTCTTCGGAACCCAAGCTTGGCTGGGTCCGGCATACTTGTAAAATTGGCCTTTATCAGGCAAAACAACATTCTTAATTTTAATATTCTCAACGTTCTCAATGACTGAACATTTGACCTTGTGAACAGCCTTGACAAATTTCTGTTTAGGCTTAGGCACAAATGTCTCCTTTCTAGCTTTAGGAGGACTAGCAGTCTTAGACCTATCATGCTTTCTATTATTCACATGCTGACGAGGAGTAGTCTTATCATTAGAAACATGCTTACCATTAAAATAAGCAAACATCAGATTAAAAGCACAAGACATACAATCAGAAACACCACATGCTTTATGAGAAGGATTAACAATAGGCAACTTATGCATGGTAGACATGGCATTTGTGTTATCCAACTCATGTGTGTCTGAGTTAGTCTCAGTTGCTTTCACAACCTTGACTGGAACTTTTGACACACTTGACTTGGAGACAGCTTTCCCATTAGCATTATCTTTAGCACGGATTTCTTCTTGAATAATAAAAGAGGTCTCATCAAATGGTTCAGCAATTGATTCTTTATAGAGGGGTTCATCAACACCCTTAAGCACATGTGGTACTTCCCTGCCTTTAGTACAGACATGAGGAGGGGAGTTTATGCCTAATTTTCCAATAGCAGCATTGTAATCATAACCTATACCAGATGTTTGATTAACAGCTTGCTTATTGTAAAACTCTTTGGACTTCGAACAAGAATTAAAGTAAGCTTTAACCTTAGCCTCAAGACCAGTGATCTTGTCTTTAAGAATAGTTTCAAGTTTTCTATAACAGTCAACTCTATTCTCTAGAAAAGACACTTGATCTTTTAATTTATCTTGATTAATGTGTACAAGTCTTAATTCATTGACCTCTTTCTCAAGGTCTTTGATTTGTTGATTTAACAATTCATTATCACGACGAGCACAATCTAAGGAACCTCCTAGATGATAAACTAATTCAGCATCAGTAAATTTTACCTCTTTTCTTGACGATGAGGTGCTTGCATCACTAGCCATGAGAGCAAGATTCCCAACTTCTTCATCTTCACTGTCAGTATCATCCCAGCTTCTTCCCTTTGCCAGGTAAGCCCTTTCAGATTTACTCTTCTGATTAGAATCGTAAGAGTTCTTCCTAGCTTGTTTTGGCTTCCTGCATTCTGTGGCAAAGTGTCCCAACTCATTACAGTTGAAGCATCGAATGGTGCTTCGATCAACCATCCATGTTTTATACCCACCACTGCTGGTGTTAGAGGATGAAGATCCACCTTTCTGGAATCTGTTGTAGTTGGACTTGTACTTGAACTTGGGATTCCTTTTGAATCTGACATTTGAGAATCTCTTGACAATCAGGGCCATTGACTCATCCTCCAATTGCTCCAGTTCTTCCAAGGAATAATAATCATCTCCTGATTGATTTGTAGTAGGAGAATCAAATTCTGCTACTATCACATTATCTTCAACCTTGGAAGACTGTACCATTCTTTCTGACTGTTTAGATTGTTGTTGATATTGTGGTTGTTGTTGTTGTTCATCAGCTACTAGAGCAGTAGACGTGCTGACCACTCTTCCTTTCTCGTAAACTTCCTTCTGCTGAATCTGCTCCAACTCGTAAGTCTTTAACACACCATAGAGCCTTTCCAAAGAAATCTCACTCAGATCTCTTGCTTCTCTTATGGCAGTGATTCTATGTTCGAGATGAGTTGGCAGTGTTAAAAGGAACTTTTTGTTGACCTCCCTGATGGAATAGTATTTACCATTAATGTTCAGGTTGTTGATCAATGCATTGTACCTCTCAAACACTTCAGTGATTCCTTCCCCTGGATTGGATTTAAAGTATTCATACTCAGAGGTTAGGATTTCTAGTTTGTTCTCCCTAACTTCCTCTGTGCCTTCATTAATAATCTCAATAGTTTCCCAAATATGTTTGGAATCTTTACAATTCATCACATGTCTATTCATCAGGGGATTAAGGGAATCTACTAAGATTAATTGAAGGCTAGCATCCAGGGAGGCTTCTTCTATTTCAGCAGGAGAGAAGTCCTCAGGATCCTTCACATAAGTTCTCGCTTTGGTGATCACCACATCATTTTCTATTACCTCTGGTTCAATAACCATAGGAATTTTTGGACCCTTCTTCAACACTTGCAAATATTTGGGATTAGCAACCTGTAAAAACAGTAGCATCTTCTTCTTCCACATAACATAATTTTCTTTATCGAAAAGTGGAATTTTAACGGTTCCAACTTTTTTTGTGTAGTCATTATGAATTTTTTGAGTGAATAAAAAATTCAAGAAGTGAAAGAAACACAAAAGTCTAGGATCTAGATTTGTACGTTAATCAGAAGGCTCTGATACCAATTGTTAGGTCCCAATTTGTTTGTAGAAGGGGGGTTGAATGCAAACAATACCGTTTAATCGAATAAAATGCGGAATAAAATTGTGAAACAAAATTCAAGTTAAATAAAACTTTTATTAAACTTGAAAGGTGTTACAACTACGGTATCGGTTACAAGGGATTAATCTCAAATCAATTATTACAAATCTAGAATAAATTCGACATGAACTTTTTCTATTTTTGTAATTAAAAGATCAAATGCTAAATGCGATTTGAGATTAAGTTCTAGGGATTTTAATCCGCTAGATTGATACACAAGAACAAGATAAATATTTCTAGTTGATTGGATTTAACTTTACAATCTAGAAATTTAATCTTGAAGAAAAGCAGATGAAAAATAAAATGTTATGCTTTTGTTTTCTGCTCCTTTTTCTCTTGTGTGTTCTATTTTCTGTTTGATTGGATTCTGTAAGTGTTGATCAATAAAAGTCTTCTGCTGCTTTTATCAAACACTGAACTGAAAAATGTACTGGCATGACAATCTCTTTGGCCAGCAAGACTTTCGGTATGACAATATTTACAACTAGCAAGACAATCAAAATGAACTAGCAAGACTTTCGGTATGACTATTGATTGTCATACCGATTGTCATATTAGTTCAAATAAATTGTCTTGCTGAATTAATAACAGATTTTAATCTAAACAGAAATTCTAATAAGACAATTAAATGTATTGGCATGACTTTCGGTATGACTATCAATTGTCATACCGATTGTCATACTAGTTCAAATGAATTGTCTTGTTTTGAATTTAAGCAGATTTTAAACCAATTAAAATCTTGTAAATCCTCAATATTAATTCTAAATTAATTAATCAATTTAATTCAATTAATCAATAAATTAATCTTTGCAGATATAATTTATTTTCTTAATTAAATTATATGACTTAATTAATTAATAGAGAATTAATACTAACCCTGAGCAGCATCCATTCTTCTGACAATCTTCTGAAAATCACTGAGACTTATGAATCAATTCCGCCACTTCAATGCTGACACTCGATGTACTGTCTGGTTCATGAGTGACTAACTTCCGTGACGTTTCTTCATGTCTTGACTTTGATACTCTGATTAAATCCTTGTAATAAATGATACCCTGACGAGATCTCTGTCACTTGATTAAATCCACGATCTTGATTTATATCACTGAGGCATGATCAAATTCTTGAACTTCTTCCAGTGAATCTTCAAGTCTGCAGATGAACAATGTTTCTTTATCCTTTGACAGATGTTACTTTGTGAGATCTCTCTGATGATAGATCCACTATTTACTTATTACATTCTTATTTGAGTTGAGTTAAATCCTCGAATAAACGAATAGGCTATGACATATGCCTTTCACCTGTTCATCTTATCTATCTGTTATTGTGTGATGAAATAAGAAAGCAAGGGTGAGCAACAAGCCCACCGAAATAATATGTATAATAATTAACAATATATGAGCATTCTCATAGTACTCATAAAAGTCTTTGTCAAGAAGAAATGAACCAAGTTTGATATCTTAACGCGACCAAGTCGCAAAATATTCAATATATATGTATATATACTTTTCAAAATCTTGGAAGTCCTCTTCCATGCATAATATACACAGAGTTCCAGTTTATAACTGTATAAAAATATCGTTGCAAGGTGATCTCATATATCTAACCTTGTCTCAACATTTTTTCTGAAAATCTTTGTCATGCATAAGATAATCATTAACCAGATATAAGTTAAAATGATGAAGTTACAAGATACTCCAATATACTTATATCTTTTTCCGAATACTACTTGAACTACCACCGTTCAAGGTATAAATAGTTCATCCCAAAGATGAAGCTACAAGACAAAACTTATATAGAATCAATCTTTGAAATATCATCAAAATGAAATGAAGTTACGAGATACTTCATTCGATAAAAACATCAACTTGAAAACTCGACCCTGCCAACACTCAACAATCACCCAACCGTAGCCTTTCTTTCGAAGTGCTCTGGGTAGTGTTACAGAAATATCCAACTGGATGATGAACTCATTAAGGGAGTTTTCCGCGCCAGGAAGACCATTCACGATGATCAGTCGCAGTAGTGCAAACCCACAATTTTTTATATGTAGAGGAGAACAGTCGAATTTACTTGTCAACCGAACGCTGCACTCCTAAGGAATGGACCGTCTTAGCGGAACTTCCGGGCCATTTGGTCCAATAAATAAGGCTGGGCCGGCGCCACTCGACCACTTACGCCACTACTTGTTCAGATGAAATCCATGACTCTAAAATG
Organism: Apium graveolens; assembly: GCF_009905375.1. Lineage (NCBI taxonomy): Eukaryota > Viridiplantae > Streptophyta > Magnoliopsida > Apiales > Apiaceae > Apium > Apium graveolens. The sequence continues at coordinate 125,730,293 of NC_133647.1, forward strand.
TAAAGCTCGTCCCCCCTTTCCCCAAGTAGAAACTTGTTGATACGGCTCCACCAGGAAGCCGTATCTAGTTGGAAAGGAAAGCTCACCGATATTTCCCAGGCGATGCCTGTTAATGGATTAAACTCATATCAAGAATTTTACTTCCCGAGTGTTGGGTAAATAATCAAAAACCCTTTTTATCAAAACAACAACCTTGTTACGAATATAAAAATACATCACGAATCCGGATCCCTCAGATTTTTAAGCGAGTATTTAAATCCCCTTTGAAAGGAAGATCTTAAATCTAAAAACGAGTTTTGGGATCCGCTCTAACTTTTAAAATTATTTTGAAGACTCGAAAACATTTTTAAGAATGTTTGGAGTAATGCTAATTTAATAAAATAAATCAGTCCCGATATATTAGAAAATATCTGAATATTATTGTTTAAATAATATTCCCATAAAGGATAATCTTTATAAAAATAGTTGAAGTAGAAGTTTTAAAACTCATACTTGAAATGAATAATAATTAACCAAAGATATACTTATACGAAATTACGATCTTTATTTGAATAATCGAAACATTATTCTTCAATAAAATAAAGAATATTATTTAATAAAATAAGCGGAGTCATAAGTCCTCGAATGAATATTCAAAATAATATTCATTAAATAAAATAAAGTTATCGAATAAACCTTATTTGATTAATAGTTTTGAAAACTATTTATATATAGATACATATACTATACTCGGGAACATCGACTCCCAGTTTAGAAAAATATTCACTTTTGGGTCCCCTATACTAAGGGTATACACAACTACTTCTTATCTCTAGCATAGGTATTATCCAGTTTATAAGCATTTGAATTGATAATAGAATATCAAGATTACGAAACAGGCAAGCATATAAATATCATATCATATGCTCCAATATATCGCAAGAGTTTGCTAATAATAACCATGCACTTATCTCAAGATAATGCATTAATATATTACATCACAACAACAGTATAACAGATAGAAAACTTGCCTGAGTGTTCCGGGATAGACTTAAACTTAGAGTGGGTCCAGTAACCTATGAACAACAACATAAGCCGTAATTAGACCACGGTCTCTTAAGAATCTAGTTAAAACTCACTCATACCCTAACGGTCGCTTATACGCTTAACGATTTGCATTAATCGCTCGCGTACCCTCGGCTCAACTAATTTTAATAAATTAACCATTACGAGTTTTAAGGCGACTCTTTCGCGAGTACTTTACCAACTTCCTAATCCACCTTACATAATTGTTTCGTAATCCAATTAGTCTTTTAGGGGCCTTAAACAAGGTTTCAAAGTTAAGCGAGGGGTAAAGGTTCATTCACGAAACGCCATAACTTAAAACAGTCATTTCTCCTAAACCGTACATCGGATCTAAGCGAACCACGTACCAAAACGAAGCTTACGACTTGATATAGATAAAAATGGAAAAGTTACATATTGTTCAGTGAGTTATCTGGTCCGAGATTCATGTACAACAATCTAAGAAAAACGTGCATTACGACGGCTATGTTTACGAGTTTTCCAAGTTTCTCACTACACCAGAACCTCACCAAACAACCCACAATCATTAACACATCAAAACCTCAACTAAATAATACTATACCAGTCCTTATTCTCCAGATTCTTCATCTTAACCAACCACAATCAAGTTCTATTAACTATAACAAGATTCATTCACCAAATCACTCCAAATTCAAATCAAACTACTAATAATCAAAGATCATGCTTCTCATTTAGAAAACCAACCATCAAACTTAGTAATAATCAAAGTAAAGGCTAGGGTTTGAAGTTTATACCTTCCTTGGGAGGTGTTAAGTTGCTAGGAAATCTTAGGGAGCCTCCTACAAGCTTGATCTTTCCAAAGAAATCAAGAACACAAAGTTAGGTTTTGAAGTTTCTAAAAGTCCGATTGAAAGAACTGTAAACATGAGGGTCTTACCATGCTTATTTGGACGAGACTTGTGAACAAGAGTTGTAGTCCATCTCAATACCTTTCCAACGAGCTATATAACACAACATTTGAGTGAGTATTGAAGGAGATATGGCAGTTAAAAGTTTCTGGGTTTGTTTTGGCCGAGAGCTTTTATTCTTGGAAGCAAAAGTCAACTTCTAATTTTTGTGTTTTATGATATTTGCTTGGTTGCTTCTCCTTTTTGCCTTGGAAAATGTTTTAGATTTTTACCATGGTAAATTTTACATGGCCCAAAATCAACCAACAAAACAAAACCCCTTGTCATGCTTATGTCATCCTGCTTTTGTCATCTATTTGCCACTTTTCTTTGTCTTGTGGTTTGATGATGTCATAATACCTTGGATTCGTGTACAAGCTTATCTCTTGGTTGCGTATTTATTTTACGGTTCAGTTAACTTTCATTCTCGTTATCCGTTTGAGGGATCATATCCGGGATCTCATTATTTGAGCTTCCCTAAATCTTTCCTAATATTTTATAATCCTTTAATGATCCTCTCTTATAGTCCTTAAATTAAAATCCTTTCAATCATGTTACCTTATACTCAATTTTGTCAGTATCTGGTGGATTTTCGGGAAAAATCAAAGTGTTCGAATTCGAATTCCGACGACCTTTACATACACTCATTTACTTTATGGAATACTAATACGATCTTAGAATTTCCATAACAGTACTCCTATATAGCATGGTCTGATAATTTTCCTTAATCAACATCATCAGCAAAAAAAGTTACTATTCATCAGTGTTTCAAAAATTCAAAAAATTGGGGTTATTACAGTCTCCCCTCTTTAAAAGGATTCCGTCCCGGAATTAGATAGAAAATGAATAGGGATACTCTCTTAGCATTGTACTTTCTAACTCTCAAGTAAATTTTCCCATATTGTGGTTCTACCACCAAACTCTGACTAGTTTGATAACCCTTCTCCTAAGCACTTGTTCCTTTTCGATCTATAACCCTTCCTGGTTGCTCCATATAGGTTACGTCTGGTTGCATGTCTATGCGCTCATATGCCCCTATTTGTCTGGCATCCGGATTACACTTCCTTAACATTGATATGTGGAACACGTTATGAACTTGCTACAGGTTCGGGGGTAGGTGTAGGATTTTATCTATCACGGAAGCATGGAAAAACAATTTTCATGATACAAAATCCATATAATATGCATACAGATCGTAAATTAAATCGAGGGATCGATTTTTAACCTTTAAAAGCGATCCAAGAACAACGAGCGGAGATCCTTAGCAACTGCTCCTCAAGTGTGAAGCACTCCACCGGTATCCACCAAGAAAACGATGTAATGAAGGAGGAGGAGGTGGAGAGAATTAGGGTTTTGTAAATCTTTGGGTTTAGGCAAAAATAGGGTTTATAATAGTATATTTATAGGCAAAATTTTCAGCTGAAAATTTTCCCATAAAATATTATTATTATTAACCCTTTATTATTCTCACTAATAATTAAAACACCTTTTAATTATTAATCCTTTTTCTAAACACTTTAGAAATAATTCTCTCACTTGATTTAATTTCCAAAAATTAAATTCTTAATTAATAATATTAAGAACTTTTTCTTAATTAATTTATAATCAATTAAATCTCATTTAATCAATTATTAAATTTGCCAATTATTTATTTATTTCATAAATAAATAATTATCAGCCATTATTAATTAATTCCTCCACCATTAAATCATTCTCTTTTATGGTGTGACCCTGTAGGTTCAATATTAAGCCGGTAGTAGAAATAAATAATAATAAAACTATTTTATCATTATTTATATAAATTCTCTAATTTATTAAATATGATTAATTAATTAATCATATTTATTCTACATCGTGAGGGATACTTCTCAGCATATCGTGACTATCCGGATAATACGAATTCACTGCTTAGAATACCAAGAACCTATTCAGTGATTAGTTACCGTACAATCAATTCCTTCTACCCTGCAATGTCACGATTAAATACAAGGCATGGAACTTGTGTCAAGCCTATCTTATTTAATCATTTGCTTTCCCATTCACTATGCTTAGTTCTATTTAATGTAAATTAGAAACTCCTTTCTAATTTCATTCACTCTGGCCAGAGATTCCTGAACTAGCATAAGTGGATCAGCATTGAACATTCTCTTCCTTCACTGGAAGGGGTAGATCCTTTATTGATCATACACTATCTTCGTGTACAAATTCCTATACCCAGTAGAGCCCTTATAATTGTCCCTGGAGACTAAGAACTAAACCAAAGCATAGTTCAGTGTACACAAGATGACTATGATGACCTCAAGTCTAAGGATACTTGTACAACTATCACTATATGAACAACTGCTGACACGTGAGTGAACTCCATCAGTTGTTCAGCTGTGTGACTCATGTTCAGTGAACTTATTCTATAATAAGCACCTACATACTAGCTATAGTGTCACCACACAAATGTCTATGAGCATAGACATCCTTCATAATGAAGCAAGCATAGTATGTACCGATCTTTGCGGATTATTAATTATCAGTTAGTAATCCTACGACCAGGAACTATTTAAGTTTAAAATTATCATCTTTTAGGTCTCATTATTATGATCTCATCACAATCCATAAAAAGCTTTACTCTAAACTATAGTATATCTTATTTAAACACTTAAAATAGATAGAGCCCGCAATAAAAAAAAACAAAACAGGTCTTTTATTAATATCAATGAAATCAAAACAGATTACATAAAAGTTATTCCTAAATCCTCATACATGATTGGACTTAGGACATATCTCTTTCAGTAGGGCTAGCTCATATGCTAACTTCCCAATATGTCTTAATATCTCCAAGGGTCCAACAAATTGTAGACTTAGCTTTCCTTTCTTTCCGAACTTCATCAATCCTTTCCAAGGGATACCTTTAACATTACTAGGTCCCCTATTTCATACTCTTTGTCCTTTCGAGTCAAATCAGCATACCTCTTATGTCCATCTTGGGCTACTACCAGCCGTCCTCTGATTAGATCTATTATATCCCTGGTCCTTTGGACTACTGCTGGTCCGAGCATCTTGCGCTCTACAACTTTATCCTAACATAAGGGAGATCGACATTGTCTTCCCTCAAGGATCTCATAAGGCAACATCTCGATAATGACATATGATCTATTGTCGTAAGAAAACTCAATCCGCGATAAATGATCATTCCAAATTCTTTCAAGTCTATTGCACAGACTCTCATCATAGCTTCTAGCACTATAGCTTTTACTTCTCGATACTCATTCTTTTCTAGTTCGTAAGAGTTACTATCTTCCGTATATAATACTATTCTGGCTATACTTTTACTCGCTAGCGTTCTATAACCTTTTAATAATTGCGTCAACCTTAGTATCACGAACGCGCTAGAATCAGAATACCACCATACTGATACTACTTCATTTCTAGCTGCTTCTATCTTTGAAAGCTTGATCCATCATATAGAAGTAATAAAAGAATTTATTGAGAGATCACTATGATCATGAACACTTTTTACATCGCATAGTTAGTACAGAAGGTGGCCAGCCTTTAGTACTTGACAAGCAATTAAACAATAGATGGTATCCTACTAGGCTTCTATCACACAGATTGATAGTCGTTCGGCAATACCTCCCCTTCTGGAAGGGTTGTTCTTCTTAGCTTATATGAAATGAAAAGGAGAGAAAAGAACGAATTGAAGAGAATTGTATATATATAAAATATACTGCCATAAAATATCTGGCTTGGAATCTACCTCTGAACTATAGAGGTTTGTCATAGGAGAACAAAACATAAATATATATATATCAAAATCAAGTATTATAGCATCGTATTTCACATGCCTAAATATTTTTGCTATTCCGTCCATCATTCTATGAACCCATGCTCTTGCTTGAGCTTATACACAATCACCTTTGAAACTCCCTCGAAATCGAAAATCGAATCTGGGATTTCATTATAGACCTCATCATTCCTAGAATTCTATACTTGCACTGCAACCTTCCTCGTATAGTAATACAATTCTCTATTCATAAGAAGGAATAAATATTCAATATATAGATAATCGACTTAATTAGTCTATCAATGATAACTTATACATCACCACAACCCGATTAGTGGTACACAATCTCAACATCCATTCCAATATAACTCTCACGGTTGTAATTAATCGGCTCATTACTCGCAGAATCATTCCCGTATTACTATGGTTACCCGTTGACCTGCTGTAGTCATTCATTTTCCATGAAGTCTTAATAGCTAACATAATCACCATTGATGATTCATGAAGAACACTCCTAATCCCGACGTACATACATGACATGAAGCAGATAAAATTATAGAAGAGTTTCAATCAAAGCAACGATAGCAGGTTAATACCATTCTTAATCATATGCCTTCAATAGAAGACTTAACTCAAAGGCTTTTTTAGTCCTTTTTGAAACATGGTCCTGGCTTATTCTCAAGATAGGACCTTCTAAGATAGATAGCCCGCTCACGGCGATTAACATGAATTAAATCTTTACCAATCTACTATTACGGTTGAGTATCGCACAATCATCAGAAGGAATGTCAATCTTTCATACCATAATACAACCTTCACGGCTTTAACCATCATCACTGTATTCCTCTGGCACGAGCGCCTATAATTTCTCTCTTATACTTAGAGTGTCAGCCACCTCATTGGCCTTTCCTAATAATAATAGTTCTTTATAATCAATATCATTTTAACCACCTTCAACTAAATTTTCTACCTCATTTCAAATCACTGCTTCTGTGAAATGCTTTTCTTAAGTCCCGGTGAGAAAAAAATATCACCATTTTTCCATAATCATTGCCTCGGTCTTTAGAGGCTAACATTGTAACGACTGACTCTCGATCATACTTAGGACGTCTCTTATCTTGGGTCCTTCTTGCTTTAATAATTCTGACCCCCATTGGTTCAATCTATACTTCTCATGGTTTAACACGTGCCCCACTTGGCATTATTATAATTACGTCATATTTCCTTTATCAAGATTTCTATTCTTCAGAACTTTGAATATTACCTTTCTCCTTGTAAGACCTCTAAGGTTATCCTTAATCGTTCCTCCTGTATTCCCTAGATACAGGGCATATCAAAATACCATTTACTAATTACAGAACCATTGTCTATATACTTCTAAAAAATTTCTCCACTGATCCTTAAAGGTTGTTGTTACCTTAGTCCTTCCAATTTGTACTGTCAAAACTCATATTTTCCCTATTGAGGGTGAAATGCCAACCCTTATACATTCCCCTAGGGTTCATCTCAAGTTATCATGGTTTTATCCTTAATTCCACCTTTAAAAGATACTTACACTTTTCCATGGATAAATCAAGTCATATATCCTTGATAGATTATCTTATTCAATCATTCTCACCTCGATAGTCTATGCCTAATTTCATAATAATATCCTTATCCAAAATGAGGTCAATCCATATGGCCTCCAAAAGATAACAACGGTTATCCACTTTTCTTGCCTGATTTGGTAATGATAACATGGATGTTCTGGAAGATATTGGTCGTGTTCAACGTGAACTTCTTTTTACTAAATCCTCATTTACTTTTGTTGTTTATCTCAACAGTCATCTCAATGTTGAGATATCTTCTATACTCGGTGTCTCCCTTTTTGGGCATCAAGTCACAGGTCTTACATACACTTCCCATTCTGGAAGGTCACTTCCTTCATCCCATTTTCCTAATATCTTGTTATCCTGTCTCCTCAGCTCATCTGTGTTTCCTTATTAATCCATCGGTCTATCTCAAAGTTTCATCGAATACTCTCAACTTAAAGGGGATTAATTATACGTATCGCTTACGCCTTCAACCTTGAATTTATCTCATGATCAGTCACCATCGCGCTGATGATGACACACTTTTCTATATTTATTGCAAGGGTTTCTTAGGATTTCCCATACCTAACTCCCTTATCACTTCTCAACTCTATTTCCTTTATATCCCTTTATACTCCTTCCCCTTTCAGTCTTTTATTTTCGTTTCTATTACAACCATTACATGAACCAACACGACATAAGCATTGATTTCAAACATCCCGTCATTCTGGATTCGTGTCCTCAGAACGAATCTTGACAACTTTTACAACTTAAATTCATAATTCATCATACTCGTCCGCCTTTGTTCTGGCTCTAAAGCTTCTACACTACCTCCATAACCTTGGGAAGTACTTTCCCGAAAACAATTGACTGAACTTTAATCAGTTTGTTATAACCTCTGGCTCCGTGCCTTTCTTGGCCTTTCACCAGCGGGTGGCCTCTCTCTTAAGAGGGTAAGTGACAAAAATAGTCTTTTGTGATTCGTCAATCATTTAGAATATCAAATGATTCCTATATTTCCTTTAGCCAAGCTCTTGCCTCGACCGAGTCAGCTTGTTCCTTGGAACTCTGAGAGCTTAGCGACTTAAAGGTCCTGAAAGAATTTCTCACCGCATTATTTCCTCAGGGTGGTGGTTGGGGATAATAGTATAAGTTTTGTTTAGGCAGGTCCATGGATTGCCCAATAGGAGTACCATCCTGGTTCTTCCTATCTTGATCGACTTCTGTTTTCTCATTATGAAATTTTTCATCCTTCTCCCATAATCGGGGTTATTTTATATGTTAAAATCCTTGATTTCCACTTTATTATGTTATGGGTTCCTTCTTTTTTCTTTTTTTTGGCGACCTCCCTGACTATCACATTCAGGTTTTGTCTTAAATCTTTTTCCTCGAACTATGGTTTTAATCTAAGATCCCGTCCTTAAGCTCTTGAACGTTTGGAACCCAAATTCTGTAGGAATACCTCATTACTCCCTTATCATCTTTCTCAATATTAATCTCTTCTCCCGTCATTGGATCTCTGCCTTCATTCATCACTTTTTCTTGGCACAAAATGATCTTTTCCAATAATTCGGGCTGCATTACAATCTCAAACAGCTTTTCAATACCGGCTCCGGTTACCTTCACTTCTATTTCCATTTTCTCGAAATCTCTTACCAATTCTTCCGAAGACATTATCATCTTGAGTCTCTCCTTTCTACTAAGGGCGTCAGCCACCATATTGGCTTTTCTTGGATGATAAAAAATCTCATAATCGTAATCCTTGATTAGATCTAACCACCTCCTTTGGTGCATGTTGAGCTCCATCTGCGTGAAAATGTACTAGAACTCTTATGGTTTGTGTAAATCTCGCACTTCTCTCCATACAAGCAGTGCCTCCAATCTTTAGGGCAAAACTATTTCTATGAGCCCAAGATCATGGGGGGATATCGAATTTTATATTCCCTTAATTGTCTTGACGCGTACGCGAATACCTTGTCGTACTGTCTAAGCATGCACCCTAATTCCTTGTGCGAAGCGTCACTTCAAATCACAAAATCTCCTTTTCCATCTGGCAACGCCAACATAGGGGTCGTCACCAACCTTTGCTTCAGTTCTTGGAAGCTGTTCTTGCATTTCTCTGTCCATTCAAACTTCTCGGTCTTACGAGTAAGCCGCGTTACAGGGAATGCGATCTTTACAAACTTGAACGAACCTCCGGTAGTAACCGGCCAATCCTACCTCTGGTAGTCACCTTGAATACGGTCATTAATTCCTTAGCGATCATCTCTTTAGTCTTGTTAGGATCCTTCACGAGATCCTCCTCAGCAACAACCCCTTCTGGGATAACATCCTTAATCGCTATATCCTTAATATGGACATCATCTGGTCCCTGGTTAGGGTGCTCCATTGGATCCACAATCTGATCCCCAATATTTAATAAAACATCATCGAGTTGTTGCTCTTGAACTTCAGGGTTCGGTGCCCCGCTACCTTATACGATAATGATCTATGCTTTTATCACGATATTTATAAGGGTTCCCATAAGGGTTTTAACTGTCAGTACTATGTTAGGTAGTCCGACTATGAACTTGGCAAGAGTTCTTATTATCTTAGTGAACTTATTATTTTAATGTCACATCATCTCTGAGGTTTATAACGCTTAGCTCTGATACCATTTCTGTAACTCCCCCAAATCCGGGGTCGGGGGATCTGGGTTGTCACGAGTTCCATTTCCCTTAATAACACTTAATCTTAATAAACAACAACTACTACATACTATGACCCCACAATATACACACACACACCACAAGTTATAGTCTCAGAGATGAATACCAAAAAAATACAAGTCATTTTATTCCACAATTATAAACCATTATACCTTAATAGGGTTTCTGAATAAATTTACATATTCCTTGCCATTATTACAATTCATAAACATACATAAGTATGGTACATCAACAGTTGAAAACCTAGCCTATTGGTAGTTACTACCTCGGCTACAACGGCATCAACGCCTACAGGAAACTGCTTAACGTTTCCTATCCGCTAGCGAATTGGGAGCTTGGTCCTGTTCATCTTATCTATCTGTTGTTGTGTGATGAAAGAAGAAAGCAAGGGTGAGCAACAAGCCCACCGAAATAATATGTATAATAATTAACAATATATGAGCATTCTCATAGTACTCATGAAAGTCTTGGTCAAGAAGAAATGAACCAAGTTTGATATCTTAACGCGACCAAGTCGTAAAATATTCAGTATATATGTATATATACTTTTCAAAATCTTGGAAGTCCTCTTCCATGCATAATATACACAGAGTTCTAGTTTATAACTGTATAAAAATATCTTTGCAAGGTGATCTCATATATCTAACCTTGTCTCAACGTTTTTTCTGAAAATCTTTGTCATGCATAAGATAATCATTAACCAGATATAAGTTAAAAAGATGAAGTTACAAGATACTCCAATATACTTATATCTTTTTCCGAATACTACTTGAACTACCACCGTTCAAGGTATAAATAGTTCATCCCATAGACGAAGCTACAAGACAAAACTTATATAGAATCAATCTTTGAAATATCATTAAAATGAAATGAAGTTACGAGATACTTCATTTGATGAAAACATCATTTTGAAAACTCGACCCTGCCAACACTCAACAATCACCCAACCGTAGCCTTTCTTTCGAATGCTCTGGGTAGTGTTGCAGAAATATCCAACTGGATGATGAACTCATCACGAGAGTTTGCAGCGCCAGGAAGACCACTCACGTTGATCAGTCGCAGTAGTGCAACCCCGCCATTTTCTACATGTAGAGGAGAACAGTCTGATTTACTTGTCAACCGAACGCTGCACTCCTAAGGAATGGACCGTCTTAGCGGAACTTCCGGGCCATTTGGGCCAATAAATAAGGCTGGGCCGGCGCCATTCGACCACTTACGCCACTCCTAGTTCAGATGAAATCCATGACTCTGAAATGTAAAGCTCGTCCCCCCTTTCACCAAGTAGAAACTTGTTGATACGGCTCCACCAAGAAGCCGTATCTAGTTGGAAAGGAAACTCACCGATATTTCCCAGGCGATGTTTGTTAATGGATTAAACTCATTTCAAGAATTTTAATTCCCGAGTATTGGGTAAGTAATCAAAAACCCTTTTTTTCAAAATAGCAACCTTGTTGCGAATATAAAAATACATCACGAAGCCAGATCCCTCATATTTTTAAGCAAGTATTTAAATCCCCTTTGAAAGGAAGATCTTAAATCTAAAAACGAGTCTTGGGATACGCTCTAACTTTTAAAATCATTTTGAAGACTCGAAAACATTTTTAAGAATGTTTGGAGTAATGCTGATTTAATAAAATAAATCAGTCCCGATATATTAGAAAATATCTGAATATTATTGATTAAATAATATTCCAATAAAGGATAATCTTTATAAAAATAGTTGAAGTAGAAGTTTTAAAACTCATACTTGAAATGAATAATAATTAACCAAAGATATACTTATACGAAAGTACGATCTTTATTTGAATAATCGAAGCATTATTCTTTAATAAAATAAAGAATATTATTTAATAAAATAAGCGGAGTCATAAGTCCTCGAATGAATATTCAAAATAATATTCATTAAATAAAATGAGCGGAGTCATAAGTCCTCGAATTAATATTCAAAATAATATTCATTAAATAAAATAAAGTTATCGAATAAACCTTATTCGATTAATAGTTTTGAAAACTATTTATATATACATACATATACTATACTCGGGAGCATCGACTCCCGGTTTAGAAAAATGTTCACTTTTGGGTCCCCTATATTAAGGGTATACGCAACTACTGCTTATCTCTAGCATAGGTATTATGTAGTTTATAAGCATTTGAATTGATAATAGAATATCAAGATTACGAAACAGGCAAGCATATAAATATCATATCATATGCTCCAATATATCGCAAGAGTTTGCTAATAATAACCATGCACTTATCTCAAGATAATGCATTAATATATTACATCACAACAACAGTATAACGGGTAGAAAACTTGCCTGAGTGTTCCGGGGTAGACTTAAGCTTAGAGTGGGTCCGGTAACCTATGAACAACAACATAATCCGGAATTAGACCACGGTCTCTTAAGAATCTAGTTAAAACTCACTCATACCCTAACGGTCGCTTATACGCTTAACGATTTGCGTTAATCGCTCGCGTACTCTCGGCTCCACTAATTTTAATAAATTAACCGTTACGAATTTTAAGGCGAATCTTTCGCGAGTACTTTACCAACTTCCTAATTCACCTTACATAATTGTTTCGTAATCCAATTAGTCTTTTAGGGGCCTTAAACAAGGTTTCAAAGTTAAGCGAGGGGTAAAGGTTCATTCGCGAAACGTCGTAACTTAAAACGGTCGTTTCTCCTAAACCGTACATCGGATCTAAGTGAACCACGTACCAAAACGAAGCTTACGACACGATCTAGATAAAAATGGCAAAGTTACAGATTGGTCAGTGAGTTATCTGGTCCGAGATTTATGTACAGCAGTCTAAGGAAAACGAGCATTACGACGCCTATGTTTATGAGTTTTCCAAGTTTCTCACTACACCAAAACCTCACCAAACAACCCACAATCATTAACACATCAAAACCTCAACTAAATAATACTATACTAGTCCTTATTCTCCAGATTCTTCATCTCAACCAACCACAATTAAGTTCTATTAACTATAACAAGATTCATTCACCAAATCACTCCAAATTCAAATCAAACTACTAATAATTAAAGATCATGCTTTTAGAAAACCAACCATCAAACTCACTAATAATCAAAGTAAAGGCTAGGGTTTGAAGTTTACCCCTTCCTTGGGAGGTGTTAAGTTTCTAGAAAACCTTAGGGAGCCTCCTACAAGCTTGATCTTTCCAAAGAAACCAAGAACACAAAGTTAGGTTTTGAAGTTTCTAAAAGTTTGATTGAAAGAACTGTAAAAATGAGGGTCTTACCATGCTTATTTGGACGAGACTTGTGAACAAGAGTTGTAGTCCATTTCAATACCTTTCCAACGAGCTATATAACACAACATTTGAGTGAGTATTGAAGGAGATATGACAGTTAAAAGTTGCTGGGTTTGTTTTGGCCGAGAGCTTTTGTTCTTGGAAGCAAAAGTCAACTTCTAATTTTTGTGTTTTATGATATTTGCTTGGTTGCTTCTCCTTTTTGCCTTGGAAAATGTTTTAGCTTTTTACCATGGTAAATTTTACATGGCCCAAAATCAACCAACAAAACAAAACCCCTTGTCATGCTTATGTCATCCTGCTTATGTCATCTATTTGTCACATGTCTTTGTCTTGTGGTCTGATGATGTCATAATACCTTGGATTCTTGTACAAACTTATCTCTTGGTTGCGTATTTATTTTACGGTTCACTTAACTTTCGTTCTCGATATCCGTTTGAGGGATCATATCCGGGATCTCATTATTTGAGCTTCCCTAAATCTTTCCTAATATTTTATAATCCTTTAATGATTCTCTCTTATAATCCTTGAATTAAAATCCTTTCAATTATGTTACCTTATACTCAATTCTGTCGGTATCTGGTGGATTTTCGGGAAAAATCAAAGTGTTCGAATTCGAATTCTGACGACCTTTACATACACTCATTTACTTTATGGAATACTAATACGATCTTAGAATTTCCATTACAGTAATCTTATATAGCGTGGTCTGATAATTTTTCTTAATCAGCATCATCAACAAAAAAAGTTACTATTCATCAGTGTTTCAAAAATTCAAAAAATTGGGGTTATTACATCTTAATGGTTTAGTAATATATGAACAACTGTTGATTTAAATTACGTACTGGAACAGAACGTTTTAAGTTATGTATCCCCCGTGTTTAAAATTGTTTTGTTAACTTATGTTTCAAGGGGAAAGTAACTTCTGAAAATGCCTATCTCTAAATTTTGAATAAATTGGAAGGATTTTGGAAAATGTGCTGTGATAGAATTGTTTTGACAAGAGATAGGTATAAGTGATTTGAAAACTGGATAAAATAGATTAGATAATTGGATGAGCGTGCACGAGGGCCCGTAACGGCCAAGAAGATAGCGTAAGAGGCTAAGTTGGTTGCACACCCTATTTAAACCACTTAGTCCAGCGTGACAAAGACCTAGCTAGTCTTTGAGTTCCAGAACAAGTTTCATGGGATGGCAGATAGAGCCGTTCGACGGAGATAACCTGATGGAGCCGTTCGACGGAGATAGCGTAAGAGGCTAAGTTGGTTGCACACCCTATTTAAACCACTTAGTCCAGCGTGAAAAAGACCTAGCTAGTCTCTGAGTTCCGGAACAAGTTTCATGGGATGACAGATGGAGCCATTCGACGGAGATAGCCTGATCAGCTATCTGATCAGGGATCATCCAATATATATATATCTGAGCGAGATTTGTGGTTCCCATAACGGATCAAACGATTTTGGGTCTCCGTAGCGGGACAAATGGTATGATGGTTCCTGTAATGGAACAGATAATTTGAAAATGAGTATAGCATGCTAAAATTGAACTCTGGTATTCACACAGCACACAACCGACGATACATTTTTATAGAGCATGCTAGTTGTTGACATCCAGTTTATACCTGTTTTACTTGTTTTTATAAACGAGTTATGATTGCTATTCCTATAACTGTTTTAATATAAACTATTTTACTTGTTATTCATATAGCGGTACTGCAGAGCGATTGATCACTCACTCTTGCAAAATACTTTGTATATTCTTATATTGCAGATGCCTAGGAGATCCTTCTGTTATAGGCGGGGCCAGTTTCCAATTCCTATTGTATTGAGCTCCTCTGAGTTTGTTGAGTCAGACCAGGTGTGGTCTGTGAGTTGTTGTAGAAAGTAGATGTATCAGGTTGTCTTCAATAGGTTGGTTTGTATTAAGTGTGTAACCTAAATTATACTTGAACCTGGAAAAGATCTTGTGAAAGGGGTTGGTTTTATTGAAATAAAAATGAGTTGTTTGTATTATAATTGTAGTTTGATATTGTTAGGGACATTAACTCCTGACCCCGGGGTTGAGGCCGTCACAGGTTGGTATCAGAGCTACAGGTTTAAGTCCCTGATTTAGGTTAGGATTAGAGTCGGAAAGGTGTAGGATTGGTGTTTAAGGGTGTGAGTCAGCAACTCATATATAGGAGTGAGTTTAAGAGTCCAGACGAGGGTTTGAAGGGGTAACCCTGGCATATATTGAGGATCTTGAAACTGCCCTGATCTTTAGTGTGTCTCCCTGGAATATGTGCTATTGGTAACGGTCGATAGAGATTTCTAGTTATCCCTCTCGCGAGAATGAGTCTGATCATGTGAGTTCAGTTAGTAGGTTGCGATAATAGTCAGCTGCTGTTAGGAGTATTGGCTTATGCTAATAGTGATGCACTGTTATTATTGTTGTTACTTTTATTATTGCATTTGTTACTGATTTTGTTAAATTTAGCCACTCATTACAGTCGGACCCCAACTAAATATGGATGGGAATATTTTATTGCCGTATCATTCTCTTGACACATGAAAATGTTGCTACCCGAGGGAAAATTTTAAACTAAAACTATTTGTTGTGTTTCAGGAGAATGTCGCCCAAGAAGAATATCCCATCCAATTCCTCTAATAGAGACTCAGATGGGGGCCCAGTCATGAATGAGTTGCTAGATTTGCTGCGCCAACAGTCTAACCAAATGGCTCAGCAGCAAGAACAATTTTAGCAGCAACAACAATAATTTCTACAACAGCAGCAGTTTATATAACAATAGCAGCAACAAATCCAATAGCAACAGTTGCATCTTCAGCAACAGCCTCATCAAAGAGAGGTGAATCAAACTATTAGTTTTAAATCCTTTCAGTCGGTGAAGCCCCCGGAGTTTAAGGGTGAAGTGGACCCAGTTGCTGCCAGAATTTGGCTAAAGGAGATGGAGAAAGCCTCCACCCTCACTCAAGTAAGTGATAATCTCAAATTAGACTATGCGAGTTATTTTCTAAAGGGTGAAGCAAATTATTGGTGGGAGTCCACTCGTGCCTTGGAAGGAGAAGGTCCTGTTGCTTGGACCAGGTTTATAGAGTTGTTTTTGGAAAAGTATTTCCCTGATTGTTTGCAAAATCAGTTGGAGGTTGAATTTTTGAGATTGAAGCAGGATGAGAAGAGTGTGGCAGGATATGAGGCCAAGTTTACAGAGTTGTCCCGATTGATACCTGTGTATGTGATTACTGATTATGCTGAATAAGAAAACTTTTCATACCACAGTTTGTAGAGGTTCTTTTATTGTTATTCTGAGATCTTATTAGTACTCTATATGGTATATAAGTGTGTGTAAAGATCGTCAGAATCCAAATTCGAACACTTTAATTTTTCCCGAAAATCCACCAGATACCGAAAGAATTGAGTATAAGGTAACAGGATAAAAAGGATTTAAATTCAAGGATTATAAGAGAGGATCATATAAGAAATATAATATATTGAGAAAGGTTTAGGGGAACCCAAGTAATAAGATCCCGGGTATGATCCCTCAAACGATAAACGAGAACGAAAATTAAGCGAACCGTATAACAGATAAGCGGTCATTAACCAAACAATTAAGCAAGGATTAGCATAAGAAGATGCTTCCACCACCAAGTGATGACAAGTGGCAAGAGATGAAGTCACCAAGATGATGTCATGCTTAGTCATACTCCACTCACTTTAAACAACCAACAAATCATCCAAATATCCCATTCACTTCATTTTCCACCACAAAAACATTCAACAAAGCAAATACTCTCCCAAGAACACATAGCTCATGGCTTTTTCATTTTTTCAAGGAGAAAAATTCCAAAAATCAAGTTTCTAGCTTTGTTAATTTGCAAGGTAATTACCCAAGGTCCCTTACGATTAGATAAGCATATCCTAGGAGTTTAAGCTTCTATTGCTTCATAAATCTCTTCCAATAAATCAAGGAAGAAGATGATTAATAGTGTTTTCAAGATTGCTAACTTTATTTTCTTTGATTTCCTTTAAGATCCAAGCATTCCTAAGCTATCTCAAGGCTTCTCAAGGCTTCTTAAGGCTTCCTAGCTACTCTAATCACTCCAAGGAAGGTATAACACCTCCAAACCCTAACTTTACTTTGAGTATTAAGATGGTTTTGATGGTTATAGTAAATGAGAAGCATGATGCTTGTGTGTTTAGATTTTGGATTGGATTTGTAGTGATTTGGATGTTGAAATCTTGTTTATAGTTAATGAAACTTAAGTATAGCTAGTAGTTCATGTGTGGGGTTGTATAAATTGGAAAATCTTGAGGTTTGGGGACTGATGTAGTAAGGTTTGGATGAGGGTTGGTTGTATTGTTGGTTGTGAGTTGAATGGTGGTTGTTTGGGGTGGTTTAAAACTTGGTAATCGCGTAAACATAGCTGTCGTAATGCCCGATTTACTTTAGACTGTTTTTGTTCTTAACATCAGGACCCGCGAACTCACTGTTAGGTTTTGACCATTGCCATGATTAGATAGTTCATGTTACAAGCTTCGTTTTGATATGTGGTTCGTTTGAATCCGATGTACGGTTTAGAAGAAACGACCGTTTTAAGTAACGGCGCTTCGCGACCGAACCATTACCCCTCACCTTACTTTGAAACCTTGGTTAAGGACTTTAAATGATTAATTGGGGTATGAAGCAATTATGTTAAGTGGATTAGGAAGTTGTAAGGTACTCGCGAAAGAATCTCCTTAAAACTCTTAATGGTTAATTTATTAAAAATGGTGGAGCCAAGGGTACTCGAGCGACTTAAGTGAATCGTTAAGCGCGAAAGCGAACGTTAGGGGTCTAATTGGTTAAAGTCTAGTTTCTTAAGCGACCGGGGATTAATTCCGACTTATGTTGTTGTTCATAGGTTATCGGACCCACTCTAAGCTTAAGTCTATCCGGGAACACTCAGGCAAGTTTTCTACCCGTTATACTGTTGTTGTGATGTATACATATGTATATGCATTATCTTGTGATAGATGCATGGTGGTTAATTAGCAAATCTTGCGATATATTGGAGCATGTGATATGGTATATATGCATGTCTGTTTCGTAATCTTGATATATATTGTTGATTCAATTGCTTATAAGTTCCATAATACCTATGCTAGAGATAAGCAACAGTTGCGTATACCCTTAGTATAGGGGACCCAAAGGTGAACATTTTTCTAAAACTGGGAGTCGATGTTCCCGAGTATATATATATATATATATATATATTCTTATATATACTTATATATGGATATAGTTTTCAAAACTATTAATCGAATAAGTTTTATTCGATAACCTTATTTTATTTAATGAATATTAGTTGAATATTCATTCGAGGACTTATGACTTCGTTTATTTTATTAATGAATATTAGTTGAATATTCATTCGAGGACTTATGACTCTGTTTATTTTATTAATGAATATTAGTTGAATATTCATTCGAGGACTTATGACTCCGTTTATTTTATTAATGAATATTAGTTGAATATTTATTCGAGGACTTATGACTTCATTTATTTACTAATTAATATTCTTTATTTTATTAAAGAATAATGTTTCGATAATCAAACTTATTTTCGATTATTCAAATAAAGATCATACTTTCGTATAAGTATATCTTTGGTTATTTAATATCCATTTCAAGTATGAGTTTTAAAACTTTTACTTCAATTATTTTTATAAGGATTATCCTTATGGGAATATTATTTAAATAATAATATTCAGATATTTTCTAATATATTGGGACTGATTTATTTTATTAAATCGGCATTACTCCAAACATTCTTAAAAATGTTTTCGAGTCTTCAAAATGATTTTTAAAAGTTAGAGCGGATCCCAAAACTCATTTTTATATTTAAGATCTTCCTTTCAAGGGGATTTAAATACTCGCTCAAAACTTGAGGGATCCGGCTCTGTGGTGTATTTTATATTCGCAACGTGGCTGTTTTCAGACAACAATTTGATTACTTGCCTAATGTTCGGGAAGTAAGTCCATCTGATTGAGTCGGCATAAGCGACAGGCCGGGGTACGGTTTATGAAGGTGTAAGAGGCTGGGTGACAGTCCATCCACGCGTGAGTGGCCGGGTAACGGTCTAGCGCGAGTTCCGAATGCGGCTAGGGTGATGACCGGTGAGGAATTCATGCATCTACAGTAGAAAAGGTTACTTATTGGTATCTTTGCCTGATCAGCAAGATATCGGGTTTATGCCACAATTCTTTTCCTTTCCAAAAATTCATTGGATGTTACACACTCTGTTTATACTTTACATGACAGAGGTTTTCAGGAAATGTATGGGAGATATATATGAATATATATATCGGGACTTAATGAAGTATCTTGTAACTTCATTTCATTCAATGATATTTCAAAGATTGAATCTATTCAAGTCTTATCTTGTAGTCTCATCAGTGTGATGAACTTTTGAAACTGATGATACCTTGAACGGTGGTAGTTCAAGTAGTATCCGGAAAAGATATAAGTATATTGGAGTATCTTGTAACTTCATCTTTTTAACTTATATCTGGTTAATGATTATCTTATGCATGACAAAGATTTTCACAAAAACGTTGAGACAAGGCTAGATATATGAGATCACCTTGCAACGATATTTTTATATAGTTATAAACTGGAACTCTGTGTATATTATACATGTCAGAGGATTTCAAAGATTATGAAAAGTATATATACTTATATACTGAATATTTTGTGACTTGGTCGCGTTAAGATATCAACTTGGTTCATTTCTTCTTGACCAAGACTTTCATGAGTACTATGAGAATGCTCATATATTGTTAATTATTATACATATTATTTCGGTGGGCTTGTTGCTCACCCTTGCTTTCTTCTTTTATCACACAACAACAGATAGAAAAGATGAACATAACCAAGCTTCCAATTCGCAAGCGGTTAGGAAACGTTCCGCAGTTTTCTGGAAGCGTTGATGCCGCCGTAGCTGAGGTAGGAGCTACCAATGGGCTAGGTTTTCAACTATTGATGAACCAGAATTATGTATAATATGAATTGTAATAATGGCAAGGAATATGTAAATTATTCAGAAACCCTTTAAAGGTGTAACGGTTTATAATTGTGGAATAAAATGACTTGTGTTATTTTTGGTATTAATCTCTGAGACTATAACTTGTGGTATGTGTGTGTGTATATTGTGGGGTCACAGTACTCAGTAGTTGGTTGACTGTTAAGATTAAGTATTGATAAGGGAAATGGAACTCGTGACAACCCGAATCCCCGACCCCGGATTTTGGGGTGTTACAATTGAAGCCCGAAATCCGTAGTGGAGTTTTCAACTTTGCAACTCAAAACATATCCCTCTGTAGTCCAGGCCGCTCTAGTAATTGAAAGTGATCAGAAGTTGGCTGCCAAAGAAAAGGGTGATAAGAAGAGAAAGTCTGAAGGTACTACTGTTGAGACGAATCCAGGAGGATCCGATCAGAGGTTTCAGAAGCGATTGGGCCAAAATAGGAATAAAAGATTTAGAAGACAGACTTTTCCTCAGGCCAGACCTACCACCACTTCAGTTGCTTCCACTCCAACCCAGTCAGCCAATTCAGCGGTGGATTACAAGTTATGTGGAAAGAAACATAGTGGTCCGTGCAAAAGGGATGTGCAGTGTTTCAAATGTCATCAGAAGGGTCATTATGCATCGGAGTGCAACTCATAAAAACCCGAAGTTACTTTCTGTAACTGTGGTAAGGTTGGACATCTTGCTAGGAATTACAGGACAACTACTCAAGGTACTGCGTCTCAAGGACCGACATCCAACACAGCTAAAGCCAGAACTTTCAAGATGACCAAGAGGTTGGACTGCTCAGGACTCGGATGTGATTGCAGGTATGCTCTCTCTCAACTCCATAACTGTTAAAGTTTTGTTTGATTCGAGAGCATTTAAGTCTTTTATATCAAAGGATTGTGTGAATAAAATGGACTTAATGTTAGAAGACTTGGCTGAACCTATGACTCTAGAAGTAGCTAATCAGGATAGAGTTTCCGTGAGTCAGTTTTGCCCTAAGTGTTAATTGAAAATCCACGGGCATTCTTTTTTGGCTGACCTAATACCCTTCAAGCTAGGAGAATTCGATGTGATTCTAGGAATGGATTGGTTGTCCCAATATTAGGCAAAAATTGACTGTAAGAAGAAGAAGATTGTGATGTTTATAGAGGATAATACCGGGGTAAACTATCAAGGACAGAGATAAGAAAATAAATTTCTCTCGATATTAAAGGCAAATAAATTGTTAAGACAAGGATGAGAGGCTTACTTAGCATATTTAATAGACACCGGGAAAGAGGAACCTAATCTGGACGAGATTCCAATAGTTGGGGAATTTCTGAATATTTTTCCACATGAGTTGCCATGATACCAGCAGGTCGTGAGATCGAGTTTTCTATTGATCTAATTCCTGGAGCAGGACCAGTTTTAAAGGCTCCATATTGTATGGCCCCAGTAGAGATGAAAGAACTAGCTAAGCAACTTCAGGAATTGTTGGACAAAGGTGTGATTAGGCCAAGCGTATCCCCGTGGGGTGCGCCAGTGCTATTTGTAAAGGAAAATGACGGAATTATGAGGCTGTATATTGATTATCGGGAATTAAATAAGTTGACCATCAAGATTAAGTATCCCCTACCAAGGATCGATGACTTGTTTGACCAGCTTAAGGGAGCGTGCCTTTTCTCGAAGATTGATTTACAATCGGGTTATCATCAGCTGAAGATCAAGCCTGAGGACATATAAAAAACCGTATTCTGGACCAGATATGCACATTATGAGTTCTTGTTGATGTCATTTGGATTAACCAATGCACTAGAAGCTTTCATGGATCTAATGAACAGGGTGTATAAAGAGTACTTGGATAAGTTTTTGATTGTATTTATTGATGACATCCTCATCTACTCAAAGACTACAGAAGATCATGCAGAACATCTGAGGATTGCCCTCCAAAGGCTAAGAGAGAAGCATTTGTATGCTAAGTTTTTGAAGTGCAAATTTTGGTTGGATGAAGTTCGGTTTTTAGGTCATATAGTGGGTAAGGACGGTATTAAGGTGGATCTTGTGAAGATTGAGGTTGTGTCCAAATGGGAACAACCAAAGACCCCGATGGAAGTTAGAAGTTTTCTTGGATTAGCAGGTTATTACCGAAGGTTTGTAAAAGACTTTCCTAAGATTGCGACTCCATTGACCAAGCTGACCAGAAAGAATGAGAAGTTTATCTGGACAGATAAATGTGAGGAAAGATTCCAAGAATTAAAGAAGAGATTAGTAATAGCTCCAGTGCTAGCATTTCCAGATGAGATGGGAAATTTTGTAATCTACAGTGATGCTTCTTTAAAGGGTTTGGGCGGTGTGTTGATGCAACATGATAAAGTTATTTCCTATGCCTCTAGACAGTTAAAACCCCATGAGCAAAAGTATCCAGTGCATGACCTGGAGTTAGCAGCAATAGTGTTCGCGTTACATATGTGGAGACATTATTTGTACGGAGAAAAGTGCGAGATCTATACGGACCATAAGAGCTTAAGTTATATATTCACCCAGAAGGATCTAACATGAGACAATGAAGATGGCTAGAACTGATTAAGGATTGCGATTGTTCCATTAACTACCACCCAGGAAAGGCCAATGTAGTTACAGAAGCTCTGAGTAGGAAGGAAAGATTGAATGAGATCAAGATTGCCAAAGAATTAGCAAAAGAATTGGAAAGGTTGAAAATCAAAGTACGAGTGCCAAAAGGTAATAAAGAGCAATTGTACGAAATCACTTTTCATCCAGAATTGATGGAAAGTATTATAAAGTGTCAAGAAGAAGTTATGAATCAAGGATTGGATAGTTTGACTGGGGAAGAAGTTTGTACTAAAAAATACAGTAAAGGTATGTTTAGGTTTTCCTCAAGAATATGGATTCCCAATGTGACTGAACTGAAGAATGAGATTTTGCGGGAAGATCATAACTCTAGGTTATATATTCACCCTAGGAGTACTAAAATGTATTAAGATTTGAAGCAGAACTTTTTGTGGCCAGGAATGAAGAAGATAATAGCAGATTGGTTTAGTAAATATAACATTTTCCAAACAGTTTAGGTAGAACATCAAAGACCAAGTGGATTGCTATAACCTTTAGAGATTCCAAAGTGGAAATGGGAAGAAATCATGATGGATTTTATAGTAGGACTACCAAAGATGAAGTCAAACCATGATGTTATTTGGGTAATTATTGATAAGTTAACGAAGTCTGCACATTTCGTCCCGATCAATGAAAAGTACTCTTTGGATAAGCTAGTTAAGTTGTATTTGGATGAAATTATGACCAAGCATGGTGTCCCTGTGTCGATTGTATTTGACCGAGATCCAAGGTTTAATTTAAGATTTTGGAAAAAATTCCAAGAATATTTGGGAACTAAGTTGAAGATGAGTACCGCTTACCATCCCAAGACAGATGGCCAAAGTGAGAGGAAGATTCAGACAATAGAAGATATGTTAAGAGTTTGTGTTTCGAATTTTAAAGGAAACTGGGACGATCACCTGCCGTTGATTGAGTTCTCTTATAATAACAGTTATTATGCCAGCATATGAATGTTTCCCTATGAAGCTTTGTATGGACGTAAGTGTAGGTCCCCACTCTATTGGGATAAAGTAGGAGAAAAGAAGTTGTTAGGTCCTGTGTTGGTTCAACAAACCAAGGACGCAGTTGTATTGATTCAAAAAAGGTTAGAAGCAGCTCAAGATAGACAGAAAACGAATGCTGACCTACATCAAAAGACATGGATGTGGAAATAGGATCATTGGTATTGCTGAATGTGTCTCTCTGGAAAGGATTGATTAGATTTGGACATAAAGGCAAACTGAGTCCTAGGTATATCAGACCGTTTGAGGTGTTGAGAAAAGTTGGTAAAGTTGCCTATGAGTTGGCCCTACCGAGTTGTAGCATATCCATAATGTGTTCCACGTATCTATGTCAAAGCGTTATATCCCCGATTCGAATCAAGTCATTGAGTATGAACCAGTGGAGCTTCAGCCAGATTTGTCCTACGTGGAACGACCGATCCAGATCCTAGATCGTAAAGAGCGAGTCCTTAGAAATAAGTCTATCCCACAGTTAAAGTACTATGGAGGAATCCTCGAGTGGAATAATCCATTTGGGTGTTAGAGTCAGATATGTTTGACAAATATCCCTACTTGTTTAGTTAGATCATATTCTGAGGACAAAATCTTTTTAAGGGGCGAAGGATATAACGACTCGTATATTTTTGTATTATTTAAATGTGTAATTATTAAATGATTAAATAAATAAAATATGTGCATGGGTTCTGTCAGCTGGATATTACTTGTTACAAATTACATATGTTCACTGGTGTTCGAGTTTCATTTGTGTGATTAGTTGTTGAGCTACGTTGTTTTGTTTTTATATTTCAAAGTGATTTTATTTAAAGATTTATTTTCATAAATATTTGGGTTATCTTTAAAATTATTTTTATTGCTTTATAATTTTATTTATTATTTTTAGGAGTTTATAAAATTGAGAAATCAATATTTCATTAATTATTTAGCCCTAAATGATTTTCTGATTTTATTTTATTATAAATTCGATATTAAATTCTAGAATATTTCAAAATTACGAAATTCATATTTATTAAGTTTGGAATATTTCGTGAATTTTAAAATTATTTTGGAAATTTTTCGATTTTTATTTACCCGCGCAGTTGTTCGCCAAATTGTAAAATGCGGGTCCGATTTGCGTTTCAAAAAAATGATTTAAAAATTCTGGAAATTTTATTTTAATAGCCCCTAATTATTCTGATATTTTTAGAACTATTCTTGTAAATTTTGGGTTATTCTACCCGTAAGTTATTCGTTAAGAATTTGCAATTGCGGTCTCAGATTCGGAATATTAAAAATAATAAAAATCTGATAAACTCATCCATCCTTATCCTCCTTCTTCTCTCATTTTCATGGTTGTCTCTCATCTTTTTTCCTCTCTCTCTTCGATCATCTCCCTCACTCTCTACTCTCTCCCACTTTATTCTCTCTTCTCTTTCTCTCCCTCTTTCTTTCTTTATTGTTTCCCCCGTCTCTTCCCTGTTTTTCCTGCTCTTTCCGCCGCTGTATTTCCCGGCCGCCGCCCTCCTTCTTCCTGTGTATTCTCCGGTGATTACTCTGGCTATTCTGTTATTTATATATATATATATGTAAGTATATGTGTGTTATTGTGGTGGGTGTGTGCGTCGTGTGTGTGTGTTTGTGTGGGTGCGTTTCTGTTGTAAGGATTCTAGTGAGTTGGGTTTTTCCGGCTGTTTCCCCCCGAATATTGGCGTGATGTTTATGATGTGGTGTTGCAGTCTGTTTTGATTGCTGTAATTCGGGGTTGTTCTTTTTATTTTTGCATGAAATGATTTGATTAATTTTCATGAAATAAAATAAATTTTCGTACGGGGAATTATAAAAATTAATCGGTAGAATTTGCGATTGGAAGCCCGGATTAAATGGGAACCCGCGAATTTTATCGCCGTCGGCGATGAGTCTCGGTGAGCCGACGGTGGACAGTGATGAATATTTTTGAGTCCTATGAATAAAAATATAAAAATACGGATAATAATAATAATAATTAATAACTAAATTGTTTTGGTGACTGGGATTTGTAAATTGCGGATTATTGCGGTTGTTGTTGTGAATTGACGTCGAATTGTTTCGATAAGTTAGTAAGATAAATAGAGGAAACGCTGTTCGATTTCCGAGAAATTAAACTATGGAAATACGGGAACGTCTCCTGTTATCATCGGGACATCGAACGAATATATATATATATATATATCTTATTCGAAATCTATTTGTATGTCATGGTGTAAAATTTTGCCAAAAATAACCAATAACCCTAGTTTCCAAAAATGACGGATATATGTATTTTCCTAAAACGAATACCGAATCGACTTTCGAGGACGTGAACCTTGAGTGATACGTGTATTATAATAATATGTATGTTACGAGTCGGGTTTTGTTAATGTACATGTAGATTGTTAGCGAGGATATGTCAAGCATATTCGGACGTCTAATTTAGGATATTTTGGTTATGTAGGTTCCAATCGAAACCCGAACATTCTGGTTGGTGTAAGGCCAGCCAATAATAGTTGTAAAGCATATTAAGGCAAGTACCCCTGACCATATCCTAATGCTTCAGTAATATATGAATAACTGTTGATTTATATTACGTACTGGAATATAATACGTATCTCCCGTGTTTAAAAATGTTTTGTTAACTTATGTTTCGGGGGAAAAGTAACTTCTAAAACTGCCTATCTTTAAATTTTGGATAAATTGGAAGGATTTTGGAAAATGTTCTGTGATAGAATTGTTTTGACAAGAGATAGGTATAAGTGATTTGAAAACTGGATAAAATAGATCAGTTAATTGAATGAGTGTGCGCGAGGGCCCGTAACGGTCAGGAAGATAGCATAAGAGGCTAAGTTGGTTGCGCACCCTATTTAAACCACTTAGTCCAGCATGATATAGACCTAGCTAGCCTCTGAGTTCCGGAACAAGTTTCATGGGATGACAGATAGAGCCATTCGACGGAGATAGCCTGATCAGCTGTCTCATCAGGGATCATCCAATATATACATATCTGAGCGATATTTTTGGTTCCCGTAACGGATCAAATGATTTTGGGTCCCCGTAGCGGGACAAATAGTATTATGGTTCCTGTAATGGAACATATAATTTGAAAATTGAGAATAGCATGCTAAAATTGAACTCTGGTATTCACACAACACACAACTGATGATACATTTTTATAGAGCATGCTAGTTGTTGACATTTAGTTTATACATGTTTTACTTGTTTTTATAAACGAGTTATGATTGTTGTTCCTATAACTATTTTAATATTAATACTTGTTATTCATATAGCAGTACTTCGGAGCGATTGATCGCTCACTCTTGTAAAAAACTTTGTATGTTCTTATATTACAGATGCCTAGGAGATCCTTCTGTCATAGGCGGGGCCAGTTTTCAGTTCCTCCTGTCTTGAGCTCCTCTGAGTTTGTTGAGTCAGACCAGGTGTGGTCTGTGAGTTGCTGTAGAAAGTAGATGTGTCAGGTTGTCTTCAATAGGTTGGTTTGTATTAAGTGTGTAACCTGAATTATACTTGAACCTGGAAAAGATCTTGTGAAAGGGGTTGTTTTTATTGAAATAAAAATGAGTTGTTTGTATTATAATTGTAGTTTGATATTGTTAGTGATGTCAACTCCTGACCTTGGGGTTGAGGCCGTCACAATCAGCCTATACACATGGACAATAATTACAAGCTAAGACACTTACTTATCCAATTTCAAAAGATAAAACTCGCCTTACCAAAAAGATGACTCAACTGATGTCAAATGTCATATTACATTACATTGATCAACCATATTAAACTAAAATGTATCAAGATCATTTAATCCCCAAAAAGGTGATTTTTTGGCTATATTTTCTAACTTTATCATTTAAGTTCATATGTCCTCGACTTGAAATGTTATAATTTTTAAAAAACGTTCTCGTACGCATACTCATGTGTAATTATATTATTGGAAATTTACTGGTAAATGAAAGAAACCCTTACGAGTTAACGCTTCACACTACAAGAAAAACAGTATAAGAAAACACTTATCAAACAAAAGTTGAAAAGAAAACCGTTGTCCCAAAATGACAGACAACGGTTTTATTTTTCCCTCCTATAACCATTGTCCAATCCAAGCTTCATACAACGGTTTTGTGAACCGTTGTGAAAATAATTACAAAAAAGTGGAGTTTGCACAACAGTTTTTTAAAATTGTTATCTTGATATGCTTCACACAACAGGACGAGTAACCGTTGTAAAATGTTAGACCACGGTTTTTCAAATCTGTTGATTTAATACAGGTCACACAATAGTGCAAGTAACCGTTGCTAAACAATGCATGATAGTTTCTTTAAACTATTGTCTTAATACACTTCATACAACAGAATAGATAACCGTTGTAAAATAGTAGACAACAGTTTATCAAAATAGTTGTTAATCCAACCCAATAATAACGGTTTCAAAAACCGTTGTCTTGTAAATGTAAATAGAAAACAGTTTATGAAGGTGTTGTCTAAGCAATCCCGAGATAACGGTTAATTTAGAATACTTTCTGCTGGATGTTTACCTTTCAGAAAAGTTGTTGAGAATTGGCTAAGTCGAAGATCAGGATTTATCTAACAATCAGGATATGATTAACTGATGTGATATGATTATCCGTTGAAAGCTTCTTTATCATCCGTTGATGATCTTTAGTCATCCATTGATATATACAAATGATTATCTGTTGAAGCTACAACATTTATCCGTTGATCAGGCTATCCATTGAAAATGACTTGGATGATAAGTCAAGACTGCGAGATAAATCAGAAGGTGCTGATTTATAGGATCGTAGTTGATTTAGATATGTAAATTGTTAGAATTATATTGTAACATATCTTTTAATTGATAGATGACTGTTTTGTAGCTGTATAGTATATAAACACATAATAGGTTATCACAATGTGGTGTGCACAACTCGAGTATTCGTATAACCTAGAAGCTCTTAAGAATATTTTTCTTGAGAGAGTTTTGTAATAGTTTATTAAAGATCAATATAAACTGTTATTTGATTCATCTGTTCTTACTTTACTTTCATAATACATCGATTTGTTTAGTAATTGTATCCAACCCCCCTAAACAATTACTTTACTGGGAAACAAGTGGTATCAGAGAGGTCAAATTAAACTGTTAATTTGCAAAGGTCAAGATGTCTGAAAGTAAGTATGAAAGCATGAAAATTCCCATCATGAAGAAAGCTGATTACTCTACATTGAGAGTAAAGATGTTGATGTTCCTTGAAGCTATTGATGATTCATATGTTGATATCATCAAAATAGGAACTCCATACACTATGAAGACTGTGGCTATGACTCCAGATGCTCCTAAACACTATGTCATAAAGGAAAAATCAAAGTGGTCAGATCATGAAAAAGCTGCAATGCTTAAGGATGCTAAAGTCAGGAATATTCTGCACAACAGTTTGGAGAATGTGATGTCAAACAGAGTTATTGCCTGAAAGACTTCAAATGAGATATGGGATGCCTTGGAGACACAGTGCCAAGGTACAATGGTAATAAAGAAGAACAAAGAAGTTGTTCTTGTGCAAGAATATGGGCAATTTGATGCCAAGGGTGATGAGTCAATTACTGAAATATATAATAGATTTCTAACATTGTTGAATGATCTATCATTGGTTGGAAAAGAATATGAAAGAGAAGACTCAAACACCAAGTTTATGAGAGCTCTTCCAGAAGATTGGGATACTCAGGCCTCTATAATCAGGCATCAATATGATCTTGATTCTCTGACTCTGGATGAAGTGTACAGGATGCTGAAAACTTATGACTTGGAGATCCAATAAAGGAAGAATAGAAAATGTCAGAGGATGAAGGATGTGGCTCTTGATGCTGAGACTCACAAAGGCAAGGAAAAGATGAGTGAGAGGTCAAGGAGAGAGAAAATTGTTGAAGAGTCAGATACTGATGATGTATCGGATCCTGGCACAGATACTGACGAGGATTCTGAGATTGATATGGATGATCCTCAAGTGGTTGAAATGGCTGCAATGCTTTTGAAAGGCATCAGAAGGATGAGGTTTGGAAAACCACAGAGAAAAGGTGGTTTCAACAGAAGGTTCTCTGGTCAAGGCAAAGATAAGTTCATAATGAGTGATGGTCAGTACAACAAGGAAAGGAAGTTTGACAAGACCAAGGTGACATGTTACAACTGTAATGAAAGGGGACATCTGGCTAATGAGTGCCCCAAGAAAACTGGAAAAGCTTTGGTCACAACAAACTCCAACAGAGACTGGATGGATTCATCAGGAACTGACAATGATGATGAATGCTATGCACTCATGAAACTCATGGAGAGGATGCCTCTGGAACCAATAAGGTACGTTCAGTAATATTCTCTATTGATATTGATAATTTGTCTAAACTGAAAACTTTCTTATACTCTTTGCATGTTACTTTTAAAAGTAAGACTATTGAATGATAGTTTGATTGCTGACAATAAGAGGCTTAAAGAAAGAAATGAGTTCTTAGAAGCTAAGTTTGTTTGCATGCATAAGCATGAAAAAACATGTAAGAAGGCACAACATAATGAAACTCAGATAAACATCAGGTATGCCAGACTAGAGAAAGTTCTAGAAAAGGAAAGAGAAGTGTTTAAAATATGGATGACCTTAAAAAAGAATGTTTCTAAAATTCATGAGTCTGATATTAGTGGTAGATCAGTACTATACAAACCACACCATCCTTATTCTCACTGTGGTAACAGTTGGCATTCTATTTACACTTGTAAAGATTATCATAGTTTGTATCACAATAATTATGATCCTTTACGAAAATTCAATAAAATTGTTGTTTTAAATAGAACTACTAAACTGAATGTGCATACATCTTATAGAGTCAAAAATGTCAAGACAAATCCTGATGTAGTAAATCCTGATGGATCAAATCCTGACAAAAGGTCTGATAAAGTAAAAATACATAAGATGTCAAAAAGGACCCAACAAGTGTGGGTTCTTAAAAATTATGACTGATTTCCATATTTCTGATTACAGGAAAATAAGAAGAATGTGCTTGTCTTGCACAGTGGTTGTTCAACATATATGACTGGAACTAAATCCCTGTTGTTAGAATATGAGGAGAAGGTTGAACCAATGGTTTCCAATGGAGATGGTAATGTAGGAAAAACTCTGGGATATGGCAATATTATCATTGGAAATGTCATCATCTCAAATGTAGCTCTGGTAGATGGACTGAAGCACAAAATGTTGAGCATTAATCAAATCACTGACAGAGGTTTCTATGTCGTGTTCTATGATACGCACTGTGAAGTAGTTCATAAGATCACAAAGAAAACTATTTTCAAAGCTCACGTACATGGAAACATTTATGAAGCCAAATTTTATGCAAATATCGATGGTTCTGAAACTTGTATGATTACCAAGGCATCAGTAAATGAAAGTTGGAATTGGAACAAGAAGCTTTCTCATCTCAACTTCAATAATCTCAATGAACTGGTGAAGAAAGATTTAGTAAGAGGTCTACCTAACATGTACTACTCCCCTGATGGGTTGTGTGATGCATGTCAACAAGCTAAAAAAAGAAGAACCTCTTTCAAAAGCAAGTCAGAATCTTCCATCAAAAAGCCATATCAAATGCTGCATTTGGATCTCTTTGGCTCTGTGAATGTCATGTCAATCAACAAGAAAAGGTATACTTTAGTTGTTGTTGATGAATATACTAGATTTACTTGGGTGTTTTTCTTGCACAATAAGGATGAAATAGCTAAAATAGCATAAAGTACAAAGTGTAAATTATGAGGAGTGATAATGGGACAGAGTTCAAAAACAGCAAGATGTATGAGATATGCAGATACAAGGGAATATCTCAACAATTCTCAGCTCCTGAAACACCTCGATAAAATGGTGTTGTGGAAAGGAAAAATAGGACACTATTGAAGCCGGTAGGACTATACTAGTGGAAGCTAATCTACCAACTTACTTTTGGGATGAAGCTGTCAATACTGCCTGTTATATTCTGAATCTGACTATGATCAACAGACATGGATTAATTCCTTATCAAATGATCAAGGAAAAGAAGCCAAGCTTAAAACACCTACATATCTTTGGATGCGAGTGTTTTTTTCTAAGAACATATCCTGAAATGCTTGGAAAATTTGACAGAAAAGCTGATGAAGGCATTTTTGTTGGATATCCTTCATCAAAAGCGTACAAAGTCTCCAATTTGAGAATGAGCATAATTGTTGAATTAATTCATGTTTCCTTTGATGACAAGAAGATCACTGGAATTGAAGAAGACCCGCATGAGGAACTTGTGTTTGCAAATAAAATACTCAAGTCATGAGATCTTTTAAATTCTGATGAATTACCTGTCTCTGGTGACAAGTCAAATCCTGATAATGAGTCAGATCCTGATGACGATTATGATCCTAATTTAGTATTAGTTAATGAAGATCCACATGTTGAGGGGGAGCAACATCCACAGACAGAAAGTGATGACTCTAGTAATTCAAATTCTGATGAAGAAGATGAACCAGAAAATACAGGAGTTGTTAGAAATTTCTCAAAGTCAACATATGATAGCTCATCAGGAGGTAATAATTCAACCGAAAATCGAAATCAGTCTAGTGACCGGTCTTCAAACAGAAGTTCATCTCAATCAGGAACAAACACCACTGATACATGGGGAGCTTCCAATAGATATGATAACACAAGTGCAGGGGGAGCATCAGGAAATGAAACTGAATTACCAAAGGCTGAAAAATGGACAAAAGGTCATACACTTGATCTTATCATAGGAGATCATAAGGCTGGAGTCTAAACCATAAGTGCAACTGAACATGAATGTCTATATCACAATTTCCTTTCTAAGAAGGAACCAAAGAAAGTAGAAGACACACTCAAAGATGCTGATTGGATTCAAGCAATGCAGGAGGGGTTGAATGAGTTTGAAAGGAATGAAGTTTGGAAACTGGTTCCAAGGCCAAAGAACAAATCAGTGGTTGGCACAAAATGGGTCTTTAGGAATAAGACAGATTCGGATGGCACAATAATCAGGAACAATGCTAGACTCTTTGCAAAGGGCTATTCGCAAAAAGAAGGTATTGACTATGATGAGACATTTGCTCATGTGGCAAGACTGGAAGTTATTCGGATTTTCTTAGCATATGCTGCACACAAGAAATTCAAGGTCTTTCAGATGGATGTCAAATGGAGAGTTAGAAGAAGAAGTATATATTGAGCAACCACCTGGCTTCATTGATCCAAAATTTCCTGATCATGTGTATAGACTTGACAAAGCTTTATATGGACTCAAACAAGCACCAAGGGCCTGGTATAAAATACTTGCTAAATTTTTGATTAAAAATGGTTTCAAAAGAGGTACTATTGATAAAACCTTGTTTTACATAAATAAAGGTAGTGATCTGATTTTGGTACAAATTTATATTGATGATATTATTTTGGGTCCACTAACAACAATATGTTCAAGAAATTTTCTGATCTTATGAAGTCGAGGTATCAAATGAGTATGATGGGAGAGTTGAGTTAATTTCTTGGACTACAAATTACATAAATTGATGAGGGAATTTTTATTAATCAGTCTAAGTATATAAAGAATTTATTGACTCGGTTCATTGTGCAAGAAAGTTCAACTGCTGGAACTCCAATGGCCACTTCTACAAAGTTAGATCCAGACCAAGGTACGGAAATTGATGTTGTTGTCTATCGAGGTATGATTGGTTCATTGCTTTATCTAACTGCTAGTAGACCAGATATTATGTATGCAACCTGATTGTGTGCAATATTTCAGGCCAAGCCTAGGGATTCACATTTGATTGTTGTAAAGAGGATTCTGAGATACTTGAAGGGGACTCAATCTCTTGGTTTATGGTATACAAGTGAATATTTTAATTTGGTTGGCTATTCTGATGCAGACTTTGCTGGATGCAAATTGACAGGAAGAGTACCTCAGGTGGCTGTCAGTATTTGGGTGGTAGATTGGTTTCTTGGTAGAGCAAGAAACATAAATCAATCTCTAAATCTACAGCTGAAGCTGAATACATTGTTGCTCGCAGTTGCTGTGCTCAGATTCTTTGAATGAGAAATCAATTAATGGACTATGGGTTATCTTATACAAAGATTCCTATCTTCTGTGAAAATCAAAGTGCAATTGCAATGAAAGGTAATCTAGTACAACACTCACTCATAAAACATATCAGTATTAAATATCATTTTATTAGGGAGCATGTCAACGAAGAAATAATTGAGCTTCATTTTGTCCTGATTGATCAACAAGTAGCTGATATCTTCACCAAGACTTTACCAGAAGCAACATTTGGAAAATTACTTTATGAGCTTGGGATGATTAGCTATGAGAAGAATTGAGTTGTCATCCTGACCTTCTGTTAGGGCGGAAAACATGCACTAATAATACACGCAAGTATATGCGTTCGCAAGTAATATAAAATTCTTTCTAGTTCGTTCCCACAGAGACTCAGACTAATTATGCTTAATTAACACTCACTCACCAATGTATGATTACTTCTCAATGTTAAGACAATAACACGTAGATTGATTAACTAATTATTAACTAGAATTAACTAA
This sequence comes from Apium graveolens, assembly GCF_009905375.1. Taxonomy (NCBI): domain Eukaryota; kingdom Viridiplantae; phylum Streptophyta; class Magnoliopsida; order Apiales; family Apiaceae; genus Apium; species Apium graveolens. The sequence goes on from NC_133647.1 coordinate 125,764,843, forward strand.
GAGAATTAAACACTTAATTGACACTTGAATTAACGATATTAAACACACATGAGATCATAACTTCATTACTACTTCCTTCAATAGCTATCATTATTACCCTTAGCATGTAACAGTGATGAAATTAATCGAACAACATGAAACTGATAAAAGCCAACTTTCGTTGTACTAATACCATTCTATCAAACATCCACAATTAAGATAGAAGTTGAATAGTCATCAATTATGTTGAGACCCTATATGTCTACAGAATTTGAAAATATAACGATTTAAGCACAAGTTATTCCTTATGATTACACAGGGCAAGTAAAACGGTTAGAGTTACCCACTAATTATGCATACTCATACATGAACCTATGCTAGCATGACAAGTTCTAAATCTCAAGATCCACCGTCGCTTCACAAGAGATTAACACCCCATCTTATATGTTTGCGACGCACATAAGACGAATAAGAACAACCTATACTAGATATCATATAATCATCACACACTAAGGTATTAAACAACTAACTAAAGAATTCCATAGTAAATCCGTTATGACCCCATGATCACGATTAGCCCATGATTGAACTCATCGTCACCATGGGTTCATATAAAAACATAATAATAACACACGAGAATAATTAATAAAACTACTTATATTAAACCAGAGTACGTCACAAGAGTAAATAAGTTCAAAGCAACGAAAACTAGAATCCACTGTTACAACGAATAAAAGAATCACAAAAAACTATGCTTCCTCTTCGTTGCGATGTGCTAAAACAGTCTTCTTCCTTATCTCCTTGCTCCTAGATTAATACTACGATTCAACACACGTGAAACGTCTTTAAAAACTACTTATATAGAAGCCCCACAAAACCCAGCCATCTAAGAAGTCAGAAGTCCAGCAGAACAAGAACTCTAAAAATCATATTCTAATTTCGCACCCCTGAGCGGCCGCCCAGCAATCCTGAGCGGGCGCCCAGCTTCCTGAGCGGCCGCCCAGCCAAGATGAGCGGCCGCCCAGCACCTTTCTGGAAAATTCACTATTTTGCTCCCGTTCTTCACTGCATTCTGCTCCTAACTTCCCACTTGCAATGCCAAACACATACTAAAGCTTATTCTTGATGAAATCTCCCCACAAATGCAAGTAATACCCTGAAATGCACAAACACTAGAAAAACGCATCAAATACACAAAATACTTGAATTCAAGACATCAATTCAAACCATTATAAGATGTTCTAAGTGGTATAAAATGCCACTTATCACCTTCTCATCAGATCTTGCTACATTAAATCCTGATGATGTAATTCTGACATTAATTGTGAGTCTATTATGATTTTGTTCAATTATTTTTCCTAAGTAATACTTAATTTATATTAAGTATATTTGAGAATTATTTTTGTGTATTATTGAGTTGTATAAATTGGTTACGTGTAGTAGCATGAATGCTAATTTTTTGGTGCCATATCAAATATTCTCCTTGAAAATCATGCATGTTTAACCAGAATTACACATTAATTTTGGTATTACCTATTCTCTTCAATCAGCGCATGCCATGTGTATTAGTGTCTTTACTGATTTAAAACCATCATCGTTCTTTTCTAAGACATATATTATACACGAACTGCTTATTATCGATTCTCTCTCTCTCTCTCTCTCTCTCTCTCTCTCTTCGTACAAACCCTAACTTTTTAAATGGCTAACACTGAGTCTGCTTCTTCGCTCTCTACGATTAAGTATATGTTTAATCACAAGACTTTTCCAACTAATAATTTTAAAGCCCCTTTGCATGAAGCTGATATTCATGATGTTTTCAGACTAATTATGGATTTTTTAGCCCAAAGTGATATTGGGTATGCTCTCACTGTTCCTTCTAGAATTTGGTTTAAACAGATTATGCAGATTTGGGAGAATTCGACAGTTGATGCTGAGAAAGGGGTCATTCTCTTCACACACAAAAATCAGGAATATGAGATCAATGCTACTGTGGTTAAGGCAGCTTTGAAATTGCCTCCGTTGATTGGCAGGATTCTAGTTGTGACTCCCACCGCAACACTCTTTGACTGGGTCAGAGAGATTGGTCATACCGTTGATTTCACTAAGGCTCGGGAGATGTTTAGAACAAAGCTCAGGAAATAATGGAACTTTTACTTTGATTGTATAAGTAGAGGTTTTCTGAATAAGGTATCTAACTTTGATGCTTTTCCATTATCATCACTGCAGATAGGTTACTCATTGATATTTGGTCATGCTTTTGATTATGGTAACACTATTATGCAATTCCTGATAGCTCGGTTTAATGATAAAGCTGGTGGTGTTAGTTACACTAGGTTCTTATAATTGATTTTTACATATCTTTTACAGGGTGAAAATTTTGAAAAAGATGAATTTACTGATGATCTTTCAAATTAATTTTAAATCTCCGACTGATTTAGCAAAAAGGAAATATACTTTTAGGAGAGGAACCATTTTACCACGAGAATTGTGGGTGTTTTTATCTAACAAAATGCCTGACAAATATAATTTTCCAAATCCTGACGCTGTGGAACAAGGCATATCCAACCTTGTTCCTTACCAAAGTGTCCATTTTTCTTCACTTAAATCGAAAAACAATCTCACCTCTGGTTCTTCTCAAAAGGAATCATTTTCAAAATCAAAGACAACATCTAAGTCTGATTTGTCTTAGAGACAATCAGGTCTAAAGGTTGTTTTACACTCACCTATATCTTTGGAGCAAAAAGGTGGAGTAAGGAAGAAGAGTGGTTCATCAGTAACAAAAATCAAGGAGATTCAAGAAAAAAAGAAAACAAAAATTAGAGCTGGTGTTAGGCTGGTTGATGAATCATCAAACATTGAAAGTGACAGTGATGATCAAATTGTATTAAAGAAGCCTGCTAGACCAGTGGAGGTTACTGGTGTTAATGCAAAAGAAGACCAAAGTTTCATTACAGTTGTTAAACCTAAGAAAAGAAGACTAATGAAGTTAGCAAAAAAGGTTCAAAAGAAATCAGATGGTCTTACAGTATTGGCTGATATTGCTCTGGATCAGGAATCTACAGATCTTGACAAATCATTGTCAAATCCTGACAGATCTCAAGCAATTCCTGAAAAGATAGTGATAATTCCTAATCAGACAGTTACTCAATCTCACACAGCCAAGATAGTTGAAATTGCTAAGGAAGTTGGTCTGCAGAAGTCTATTAAGAGAAATGTACATACTTCAACAATTTCTCAAAGCAAGAAGGCCAAACTTCAATCACCACAGAAGGGGTACAGTATACAAGAACCATCTTCTCAAAATAAAGATGCACATATTGATGCCCCAGCTACACAAGAACCACCTGCTCAAAGTGTGGGTGCAAGCATAACATCACATCTGACTATTCGTGACATTGCTCAAGGAAGTTAAATTTTTATGGTTGATGACATTATGAAGACAGTACAAGACATGGAAGCTCATTAAAAGCACATTGATGGATTGGATACTGTTATCAATGATCCTATATTTGAGGGAAGCACAAAAAAACCTTCAGTTTAAAGGATTAAGAAGCTTCTACACCTCAAGTCACACAAGAACCAACAGTTCAAAGTACTATTGCAGACTTAATACCAAATTCTACTAAAGGGTAAATTTCTGACAAGCAGCACATCCCTGATACAAGGACAATTCCTGATGAAGCTGTTCTTGATTCTATAAATGTACTAATCACTTCTCAAGATAAGATTGAAGCAATCTTGGTGCAATCACTCAAGGCTATACCAATGGTTGATACTCCTCAAGGTAAAAATCCTTTAAACTCTATTTTATCTATTGATATGACTATGATTAGACCTTTACAAAGGAATACATCTAGTCATATGATCACAGACAACTCTTCTCAGGTACAAACAAACAAAGTGGTTTGCTAAAGAGAATGTTTAGCTTGGAAGCAAGACAAGATCATATGTCTGACAAACTGACAGCTTTGGCGGCTGGTCAGAATTCTACAAATTCCAAGTTGGATGTTATTTTCTCTCTTCTACAAAGTCTAGATGCCAAAAAGAGGGAGATAATATCAAAGGCAAAATTTTATCTTTAATCAGTTTTGAGGAGAAATACCAATTCTGATGATGATGGTGATGAACAAGAAAAGGAGACCTCTGATGCTGTAAAAGTTCAAACTAGAACTGGAATTTAAAGTCAAAAGAAGACACAGTAAACTCAAGTATATAAGGATAGATCACATGGATCTAACATGGAAGCTGCTCTTGTTACAGCTAGTTCAATTCATGATGACAAAGTTACAAGTTCTGATTCTTTTCCTGACACTGAAAGAGTGATAGTGATTCCTGATTTTGTGAAGACTGAAGAAGAAGAAATTCTATTTCGAATGGATTTTACAGATTCTCTCTACTTATGTTGAAGCTGTTAATGCTGAAAACTTCAAGGAAGAAGAAATAGTTTTTGACAGAAAAGAAAGGGCACAGGAAGGAAAAATCAGAATAGTTATTGACAAAGCAGATCAAGAATACATGAATATGATTAAAAGATCTGAGAGGAATAAATGGAGGAGTACTAATATGAAGATGTTGCATAAAAGAGCAGAAAGGAGAGCTCAAGTATTTCCAAAGATCAAGAACAAATACAAATGAAGAAAAATTGTTGATCTTAATTGTAAAGATAAATTGAGTTTTATTCCTGGAGGAATAAGGATGGATGGTTTACTTGGTTCTAATATCATGGGAGATAAGAAGTCTTGGTTAGTACAAGCTAAAAATCTTAAGTTGATTGAACCATTCACAAGAGATGGAATAGGACATCATGATGCAAACTTATCAACTTAAAGTTGTTGAACTTCGCACTTGCTGATAGTCCTGATCAGCAAATACCTGCTGATCATCTAGATAGACTTGAAGATGTGAAGATTATTCTTGACAAACATGATGCTTCTCAATCTAAATAGAAGATCTTACTCTGATTGTATAATGATCAAGTTCAAGTTCTTTCACTTGATGAACTGATGATCATGTCTGTAAAGGAATTGAAGTACATTCACTATTTGGTAAGAGTTGAAGATGAAGCTTTTAGGTTATAGTCAAACATGATTCTTGCCAATATCAGAAGAAGGATACTGGATGATGGTCGATATTATTTTGGATCACATGTTCCTAAGTACATAAATTTCATAGGGCAAGAAGTCAACATGAAAAAAGGTGAAGTTGTCATTGAAAATGTTCTTACTCAGAGTCATATAACTATGAATCCTGATGGAAGAAAAACTTGATATGTTTCACTGGAAGACATGATGACTGAAAGAGCTCAAATCAGAAATCTGAGAGCTTCTATCTATCAATTATCTAACAAAAGAGAGTATGAAAAGAATTTGAAGATCGGGTTAAAAGATATTCTGTTGAAAAAGATTGATGACAGAGTTAAAGCTTTTGTTCAGAGATATTGCAGAATTTATCAAGAAATATGAAGATCAAAGTCTAAAATAAAGTAAGCTTTACACTACTTATTTGTCTATCTGGTTTTTGGCACTAGACAATTCTGTTAGAATTCAAGCTTATTCTGCAAAGCATAAATTGGGGGAGATTGTTGAGAATTGGCTACGTCGAAGATCAAGATCTGTCTAACATGCAGGATATGATCAACTGCTGTGATATAATTATCCGTTGAAAGCTTCGTTATCATCCGTTGACGATCTTTAGTAATCCGTTGATATATACAAATGGTAATCCGTTGAAGCTACAACATATATTCCTTGATCAGGCTATCCGTTGAGAATGAATTGGATGATAAGTCAAGACTGAGAGATAAATCAGAAGTTGCTGATTTATAGGATCGTAGTTGATTTAGATATGTAAAGTGTTAGAAATATATTGTGAAATATCTTGTAATTGATAGAGGACTGTTTTGTAGTTGTGTAGTATATAAAAACAGAATAGGTTATCATAATGTGGTGTGCACAACTCGAGTATTAGTATAACCTAGAAGCTCTAAAGAATATTATTCTTGAGAGAGTTTTGTAACAGTTTATTAAAGATCAATATAAATTGTTATTAGATTCATCTATTCTTACTTTACTTTCATAATACATCGATTTGTTTAGTAATTGTATCCAATCCCCTTAAACAATTACTTTACTGGTCAACACAAGTGTTTATGAAAAGTCTGTTTTTATTATACATCAAAACAACGGTTCTTAAATGAGGTTCAGACAACGGTTCTAACAAGACAATAACCGTTGTCTATTTATAAGAAAACGTGGCACCACCTGATTGGTGGAAAATATTTCACCCGGATCGCTTATTGGAAAAATCTCACCCATTGATCGACTTCACCTGGATCACTTAGCTGGAACAATAAGAGGCCTTGATTTTCTGAAGGTGTCGCACAATGATTTTTTAAGAAAACTGTTGTGTGATATCGAATTCTTAAATTTGAATCTCTAATAATCATTTTAATTTTTTAAATTATTTTTTGAACGATCCAACCGTACGAATGTTAAAATATATAGATTTTAGTCATATGAAAAAATTAGAAAAAAAATTAAACTTATCTTGAATGACTTTATAAGGAAATTTCGGTAAAAGTACTACTATCCTAAACAAGATTATTTCCCAAAAAACAAAATAATTTTTTAAAATTATTTTTTAGATGATCCAACCATATGGATGTTAAATTTTATTGATTTTGATCATGTGAAAAAATTACAAAAAAAAAACTTATCTTGCATGACTTTATGAGGAAAATCCGGTAAAAGTACTATTCCATGTAATAAAGTACGTTCCCGATCAACAAAATTATTTTTTGTTAATGAATTTTTGAATGATCCAACCGTACGGATGTTAAAGTATATAGATTTTAGTCATTTAAAAAAATTATAAAAAAGATTCAAACTTATCTTGAATGACTTTATAAAGAAAAATCGGTAAAAGTACTACTACCCTAAACGAGATTCTTTCCCGAATAATAAAATAATTTTTTTAATTATTTTTTAGACGATCCAACCGTATGCATGTTAAATTATATTTATTTAAGTCATGTGAATTTTTTTATAAAAAAGATATAACTTATCTTGCATAAATTTATAAGGAAAATCCGATAAAAGTATTATTCCCTATAATAAGATTTGTTCCCGATCAACAAAATTATAATGATTTTTTGAACGATCCAACCGTACGTATGTTAAAACATATAGATTTTACTCATATGAAAAAATTATAAAGAAATAATTTAAATTTATCTTGAATGACTTTATAAGAAAAATTCGGTAAAATGACTACTACCCTAATCGATATTCTTTCCCGAATAACAAAATATTTTTTTTAAATTATTTTTTGGACGATCCAACCATACAGATGTTAAATTATATTAATTTTAGTCATGTGAAAAATTAATAAAAAAATAAAACTTATATTGCATAACTTTATAAGGAAAATACGGTAAAAGTATTATTCCCTATAATAAGATATATTGATTTTAGTCATATGAAAAAATTATCAAAAAAAATTCAAACTACACTTGCATTACGGGAATATAAAAAATTTGGTAAAAGTACAACCCCCAAAAACGAGATTCGTCTAAGATAAACTAGATAATTTTTTGAAATATTTTTTTCGACAATCTAAATGTACGGTGGTTAAGATATATTAAAAAAAATTAAATTCCACTTGAATGCGAGGAATGCAATTTTTTTGTATAATAATTTAGATAATTTTTAAATATTTTTGCAGGGTTCGAATCTTACATATATAAAGTTATATTAGTTTTTGTCATATTAAAAATATTTAAAAAAATTAAATTTATTTAAAATTATTTTGTAAGAATAATTTCCTAAATTAATTTGTAAAAATGTTATAAGTTTACAAGATTTTTTTATCCAATTTTCTTGTTATAATTGGTTTCCCCCCTTTAACTTTTCATTTCCCCTTCTTTTGTTTTTGTTAGTCCCTTAACAATGCAACAAGAATTACAGAAAAAGGGTTGAATGAAATTCTTAAAAATATTTCAAAAATAAAAAGTGTTCTAATTTAAATGATATATATATATATATATATATATATATATATCAGTGTGAATTGATTTGCAGAGTGCGGAATAATAACTTGAAATGAATCAAAATACAAGTAATTAAAAACACAAGTCTTTAAAAACTTTCTGGTGGATTTGAATGTATCCACCAGAGATATATAATATATCAAGAGAACTCTGTGTAGCAATTAACTCACAGCTGCTTACAAATTTTTTAACAACTAAGATTGCAGAGAAATGCTAATAATACAACTTACAAATGTTTCTCTTTTGGTTGTTTAGTTAGTTGTTCTATTTGCTACTTCTTGGTTTATATAACACCAAGATTACAAAGTAATAAGACAGGATAATAAAACAAAAACTATCAAGTCTAATATTATGCTACTTCATTACTCTTTTCCAGCATCTTCGAATATCTTCATAATAGCATGGAAATGGCAATGCTTCTTTGTTCTCTAAAACCCAGTTGAATAGGCTTCCACATTCTATTTGCATACATTCGACGCATGTGACTGTGTTGTCACTGTCAACAGATGTTTGAATTCTTTATCCGTCGGGTTCATGATCATCCGTCGGGTTGTCTTGTTGATCATCCGTCGAATGGCATTGTTGTTTATCCGTTGGGTAGCTATCTGGCACTTGACTTCATTTCATTTATGCAGAATTACAAGACATCATCTATGTACAATTAATCAACCTATTCTGCATATCTAGTTAAAGTCAACATGACTTGAGTACTACTATAGAATCTAAACAATGTGTATGCAGAAATGTGCTACAGACTTGTTGTTACACAAGCTACTCACTCGATGGATAATAAATTATCATCCATCGGAACTATATTGAGTCATCCGTCGGGACTACAATCCTTATCCGTCGAGTGCTACATTTTTCACTTAGTAAAATCTACTAAGGTGTTTTGTTAATGAAATCATCAAGTTCACAACATATTCACAACAATCTCCCCAATTTATGTCTACTGGAATTGTAGCCATAAATTAAGAGAAACTTGATGATAACAAAACACCCTAAAAATACAGCTTCAAAAGAAAGTAGATAATATTGTAAAGTGCTTCAATTAACAAAATGTACAAAGATTTGCTCACAGTCATTTTCAAGGTGCTCCTCTAGCCTGAGCAGATTAATCTATTTCCTTGAAGATCTGGATCTCTTTCCAAGCTTTCTGTTGTTTTCTTCTATCTGATTTTGGAGTTGTCTGTGGAATTCCAGTTCATCAAATTCTGAGAGATTTAGCTTTTCTTGCATTTCCAAAAGAGTCTCATTGCTAGAGATGCTCAATTGGTCTTCTAATCTGAAAGTCTTCTCACTCCTTTGTCATCCATGAACTCCATCAGCCAGTAGGGCCTTAGATGCACTCTTTTCCCTGTGTAGGGAATGATTAGAGTCTTTGGGAGTGCATCTTTAGCTCTAATACTCCTCAGTTCTTCAATCTTCTTTAGAACCAATCTTCTTGCAGTTACATTGAATCCAAAGTTCTTCTTGAAGGATGAATAAACCTTTATCAGCACAGCTTGGCTATCTTGAAGGATCCTGTGAAGTGGCCATTGAATCTCCTTTCCTCCCTTGTACTTGAAAACTAACCTTTCAGGTAGATTCCTGTAAGCATCAATTCCTCTCACTTCTTCTATTTCATCTAGATAGAGATTTAGATCAGAGAATTCCTTGATGTCACATAAGTACATGTAATCTCCCTTGTTGACTTTGGATTGAGCTTTAGTTAGAGATTTGGATTTGAGAGGTGACAACTTCACTTTCTTGACTGCTCTTTACTTTGTTCTTTTTGGCTTGCTAAGGATTGGCAAATTAAAGTCAGGAATTGGTAGGCTCTCCCAGTCTATTGGTTCATCCTTAGGCACAATTGGTTCACCATGAATGTTCCTGTAAGGATCCACCACCTTGATGTCTTCAAATACCACAGAGGGTTTTGATGCTTGAGTTGTAGTTAGAGTGGATTCGTTGGAAAACTGATACTCCAATTCCTTATCAACAAAGTCCAATTTCCTTTTGGTTCTTTTGGCCAATTCCTTGTATCTTGGAGCTTTCTTCTGTTGTGGTTCAACTTGCTTCTTTGGATCTTGAGATTCAGTGATTTCAGATGGCTGAGCATGAATTTGTTGTGTTGGTTTTACAGCTTGTAGCTTGGCCAAGACAACAGCTTGCTCTTTCTTTTGCTTAGCCTTTTTGGCATCTAGAGCAGCTTGCTTCTTTTCTTGCTTTAGTCTTGTCTTTTCTTCTCTCTTTGCTTGAGCAAATTGAGGATGTCCAGCCACCACACAAATTTCTTTACCATTTCTGAAAACTTTAGCAATTCTCCTTTTTAAAGCTGAATCAGCTGGATCCTTGTAGAAGGAAATTGATCTTGATAGAAGCTTCTTCTTATCAGGCTTAGGTGTCTCATACACTGTATTCAAAGGGTTCTTTAATGATGATTTTGGATACTTCACCCTTGGCTTCAGAATTATTTCAGCCTTTGGAGATTTGATGCAGGATGGTTGTCCTCTTTCCAGATAGTTCATGCTCATTTCATTCACAGAAATCTGCTTGACTTGAGAGTGATGAATGGCTGACTTTTCTGGCTTCTGTACTAGCCCAAACTTCTTTTGTATTTCCTCATCAATTTTCTCCCAGTTGATTGGACTCAACTTCTTCTTTTCAGCTGCTCTTATGTTGGCTGCTGCTTCATTGATCAGATCAATACTGTCTGTTACTGGTGGCTTGGTGAAAGCAATTGTAGGCACAATTACTTTACTGATTTAAATGTGAAGCTTCTCCCCCTCACTTGGTCCTTTCTCCCCCTTTTGTTATCATCAGGTTGTGTAGAGGAGGAGGTTTGTGCAGCCACCAATTTCTGAAGCAAGTCTGTCTGTTGAGCTTGATGCAGATGAACGACTGTTAGAGATGCTTCCATAACTGACATTCTTGTATCCAAGGCATCTATCTTTGTGGCAAGATCAGAATTTTTTCTGAGTTGTCTCTTGATGTCAAGCATTGTAGCTTCTAGAAGCTTAGAGTCCATCTTGTCAGAAATACCCTTTTTCATTTCATCAATATCACCCTTGATGGTGTTGACATCTCTAGCATGTTGGAAGCCTTGAATCTGTTGTAGTTGCAGAGAAGCAAGATGTGCTTGAAGGAGCTTCTTGGTGTTGGCATTTGTAGTGGTTTGAAGAGCAGAATTTGTCTGATTTATGAGTTGGATCAGGGTTGTCTTGAAGTAGTGTTCATCACAATATTTTGAAAATGCCCATGATGGCATGCCTGATCTTGAGCTGGAACCTACTTCTCCCCCTATGTCCAATGGCTCTTCTTCACTATCTCCACCTTCATCTACAAAGAAATCTGCTGAACCACCAGTCTCATAATCAACATCACCAGCTGTAGAGGGCAAAGCTGTGATGGCATCCTTAGCTCTTAGCATTGACTGAGTGGTATGCACCAAATTGAGCATCCTTTCTGCATTGTCATTGCCCTGTTCAGCTAGAAGTTGATAAGCTGGGACAGGGTGAGTAAATGCCTCAGCATCAAGGGAGGTGGAATCTATAACAGCTTGAGGTTGCTGAGATAGTTCCTCCCTGTCTGCATCCTGGACATTCATTAACTCACTAGCAATGACATCCATCCTTATAGCTCATGTACCTGCATTTCTCTCTTGTTCTCTCTTTTGTTGCATCAGGGTCTCACCCTGGCTTCCCACCCTCACCTTCACCATCTAAGGTGGGACTCCTCTCACTCTCTTTTGCCAATCCTGAAGAACTGGATTGCTTATTTTCACTCTTTTCCTCTCCTTTTTCCTGGGAGCAATCCAGACTTTCACTCATAATACTCTCTTCCCTCATCCTAAGAGTGACTATACAACCACTAAGTCTTCTGCACTAGAGACAATAGATGAAATTTGAAGTTGTGCAGAGACACCCGACGGATGAGGAATATCCATTGGGTTAGCAGTTTGACTATCCGACGGATAAATGCTGTTAAGCTTATCCGTCGGGATACAATCACTACTCGACAGATGAGCAATATCCATCGAGAGAGTAGAAATGAATGAACTTGGAATTGAAACTATTGTGGACTCTGTGTTGATTGATGAGATTTTGGGCACAGATGGTTCAACAATTCCTGAAAGAATTGGCAAGTGAGCCAACAAATCATCCAAAAGATGATGCTCACTTGCATTAGATTTTGGCTTCCCCAACAAAGTTAAAGAAGGGAAATCAGGGATTGATGTGTTGATCATATCCACATCCAGAGAGTTTTAGGAGAATTTGGTGTTTGAGGTGCTTCTATAACTAATGATTTTGACTGTGACTCCACATTTATTGGAGCCACATCAAGTTGAATTTGTGAAGGTGCAGTGACTGTGTCTTTAGCACCAGTTTGCACAGTGTGTAAACCCTGTGCATCCCCAAAAGTTTTGGATTTCTTCTTTCTGGCATAAGTTTGGGGTGAGCTAGTGTCCCTTACCCTTTTGACCTGTGCTCTTGGTTGAGAGCTTTGTTCAATAGTCACATCCTTTTGAGAGGGTGCAACTAGAAATGAGCTTTTATCCTTATTAATCACTGCAGTTTGTTGGGAAACTGCAGTGTGGCTAGGCTGGGAACCACTTAACTCTCCATCCTTATCCTTAGGGTTTCTTTTATGTTCACCTTGTCCCTCACCTACATTTCCCACCTTCACACTCCCCTCTTTGGTTTTGGCGGATTTTACAACTGGCATCTTTTGAGAGATACCAGAGGGGGCTTTCTTTGATTTGGATTTTGAAACTTTTGATGATTTGGTAGCTTGGGTAGACAACTGTTGGGTCATTAACACAGTTGCCATAGCTACACTAGAATTCAAAGAAATTTGTGAGGTTGGAATAGTAGGGACAGATGAACTTACCTCACTTACCTGAGGTGCTTCCATTACAGGGAAATAGAAGAGTGGCCTCTCCTTGTGATGATTTGCCCTATTCAAATCTGCAATAATTCTTCTCTCTTGAACCCAACAATCTAATTTGTTGTTTGGGTTCTCAAGCAAAATTTCCTCAGAGAGGTGGTTAGCTAACATCATGAAAAATCTAGCATAATAAACATTTTTACTCCTCTTATTTAACTCCCCTAATTTAAATCCCAACTCAAACAAAACAAGATCACTAAAATTAAAGAACTTATCTGTAACTAGCATGTAGAGCATGTTAAGCATATAAATATTGACAGAATCAAAATTACTGATTTTACTAGAAAAGACCTTGGTAACTACATCACACATGAAACTCCATTCTTTCCTAAGACCCAACCTCCTAATATCACTTAACTTAGAAGTAGAGAGTGCATAGTTCATGGAATTAAGCATATTAACAATATCAGTATCTGTGTGTGGTGAGGTCACAGTATTATCAGGAATTTTGAAACATGTTTTAATAACATCACTATTGATACAGAATTTCTTACTTTTAATAGTGAGTGTGATGGTCTTATCAGTAGATTTGTATGTAGCAGTCGTCTACATCTCTTCCACAACCTCACAGAAGATGGTGGGTGATTCTAGCATTGCATAGCTGAGTTTGCAGTTCTTCACAAAATCCATCATTTTGTGGTAGTCACTTGAATATTGAATCCCCTTGTTTACTAGAGCCGTGAAGTTATTCTTCTCATAGATGTATCCAGTTTGTGACATGATCTTGACTACTGGTGTCATTGTTAGAGAGTGGAAATTGCAGAGATAGAGATGATAGTTGCTTTTGAGAGAGAGAATTTAGAGCAGCTAATTTGAGAATGATAAAAGAAAAGCAATGGAAATGAAATAAGCTTTTATACTATCTCAAAAATAACTGTCAAAAATATTAAAGTAAAGTAAAGTAACCAATGAAAATTGCCCAAAATAGCCGTTTAAAAATAAACTGTAAAAATTCCATCAATTATCCGTCGTGTTGTGCTTACAAACTGTAAGTATACTCGATCGATAATGTTCAGGAAATTAACGGCTAAGATTAAGACAATTCGACGGATGAGGATGAGTTATAAAATATTCTAGAAAAATAATTGATTTTTATTTACAAACAGTATTCCGACGGATGATCAAACTCGATGGATAAAGATCATTCGTCGAGATGTAAATTCTGACATAGCCAAAATTCCATCTAAGACTGAAAAATCAATTAAATTTCTGGCTGCATAACAACTTGCAAATTATCTGAAAAGATTTAAGAAAAATTGAGCATACCTAACTCACTTACCAACTTTGAAAAGGTGGATTCATCCAGTGGCTTGGTAAAAGTATCTGCAAGCTGCTTCTCACTTGGAACAAAATGTAGTTCCACAGTACCATTCATTACATGTTCCCTTATGAAGTGGTACTTAATGTCTATGTGTTTTGTCCTTGAATGTTGTACTGGATTTTCAGTGATGGCAATTGCACTTGTGTCATCACAGAAAATAGGAATCCTTTCAACTTGCAAACCATAGTCTAGCAATTGATTTTTCATCCACAAAATTTGTGCACGACAACTGCTAACAGCAATATATTCAGTTTCAGCTGTAGAAGTAGAAACTGAATTCTGCTTTGTACTGCATTTGTTCTTGAGCCAACCAATAAAAGAGCTTCTACTTCTGCTGAGAGATTAACCAAGTTGTTCGAGTAAAAGATTGATGCATATTAAGAGTTTGGATATGGAAGCATTTGTGTTGCTAGGCGGCATAAATCACAAGGCTTGCACTAGACAAGTAAAATGTTGATTGGATTTTTTGAAGTTAAGAGAATACATTTTTGCTCAAAGGCCGGATGCTGCTCTGAGACAAGCAGATCATGTAAACTCTGCTTGTAAAACATGTAACAATTTTACAATGCTTTGTTAGCGTAAAAAAATTGTAATAATGTGTTCTAGATAATAATTTTGTAAAACTGAACTATTGTAGATAGATTATAAACACAACTCTAATACATAACATAACCTTTGTGTTAATTTATTTCAGACAATTGATTTGGTTCTAGATGATGTTGACTATAGTAAAAAAGAACAACACGTCATTTTACATAAACCGTTGTGTTAAAAAGATCAACAATTGATATTCACCTAATAAACACTTGACCAACTAGAAGTCTTACAGTAGTCCGTTACCCTAAACCGTTGTTTCATCCAACCTTCAAACAATACTTTCTAAGAACCTTGCAGTTGTCTGTTTTAAAGATAAACAACGGTAGACGTATTGTTGTCTGATACGCGCATCAAATGGCGCCTTAATATTTAACAGTATTGAGGGTTATCAGACAACGGTTAAAAACCGTTGTATCACCCTGTTTTCCTTATACTGTCATTAGGAAACATTATTGATATCGAACATTATTTACTCATTTTAGACATTGGATGGCATTGTTTGCTCTGCATTGAGCTGGTGAAGGGTGTTCCGTGTTAATTTATGTCCATTCCTGAGTTTTAAACCATTTTAGGATTATGCTCCTATGTGTCGGCAATTCTCCGTGACGCGTACTACCTTTAAATCTCGTGTATAGTACGGGTTTTGTTAATATTTAAATAAAATTTTAATTTTTTTTATTAAATTATATATTAATTTTAATATATTTATGTATATATAAAATAATTATAGATTTATGATAAAAAATAAAGAATTAGGAAGCAAAATAAGTTTTGGTTGTAATTTAGCTGGATAAGAAAAATAAATCTAGTACTTTAACAATTTAGTAGATTAGTACGTATATAACACTATTTATTTTTATTTTTAATACCGAAATAATGGTTGAATCAAAATATTCCCCATCCTGATTATTATATTATAACTAGCTTACGGCCGGTGCGATGAACGGGTCTTGTTTAATATTTATATATTTTATTTCTATTTTTATAATTTTATTAAAATTTTATATAAATAATTTAATACTATAAAGTGATTATATAATTATAATTTTATTGTGTATAATTTAAAATTATGTTCAAATAGTATAAATAATACATGATTGATGAGATGATATTCGTAAATAATAATGTAAATATTTTTTGTTGGTGAGTGTGATTCGAAACTGAAAACTTACATGTATCTTTATAAATAATATAAATGTTTGTTGTTAACGAGATTCGAACATATAAACTTATATGTATCTCTATAAAAAATAATATAAATATTTATTGTTGACGGGATTTGAACCTGAGAAGTTGTGAAGTACATTTTTTTACTATTTGAATCTCAGAAGTTGTGAAGTACATTTTTTTACTATTTAAATCTAAGGACTCTGATTATTTAATAAAAAAAGTTCGACAATCATAATGAAATAAATAACAAAGATTAATCAAATTACAAATTATACTCCATTCATACGGTACAGTATATGTTGATATGTTGATATAGCACATCGCTGCTCATTAGTACAACTTTTAATTGCCGAAAGGTTGCCAAATTTTTCCAAGTCAATACATATATTAGTATTTTTATTTAGCTCTCCTCCATATAATCTTTGACAATCTTTTTCAAAAATACACTCCAATAGTTGGCAACTCTATTAGTTGCCAATATGGTCCCTACATTAGTACAATAAAAATAAATTGCCAAATTGGGAATTTAAAAATGAAAATAAGTTTGAATATATTTTTTGAACAAAAGTTGCAGGCAAGTTGCCAAGTTTTGACAATCTCTTGACAACCACATAATTTTAATTGGGTGGCAACCAAAATTATCGTGCCACGTAAGCATTGGCAACCTCTTGGCAACGAATGTTTGAGATGCCATTAACAAGTTTTTTTCCCAGTTGACAGTTGACAGGTTAAAGAATGATGGAGGTACATTGCCAGGTGAGTCATCATACTTGGGGCTCATTTGGGATCTTTTAAAAATTGTGACTTGTTATTTAAAATTGAAAAATATTATATAAATTATTTGAAAATCTTAACTTTATAAGATATTTAGGTTTTTGGATAATTTGACCTTTATTTATAAGTTGGTGGTGACGTGTTTGGTAAATTATAACTTATAAATTATAATTTTTTTAAAAAAATAAAAATTTTAATATAATAATTTAACACATGAAAATAAAATTGAAAAGATAAAATATTAAAGAAAAAAAGCTTGAGCTACTGAGTCTATATAGGAAAGCAGTAAAAATGAAACAGTCGTGAAATGTAATGAAAATGTATGTCTAAACCAACTTTCTAATATTCGTTAGTAATATATAATCATTTGCTTAAACATCTCAAACAGTCTGCACAAACATAAAATGGGCTTTCGATAGAATGTGATGCTGCCAAACATGCACTTAAATATCATCATTTTTCTTCCAGGTAAGCTGGCTAAGTGGCAAATGTCCTCTGCAGTTCTACCCATCCCCTTCATATCCATGCAGGTGTTCCTGCTAACCACTAAGTGCTCACTAATTGAGCTCTGGGCACCAAGCTATGTTGTTTAGCATGTTAACTGATAAACATTACTAAAATATGTATTTCATTTGACATGGTAAATGTGAATACAATCTGCTATTAATACATATAAATCAAATAAGTGTGTGCGTGAGTAAACGAAATCAAACAGTGAAAGAAAGGATATAAACAAAGGGAGATCCTCGAGTCCAGTTGAAACTGTCTCCTTAAAACTATTTTGCCTCTCACCGTATGTGTGAGTCGATAGTCTCCCAGGATAGAACGAGGCGGCGGCGGCGTTACGGATAACGAGCACTTCTAGCGAGTTTGAACGGGTATGAAACTATCACCGAGAGAGAGAGGTAGGGTTTGTGTTTAGGAGGACGGCTGTATATTCTGAGTGAGTAAACCCTAAACCCTATGGCGAAAATATATAGGCTTAGAGAAACGTGTGCACTACTTCTTTTATTTAATTAAACGCGTTAATTAAATTTAATTTGAGAGTCAATTATTATCCGTAATTGAATCGAATTATAACTGTCAAATCAATTCATATTTGTATTTATTTAAGAGCCCAAGCCCAGTGGAAATTAAATTAGCAAAACTAATCCGAATCCGTGATTATTCGGGCCAATTTTCTGCGACATTCGTGTCTGCACGTCGCATGTCGCACACGCGAGTAAGGCCGAAGGCTTCGCAAGCCTCAGATTATCCCTTGAAATCACACGATATGGAACAACACCTTACAAAAACTTTGAAACACTACTAAAATGTTGTGCTATATAAAGCAATGGAAACCCCTTTTTCATTTCAATGTGGGATACAAGTTTTCGGATCTACAATTCCATCTTCAAGGGACCAACTTTGAATGATCGTATCTCATTCTTCCCTTAACTATTTTGAGTGTTTCAAAGTGCCTCGGAAAACTCTCACGAAGGAGAACATACTCCAAGCGACACCCACTCAAGAACGGCTCAAAATGACTTGACAATATGGGGCCTAATACCCACATTTTCCAACCGTAAATAGGGTCAAATTTTTTAATTGTGGTATTTCATAGGTAAACATGTAAAAAGAGTCATAGCAATCCATCCATCTGCGAGTAAAATTCAAAATTGGACCTTTGATTGTGATTGAAAAGCATCAAATTATAAATTTCACCTCAACCTGTTCCACAAATTTGACAAGTTTGAATAAGGCATTATACTATAAAGTGATTAAATTACAAAGAATAGCTAAGAATTTTGAATATTTCGCACACAGACAGGAGAAAAATGTACATTAACTTGCTTCATTCAAAGGTTTTCCATTAACTTTATAAATCCAATAGATTAAATCAGAACAAGTGATTGCCACTCTTCCTCTCTTGGCTCCAGATTATCATTGGAAGAGATAAAAATGATAAAAATGAATCAATCAGCAAATGTAAAGTTGTTGAAAGATATGGACATAATAGCCAAATACGCTTTTACGAAGCTTAAATACAAAATTTCTGAGTGAATATTGTGTGGGAGAAAGAGGAAGGGCTGGGCTCCACACTATTTCTGATACAGCATCAACATTCTAGGTCAGAGAAAATCAGGTAGATTGATGCCATGAATGTATAGATAAAGTAAACACAATATGCACCTCAGCAAAAAGCGAGCGTCTCGAGGTTAGAAGCAATAACCATGCCAAGTTGGTAGATCCTCCAAGTAGTTATCTTCAAATGCTGCTGGGTAGCAAGTCATTACCTTATGGGGTGATATTGATCAGAAACCCGTTTTGGGGGAAGTTTGCGGAGGATGAACAGGACTAGTGCAGATGGCAAAATCTCCACCGTCTGAAATGAGAGTAAAATAGTATAAACAAACAGTAACGTCCTGCTACAGATCAAATTATCTTTTTGTTGCAAACGCTATTTTTTTGTTCATGTGTGGAAGACAACTGATATATTTTTCTGGTTTCTTGTTACTCAGTGATTTTAAATGAGGGGCACCACTCATATACATTAATCATAGTTACAAGATGAAAGCTGGGAGTAAAATGCTAAAATCACAGTTAAAGAAGATATTACTTACTGTGTAATATATAAGATCTACGATGGGATGGCTCAACACATCATAATCAGCGTCCTCGTCAAATGCAGAAACAGTAGCCTAGCCGCATAACAAAATTAGGTTGAATACGTAAAAGGATATGAATGACATGCGTTCAGGCACCAGGTTACTTGACACTTACCATTAAACATCTTATCAAAAAACAGGTGCAACAAATTCCAGTAACAAAGCCAACCTGCCAAATACAGAGAAACTTGAGATGAACCACAAAATTCTGTTATACGAAGTAGCACAAACATACTCTAAATAGATCATCATGCTCAAGTAAACTTTTTTAATGCTTAAAGGCAAATATGTAATGCTTATTTGAGGATATATCAGTTCATTCAATCTGTACAAACACACACAATTTCAATTTTGATTGTTGCACAGTTTAACTAGTATGTATATTGAGTTTAAAAAAAAACATAAAAAACAGATAACATAAGAACTTGTTGGGGCCATAGGTTTCCTTCTCCATACTTTATTTTCAGTGTTTCACTCATCTGCGCAAGTTACATACCTCGTGAAGCTTTTTCTGACGGCCTCTTGATTCAATTGGGAACCTGCGTAGCATGATAAATAACCTGCAGGGACATTGAAAAGTTTATATATTGATGACTTTTTAACAATGAAATGAAATTTTGCAAGCAGGAGTATTTCTACCTCCCACCATATACCATGAATCCAAGAGCAGCGCAGAGTGACATAACTGCACAAGTGAAATATTGAATTTTAAACCCACCCTCTCAACAGTATAATTCAAACTTCACCACAACTTATATGCCCTTAGTTTAATGCTAGTAAACAAAATATCGTCTTTGGTTCCTCTTTAACACACACATGAACACACAAAATACCCAGAAAAGGAAAAGTACCTCATCATATGTTGATAACAGTTATAAACAGAACTATTTAGAGGCAGCTTATATGTAAATAGAGAATCAAAATTTAAAACCATGACCTGCAAAGAAGAGTTTGGCCAGTTCAATTGCAGCAGCACTTCGACTTATTCTCATGTAAGTCCAGATGCAAACCTAAAAGTCCAAATAACCAATTAGAAACACAACTAGAAACGGAAGCATCCAGGTGCATGTTCTTTCCTTTACTTGTACATTATTAAATGCCACATAAAGTAAGATCAATTTAAATTCTGACCTGTATGAAATATATAAACGCATTGATGATAAAGTACGCAGGTCTGAGTTTATCAATTGGAAGACTTCTTGCCTGAAAGAATTATAGAATGTAATGGTAAACATAAGCTCTTCATGTTACTTGAGTAAGATATGAGATCATAAAATAACAATCCTAGCAGAACTAGTACCTGATGGTATATCTCTGCCCAAAACAAGACGAGTAATGTGTATGTCGAGAAAAAGAGGAGACCGGGAAGATCCAGAATTATTATATCAAATGCCTGTGTAATTATTTAAAGTTACACTATTCAGCAGATTAAAAGGAACTGCACAAGTATCGGACTAAACCATCAACAGAATAATTAGAACAGTCTTCGAGTTTCCCAGTAACTAAACATATAAGAAAGAAAGTCAGTTGACTATTCAAATTCATATATCTACAATCCATCATCTCCAGCCCCTTTGTTTTCGAGAAGCATCTATGCATCATGTAGTTTTTGTATACTATGAATTTTCTTAGCCTATAAATCACATGATGAATAAACAATAACAATTGAGAACATACAATCATCAACGCAAACTGATTTTAACAGTAGTCATAGATCTGATTTGTTACTCCTATTAAACAACCTAATTTTTTAGTGATACGACTTTATAACTTACAGAATTATGTTGCTAGTAGAAAACTTTCACCATTCCATTTTTTTTCTTGTTTATTCCTCGTACATCCTCTTTGCACTATAATTGTCTAACAGATTTTTATTCCATTCCAACCTCACCTGTACCTCCCAGCCAAATGGAGAGAAAAATTACCGGCCACATTTACTATTGATACTTAATTTGATCTTTGTGATATGCAGTAAAACTCAATGGAGAATGGACTATTTGCTGAAGCATGTAGCAGAAAATTTGCATGGGCAGTATTAAGTTAGAGATAACTTATTTAGCAAAAAAAAAAAAAAAAAAGTTAGAGATAACTTACTTTTGGTTTAACGTGGAACACAATCTTGTAGAGTCCAAATTGGACAGCCCTTACTGTCGTAAGAAATATGTTTTTAGTGAAGGTTAGATAATTAACCGACATAGTGATCAATTATAACTTTAACATATTTGTATGCAACCTTACTTCCATTAACAGCGAAGTTCATCATGTGAAAAACTTTTTGTGTTGTCCATCCATATTCTGGTACTCTAAGTTGAATGCGAACTAATTGCACCTGGACATGGAAATAAACAATCAGATATAATACAAGTAAATCAACTTACTTCAGATCTCACCCAGTAATTGCCTGTAAATTAAATAACCAACTAAACAAAAATATCACAGAACTTAAAACAAAATTTACGAGTTCTTAGCTCATTCAGTTGGTTATAAGGATGTTGTCTTCCCTATTTCTAATTCTTTTTCGTCCCCCCCCCCCCCCCCTCCTGTTTACCTTTTAATATTTTTTGCAAAAAAACAAGACTTTAAGTTGTTATTGTAAGTCAAGGAACATATCAGCCTCAGAAAAGGACTCTATAGGTACAGAGGACCTAGCACAAAATGTGAAATATACTTTAACTTAACATAAACTCGCCAGAGAAGTTTGTATTTATTTATTTTTGACAAAATAAAAGTTTGTAATTAAATCACATTCAACTCAAGTGTGCAACACATATTTTTTTCACAACTTCTATTTATGATGGTCAGTTACAAAATTTTAATTACACACCCATAAACCTACACTGAAACTTGAATCGTCAGCCTTTATTATCAAGTGAAGACTGTATCCACAAAGGTAAAGTGCCAGGGACTAAACTATCTTATGATTCCTTGTTTTTCTTGATAATCCAAGTTTTATAACTTGTCAAGTCTCTGAACCTTTTTAAGTTATCATAAAGCACAACTTAATTGCATTAGCTTTTCTCCGTTCCAAGTTTAGCTTCATAATTAATAAATACCCGTACATTATTATGACATACTTGACATAGCCAAACTGTAAAGTGCTAAAAATACCAAAGCAGCTAAAACAACTCTAATTTTCTAGAAGACAGGCGGGGTGAGACGACCCCTACCCGTTCATCAAACAGAAAAAAAAGCGCCAGGATTGTGCATACTGAGATCAGAGACAACCTCACAACACTATATTCCTAAAACCATAATGTTAGTCATTAGTCATTACCCAAGAGTCAGCAAGCACTACTCGTTCTCTTAAATTAATCAGTATTCAAAAGTCAAATGGTTTTGGACAACA
The DNA here is from genome assembly GCF_009905375.1 of Apium graveolens. Classification (NCBI taxonomy): domain Eukaryota; kingdom Viridiplantae; phylum Streptophyta; class Magnoliopsida; order Apiales; family Apiaceae; genus Apium; species Apium graveolens. The sequence continues at coordinate 125,787,654 of NC_133647.1, forward strand.
TAATCATAAGGAAAAGCCAGCCTTCACTATTGCACATTAAAAATACAAATGAAACTAACCAATCAACAATAGAATTATCAATGTCTCTACCACTAGTCTATGTAGTAAGGATTCCAACAAAGAATATATGCAGAGAGAGAGAGAGAGATTATACCAGTGCAACAATCGAAATGAGTGCATAAGCTGCACAAAGAGCATAAAAAATGGCATATTGCCAATGTTTGGAAGACTCAATCTGACTCCACCATTTCAAGAAACTGTCGCTGCCGATAAATCCTTCATAATAGCTACTAAAAACAATAGGTTGGATTTTCTTTATGAACTCCATTGATCAAAATCAGTGGAAGAAACCCAAGAAAAATCACAAAATAATTCACTGACCCTGTAAATTAACAGAAGGAATCAGTCAGATGAACGCAAATAAAATCAAGAAAATGATGGGAATGGGACACGTGGCAAGAAGATGGGGTGTTACAGGTGGAGTGAAAAATGAAGTATAACTTGTTGATTCGTTATTTTCGCAGCAAAAATGGTGAGTGCTGGCTCATTCCTCTCATGTAATCACTTGCATGTAACTTTTTATAAAAATCTCCGTTCATAATAAATTAAATTTAAAAACGGAATAAATTAAATAAAATTGTTGCTATCATATTTAGGGTTGATGTTTTCCTAAATCACGTCAACTATGTAATGCTGGTACAACTGGGCAAGTCTATTGTTAGGTGTAGACAACTGTTTGTTATATATAGCCACTAAAATAGACAATCATGGTAATTCATGTGTGTGTTGGATTACCAATATACTTAGGTTTCACTGAATATTTAAACAAGTTGAGTTAGAAAGGCTTAAATGTTATTGTGTCAAAAATATTTGTAACAAACACCACGTTACAAAGACTTCAAAATTTTGAAAATAGACTTAATTATGCTTATGAAAATTATTTTACAAAATATGGATTATTTGACAAATCTGAAAGCTCGGTTTTGAATTTTTTTTGCCAATTCAAAACAAATTTCATTAATAAAATGAAATAGACTCAATCGGGGACAAACCCCCGGCTGATCATGCAACCAGGTTGAAAAATTATTAAACGAGCTAAATAAGCAGCCGCTTTGTTTCTGGATTGTTTAATTATCTGAATACAAATATTTTAAAATTAAAAATGAAGATAATAATTTTTTGAGCAATCCATCTTACATCTTCCCCGAAAACAATAGATTTACAATTGACCATCATATTAATTTCATGGATAGTGTAATGTTCGGAGAACTCAGCTGGCTTCATATTATGAACAAATATTTTTTGTGAGAGGTGAGCATATCGATTTTTATCACCGTTTTAAACGCACCCGAGCTATCTACCTACCGGACAACAGCTATAGACATGCCGAAAGTGTTGTTGATGCGAGATATCTAGATCTTCCAATACACCTGTTAGGAATATGTGTATTAGTTTGATGATAAGTTAAACAAAACACTTAAGTAGAAATCTAGTGTAGCACATTTCATTCTCTGTATTTAAGTTGTAATTCTTAGATGTTGTGGGAAATTATCAGTCATGCTGACTATTAGTGGATATGCAAATAGGAGGGCTAATTGTAAATATTTCATGCCTTGTAATTTTGTATAAATGAAGTTGTATCAACTGATATTAAAGGCCTTCAACGGATGTCTCTAAAGCTTCAACGGATAACATCCATCAACGGATGAGTGCTTCAACGGATAAAGCTTCAACTGCTAATGCATCAACAGATAAAGCTTCAACGGATAAAGCTTCAACGGATAAAGCATCGACGGATGAAAGCTTCAACGGATGCTTAGTTCAAATAACAGTTGATAGTGACAATTCATAAGCTGACAGAGGCACATGGGTTGACAAAGACAAACTGGAATGTGGCAGCCTCTAGGAGGAATCAAGAAAATGCAGCATTTCCATTCTGGTGCAAACAAGGAAGTATTCAAAGATTCACAGCTAAACTTAAATTGCATTGGATAGAGAAATGAAGAAGAAACATGTGAAGAATCTTTTAATTGTATTTTACAGTTTTTGTCTTCACTTGTAAACTTGGTGATATATAAACCAAGTAGCAGCTAGTAATTAGATTGTGAATTTTCCAGAACTGTTTAGAAAAATCCAGAGAGAAAATCATCTAGTTTGTACTAGGACGCAACTGTGATTTAATTCTTTGAATCACAGATTTTCTGAAATAACACATCTCTGGTGGAACAACAAATCCACCAGAAAAGTTTTTAAGTCTGTTGTGTTCTTTACATTTGTGTTTGAATATATATCTGTCTGCATTAGCTGAAAGCAATTCACACACACTTATTCATCAAAACACAATAGCCCAGAAACTGCTCAAAACTTGAAAAAGTTTTGAGATTTACATTCAACCCCCCTTCTGTAAATCTCATTGTTAGTTCACTGGGAATAACAATTGGTATCAGAGTAAGCTCTTAACATACAAAGAGTTTAAAGATCTATTCTGCTAACATCATGAGTAAGAATGATATTGGTGTAAAGATTTCAATCCTGGAAATAGATAACTATCATCACTGGAAAGTGAAGATGCATTTACATCTTCTCTCTCAAGATGAAAGCTACATCAACTGCATTGAAAATGGTCATCACATCCCTCACAAGGTGGCCACAGCTGCTACTGCAACAGTTGTTGTTGGACAGTCTATTCCCAAGCCAAAAGCAGAATGGACTGTTGAAGATATTGAAGAGGTTCACAAGGACAAGAAAGCCATGAACATTCTGTTTAATGGCCTAGATCAAGATATGTTTGACAATGTCATTAACAGCCAAACTGCTAAGGAAATTTGGGATACTGTGCAACTTATCTGTGAAGGTACTGAGCAAGTTAGAGAAAACAAAATGCAGCTTCTCATTCAACAGTATGAATATTTTTATTTTGAAGAAGGAGAATCATTGAATGATACCTTCAACAGATTTCAGAAACTATTGAATGGATTGAAGCTGTATGGCAGAGTGTACCAAGTCAAGGACTCCAATTTAAAATTTCTGAGGTCTCTACCAAAGGAATGAAAGCCTATGACTGTTTCTCTAAGAAATTCTCAAGATTATAAGGACTTCACACTTGAAAGATTATATGGAATTTTGAAGACATATGAACTTGAGATGGAGCAAGATGAGCTGTTGGAAAAGGGAAAGAGAAAAGGAGGATCAGTTGCACTTGTAGCTGACAATGAGAAGATTGAATCCAGGAATGAGGAAAAGACAATGCCAAGTCTCAAAATTGGCACAAGCAAATCAGAATCAAGCAAGGGCAAGGAGCAAGTAGCTGAGGATGAAGACAATTCCAGTCAAGATGACTCTGATGATGTTGATGAACATCTGGCCTTTCTGTCCAGGAGGTTTGCAAAGATGAAATTCAGGAAAAATACAAAATTCGCTAAGCCAAACAAAAACATGGTGGAAAAATCTAAGTTCAAATGGTATAATTGTGGCATTAGTGGACACTTTGCAAATGAGTGCAGGAAGCCAACCTATGATAAGAAGAAATTTGAGCAAGTTGATTACAAAAAGAAGTATTTTGATTTGCTCAAACAAAAGGAAAGAGGTTTTATGACTCAAGAGGATTGGGCAGCAGATGGAGCCAATGAAGATGATGATATGGAATATGTCAACCTAGCCCTGATGGCTAATTCTGATGAAAATAAAACTAGTTCATCAAGCAACCAGGTAATTACTACTGATCTCTCTCAACTTTCTAAGATTGAATGTAATGAAGCCATAAATGATATGTCCAATGAATTATATCATTTACGTGTTTCCCTTAAATCACTAGCTAAAGAAAACACAAGAATCAAAGAGAATAACTTGTTTTTAAGTGATAGGAATGCTGTGTTAGAGAATCAGGTAATTGAGCTTGAAAAGATTAAAATTAAATGCTTGACTGTTGAAAGTGAACTAGAAGAAGCTGTTAAGAAAGTAGAAATTCTTTCTAAACAGTTAGAAAGTGAGCAAGAGGTAATCAAGTCCTGGAAAATATCTAGGAATGTTAGTGCTCAGATTGTCAAGGTTCAGGGAATTGAATCTTTCTGTGAGAATGCCTGGAAGAAAAACAAAAAGGAGTTAGAATTAATTGATGGATTGTCAACGGATGTGGAATCAACGGATGATGAAAGTTATCCATTGAAGGAAGAAAAAGAGCATCCATTGAAAGCTCATCAATTAAAATAGGCAAGTGATTCTAAAAAGAATAATCTCAATAAGAAGGATGGTTCAACTTTCAAGAACTTTGTCAAAGAAGGAGCTAGCACATCCAAAGATGCCAGTAAGGTGAATATAGGACACATGACTTTGGATCAGCTGAAAAATAGGCTTAAATTGGTTGAGGATAAAAATGAAACTAAAAGAAAATCTAATAGAAATGGGAAGGTAGGGATTAACAAACACAACAAGTACACACCTGATAAGTATGCTCCTAGAAAAAGCTGTGTGCATTGTAAAAGTGTTAATCATCTACCTGATAACTGCAAATCTGTTAAGAATGCTCCCATGCCTTTAACTTCCTCCATGCCTAACATGTCTATGTCACCTCCGCATGCTATGCCTGTTATGTCTCATCAGAATCCTCATGCACATTTTGCAAACATGCCATATGTTAATAATCCTTATTTTACTGCATTCAGTATGCCTCAGATACCATACAACATGCCTATGTGGAATAATATGTTTGCACAATCCATGCCTTATCAAATTCAATCAAATGTGCTAAATGAGTCTGTGACTAACCCTACACTTCAACCAACTACATCTGAGACCAAGGTTGACCCAAAGGTACCTAAGGCAAAAGATGCAGGAGGAATGAAGTCTAGGAAAAAGACTAACAAGGCTGGACCCAAGGAAACTTGGGTACCAAAATCAACTTGATTGATTTTGTTGTGTGCAGGGAAAAAGAAGGAATCTATGGTACTTGGACAGTGGCTGTTCAAGACACATGACAGGAGATTTCACCCTGCTCACAGAGTTCAAGGAGAGAGCTGGCCCTAGCATAACCTTTGGAGATGACAACAAAGGGTTCACTATGGGATATGGCTTGATTTCAAAAGAAAATATCATCATTGATGAAGTTGCATTAGTTGATGGTCTCAAACACAATCTATTGAGCATCAGTCAACTATGTGACAGAGGGAATACTGTTTCCTTCAATTCTGAAGCCTGTGTTATCACAAGTAAGAAGGACAACAAAGTGGTTTTAACTGGGGTTAGAAAAAGGAATGTATACTTAGCTGACTTCAACTCTACAGATTCAGAATCAATCACTTGTCTTCTCAGCAGAGCAAGTCCAGATGAGAGTTGGCTATGGCACAAGAAGCTATCACATTTGAATTTCAAGACAATGAATGATCTAGTCAAAAAGGACTTAGTTAGAGGAATTCCTCTAGTGGAATTCACAAGGGATGGACTGTGTGATGCTTGTCAGAAAGGAAAGCAAAAGAAAGCATCATTCAGTAAGAAGCTTGAATCTGTAATTGATTAACCATTGCAACTGCTACACATGGATCTTTTTACACCAATCAATGTATTATCAATTTCAAGGAAAAGATATTGCCTAGTGATTGTAGATGATTTCTCAAAGTTTTCATGGGTTTATTTCCTTGGATCTAAGGATGAAGCTAGTGAAATCATTATCAATCATATCAAGCAAGTCAACAATCATCCAGATTTCAAAGTAAGGAATATCAGGAGTGACAATGGAACTGAGTTCAAGAATACAACCATGAAGTTGTTCTGTGAAGAAAATGGGATCATGCATGAGTTCTCAGCTCCAAGGACTCCACAACAAAATGGTGTGGTGGAAAGGAAGAACAGATCACTAATTGAAGCTGCAAGAACAATGCTTGAAGAGTCAAAACTCCCAACATACTTTTGGGCTGAGGCTGTTAACTGTGCATGTTACACTCAGAATATTTCTCTAATTAATCAGGCAAAAGGCATGACTCCCTATCAATTGTTCAAGAGAAGAAAACCAACTCTAAACTTTCTGCTTGTCTTTGGTTGCAAATGTTACATTCTAAGGAATCAACCTGATCATAAAGGGAAGTTTGATGCAAAGACTGATGAAGGAATATTTGTTGGTTATTCTGCTGGAAAATCATATAGAGTCTACAATCTAAGAAACAACATTGTCATGGAATCTGTGCATGTTGTGTTTGATGATAAAAAGATTGATGGACTAACAGATGAGGGACATCATGAAAGACTCAAATTTGACAACATTGAGATATATTGTGATGATAGTGAAGATGAGAATGATGGAGAAGGCACCTCGAAAAGAATTCAAAATCTGCCTTTGGATAATGCACAGAATGCTGCATCCGTTGAAAGTCACAATTCAACTTCCGTTGATAGAAGCAATGCAACATCCGTTGAAAGACAAAGTGCATCATCCGTTGAAGTTCATAATGAAGCATCCGTTGATCACAGTCTGTCAACGGATAATCATTTCACATCATCAGTTGATAGAACTCCTAATTCCTTTCAAAGGATCAGCAACTCAGGGGGAGTTTCAACCAATCAACATTCTATCTCACATCATGTCAATACTGAGGCAACCTCATCTAGAGCTAATCTACCACCTCAAAGGAAATGGACCAAGAATCACCCTTTTGAACTAATCATTGGTGATGCTATAACTAAAGTGCAAACTAGAAGGGCTACTCAGGATGAATGTCTGTATAGTAGCTTTCTATCACAGGAGGAACCTAAGAGAGTGGAAGAAGCTCTATTGGATCCAGATTGGATTTTAGCAATTCAAGAGGAGCTAAACCAATTTGAAAGGAACAAAGTATGGAAGCTGGTACCCAAGCCAAAGAACAAGAGTTCTATTGACATAAAATGGGTATTCAGAAACAAGATGGATGAAAATGGCATTGTCATAAGGAATAAAGCCAGATTGGTTGCTAAAGGCTATTCTCAACAAGAGGGAATAGATTTTGATGAGACATTTGCTCCATGTAATAACCCCAATTTTTGGAATTTTTGAAACCCTTATGAATAGTGTTTTGCTAATTATGCTGAATAAGAAAACTTTTCATACCACACCATGTAGGGGTTCTTTTATTGATCTTCTGAGATATTATTAGTACTCTATGTGGTATATAAGTGTATGTAAAGATCGTTAGAATCCAAATCCGAACACTTTCATTTTTCCCGAAAATCCACCAGATACCGAAAGAATTGAGTATAAGGTTACATGGTTAAAGGGATTTAAATTCAAGGATTATAAGAGAGGATCATTAAAGGATTATAAGATATTGAGAAAGATTTAGGGGAACCCAAGTAATAAGATCCCGGATGTGATCCCTCAAACAACGAAAGAGAACAGATTTAAGCGAACCGAAAAACAAATAAACGAGCAAGGGACAAGCACATACAAGTAGAATGGGAAGGAAGCTTCCAAGAAAAGCTAAAGCAAGTGGTTAAAAGAGAAGGTATCATCATCAAACCTTAAGGGAAAGACATGTGGCTTGGAGGTGAGGTCATCCAAGTGATGTCATCACTTTATCAAAGCAATCTCCACCAAATATTCATTTCACAAACACCAAAATCAAAAGCAACCAAAACAAACTCATTTCACTTCTTCCCCCATCTATTGCTCTCGGCTTTTCCATGAAAAGCAAAGGAAAAATTTCAAAAATCAAGCTACACACCTTCATAATTCAAGAGGTTTGTTTCTTTAGCTTCCATAATTCATAACTTAGATGAGCCATAAGTTTAAGCTCAAGATTCCATGTTTAACATAGCTAATCAATTCATCAAAGTTCTTGGTGAATAGTGTTTTTCAAGAACTTGAAATTTTGTTCTTGAGTTTTTGTTTAGATTAAGTTTTGGTAAGGACTTTCAAGGGTGATTTCAAGCTCCTTAGTTACTTTTACTCACCAAGGTATAATCTCTTAACCTAGCTTTGTTATTGAATGTTAAGAGCTTAATATGAGTATTATAGTTCATGAGAAGCATGGTGTTTGAATATGTAGATATTAGTTTGTTTTGTGATGTTTTTGGAGTTGTAAATCTTGGTTATTAGTTAATGAACTTAAGAATAGTTTTAGTTCATGTTTGAGATTAATATAAATTAGAAAACTTGAGGTGTTGGGGCTGTTGTAGTGATGTATGGATGGAGTTTGGTTGTATGGTTAAATTGTGGTTGAATTGTGGTTGGTTTGTGGTTGATTTGGAGTAGGATAAAAATTGGTAATCACGTAAACATAGCCGTCGTAATGTCCGATTTACTTTAGACTGTTTTTGTTCTTAACATCAGGACCCGAGGACTCACTGTTAAGTTTTGACCATTGCCATGATTAGATAGTTCATGTTACGAGCTTCGTTTTTATATGTGGTTCGTTTGAATCCGATGTACGGTTTAGGAGAAACGACCGTTTTAAGTAACGGCGTTTCGCGAACGAACCATTACCCCTCGCCTTACTTTGAAACCATGGTTAACGACTTTAAATGACTAATTGGGATATGAAACAATTATGTTAAGTGGATTAGGCAGTTGGTAAGGTACTCGCGAAATAATCGCCTTAAAAATCTTAATAGTTAATTTATTAAAAATGGTGGAGCCGAGGGTACTCGAATGACTTAGGTGATTCGTTAAGCGTAGGAGTGACCATAAGCGAACGTTAGGGTTCAATTGGTTAAAGTCTAGTTTCTTAAGCGACCGGGGTTTAATTCCAACTTATGTTGTTGTTCATAGGTTATCGGACCCACTCTAAGCTTAAGTCTATCTGGGAGCACTCAGACAAGTTTTCTACCCGTTATACTGTTGTTGTGATGTATACATATGTATATGCATTATCTTGTGATAGATGCATGATGGTTAATTAGCAAATCTTGCGATATATTGGAGCATGTGATATGGTATATATGCATGTCTGTTCCGTAACCTTGATATATATCTGTTGATTCAAATGCTTATAGTTGCATAATACCTATGCTAGAGATAAGCAGTAGTTGCGTATATCCTTAGTATAGGGGACCCAAAGGTGGACATTTTTCTAAAACCGGGAGTCGATGTTCCCGAGTATATTATATATATATTTATATATATATATAGATATAGTTTTTAAAACTATGAATCGAATAAGGTTTATTCAATAACTTTATTTCATTGATGAATATTATTTTGAATATTCATTCGGGGGCTTATGACTCCGTTTATTTTATTAATGAATATTATTTTGAATATTTATTCGAGGGCTTATGACTCCGTTTATTTTATTAATAAATATTATTTTGAATATTCATTCGAGGGCTTATGACTCCGTTTATTTTATTAATGAATATTATTTTGAATATTCATTCGGGGGCTTATGACTCCATTTATTTTATTAATGAATATTATTTTGAATATTCATTCGAGGGCTTATGACTCCGTTTATTTTATTAATGAATATTATTTTGAATATTCATTTGAGGGCTTATGACTCCGTTTATTTTATTAATGAATATTATTTTGAATATTTATTCGAGGACTTATGACTCCGATTATTTACTAAGTAATATTCTTTATTTTATTAAAGAATAATGTTTCGATAATCAAACTTATTTTTGATTATTCAAATAAAGATAGTACTTTCGTATAAGTATATCTTTGGTTATTTAATACCCATTTCAAGTATGAGTTTTAACACTTCTACTTCGATTATTTTTATAGAGATTATCCTTTTTGTGAATATTATTTAAATAATAATATTCAGATATTTTCTAATATTTTGGGACTAATTTATTTTAATAAATCAGCAGTACTCCAAACATTCTTAAAAATGTTTTCGAGTCTTCAAAATGATTTTTAAAGTTTAGAGCGGATCCCAAAACTCGTTTTCAAATTTAAGATCTTCCTTTTTGAAGGGGACTTGAATATTTGCTCAAAAATCTAAAGGATCCGGCTCTGTGGTGTATTTTATATTCGCAACGAGGTTGTTGTTTTGATAAATGAATTGATTACTTACCCAACGTTCGGGAAGTAAGTCCATCTATTTGAGCCGGCATAAGCAACATGGGCTCAGTGGGCGTCCATGAAAGTGTAAGTGGCTCAGTGGGAGTCCATCAAATGCGTAAGTGGCTGAGTGGCAGTCCAACATAAGGTCCTATTGCGGTCAGGGTGATGACCAGTGGAGAATTCGTCCATCTACTAGTAGAAAAGGTTACTTATTGGTATCTTTGCCTGATCAGCAAGATATCAGGTTTATGCCAAGGTTTTCTCCTTTCCAAATTCATTGGATATTGCAACTCTGTTTATAATTTTCATAACAGAGGTTTTCAAGGAGTGTATGAAATGTATATACATATAGGTGTATATATATATATATCGGGACTTAATGAAGTATCTCGTAACTTCATTATTTATAATGATATTTCAAGGATTGAATCTATTCAAATCTTATCTTGTAGTCTCATCTATGTGATGAACTTTTGAAACGGATTATACCTTGAACGGTGGTAGTTCAAGTAGTATTCGGAAAAGATATAAGTATATTGGAGTATCTTGTAACTTCATCTTTTAAACTTATATCTAGTAAATAATTATCTTGTGCATGTCAAAGATTTTCAGAAATATGTTGAGACAAGGTTAGATATATGAGATCACCTTGCAACGATATTTTTATACAATTATAAACTGGAACTCTGTGTATATTATACATGTCAGAGGATTTCAAAGATTGTGAAAAGTATATATGTATATATATACTGAATATTTTGCGACTTGGTCGCGTTAAGATATCAACTTGGTTCATTTCTTTTTGACCAAGACTTTCATGAGTACTATGAGAATGCTCATATATTGTTAATTATTATACATATTATTTCGGTGGGCTTGTTGCTCACCCTTGCTTTCTTCTCTCATCACACAACAACAGATAGACAAGATGAACATGATCAAGCTCCCAATTGGTGAGTGGTTAGGAAACGTTCCGCAGTTTCCTGTAGGCGTTGATGCCGTTGTAGCTGAGGTAGGAGCTACCAGTAGGCTTGGCTTTCAACTTTTGTTGTGTCAGACTTATGTATATATATGAATTGCAATAATGGCAAAGAATATGTAAATTATACAGAAACCCTTTTTATGGTGAAATGATTTATAATTGTGGAATAAAATGACTTGTGTTATTTTTAGTATTAATCTCTGAGACTATAACTTGTGGTGTGTGTGTATATTGTGGGGTCACAGTACGCAGTAGTTGATTGACTGTTAAGATTAAGTATTGATAAGGGAAATGGAACTCGTGACAACCCGAATCCCCGACCCCGGATTTGGGGGTGTTACAGAAATGGTATCAGAGCTAAGCGTTATAAACCTCAGAGATGATGTGACGTTAAAATAATAAGTTCACTAAGATAATAAGGACTCTTGCCAAGTTCATAGTTGGACTACCTAATGTAGTACTGACAGTTAAAACCCTTATGGGAACCCTTATAAATATCGTGATAGAAGCGTAGTTAGTTATCGTATATGGTAGCGGGACTCCGAACCCTAAGGTTGAGGAGCAACAGCGCGATGATGTTTTATTACTTATTGGAGATCAGATTATGGATCCGATAGAGCATCCTAACGCAGGACCGGATGATGTTCATATTAAGGATGTAGCGGTTGAGGATGTTGTCCTAGAAGGGATTGTTACTGAGGAGGATCCCGTGGGGGATCCTGAATAGAATGAATAAAGGACCACTGAGGAATTGATAACCATGGTTAGGGAAACTACCAGAGGTAGGATTGGTCGGTCACTATCGGAGGTTCGTTCAAGTTCGTAAAGATAGTAGCCCCTTTAACGCGACTTACTCATAAGACTGAGAAGTTCGAATGGACAGAGAAATGCGAGAACAGCTTTCAAGAACTGAAGCAAAGGTTTGTGACGGCTCCTATGTTGGCGTTGCCGGATGGAAAAGGAGATTTTTTGATTTGTAGTGATGCTTCGGATAAGGAATTAGGGTGCTTCTTATACATCACAGCAAGGTAATCGCGTACGCGTCAAGACAATTAAGGGAATATAAAATTCGATATCCCCACCCATGAGCTTGGGCTCGTGGCAATAGTTTTGCCCTAAAGATTGGAGGCACTACTTGTATGGAGAGAAGTGCGAGATTTACACAAGCCATAAGTGCTCTAGTACATTTTCACGCAGAAAGAGCTCAACATGCGCCAAATGAGGTGGTTAGAGCTAATCAAGGATTACGATTATGAGATTCTTTATCATCCAGGGAAAGCCAAAATGGTGGCTAATGCCCTTAGTAGAAAGGAGAAACTCAAGATGATATTGTCTCTAAGAGAGTTGATAAGAGATTTTGAGAAAATGGAAATAGAAGTGAACGCAACCGGAGCCGGTACCGAAAAGCTGTTTGAGATCGCTATGCGGTCTGAATTATTGGAAAATTTAATATTGTGCCAAGAAAAAGTGATGAATGAAGGCAGAGAGTCAATGACTGGAGAAGAGATCCATACCGAGAAAGATGATAAGGGGATAGTGAGGTGTTCCTACAGAATTTGGGTTCCAAAAGTTCAAGAGCTTAAGGATGAGAACTAAGATGAGAACCATAGTTTAAGGAATAAGATTTAGGGCAAACCCTGAATGTGATAGTCAGGGAGGTTGCCATCAAGAAAGAAAGAACCCATAACATAATAGAGTGGAAAACAAGGTTTTTAACGTATAAGATAACCCCGATTATGGGAGAAGGTTGAAACGTTTCATACTGAGAAAACAGAAGTCGAACAAGATAGGGAGAACCAGGATGGTACTCCTATTGGGCAATTCATGGACCTGTCTAAACAGAACTTATACTTTTATTCCCAACCACCACCTTGAGGAAACAATGCGGTGAGAAATTCTTTCAGGACCTTTAAGTCGCTAAGCTCTCAGAGTTCCAAGGAACAAGCTGACCTAGCCGAGGCAAGAGCCTGGCTAAAGGAAATAGAGAAATGATTTTATATTCTAAATGATTGATGAAGCGCAAAAGACTGTTTTTGTCACTTACCCTCCTAAGAGATAGGCCACCCGCCGGTGAAAGGCAAGAAAGGTACGGAGCCAGAGGTTATGATAAACTGATTAAAGTTCAGTCAATTGTTTTCGGGAAAGTAATTCCCAAGGATAAGGAGATAGTGTAAAAGCTTTGGAGCTAGAACAAAAGCGGATGAGTATGATGAATTATGAATCTAAGTTGTAAAAGTTGTCAAGATTCGTTCTGAGGACACGAATCCAGAATGACGGGATGTTTGAAATCAATGCTTATGTTGTGTTGGTTCATATAATGGTTGTAATGGAAATGAAAATAAAAGACTAAAAAGGGAAGGAGTATAAAGGGATATAAAGGAAATAGAGTTGAGAAGTGATAAGGGAATTAGATATGGGAAACCCTAAGAAACCCTTGCAATAAATATAGAGAAGTGTGTCATCATCAGCGCGATGGTGACTGATCATGAGATAAATTCAAGGTTGAAGGCGTAAGTGATACGTATAATTAATCCTCTTAAGTTGAGAGTATTCGAGGAAACCATGAGATAGTTCGAAGGATAAATAATGAGACGCGGATAGATTAAGGAGACAAGAAAATAAGAAATTAGGAAAATTGGATGAAGGAAGTGACCTTCAAGAATGTGAAGTGTAAGACCGGTGGCATGATACCCAGAAAGGGAGACGTCAGGTATGAAAGATATCCCAACATTGAGATGACTGTTGAGATAAACAACAAAAGTACATGAGGATTTATTAAGAAAATTTTCACGTTGAACACGACCAATATCTTCCAGAACATCCTTGTTATCATTACCAAATTAGGAAAGAAAAGCGGACAACCGTTGTTATCTTTTGGAGGCCATATTGATTGACCTCATTTTGAATACAGATGTTATTGTAAAATTAGGCCTATACTATCGAGGTGGGAATGATTGAATAAGACACCCTCATCAGGGATATATGACTTGATTTATCCATGGAAGGATGCATGTACTTTTTCTAAAGGTGGAATTAAGGATAGAACATCGGTAACTTAAAATGAATCCTTGGGGAATGCATAAAGGTTGGCATTTCACCCTTAATAGGGATAGTATGAGTTTGACAGTATGAATTGGAAAGGATTAAGGTAACAACAACCTTTAAAGATCAGTAGAGAAATTTTTCAGAGGTACATAGATAATGGTTCTAGTATTAGTAAATGGTATTTTGATATGCCCTGTATCTAGGGAATACAGGAGGAATGATTCAAGGATAACCTTAGATGTTTTACAAGGAGAATGGTAATATTCAAAGTTCTCTAGAATAGAAATTTTGATAAAGGAATTGTGACGTAATTATAATAATGCCAAGTGGGGCACATGTTAAGCCATGAGAAAGTATAGATTGACCCAACGGAGGTCAGAACTGTCAAAGTAAGAAGGACCCAAGATAAAAGACGTCCTAAGTATGATCGAGAGTCAGTCGTGGCAATGTTCACATCTAAAGACTAAGGCAATGACTTATGGAAAAATGGTGATTTTTTTTCTCACCAGGACTTAAGAGAAGCATTTTCACATAAGCAGTGATTGAAGTGAGGTAGAAAATTTAGTTGGAGGTGGTTAAAAAGACATTGATTGTAAGGAAATTTTACTATCAGGAAAGGCCAAAGAGGTGGCCGACACTTTAAATATAAGAGGATAATTATAGGCGCTCGTGCCAGAGGAATATAGTGATGATGGTTGAAGCCGTGAAGGTTGTATTATGGTTTGGAAGATTGACATTCCTTCTGATGACTGTGCAATACCCAACCGTAATAGTAGGTTGGTAAAGGTTTAATTCGTATAATCGCCATGAGCGGGCTATCTATCTTAGAAGGAACTATCCTGAGGATAATCCAGGACCATGTTTCAAAAAGGACTAAACGAACCTTTGAGTTAAGTTTTCTATTGAAGGCATATGATTAAGAATGGTATTAACCTGCTATCATTGCTTTGATTGAAACTCTTCTACAATTTTATCTGCTTGATGTCATGAATGTACGTTAGGATCAGGAGTGTTCTTCATGAATCATGAACGGTGATCATGTTACCTCCTTAGAAGAATTCGATACGAGATGTATGGACTCCGTATGGTTAGCTATTAAGACTTCATGGAAAATGAATGACTACAGTAGGTCAACGGTGGACCCTAGTAGTGCAGGAATGATTCTGCGGGTAATGAGCCGATTAATTACAACCGTAAGAGTTGTATTGGAATGGATGTTGAGATTAAGTACCACTAATCGGGTCGTGGTGATGTATAAGTTATCATTGATAGACTAATTAAGTCGATTATCTACCTATTGAATATTTATTTCTTCTTAGGAATAAAGAGTCGTATTACTATACGAAGAAGGTTGCGGTGCAAGCATAGAATTCTAGTAACGATGATGTCTAGAATGAAATCCCAGATTCGATTTTCGATGTCAAGGGAGTTTCAAAGGTGATTGTGTATAAGCTCGAGGAAGAGCATGGGTCCATAGAATGATGGACGGAATATCAAAAATAATTAGGCATGTGAAATACGATGCTATAATGCTTAATGTTAATTTATATACATATATGTTTTGTTCTCCTATGATAAACCTCTATAGTTCAGAGGTAGATTTCAAGCCAGATATTTTGTGGCAGTATATATTTTAATATATATACAATTCTCTTCAATTCGTTCTTTTCTCTCCTTTTCATTTCATGTAAGCTGAGAAGAACAACCCTTCCAGAAGGGGAGGTATTGCCGAATGACTATATATCTGTGTGATAGAAGCCTAATAGGATAACATCTATTGTTTAATTGCTTGTCAAGTACTAAAGGCTAGCCACCTTCTGTACTAACTATGCAATGTAACAAGTGTTCATGATCATAGTGATCTCTCAACAAATTCTTTTACTTCTATATGATGGATCAAGCTTTCGAAGATAGAAGCAGCTAGAAAGGAAGTGGTACCAATTATGGTGGTATTCCGATTCTAATGCGTTCGTGATACTAAGGTTGACGCGATTATTAAAAGGTTATAGAACGCTAACGAGAAAAAGTGTAATCAGTATAAAATTTGGTACGGAAGATAGTAGCGATTACG
The DNA here is from genome assembly GCF_009905375.1 of Apium graveolens. Taxonomy (NCBI): domain Eukaryota; kingdom Viridiplantae; phylum Streptophyta; class Magnoliopsida; order Apiales; family Apiaceae; genus Apium; species Apium graveolens. Next base: position 125,803,728 of record NC_133647.1, read on the forward strand.
AACTGGAAAAGAGTGGGCATTGAGAAGCAAAAGCTATAATTCTAGAAGCTATGATGAGGGTCTGTGCAATAGACTTGAAAGAAATTGGAATGATCACTTAACACAGATTGAGTTTTCTTACGATAATAGATAATATGTTATTATCGAGATTTCGCCTTATGAGATCCTTGAGGGAAGACAATGTTGATCTCCCATATGATATGATGATGTTGCAGAGCGCAAGATGCTTAGACCAGCAGTGGCCCAAATGACCAAGAATATAATAGATTTAATCAGAGGACGACTGGTAGTAGCCCAAGATGGGAACACGAAGTATGTTGATTTGACACGAAAGGACAAGGAATAGGAAGTAGGGGACCTAGTGCTGTTATAGGTATTCCCTTGGAAAGGATGGATGAGGTTCGGAAAGAAAGGAAAGCTAAGCCCACGAATTGTTGGACCCTTTGAGGTATTAAGACGTATTGGGAAGTTAGCATATGAGCTAGCCCTACCCCCGAACATGTAGCAAGTTCATAACGTGTTCCACATATCAATGTTAAGAAAGTGTAATCTGGATGCCAGGAAAATAAGGGCATATGAGCGCATAGGCATGCAACCAGACGTAGCCCACGTGGAGCAACCAGGAAAGGTTATATATTGAAAAGGAACAAGTGCTTAGGAGAAGGGCTATCAAACTAGTCAGAGTTTAATGGTAGAACCACAATGTGGGAAAATTTACTTGAGAATTAGAAAATGCAATGCTAAGAGAGTATCCCTATTCATTTTCCTATCTGATTCCGGGACGAAATCCTTTTAAGGAGGGGAGACTGTAATAACCCCAATTTTTGGAATTTTTGAAACCCTTATGAATAGTGTTTTGCTGATTATGCTGAATAAGAAAACTTTTCATACCACACTATGTAGGGGTTCTTTTATTGATCTTCTGAGATATTATTAGTACTCTATGTGGTATATAAGTGTATGTAAAGATCGTCAGAATCCAAATCCGAACACTTTGATTTTTCCCGAAAATCCACCAAATACCGAAATAATTGAGTATAAGGTAACATGGTTAAAGGAATTTAAATTCAAGGATTATAAGAGAGGATCATTAAAGGATTATAAGATATTGAGAAAGATTTAGGGGAACCCAAGTAATAAGATCCCAGATGTGATCCCTCAAACAACGAAAGAGAACAGAGTTAAGCGAATCGAAAAACAAACAAACGACCAAGGGACAAGCACATACAAGTAGAATGGGAAGGAAGCTTCCAAGAAAAGCTAAAACAAGTGGTTAAAAGAGAAGGTGACATCATCAAACCTTAAGGGAAAGACATGTGGCTTGGAGGTGAGGTCATCCAAGTGATGTCATCACTTTATCAAAGCAATCTCCACCAAGTAATCATTTCACAAACACCAAAATCAAAAGCAACCAAAACAAACTCATTTCTCTTCTTCCCCCATCTATTGCTCTCGGCTTTTCCATGAAAAGCAAAGGAAAAATTTCAAAAATCAAGCTACACACCTTCATAATTCAAGAGGTTTATTTCTTTAGCTTCCATAATTCATAACTTAGATGCGCCATAAGTTTAAGCTCAAGATTCCATGTTTAACATAGCTAATCAATTCATCAAAGTTCTTGGTGAATAGTGTTTTTCAAGAACTTGAAATTTTGTTCTTGAGTTTTTGTTTAGATTAAGCTTTGGTAAGGACTTTCAAGGGTGATTCCAAGCTCCTTAGTTACTTTTACTCACCAAGGAAGGTATAATCTCTTAACCTAGCTTTGTTATTGAATGTTAAGAGCTTAATATGAGCATTATAGTTCATGAGAAGCATGGTGTTTGAATATGTAGAGATTAGTTAGTTTTGTGATGTTTTTGGAGTTGTAAATCTTGGTTATTAGTTAATGAACTTAAGAATAGTTTTAGTTCATGTTTGAGATTAATATAAATTGGAAAACTTGAGGTGTTGGGGCTGTTGTAGTGATGTATGGATGGAGTTTGGTTGTATGTTTGAATTGTGGTTGAATTGTGGTTGGTGTGTGGTTGATTTGGAGTAGGATAAAAATTGGTAATCGCGTAAACATAGCCGTCGTAATGTCCGATTTACTTTAGACTGTTTTTGTTCTTAACATCAGGACTGGAGGACTCACTGTTAGGTTTTGACCATTGCCATGATTAGATAGTTCATGTTACGAGCTTCGTTTTTATATGTGGTTCGTTTGAATCCGATGTACGGTTTAGGAGAAACGACCGTTTTAAGTAACGGCGTTTCGCGAACGAACCATTACCCCTCGCCTTACTTTGAAACCTTGGTTAAGGACTTTAAATGACTAATTGGGATATGAAACAATTATGTTAAGTGGATTAGGCAGTTGGTAAGGTACTCGCGAAATAATCGCCTTAAAACTCTTAATGGTTAATTTATTAAAAATGGTGGAGCCGAGGGTACTTGAACGACTTAGGTGATTCGTTAAGCGTAGGAGTGACCATAAGCGAACGTTAGGGTTCAATTGGTTAAAGTCTAGTTTCTTAAGCGACCAGGGTTTAATTCCAACTTATGTTGTTGTTCATAGGTTATCGGACCCACTCTAAGCTTAAGTCTATCCGGGAGCACTCAGGCAAATTTTCTACCCGTTATACTGTTGTTGTGATGTATACATATGTATATGCATTATCTTGTGATAGATGCATGATGGTTAATTAGCAAATCTTGCGATATATTGGAGCATGTGATATGGTATATATGCATGTCTGTTTCGTAATCTTGATATATATCTGTTGATTGAAATGCTTATAGTTGCATAATACCTATGGTAGAGATAAGCAGTAGTTGCGTATATCCTTAGTATAGGGGACCCAAAGGTGGACATTTTTCTAAAAGCGGGAGTCGATGTTCCCGAGTATATTATGTATATTTATATATATATAGATATAGTTTTTAAAACTATGAATCAAATAAAGTTTATTCGATAACTTTATTTTATTAATGAATATTATTTTGAATATTCATTCGGGGGCTTATGACTCCGTTTATTTTATTAATGAATATTATTTTGAATATTCATTCGAGGGCTTATGACTCCGTTTATTTTATTAATGAATATTATTTTGAATATTCATTCGAGGGCTTGTGACTTCGTTTATTTTATTAATGAATATTATTTTGAATATTCATTCGGGGGCTTATGACTCCGTTTATTTTATTATTGAATATTATTTTGAATATTCATTCGAGGGCTTATGACTCCGTTTATTTTATTAATGAATATTATTTTGAATATCCATTCGAGGGCTTATGACTCCGTTTATTTTATTAATGAATATTATTTTGAATATTCATTCGAGGACTTATGACTCCGATTATTTACTAAGTAATATTCTTTATTTTATTAAAGAATAATGTTTCGATAATCAAACTTATTTTTGATTATTCAAATAAAGATAGTACTTTCGTATAAGTATATCTTTGGTTATTTAATACCCATTTCAAGTATGAGTTTTAACACTTCTACTTTGATTATTTTTATAGAGATTATCGTTTTTGGGAATATTATTTAAATAATAATATTCAGATATTTTCTAATATTTTGGGACTGGTTTATTTTAATAAATCAGCAGTACTCCAAACATTCTTACAAATGTTTTCGAGTCTTCAAAATGATTTTTAAAGTTTAGAGCGGATCCCAAAACTCGTTTTCAAATTTAAGATCTTCCTTTTTGAAGGGGACTTGAATACTCGCTCAAAAATCTAAAGGATCCGGCTCTGTGGTGTATTTTATATTCGCAACGAGGTTGTTGTTTTGATAAATGAATTGATTACTTACCCAACGTTCGGGAAGTAAGTCCATCTATTTGAGTCGGCATAAGCAACATGGGCTTAGTGGGCGTCCATGAAAGTGTAAGTGGCTCAGTGGGAGTCCATCAAATGCGTAAGTGGCCGAGTGGCAGTCCAGCATAAGGTCCTATTGGGGCCAGGGTGATGACCAGTGGGTAATTCGTCCATCTACTAGTAGAAAAGGTTACTTATTGGTATCTTTGCCTGATCAGCAAGATATCAGGTTTATGCCAAGGTTTTCTCCTTTCCAAATTCATTGGATATTGCAACTCTGTTTATAATTTTCATAACAGAGGTTTTCAAGGAGTGTATGAAATGTATATACATATAGGTGTATATATATATATCGGGACTTAATGAAGTATCTCGTAACTTCATTATTTATAATGATATTTCAAGGATTGAATCTATTCAAATCTTATCTTGTAGTCTCATCTATGTGATGAACTTTTGAAACGGATTATACCTTGAACGGTGGTAGTTCAAGTAGTATTCGGAAAAGATATAAGTATATTGGAGTATCTTGTAACTTCATCTTTTAAACTTATATCTAGTAAATAATTATCTTGTGCATGTCAAAGATTTTTAGAAAAACGTTGAGACAAGGTTAGATATATGAGATCACCTTGCAACGATATTTTTATACAGTTATAAACTGGAACTCTGTGTATATTATACATGTCAGAGGATTTCAAAGATTGTGAAAAGTATATATGTATATATATATACTGAATATTTTGCGACTTGGTCGCGTTAAGATATCAACTTGGTTCATTTCTTTTTTACCAAGACTTTTATGAGTACTATGAGAATGCTCATATATTGGTAATTATTATACAAATTATTTCGGTGGGCTTATTGCTCACCCTTGCTTTCTTCTCTCATCACACAACAGATAGGCAAGATGAACAGGATCAAGCTCCCAATTGGTGAGTGGTTAGGAAACGTTCCGCAGTTTCCTGTAGGCGTTGATGCCGTTGTAGCTGAGGTAGGAGCTACCAGTAGGCTAGGCTTTCAACTTTTGTTGTATCAGACTTATGTATATATATGAATTGTAATAATGGCAAAGAATATGTAAATTATACAGAAACCCTTTTTATGGTGAAATGGTTTATAATTGTGGAATAAAATGACTTGTGTTATTTTTGGTATTCATCTCTGAGACTATAACTTGGGGGGTGTGTGTATATTGTGGGGTCACAGTACGCAGTATTTGGTTGACTATTAAGATTAAGTATTGATAAGGGAAATGGAACTCGTGACAACCCGAATCCCCGACCCCGGATTTGGGGGTGTTACACTCCAGTTGCCAGACTTGAAGCCATCAGAATCTTTCTAGCCTATGCAGCCCATGCCAACTTCAAGGTCTATCAAATGGATGTCAAGAGTGTATTTCTGAATGGGGAATTGGAGGAAGAAGTTTATGTAAGCCAACCTCCAGGATTTGAAGATCCAAATTTTCCAGACTATGTGTATTATCTGTTGAAAGCACTCTATGGACTAAAGCAAGCACCTAGAGCCTGGTATGAGACTTTGTCAAAATTTCTTCTAGATAATCACTTCACAAGAGGTACTGTTGACAAAACTCTTTTCTTTAGAAATGTTAATGGCTCTACAATACTTGTTCAAATTTATGTAGATGATATTATATTTGGTTCTACAGATGATAAGCTTTGTAAAAAGTTTGCTAAGTTAATGCAAAGTAAATATGAAATGAGCATGATGGGAGAGCTAACTTATTTTCTTGGTTTACAAGTTAAACAAGTTAGTGGTGGAATTTTCATTAGTCAAACTAAATATATTTATGATCTTTTAAAGAAGTTTGACTTAATGGATTGTTCATCTGCAAAAACTCCCATGGCCACTGCCACCAAGCTTGAATTAAACAAGGCTGAAAAGTCTGTAGACATTTCAATTTATAGAGGCATGGTTGGTTCACTTTTATATATAACTGCTAGTAGACCTGATATAATGTTTTCTACATATCTCTATGCTAGATTTCAAGCTGATCCTAAAGAGTCTCACTTAGTGGCTATTAAAAGGATTTTCAGATATCTCAAAGGGACTCCAAATCTAGGAATTTGGTACCCTAGAGAGTCTGGTTTTGATCTAATTGGCTACTTAGATGCAGATTATGCAGGTTGTAAAATAGGCAGGAAAAAAACAACTGGCACCTGTCAATTTCTAGGGAATAAGCTTGTGTCATAGTTCAACAAGAAGCAAAATTCTGTTTCAACATCAACAGCTGAAGCTGAGTACATTGCTGCTGGTAGTTGCTGTGCACAGATACTGTGGATAAGAAATCAACTATTTGACTATGGACTAACTGTTGACAAAATTCCTATATTCTGTGACAACACAAGTGCCATTGCCATTACTGAAAATCCAGTGCAGCACTCAAGAACCAAGCACATTGACATCAAGTACCACTTCATAAGGGACATGTGATGAAAGGTACAGTGGAACTTCATTTTGTTCCAAGAGAAAAGCAGATTGCAGACATATTTACCAAGCCACTTGATGAATCAACATTTACAAGATTAGTAAGTGAGCTAGGTATGCTTAATTATTCATACATTCATGTCCTCATTAATCTGGTTTGTAGCCTGAAAAGAATTTGTGACAAGAACAAAATTGGCTTTAAGTAAAGATTATTCTATCAATGGATATTCTCTATCCGTTGAAAGCCAAAATTGTTCTATCAACGGATGTTCATTATTCGTTGAAAGACAAATACATTTCTGGAAATTTTATCCTTCAACGGATAAAACAGTGTTAACCTTCAACGGATAACTATTTACCTCATCCGTTGAAGTGTCACATCAGTTACTTTAAGTGAGTCACAGCCGTTGATTTGTTTACTTAACCGTTGATACATATGTACACTGTTGTATGTATTTGTATTAAAGGCAGTTTTCAGAATTTCTACAGTTTTCTTTATTTTCAAACGGTTGTAATTTGTTTAAAAGTATCATTTAATCATTTTATTTATGTTTTAATTCGAGAAAGTATAAAAGCCCATTGAATTCTTATTTTCACTTTACGCTTTCTTGCAATTTTTACTCTCTTTCTCTCCCAAAACTCTCAATCTTTTCTCTGCAATCTCTACTCACAACAATGGCACCAGTAGTCAAGATTTTGTCTCAGTCTGGCTTTGTTTATGAAAAGAACAATTTCGTAGCCTTGGTGCAAAAGAATGAAGCTCACTCAAATTATCACAAAATGATGGACTTCATCAAGAACTGCAAACTAAGCTATGCAATGCTGGAAGCCCCAACTATCTATTGTGAGGTAATTGAGGAGATTTGGACAACTGCAGAGTTCAACTCCACAGATATGACCATTGCTTTCTCTCTCAAAGGTAAGAATTACTGTATTAACTGTGATGATATACAGTCTTGCTTTAAGCTACCTGAGAATAATGCCATGACACCACACACTGATAATGATGTATCTGCTATGTTAGATTCCATAGGCTATTCTTTTGATTCTGCTAGTCTAGGGAGCATTAGAATAAAGGGTCTTAGGAAAGAATGGAGTTTTCTTGGAGATGCCTTTATCAAGGTTTTCTCTGGGAAGATTAGCAATTTTGATGCCATAACTTCATCTCTTGTTAATATGCTTTATATGCTAGTTTCTGATAGGTACGTTAATTTTAGCAACTATGTCATGCTAGAATTAGGTTCCAGGTTAGCTAACAAAGCTAATAGACCTCATAACATCTACTATGCTAGATTCTTTATGTTATTGGCTAACCATGTTGCTGAAGGTTTGGTCATAACTAATGAGAGCAATAAACTCAAATGCTGGGCATAAGAGAAAAGGGTCCTTGCAGACCTTTTAAGAATTAACCTCAACAGCCAGGTGCCATTGGTATATTTACCAATAATGAATGCACCTCAGGTAAGTGAGGTAAATACTTCTGCAACTCCTACATCTTCCACCCCCATTGTTTCTTTGCCTTCTAGTGTGGCAATGGAATCTGTGTCTTTGTCCCAACAGATTCCTACCAAAGCCACCAAAATTAAAATTCCAAAACACAAGTCAAAGAAAACCACCTATGTTGTCTCTCAAAAGACAACAGTTGTAACATCTACCATAAACCCTGAAGGGAGTGAATAGGGTGTGAGTGGTGAGGGGAGGGGTGAACATCAAAAAACCCCCCAGGATAAGGTGGGAGAGGTGAGTGGTACCCTAGCCAGCCAAGCCACAGTTTCTCAAAAGACTGTGGTGGTTCAAAAGGAGTCAAACACATCCCTAGTTGCATCCTCCCAAAAGGATGCAGCTATTGAAAATAGTACCCAACCAGGGACACAGAACAAAAGAGGGAGGGACACTGAAGCCACACATTCACCTGTCAAAGCTTTTTCAAGAAGAAAGAAGGCTAAAACCCTAGTTTCCACACAGGGGGCACACACTGCACAGATACATCCACCTGTATCTTTGCCTTCTCAAATTCAGCTTGATGTGACTCCAGTAAATGTGGAGTCATAGCCCCATTCTCTCATAATAGAAACACAACAATCACCAAATTCTCCATCACCATCTCTGGATGTGGATATGATATTCACATCAATTCCTAATCCTCCCTCTATAAAACTCAGGGAGGAGCCCTACTCAAATCCTGGTGATCATCATCTGTTAGATGATTTGTTGGATCATCAGCCAATTCTTTCAGACTTAGTTGAAGAATCTGTGTCACCTCACTTAAAATCAATTCACACAGATTCAACAATTATGTCACTTTCAAAATCTACATCTTTTCCTTCTTCAACGGATATCTCTCATCCGTTGACAAGTGGTTGTTCTTCGACGGATAAGCTTAACAGCAGTTATCCGTTGATATCATCAGTTTCCACTTCAACGGATACTCCCTATCCGTTGATGGTCTCTACACATATAACTGAATCAATTCCAAGTGTAGAAGACATGGTTACTGTACAATCACTTCTAGGATTGAGGGAAGGGAGTGATAATTTGAGTGAGAGGCTGGGTTGCTCCCAGGCAAAAGGAGAGGTTAAGAGTCAAAATATGCATGCTATTTCTTCCAGCATGGCAAAAGTAAGTGAGGGGAGTGCCACCTTAGTAGGTGAGGGTGAGGGTGTGAGGGTGTGTGTGAGCCAGGGGGAGCCCCTGATGTAAGAATATAGAGAAAATGAGAGAAAAGCAGGTACAGAAGCTATAAGGGTGGATCCAACCATTGCTAGTGAGTCAATAATTGTGGATGATGCTAAAAAGGAAAGACAATTTCAGCAACATTACAAAGCTGAGATTGATAACATTTCCTTGGATGCTGACACTTTTACTCATCCTGTTTCAGCCTATCAACTGTTGGCTGCTCAGGGCAATGTGGAGGCAGAGCAGACTTTGAACATTGTGCACACTTCAGAATCTCTTCAAAGAGATAAAGCTGCTGTTAATAGGATGCCTTCTCAAGCTGGTGAGCCATCTGAAGAGTTTGAAGTAAATTCTAATGATGATGACTCTATTTCTCTGGATGGGAGCATGAACTTAGGGGGAAATGCAGGCCCAAGTTCTGTTCCAGATTTACCTGAATGGGCATGGACAAATAAATCTACACCAGGACAGTTTGGTGTAGCTTTGGTCAAGCAAGTAATGGTTATTCAAAAGGCCCTTCAGGAGACTACAGATGCTGGTACAAAGGCTATTCTTCAAGTTCATCTAGACTCTCTGCATCTCTTGCAGTTGCAGCATATCAGACAGAATTTAAGTGTGGATGAACTCAAAAAGGATATTGCTGATCTGAAATCCTACAATTCTGAGAAGTTGGATTCAGTTATGCCTTATGGTTCTATGCAAGATTTGTTGCTTAGATTGAGGAGAGAATCTGATGTTGACAAGAGGCTGGCCAAGTTGGAAAACAGAGTTCAAATCATTGAAGACTCTGTGGTCACCATTCTTCAAAATCAAATCTCAGACAAATCTACTATTGCAGCTGGCAAAAGCACAAGGCTTGACCCCTGTCCTTGATGATAACAAAAAGGGGGAGAATAAAAGGGAAGGGGAAGGAGAACCATCAATAACAGTTCAAATATCTAAAGTGCTAGTTCCTGCCATCACCACTTCTCCAATACTTCAAATCAAAGGAAAGCTTGATGGAATTGATCTAATCCAGATAGCAGCAGCTGAGATAAAAGTCAAAGAGCAAAGGAAGAAAATTGATGAAAGGATGCAACAAATTTTTGGTTCTACAACTTCAAAATCACAATCTGTGAAGCATAGCACAAAAGTGGAGCCAATCATCATGGAGCTCAAGCCAGTAAGGAGAAATAAGGTTGGAGAGACTTCTTCCAAGAATCTGAAACCTATGGTTCTCAAGCCCAATAACAGATCCAATAAGGACTCTACAAAGAACCCTCTAAGCCTTGCTCGGTTGAAAGAAGTGGACTTTCCTCTTCCAAAGCCTGATGAAGACAAGGTTTTGGGTGGTAATATCATGAAGCACAAGGATACCAAGGATGTGGTTGAAAGGATGAACATGGCCATTATCTTTAGAGAGGGAAAGAGTATCTGTGTGATACAAGGACATCCCAAATTCTCAATAGCCAAGAGGGAAGAAACCAGAAGGTTGAAGGAAGAAGCTAAAAAGCTAAAGGCTGACAAAAGAGCACAAGCAAAGCTTGAAAAATAGCTAAAGTCAAGTCAAGCTGAAGAAAAGCAAGAAATTGAAGACAAGAGTGAAGATGTAGGTATGGGGGACATGGTTAGTGATGATGTGGAGGAAAGAAGTAAGGAAAGAAAGGAATGACAGAAAGGGAACAGAAAGAAGGCCAATGCAAAAAGGAAGATGGTAGATGAAATTGAAAAAACCCAATCAAAATCCAAACCACTACCTTCTATTCCTGAACCCATTGTGCCTAACCCCTTCATAAACATCCATGGTGAAACAATCACTCCTAAGGAGGAACCAATTGATTGGGACACCATAAAATTGCCCACCTTCTTAACCACTTCTCCACCATCAAAAAAACAGAAAAGGAAAATTAAATCAACACCTCCTCTCACCTCAATCAAATTCACTCAGAAGCCTAAGCCTAAGCCACAAGCCTCAAAGGATGATTATGTTCACATTTGTGACATAAAGGAATTTTCAGACATTGAACTCTATCTGGATGAGCTGGAGGAAGTTAGGGGAATAGATGCCTATAGACAGCTTCCAGAAAGACTAGTGTTCAAATATAAAGGAAGTGGGGAAAGGACTTGGCCTCTTTACAGAATTCTGAATGAAGGCTATTCTACCTTGATTAGAGTCTACTCAGCCATAAAAAGGGATTCTGGCTTTACCAGGACTGCCAAAACTGAGATTCTCAACAAGATTGCCAGTATAAGGAAAACTTGGTGGGAGCCCAATGCCTTGTCTAGAACATTACTTATACCAGAGAGAGGAATTACAGTTCATAAATCACCTCATTGGTTGATGGAGTTCAGAGACAATAAAGGAGTCAGAAGATTTTTCAGACTTGAAGATCAACTCAAGATTGCCAGTAATGAAACTCTCAAGGATATGCAATCTAAGTTGGACATCAATGAAGAAGATGAAGCTGAGTTCTACAGACAACTCCAACTCCAAATAGAGGAGAATGACAGGAGGCTAGGAAAGAAAACAAGGGATCAAAGGAAAAGAAATTAATCTGCTCAGGCTAAAGGAGCATCCTTGGAAACAATGTAATTCTTCAATTCTATCTCAGTATACACACTTTTGCAGCACTTTTGAATTTCTACTTTATTTCAGTTCATATGTTTGTTAAGTGTTTTATTATCATCAAGTTTAACCCAAATTTATGCCTACAGTTCTAGTAGACATAAATAGGGGGAGATTTTTAGGAATATGTGTATTAGTTTGATGATAAGTTAAACAAAACACTTAAGTAGAAATCTAGTATTTGTAGCCTCAACGGATAAGACCATTTTGGCTATCCGTTGAAGGAGTAGCTTTACTTAGAAATAAGTTTAGTATTATAGCACATTTCATTCTCTGTATTTAAGTTGTAATTCTTAGATGTTGTGGGAAATTATCAGCCATGTTGACTACTAGTGGATATACAAATAGGAGGGCTAATTATAAATATTTCATGCCTTGTAATTTTGTATAAATGAAGTTGTATCAACTGATATTAAAGGCCTTCAACGGATGAGAAGCAAAACTTCAACGGATGTCTCTAAAGCTTCAACGGATAACATCCATCAATGGATGAGTGCTTCAACGGATAAAGCTTCAACTGCTAATGCATCAACAGATAAAGCTTCAATGGATAAAGCTTCAACGGATAAAGCTTCAACGAATAAAGCATCAACGGATGAAAGCTTCAATGGATGCTTAGTTCAAATAGCAGTTGATAGTGACAATTTATAAGCTGACAGAGGCACATGGGTTGACAGAGACAAACTGGAATGTGGCAGCCTCTAGGAGGAATCAAGAAAATGCAGCATTTCCATTCTGGTGCAAACAAGGAAGTATTCAAAGATTCACAGCTAAACCTAAATTGCATTGGATAGAGAAATGAAGAAGAAACATGTGAAGAATCTTTTAATTGTATTTTATAGTTTTGTCTTCACTTGTAAACTTGGTGATATATAAACCAAGTAGCAGCTAGTAATTAGATGGTAAATTTTCTAGAACTGGTTAGAAAAATCCAGAGAGAAAATCATCTAGTTTGTACTAGGACGCAGCTGTGATTTAATTCTTTGAATCACAGATTTTCTGAAATAACACATCTCTGGTGGAACAACAAATCCACCAGAAAAGTTTTTAAGTCTGTTGTGTTCTTTACATTTGTGTTTGAATATATCTGTCTGCATTAGCTGAAAGCAATTCACACACACTTGTTCATCAAAACACAATAGCCCAGAAACTGCTCAAAACTTGAAAAAGTTTTGAGATTTACATTCAACCCCCCTTCTGTAAATCTCATTGTTAGTTCACTGGGAATAACAACACCATAAAATTATTTTCAATACAATCACCACATTACACAAAGTGAGACACGTCACATAAAACGAGACAATCAAACACACAAATAACTCAAACAAAATAAAACGAAAAAACCCAAAATTCAAAGATCTCGAAATAACATGAAATTATAGTATATTGTTAGACCAGAGATTTTGAATCCAAAAACTGAATTTTATTATAAAATTCGAGCTCTTACCTTAGTAGATCTAAAAACTAAAGTGGAAAACTCGGATAGATTTTTTGAATTTAGTGATTATGCATCTTGAGTCAGAGCATGTCGCTTAAATGCGGTTTAACTTGGTTCACGTGATTTGCAGGCTATTGCGTGAACCCGTAGGATTTACCCAGTGTGCACCCGAAGGGTAGCGGCTGCGTGTTACCTACGATTAAAAAAATGTGAAACAAAACTTGATTTTACTGAAAAAACAAATAAAAATAAGAGAGAAAGAATTGAGATGGAAAAAATGAATGAAGATGGAGATGGAGATAAAAAGAATGGGTGAAAATAGACATGAGAATTAAGGTTAAAGGGAGATGGGACGACCGACTCCTACGGAAGGAAGAGAGATAGGTTCTCAGCGATTAAAATCTCTGAATCATTAAGATATCTGAATAATTAATGTATAATACCATCTGACATAAAATATCTGAAACTGTGTGAATGACGTTACTTTTTTAATTTACAAAGAATAATAATATTTTGAATATTTTAATTATCGAAACAACAATAATGATAATCTAATATGATTTTAAAAAATCATTTGATTAATTTAAAAGTTTTATTCCATCTATAATATAATAATATGATTATATGAAATTTTATAGTTAAACAAGTTATCATACATATATTCTGCAAAAAAAAATGTCATACATATAATAATTGATGAGTACAGTTATATGGAGTACACTATTTCATTGGAGTCCTTGGAGTCCATATACGTCCTGCAAGTAAAATATAGCTTAAAATATTGTAACAAATACTATTTTTTTAAATTAACTATATATTCTTAATGACTACTCCTTAATTTACCCATTTTCTAAATGGGTACCCATAACCCATATTAAGTATAAAATCATTAGATCCATAAATATATCCACAAAATTTATCCAATGGGTAAATAAATTTACCCATAACACATATTAAGTATAAAATCTATATATTCATGGATATATCCATATAAGTTTACCCATTTTTTAACCCATCACAACACTAAACATAGAAATTTTTTGAATTTTAAAATTTAAACATCTTATCTAAGGAAAGATTTGCATAATTTTCTCACATCTATATCTATATCTATATATCTTAATGACTACTCCTTAATTTGCCCATGACCCAAATCATATATTATTTCCCATATCCATGAACTATCCAATTAGCTTCAATTGACCCATCTTAATTACTATTTATCTATTTTTGAATTTCAAAATCAATCTATCTATGAAAAATAATTTCAAAAAAATCAAATCATGCATGATTTGCTCCATTTTGTTACACCTCCCATCTTAATTAATAATTGGTTACTATAGATAAGTAATTTGAAATTCAAAAATTAACCAATTATCAAATCAAATCATGATTTGTGTAATTAAATTAGATAGATACATATACTTACACAATTTCAAACGTATGTATAACCAATCAGTTTTATTTTCTCAAATTTCAAATCAAGAAATCTCATTATTCTCTCTTTCTTTTTGCAGATGACCCGTGTTCTATGAATTTTCAACAGGTTTCATTTGTGAAAGCAACACAATGGATCGAATGTAAGACATCATCACTCACGTATAGTATACCAACTGTTTGATTAAATTTCATATAGAGTTTTTAATTATTTCTATGTATTTGTTAATCTATTTTTTGTATTGATTAAAGCTCTGTATTATGTTTTGTTGTTAATCTATTTTTAAGTATTGATTAATTCTCTATATTATATTTTGTTGTTAATCCGTTTTTTATTCTCAAAATTTAAATATCTAACATCTCACTCTTTATCTCTCTTTTCTTATTTTTCTATTTTTACTGGTATTGGGATTGATTTTATATGTTTGTATAAATATTCTTACTTGGATTTGTTTTGATTTGTACAGGAAACTATGATATGTTGATTAATTATGCAGTAATGTTTACAAAATTGTCAACGGAGGTATGTGTTTTTGTAATACAAATTACATGCTTTCATGTTTTTCTGGATTGAGTTTTGTATATTGATGAATGTGAGATTAATATCAGAAATATAAAACTTGATTTAATTTTGCATTCTGATGAAGAGTTCTTGGAGTTTTTAATTTGAGACTTGAGAGTTCACATATTTCGTGTTTGACTAAGTGCTCAAATCAGGTTTACTGAAATGCTTCTGATCCTTACTTCAAAGTAATAAATGTTGTGCATTTATATGATTGCAGTGTGGAGGTAATTGATTTTAAGCGAAGATGAAATTGAATTTAATATTCTTTATGTTGTTTACAAAAATATTATTTATGTAGTTATTGGTCAAACTAGCAATTTATTTAATTTTGTGTTTTGTTAGTCTATCATATTACTTTGTAGCTGAGATGGAACTGATTTGTAGGCCAAATTATATGATCTATTGTATATATCTTATTGTCAGTGTACTGGAATGGGTAGATATTTTTTAATTTACATTATTTGGAGGTATAAAATTTATGTTGTTGATTAGAAAATGTGTACATCACTCTTCTTTTTAAAATTTTATGCTTTTAATGTATAAAAGTATTTTATATGAGTTAATTTACATCCGTGGCAATAAATTACCAGCCGCACTTTGTGTCTATCAATAGCAAGTTTAGACGCTCTTTTTCGGTTTTCATATTATGTACAAAAATGGAGGAAGAGAATATCAACTTAAAGTGGATATCAACTATGTTGAGAGTTGTTTATCCGGCTCGACCACATCCAAGCATCCCTAAACCAACAACACAGGTCACTGCAAGAACTACAAATTAGTCAATCACTCCCTCTCTTCCCCTTTCTCTCTTACTTCCTTTGTGTTAAATTTTTAGTGGGTATTATAATTTATTTGCTTAAAGAACATGGAGTTTTGCAGGAATGTTTAAGTTTCCGGAGGCCTGAGTTCTAAGTATGAGCATGGGTAGTTGTTTTCTTCTTATTGATCCAAACTTGAAAGCCTAGATGCCATGTTTTTAACCAACAATATGAGTTTGCTGATTAAGTGTTTGATCTAATGCTTAAAACACGTGTGTATCCAAACTGACCGGGTCTTTCTCTTTTTGCAAAATCTTGGCCTTTTTATTATTATGCAATAAACCATATATTAGCAGAGGAGGTGGAATCCACTTCTCAAAAATAAAAACTTCCCAAATTAAATGGCCTCTATCGAACATTAGTTACTTGGCTATACTGGACAAAAGGTATCTTCAATTGTTTTATCCTTCATGCTAAAAGATAACCATGTTCGTGATATAAGCGAATTATGTATGAATTAAACATAAATATATGTTTCTGTATATAGGTAAAAATTTTATGTTTCTGTATATAGGAAATTTAAGTTTGTTATTCTTTACCAAATGGATGACTTGATTGAGGTTTTTAAATTTTATACTACTTTTTTTGAATTTTATTTTAGTAGTAAATTTTCTAATGGCAAACAAACACTTTTTTATAACACTTGTGACCATTATACAATTTTATAGTTGGTATGAATACACTAATCACTCTAAATCAGTCTTGCTATATGAAAATATTAACATTTCCATATGTACCATAAAGTACCCACTGTATCTGTCTACATTTTCCTAATAGTGTAATAGTGTGAGCATACTTCTAAAATCTTGAATATGGTAATTTGGCGTACAGGTCTCGAAGTGGCGGCTTGGTTATATGATTGCAAAATGTGGGTTGACCTAGCCAACATAACCCACAGATGATCTCAGACATGTCAAAATGTACCAGTAAATAATGTGGACATTGTGGAATCCTAACTATGATTTTAGTTTCTTGATAATACTGTTGAATTCTAATCATCTAAAGAAGTAGTTGTACTTTTAAGGTAATTTTGTGTTGTATATAGTTAGTTATTGTGCTTTCCTTTTCGTGTGATTATATATTATGTTTACTTACCATTTCATTGTTGCTATTCTTCTACTTTTTCTACATGTGACATTTAATGATGGCTCACACAACATTCACAACATATTCTGATATATACAGGGAAACCATCGACAAATAGAATAAAGGAAGGGATGGCATTGTTGTACTACTATAAGTGGTAATAGAAGAAGGATGCTCAAGGAAAGGCCAGGGACAAATTTAATTGCTACAATATCTTTTTACTAAGTTTTATGAACTTCGTGATAAGTTTAAGTACAACTCCAAAAGTCAGTTTGACAAGGATTCTAGACCGCTTTAGTATGAGTTGGTTCTGAACAAGAGGATATTTTAGGTGATAGGGACCTTGATAACATGTCTGTTATTTTCTTAAGTTGTATGGGCTCTATAGAACCAATATCCATGTTCTCTGGTAGTCAACTCCTCTGTTTCCCCTCTTCTTCTGTTCCCAGAATCAGTGCTGGTGTTTCTTAAAATTCTAATATAAAAAATAAACTGAAATACTAACAACATCTAAACTCATTATTTAATAATAGTATTGTACATAGCAATTTCTACCTCAGCAATGGCTCTACAGCAACAGAAGCAACCTGCTATTTAGTCATGCTTCTCAACTTGGCAAACTCTGCATCAATCTCAGGTTTTGTAGGTTCATAAACCTCATCCCTATCAGTTCTAAGAGAAGACATATGTTTCCCTCTTAATAGTAACATGGAAGGCTGTTTCCTTTATCAGGTCAAACTGAAGTGGGCGGAATTCTTTACTTCTGTTTTATCTGCAATACCCAGCTTGAAATGTCAGAGGAGCATGCTCTTTTACTCCTGGATGTTAAATTAAACACAAATGGGCATCGTGATTAGCCGGTGCATGCTGTTGTGACTTAAATACAGGTTTGATATTTCAGTAGTTAGAAAGGCATGAAGTATTTTTTGATCTTTCGGAAATGAAGTCAAAATTAAGGTTTGATGTATTAATTCCTTCCTCAATAGATTTGTATTTAAGACGGTCCCATACGCACCCCAGTAGAGACTTTTGCAGTTGTGCTTATCTGCAATCAGCTCAATGTTTAAATTTTAACATAGATTTAATTGAAAGGCTCGTGTAAGAGGACACCAAGCGATGAAAAACTATAAAAAAAATCATTTGGTCTTCGGGGATCGTGGACAAGATGATTATACGTTGGAGATGGAAAGGTTGAGGTTTAAGTGGTTAACGATATAGACACATCTTGAGGGTCCAACATGTGAGTCAGATCTTTAAAAGAAGAACATTATGATATCTTCAAAGAATGAAAAAAGCAAACTGGTGAGGGGTTGAAAGGCCCTTGACAGGGTGAAATCAGTGGTGCATTATCCTGATGGAAGAGACTAGTGTTGTTGGTTGCTGAATGTTTTTCTGAGATGCAGGAAATTAAGGTATTTAGAAAACAAATGATTATTTTAGCTACTACTAATCACATTGATAGAAGTAGACAATACTTTCTTTTATGTTGTTCCTAATTTACTGTAGATCAACTATATTCATTGCGGAGTATTTGAATACTACTAATAACTTACCTGGGAATATCTACAAAGCAGCAAAAAAACCAATTTTACTTACTATCTTATTATCCTTTTGTGCTTTTGATGACTTTTCTTCCCATTGATTGATAGTGGTTATAGCTGTCAGGTTTTTTCCACAGCCTTTTAAATCTCATATTCGTTTTTCTTCTCAGAAACAAGGAATTGATGCTGGAATTACGAGTATTTCTATTGCCTGGAAAATGGATAACAATTATCAATTCTCTCTCAACAGCAACTGATGTTTAGCTGAACGTGTCATGCTATGAAGAAGCAAAATGAAATATTGGCTCAAGTCACCTTTTTACTTATAGTCCTTTTAGGATAAAGCTATCGAAAATCCAAGATTGATGTGCTGCTTGTTGTTTATAATCTTTCTAACTTCGTCCTCCAATATATATACCTCATCTTTTATCTGCTAAAATCATCAATGCTCTTCAAAAGGATGATACTGACATTACATGTGTAATGAAAAATGATAGTGTGCATGTGAATAACGAAAAGTCATAATTTGGGAGGTGTATCAAGAAAGAATATGGTCAACCGATTGATTTGGATATTTCAGTACCATGTGTGGTGAAAGTTTTGGTTATAATGACTGTTGTACAAATAGTCTAAAATGATGCAGAGGGTTTGGAATTATTATAGAACTAGATAGATTAGGAAATTCTTGGCAAAAAAAAGAGATCTATTAGGAAATTTTGTTGTTTTGAATGCTTTAGTTTAGTAAGGGGCATGATTTAAAGTTAGTAGTCCTATGAGTGCATCCTATTATTAATTTTAAATTATTTTTTATTCAAAAATATGTATTTCATTTTTTGATATAAACAATTTGTGTTTTATTCAAAAAATATATATTCCAATTTTTGTTATATGTTATATGTGTTATATTTTCACATTTTCAATTAATTTGTTAAAATAAAATCTTGGATGGTAGAAAATGGTGTATAATTTTATAATTTTTCTTTCTTATATAATTAATATGGATGAATAAAATTAATTACGTTTTAAACATCTATGTTTCAATAAATAATTACAAGTATCATGAGGTTTTTTTATCAAGTTATTCAACACCTCTAATATGATTTATTGTATACGTATTAACTGTCAAATTTGAAGATGGGAGAAATTTAAATTATTTATATCATTTTTATACTTTAGTATAAAACTTTTGTTTCTATAATTTATATAATTTATTTTATTTTATTATCTAAGCATTGTATTGTGATGACATCAATTATGTTATATCATTTAAAAAAATTTGCATGGTCATATGCCTTTCTCCATGGTTATACATATTAATCTCCGATATCTACAAATTTATGAGTTTTTAATTAATTGTCGATTTTAAAATTTGTATGCAAGCAATATAAATTATTTTATTTTCATTTATTATGTCACATTTTAATAATCATATTAATAATAATTTTTAAAATATAAATTGTGAGACGGCCAAAGTAACTCAAATTATATATTTATATTATAAGTAACAAATTTGAGATAATTACTCTCAATCTTAATTTTTTGTATCTTACTTCATTAAATATAATATTACTTAATTAAATATACATATTTATATATTTATCAGATCTTATAATTATGATTTAATAAAATAAACATGAGATTGTTGCATATTTAATAATTTTACTCTATTAAATTATTGAAAATATTGTACTATAGTTTAATGTATCATTGTATTTTTGAATTTTCTAGGTATGTTATTTACAAAAAATATACTATTCAAAGAATATGCTAATATGACAGAACAAAAATAAATAGGTTTGTAAATATTAAATGCAACTTAAAAGCATACTAATATTTAAAATTGATGTTGTATATATCAAGAAAATTTGTGTGCAGCTCTATATATTGCTTAAAATGTACAATTCTAATGTACTATTAAAATGTTCATATCTACTCTATTAAACGAAAAAAAATGTACTATTTTAACACTTGCAGGTTTTGGCAGCTAGGAACAGATGCAAATGCAAAGAATTAATGGATATGGTGAGATATTGTTCATCACTACTTATCTGTAGTTTGACCTTATAATTATGATTTAATAAAATAAACATGAGATTGTTGCATATTTAATAATTTTACTCTATTAATTTATTGAAAATATTGTACAATAGTTTAATGTATTATTGTATTTTTGAATTTTCAAGGTATGTTATTTACAAAAAATATACTATTAAAAAAATATGCTAATATGACAGAACAAAAATAAATAGGGTTGTAAATATTAAGTGCAACTTAAAAGCATAGTAATATTTAAAATTGATGCTGTATATATCAAGAAATTTTGTGTGCAGTTCTATGTATTGCTTAACTATTATCTTTAAAATCTATTATTTCTCCCACCTGAACGGTTTATTTTGGACTAACATATAATTTTTTTAATTGAAGGACATATGCATAATATTAAATACTGTATTTCTCTTTAAAATTTTACATCCATTAATATAATTTTCATAGTATTTTTTATTAAAAATAATTTAATTTAATTACGTAATCAATCAAATAAGATATGTTAAAAATATTTGAATTTTACATAATTATTAGAATAAATTTAAAATTATATGAGTTGTGAACGGAATGTTGTGTTAGCGGAGAAAAAAATATTGATTAACAATTTTGTAATACATAATTTAAGAAAATTTAAAAAAAATAAGCCTTTGGCATTTTTTATAAGCAAAACTCTGACATTTTTTAGAATACAATGAAATTATATGAGCCGTGGACGAATTTAAATGTTTGCGGGAAAAAAATATCCTTTCTATGAATCAATAATTTTTTTTATTGTATCACTAAATAATTTAAAGCTAATTTAATTTAATTACGTAATAAATCAAATGAGATATGTTGAAAATATTTGAATTTTGCATAATTCTTAGAATAAATTTTAAGTTATATGAGTTGTGGACGGAATGTTGTGTTATCGGAGAAAATATAGTGATTACTAATTTTAAAATTATAATATATTACATCATTTTTGAATATAATACGTAAATATTTACAACTTTAAAAATTAAGACTTTAGCATTTTTTTAAGTAAGACTTTGGCATTTTTTATAGTATAGTTAAAATTATATGAGTTGTTGACGAATTTTTGTGTTAACGGACAAAAAAAATATTTCCATAATTTTATAATAAAAATATTGTACTACTTCGTTTCACTTTTCATATCTATAAACAATAAACGAGGACATATGCACGAAAAATAACCAATGCAGTTAGTTAAATATAATAATATATTTAAACGTTAAAAGAGGATAGATACATAAAATACGGAAGCAATTCGTTAAATTTAACAAAATTTTATTTTTCTTTCTTAATTAGGTTCGTAAAATAATTTAATATACTTATATTAATTTAATAAAACTGGAAAAAAATATCGTAAAAAATTAAGAAAATAATAAATTTGTTCAGGTACCCAGCATATATACACTGGTATTAAAGTATGAATGCGACCTGATATGGAAAACAATTACAAATAAATCTTACCAGATCAATCCCATCACCTTGCAAGTCTGCACTATTTACGCTAATACGGTAAGCTTCAGTTTTGTTCAGGAAACCATCATAAACTAACATAGCAACAGATTTCTGAAACTGAATGTTTCCATAGACAACCATGAATTCTTCGTCTTTCCATTCCGGTTTATTTAACATTCACTCATTTGGTTCTATCGTCGGGTAGTTTATCTCAATTGCCGCTTCCTTATATATCTTGACATTAAAGACCCCATCTCCATGATAATCAAATAAAACAAGAGTATATATCGTAATTCCATAAAACTCCATAAAGCGAGCAAGACCACGTATTTTTCCGATTTCTGAATCATATCGAGCACGCCATTTATGTGTTTTACAATATATCTTCAAGCCAGTTGGAATTCTTCCGCCACAAATACTTTTAAAATCCTCTGGCACTCTCTGATCAAGTACCATTAAATCAAATACATTTAAAAATAAACATAAATTTGACACTATATAAATTAACGCTGTAAAATATACACTTACCAAGTGCCCAAAATCAGAGACTTCTACATTTGCTGCCAGAAAGCTACATATACTCTCTTCATTATCTGTACAGTTGGTATTATGTTAATGTACCTAAATAAATGTAGTATATACATTCTAGGTTAAATTTTTACCTAAATTGAATTTGACATTCTTCGCTCTGGATCCTTTCTTCATCTGTAATTACATAATAAATTTGTTCCAATCAATATAAAGCACGTTATTTTACTTATATATTACATGCATGAGATACAAATCAAAGATTTTACAAGAACACTACATGTATAGGATACAAAATTTGAGAATTACATGAATTTGAGCAAATAATGTTCTTAAATTCTATATAACATTAATCGATTAAGTTAAGGTGTGTCTACTTAAAATCTCTATCAATCAAGCAATATAATCTCAGGTTCTAACACTGATTCATGGTTCCATTGCATATATATACTGTACGAAAGCAAGATAAACTATAGACAAAGAATCGATTCATACCTCCATTGTAGAGAAAGAGTTTGATTCTACCGAGAGTGTTGTCTCCTTGGTGAAAAAAAATTACTTTTTACTTGAAGAAGTTGAGAATCCCAAAGTCACGGTAGTTTTCTTATCTGGGCTTCTTTTAAGACAGGACTTTGATTTTATGTGGGCTTCTTTTAAGACAGGAGTTTAACATATCCCAAAGTCAACTTATTTGGGTTGTTTGGGTTTTTTAATTCTTTTGATATTTTCTCCTTTTTTATAATTTTTAAAAAAACGATTTTTACAAAATAGTGTTATATATTATGTTTTAATATAAGTGGGTTTTTGTATTATTTTGATTTTAAAATAAAATATTGCAATAAATTGTATGTTATGTAATATTTACTGGATTTTTTTAATATGTATTTAATTAAAAAAAAAATTTACTCAGTTTTGTTGTACACATTATTAAAATATTGACTACTAAAAACGTAAAAGACAAATGTTAAAATATGAGTTAAGAGACTTTTAATTTGTTAAAATGTGAGAGAAAGAAAACTAAAATAAAATACTGAGATTTAATGTTAAACTATAATATAAGTTTTATATTTCAAAATAAACGGAACCTAAATAACTATAATAAATAAATTAAATAAAACGAGAAGATAACCGTTTATGTTATAAAAATTACAAACTTCGATAAAAAAAAATCAAAATTTAAAAAATTTGGAGCGCGCGTAGCACGGGCAAAAAGTCCCTAGTGTTATACAAACATCACTATTTTATTGAAAATCTTGCAGATTGCATGCATTTTATAAGTATAACATTGTAAAATATATTATTCTACAAAACATGCTTAGTTTGTAGAATATAAATGTTCATGTTGTAGAACAGGCTTGGTTTACTTGTAGAACATACATATCGTACTTGTAAATGTATGAGATTTGTTAGGAATATGTGTATTAGTTTGATGATAAGTTAAACAAAACACTTAAGTAGAAACCTAGTGTTTGTAGCCTCAACGGATAAGACCATCTTGGCTATCCGTTGAAGGAGTAGCTTTACTTAGCAATAAGTTTAGTATTGTAGCACATTTCATTCTCTGGATTCAAGTTGTAATTCTTAGATGTTGTAGGAAATTATCAGTCATGTTAACTACTAGTGGATATGCAAATAGGAGGGCTAATTGTAAATATTTCATGCCTTGTAATTTTGTATAAGTGAAGAAGTATTAACTGATATTGAAGACCTTCAACGGATAAGAAACAAAGCTTCAACGGATGTCTCTAATGCTTCAACGGATAATATCCATCAACGGATGAGTGCTTCAACGGATAAAGACTTCAACTGATAATGCATCAACGGATAAAGCTTCAACGGATAAAGCCTCAACGGATAAGGCATCAACGGATGAAAGCTTCAACGGATGCTTAGTTCATTAGCAGTTGATAGTGACAATTCACAAGCTGACAGAGGCACATGGGTTGACAGAGACAAACTGGAATGTGAAACCCTCTAGGAGGAATCAAGAAAATACAACATTTCCATTCTGATGCAAATAAGGAAGTATTCAAAGATCTACAGCCAAGCCTAAATTGCATTTGATAGAGAAATGAAGAAGAAACATGTGAATAATCTTTTTAATTGTATTTTACAGTTTAGTCTTCACTTGTAAACTTCGTGATATATAAACCAAGTAGCAGCTAGTAATTAGATAAGAATTTTCCTGAGCTGTTTAGAAATATCCAGAGAGAAAATCATCTAGTTTGTACTAGGAAGCAGCTGTGATTTAATTCTTTGAATCACAGATTTTCTGAAATAACACATCTCTGGTGGAACAACAAATCCACCAGAAAAGTTTTTAAGTTCTTTGTGTTCTTTACATTTGTGTTTGAATATATATCTGTCTGTATTAGCTTTAAGCAATTCACACACATTTGTTCACTAAAACACTTAGCCTTAGAAACTACTCAAAACTTGAAAAAGTTTTGAGATTTACATTCAACCCCCCTTCTGTAAGTCTCATTGTTAGTCCACTGGGAATAACAATTGGTATCAGAGCCTGCTCTTAACATACAAAGAGTTTAAAGATCTATTCTGCTAACATCATGAGTAAGAAGGATATTGGTGTAAAGATTCCAATCCTGGAAAGAGATAACTATCATCACTGGAAGGTGAAGATGCATTTACATCTTCTCTCTCAAGATGAAAGCTACATCAACTGCATTGAAAATGGTCCTCACATCCCACACAAGGTGGCAACAGCTGCTACTGCAAGAGTTGCTGTTGGACAGTCTATTCCCAAGCCAAAGGCAGAATGGACTGTTGAAGATATTGAAGAGGTCCATAAGGACAAGAAAGCCATGAACATTCTGTTTAATGGCCTGGATCAAGATATGTTTGACAATGTCATTAACAGCCAAACTGCTAAGGAAATTTGGGATACTGTGCAGCTTATCTGTGAAGGCACTGAGCAAGTTAGAGAAAACAAAATGCAGCTTCTCATTCAACAGTATGAATATTTTCACTTTGAAGAAGGAGAATCATTGAATGATACCTTAAACAGATTTCAGAAACTGTTGAATGGATTGAAGCTGTATGGGAGAATTTACCAAGTCAAGGACTCCAATTTAAAATTTCTAAGGTCTCTACCAAAGGAATGGAAGCCTATGACGGTTTCTCTAAGAAATTCTCAAGATTATAAGGACTTCACACTTGAAAGATTATATGGAATTTTGAAGACATATGAACTTGAGATGGAGCAAGATGAGCTGTTGGAAAAGAGAAAGAGAAAAGGAGGATCAGTTGCACTTGTAGCTGACAGTGAGAAGGTTGAAGCCAGGAATGAGGAAAAGACAATGCCAAGTCTCAAAATTGGCACAAGCAAATCAGAATCAAGCAAGGGTAAAGAGCAAGTAGCTGAGGATGAAGACAATTCCAGTCAGGATGACTCTGATGATATTGATGAACATCTGGCTTTTCTGTCCAGGAGGTTTGCAAAGATGAAGTTCAGGAAAAATACAAAATTCACTAAGCCAAACAAAAACATGGTGGACAAATCAAAGTTCAAATGTTACAACCAATGGCATTAGTGGACACTTTGCAAGTGAGTGTAGGAAGCCAACCTCTGATAAAAAGAAATTTGAGCAAGTTGATTACAAAAAGAAGTATTTTGATTTGCTCAAACAAAAAGAAAGAGCTTTTCTCACTCAAGATGATTGGGCAGCAGATGGGGTCAATGAAGATGATGATATGGAATATGTCAACCTAGCCCTGATGGCTAATTCTGATGAAAATGAAACTAGTTCATCAAGCAACCAGGTAATTACTACTGATCTCTCTCAGCTTTCTAAACATGAATGCAATGAAGCCATAAATGATATGTCCAATGAATTATATCATTTGCGTGTTTCCCTTAAATCACTAGCTAAAGAAAACACTAGGATCAAAGAGAATAATGTGTTTTAAAGTGATAGGAATGCTGTGTTAGAGAGTCAGGTAATTGAGCTTGAAAAGATTAAACTTAAATGCTTAACTGTTGAGAGTGAACTAGAAGAAGCTGTTAAGAAAGTAGAAATTCTTTCTAAACAGTTAGAAAGTGAGCAAGAGGTAATCAAGGCCTGAAAAACATCTAGGGATGTCAGTGTTCAAATTGCCAAGGTTCAGGGAATTGAATCATTCTGTGAGGATGCCTAAAAGAAAAACAAAAAGGAGTTAGAATTAATTGATGGATTGTCAACGGATGTGGAATCAACGGATGATGAAAGTTATCCGTTGAAGGAAGAAAAGGAGCATCCGTTAAAGGCTCATCAATTAAAACAGGCAAGTAATTTTAAAAATAAAAACCTTAATAAGAAGAATGATTCTACTCTCAAGAACTTTGTCAAAGAAGGAGCTAGCACATCCAAAGATGCCAGTAAGGTGAATATAAGACACATGACTTTGGATCAGCTGAAAAATAGGCTTAACTTGGTTGAGGATAAGAAGGAAATTAAAAGAAAATCTAAAAGAAATGGGAAGGTAGGGATTAATAAATATAACAATTACACACCTGATAGGTATGCTCCTAGAAAAAGCTGTGTGCATTGTAAAAGTGTTAATCACCTATCTGATAATTGCAAATCTGTTAAAAATGCTCCCATGCCTTCAAATCCCTCAATGCCTAATATGTCTATGTCACCTCTGCATGTTATGCCTGTTATGTCTCATCAGAATCCTCATGCACATTTTGCAAATATGCCATATATTAATAATCCTTATTTTACTGCATTTAGTATGCCTCACATGCCATACAATATGCCTATGTGGAATAACATGTTTGCACAGTCTATGCCTTATCAATCAAATGTGCTAAATGACTCTGTGACTAACCCTACACTTCAACCAACCACATCTGAGATCAAGGCTGACCCAAAGTTACCTAAGTCAAAAGATGCAGGAGGAATGAAGTCTAGGAAAAAGACTAACAAGGCTGGACCCAAGGAAACTTGGGTACCAAAATCAACTTGATTGATTTTGTTGTGTGCAGGGACAAAGAAGGAATCTATGGTACTTGGACAGTGGCTGTTCAAGACACATGACAGGAGATTTCACCCTGCTCACAGAGTTTAAGGAGAGAGCTGGCCCTAGCATAACCTTTGGAGATGACAGCAAAGGATTCACTATGGGATATGGCTTGATTTCAAAAGGAAATGTCATCATTGATGAAGTTGCATTGGTTGATGGTCTCAAACACAACTTATTGAGCATCAGTCAACTATGTGACAGAGGGAATACTGTTTCCTTCAATTCTAAAGCCTATATTATCACAAGTAAAAAGGACAATAAAGTGGTTCTAACTGGAGTTAGAAAAGGGAATGTGTACTTAGCTGACTTCAACTCTACAGATGCAGAATCCATTACTTGTCTTTTCAGCAAAGAAAGTGCAGTTGAAAGTTGGCTATGGCACAAGAAGCTGTCCCATTTGAATTTCAAGACAATGAATGATCTAGTCAAAAAGGACTTAGTTAGAGGAATGCCTCTAGTGGAATTCACAAGGGATGGACTGTGTGATGCTTGTCAGAAAGGAAAGCAAAAGAAAGTATCATTCCGTAAGAAGCTTGAATCTACAATTGATGAACCATTACAACCGCTACACATGGATCTTTTTGGACCAGTCAATGTATTGTCAATTTCAAGGAAAAGATATTGCCTAGTGATTGTTGATGATTTCTCTAAGTTTTCATGGGTCTATTTTCTTGGATCAAAGGATGAAGCTAGTGAAATCATTATCAATCATATCAAGCAAGTCAACAATCATCCTGATTCAAAGTAATGAATATTAGGAGTGACAATGGAACTGAGTTCAAGAATTCAACCATGAAGTTGTTCTGTGAAGAAAATGGGATCATGCATGAGTTCTCAGCTCCAAGGACTCCACAACAAAATGGTGTGGTGGAAAGGAAGAACAGATCACTAATTGAAGCTGCAAGGACAATGCTTGAAGAGTCAAAACTCCCAACTTACTTTTGGGCTGAGGCTGTTAACTGTGCATGTTACACTCAGAATATTTCTCTAATCAATCAGGCAAAAGGCATGACTCCCTATCAATTATTCAAGAGAAGAAAACCAACTTTAAACTTTCTGCATGTCTTTGGTTGCAAATGTTACATCTTAAGGAATCAATCTGACCACAAAGGGAAGTTTGATGCAAAGGCTGATGAAGGAATATTTGTTGGCTATTTTGCTGGAAAATCTTATAGGGTCTACAATCTAAGAACCAACATTGTCATGGAATCTGTGCATGTTGTGTTTGATGATAAAAAGATTGATGGACTAACAGATGAGGGACATCATGAAGGACTCAAATTTGACAACATTGAGATATATTGTGATGATAGTGAAGATGAGAATGATGAAGAAGGCATCTCAAGAAGAATTCAGAATCTGCCTTTGGATAATGCACAAAATGCTGCATCCGTTGAAAGTCATAATTTAGCTTCCGTTGAAAGAAGCAATGCAGCATCCATTGAAAGACAAAGTGCATCATCCGTTGAAGTTCATAATGAAGCATCCGTTGATCACAGTCTGTCAATGGATAATCAATTCACTTCATCAGTTGATAGAGCTCCCAATTCCTTTCAAAGGATCAGCAACTCAGGGGGAGTTTTAACCAATCAACATTCTATCTCACATCATGACAATACTGAGGCAACCTCATCTAGAGCTAATCTACCACCTCAAAGGAAATGGACCAAGAATCACCCTTTTGAACTGATCATTGGTAATGCTACATCTAAAGTGCAAACTAGAAGGGCTACTCAAGATGAATGTCTGTATAGTAGCTTTCTATCACAGGAGGAACCTAAGAGAGTGGAAGAAGCTCTATTGGATCCAGATTGGATTTTAGCAATGCAAGAGGAGCTAAACCAATTTGAAAGGAACAAAGTATGGAAGCTGGTACCCAAGCCAAAGAACAAGAGTTCTATTGACACAAAATGGGTATTCAGAAATAAGATGGATGAAAATGGCATTGTCATAAGAAATAAAGCCAGATTGGTTGCTAAAGGCTATTCTCAACAAGAAGGAATAGATTTTGATGAAACATTTGCTCCAGTTGCCAGACTTGAGGCCATCAGAATCTTTCTAGCCTATGCAGCCCATGCCAATTTCAAAGTCTATCAAATGGATGTCAAGAGTGCATCTCTAAATGGGGAATTGGAGGAGGAAGTTTATGTAAGCCAACCTCCAAGATTTGAAGATCCAAACTTTCCAGACTATGTGTATTATCTGTTGAAAGCACTCTATGGACTAAAGCAAACACCTAGAGCCTGGTATGAGACTTTGTCAAAATTCCTTCTAGATAATCATTTCACAAGAGGTAATGTTGACAAAACTCTCTTCTTTAGAAATGTTAATGGCTCTAAAATACTTGTTCAAATTTATGTAGATGATATTATATTTGGATCTACAGATGATAAGCTTTGTAAAAAGTTTGCTAAGTTAATGCAAAGTAAATATGAAATTAGCATGATGGGAGAGCTAACTTATTTTCTTGGTTTACAAGTTAAACAAGTTAGTGATGGAATTTTCATTAGTCAAACTAAATATATTTATGATCTTTTAAAGAAGTTTGACTTAATGGATTGTTCATCTGCAAAAACTCCCATGGCCACTGCCACCAAGCTTGAATTAAACAAGGCTGAAAAGTTTGTGGATATTTTAAGTTATAGAGGCATGGTTGGCTCACTTTTATATTTAACTGCTAGTAGACCTGATATAATGTTTTCTACATGTCTATGTGCTAGATTTCAAGCTGACCCTAAAGAATCTCACTTAGTGGCTATTAAAAGAATCTTTAGATATCTCAAAGGGACTCCAAATCTAGGAATTTGGTACCCTAGAGAGTCTGGTTTTGATCTAATTGGCTACTCAGATGCAGATTATGCAGGCTGTAAAATAGACAAGAAAAGCACAACTGGCACCTGTCAATTTCTAGGGAACAAGCTTGTGTCATGGTTCAGCAAGAAGCAAAATTCTATTTCTACATCAACAGCTGAAGCTGAGTACATTGCTGCTGGTAGTTGCTGTGCACAGATACTATGGACGAGGAATCAACTATTTGACTATGGTTTGATTGTTGACAAAATTCCAATATTCTGTGACAACACAAGTGCCATTGCCATTACTAAAAATCCAGTGCAGCACTCAAGAACCAAGCACATTGATATCAAGTACCACTTCATTAGGGAACATGTGATGAAAGGTACAGTGGAACTTCATTTTGTTCCAAGTGAAAAGCAGATTGCAGACATATTTACCAAGCCACTTGATGAATCAACATTCACAAGATTAGTAAGTGAGCTAGGTATGCTTAATTATTCATAAATTTATGTCCTCTATATAATCTGCATTGAAGCCTGAAATGAATTTGCTGCAAGAACAAAGTTGGCTTTAAGAAAGACCTATCCTATCAACTGATATTCCCTATCCGTTGAAAGCCAAAATTGTTCTATCAATGGATGTTCATTATCCGTTGAAAGACAAATACATTTCTGGTAATTTTATCCCTCAACGGATAAAATAGTGTTGGTCATCAACAGATAACTATTTACCTTATCCGTTGAAGTGTCACATCAGTTACTTTCAGTAAGTCACAGCCGTTGATTTCTTTACTTAACCATTGATACAGATATACACTATTGTATGTATTTGTATTAAAGGCAGTTTAGAATTTTTACAGTTTTATTTATTCTTGAACCACTGTAATTTACTTAAAAGTATCATTTTATTTATGTTTTAATTGAAGAAAGTATAAAAGCCCATTGAACTCTTATTTTCACTTTACGCTTTCTTACAATTTTCATTCTCCTTCTCTCCCAAAATTCTCAAGTTTTTCTCTGCAACCTCTACTCACAACAATGGCACCAGTAGTCAAAATTATGTCTCAAACATGATTTGTTTATGAAAAGAATAATTTCGTAGCCTTGGTTGAAAAGAATGAAGCCCATTCTGATTATCACAAGATGATGGACTTCATCAAAAACTGCAAACTGAGCTATGCAATGCTGGAAGCCCTAACCATCTACTGTGAGGTGATTGAGGAGATTTGGACAACTGCAGAGTTCAACTCCACAGATATGACTATTGCCTTCTCTCTCAAAGGTAAGGATTATTGCATTAACTGTGATGATATACATTCTTGCTTTAAGTTTCCTGAGAATAATGCCATAACACCATACACTGATAAAGATGTATCTGCTATGTTAGATTCCATAGGCTATGCTTTTGATTTTGCTAGTTTAGGTAGCATTAGAAGGAAAGGCCTTAGGAAAGAATGGAGTTTTCTTGGAGATGCCTTTATTAAGGTTTTCTCTGGGAAGATTAGCAATTTTGATGCCATAACTTCATCTCTTGTTAATATGCTTTATATGCTAGTTTCTGATAGGTACTTTAATTTTAGCAACCGTGTCATGCTAGAATTAGGTTCCAGATTAGGTAACAAAGCTAATAGACCACATACCATCTACTATGCTAGATTCTTTATGTTATTGGCTAACCATGTTACTGAAGGATTGGTTATATCAAATGAGAATAAGAAACTCAAATGCTGGGCACAAGAGAAAAGGGTCCTTGTAGACCTTTTGAGAATGAACCTCAACAGCCAGGTGCCATTGGTATTGTTGCTAATTATGAATGCACCACAGGTAAGTGAGGTAAACACTTCTATAACTCCTACTATTTCCAACCCCATTGTTTCTTTGCCTTCTAGTATGGCCATGGAATCTGTGTCTTTGTCCAAACAGGTTCCTACCAAAGCCACCAAAACTAAAGTTTCAAAACTCAAGTCAAAGAAAACTACCTCTGTTGTTTCTCAAAAGACAACAGTTGTAACAACTACCATAAACCCTGAAGGGAGTGAACAGGGTGTGAGTGGTGAGGAGAGGGGTAAACATCAAGAAACCCCCCAGGATAAGGTGGGAGAGGTGAGTGGTACCCAAGCCAGCCAAGCCACAGTCTCTCAAAAGACTGTGGTGGTTCAAAAGGAGTCTAACACATCCCTAGTTGCATCCTCCCAAAAGGGTGCAACTATTGAAAATAGTCCCCAACCAGGGACACAGACCAAAAGAGGGAGGGACACTGAAGCCACACATTCGCCAATTAAAGCCTTTTTAAGGAAGAAGAAGGCCAAGACCCTAGTTTCCACACAAGGGGCACACACAGCACAGATACATCCACCTGTATCTGTGCCTTCATAAATTCAGCTTGATGTGATTCCAGCAAATGTGGAGTCACAACCCCATTCTCTCATAATAGAAATACACCAATCATCAAACTCTCCATCACCCTCTCTGGATGTGGATATGATATTCACATCAATTCCTGATTCTCCCTCATTAAAACTCAGGGAGGAGCCCCACTCAAAACCTGATGATCATCATCTTATAGATGATTTGTTGGATCATCAGCCAATTCTTTCAGATATGGTTGAAGAATCTGTGTCACCTCACTTAAAATCAATTCAAACAGATTCAACAATTATGTCACTTTCTATATCTACATCTTTTCCTTCTTCAACGGATATCTCTCATCCATTGACAAGTGGTTATTCTTCAACGGATAAGTTTAACAACAGTTATCCGTTGATACCATCAGTTTCCACTTCAACGGATACTCCCTATCCGTTGATGGTCTCTACACACTTTACAGAAACAATTCCAACTGTAGAGGACATGGTTACTGTACAATCACTTTTAGGTTTTAGGGAAGGGAGTGATCTTTTGAGTGAGAGGCTGGGTTGCTCCCAGGCAAAAGGAGAGGTTGAGAGTCACCATATGCATGCTATTTCTTCCAGCATGGCAAAAATGAGTGAGGGGAGTGCCACCTTAGAAGGTGAGGGTGAGGGTGTGAGGGTGTGTGTGAGCCAGGGGGAGCCCCTGATGCAAGAACATAGATAAAATGAGAGAAAGGCAGGTACAGAAGCTATAAGGGGGGATCCAGCCATTGCTAGTGAGTCAATGAAAGTGGATGATGCAGAAAAGGAAAGATAATTTCAGCAACATTATAAAGCTGTAATTGATAACATTTCCTTGGATGCTGACACTTTTACTCATCCTGTTTCAACCTATCAATTATTGGCTGCTCAGGGCAATGTGGAGGCAGAACAGACTTTAAACATTGTGCACACTTCAGAATCTCTTCTCAGAGACAAAGCTGCTGTTAACAGGCTGCCTTCTCAAGCTGGTGAGCTATCTGAAGAATTTGGAGTAAATTCTAATGATGATGACTCTGATTCTTTGAATGAGAGCATGAACTTAGGGGGAGTAGCAGGCCCAAGTTCTGTTCCAGATCTTCCTGAATGGGCATGGGAAAAAGCATCAACACCAGGAGAGTTTGGTGTCACTTTGGTTAGACAAGTCATGACAATTCAGAAGGCCCTTCAGGAGACTACAGATGCTGGTACCAAGGCAATTCTTCAAGCTCATCTGGAATCTCTGCATCTCTTGCAGTTGCAGCACTTCAGACAGAATCTAAGTGTGGATGAGCTCAAGCAGGACATTGCTGATCTGAAATCCTACAATGCTGAGAAGTTGGATTCAGTCATACCTTATGGTACTATGCAAGATTTGTTGGGGAGACTGAGGAAAGAATCTGATGCTGACAAGAGACTGGCCAAATTGGAATCCAGAGTTCAGATCATTGAAGACTCTATGGTCACCATCCTTCAGAATCAACAAACTCAAACAAATCTACTCATGCAGCTGGCAAAAGCACAAGGCTTGACCCCTACCCTTGATGATAACAAAAAGGGGGAGAATAAAGGGGAAGGGGAAGGAGAGCCATCAACAACAGTTCAAATATCTCAAGTGCTAGTTCCTGCCATCACCACTTCTCCAATTATTCAAATCAAAGGAAAGCTTGATGGAATTGATCTAATCCAGATAGCAGCAGCTGAATTGCAAGTCAAAGAGCAAAGGAAGAAGATTGATGAAAAGATGCAACAAATTTTTGGTTCTACAACTTCTCAATCACAATCTGTGAAGCATAGCACAAAAGTGGAATCAATTATTATGGAGCTCAAGCCCGTAGGGAGGAATAAGGTTGGAGAGACTTCTTCCAAGGATGTGAAACCTATGGTTCTCAAGCCCAACAACAGATCCATTAAGGACTCTACAAAGAATCCTCTGAAAGAAGTGGATTTTCCTCTTCCAAAGGCTGATGAGGACAAGCTTTTGGGTAGAAGTATCACAAAGCTCAAAGAGACCATGGATGTGGCTGTAAGAAGGAACATGGCTATTATCTTCAGAGAGGGAAAGAGCATATGTGTGATGCAAGGACATCCCAAATTCTCAATAGCCAAGAGGGAAGAAACCAGAAGGTTAAAGGAAGAAGCCAAACAGCTAAAGGCTGACAAAAGAGCACAAGCAAAGCTTGAAAAACAGCTAAAGTCAAGTCAGGCTGAAGAACATAAAGAAATTGAAGACAAAAGTGAAGATGAAGCTATGGGGGACATGGTTGATACTGATATGGAAGAGAGTAGTAAGGAAAGAGAAGAATGGCAGAAAGGGAACAGAAAGAAGGCCAATGCAAAGAAAAAGATGGTAGATAAGACTGAAGAAACCCAATCAAAATCCAAACCACTACCCTCTATTCCTGAACCCATTGTGCCTGACCCCTTCATGAACATTCATGGTGAAATAATCATTCCTAAGGAGGAACCAATTGATTGGGACACCATCAAATTGCCCACCTTCTTAACCTCTTCTCCACCATCAAAGAAGCAGAAAAGAAGAATCAAATCAACACCCTCTAAAGCCTCAATCAAATTCACACAGAAGCCTAAGCCTCAAACCTCTAAGGATGATTATGTTCACATCTGTGACATAAAAGAATTTTCAGACATTGAACTCTATCTGGATGAGCTGGAGGAAGTAAGGGGAATAGCTGCCTACAGACAGCTACCAGAAAGACTAGTGTTCAAATACAAAGGAAGTGGGGAAAGAACTTGGCCTCTTTACAGAATTCTGAATGAAGGCTACTCTACCTTGATTAGAGTCTACTCAGCCATACAAAGGGATTCTGGCTTTACCAGGACTGCCAAGACTGAGATTCTCAACAAGATTGCCAACATAAGGAAAACTTGGAGGGAGCCCAATGCCTTGCCTAGAACATTACTCATTCAAGAAAGAGGAATTACAGTTCACAAATCACCTCATCTATTGATGGAGTTCAGAGACAACAAAGGAGTCAGAAGATTCTTCAAAATTGAAGATCAGCTCAAGATTGCCAGTAATGAAACTCTCAAGGATATGCAATCTAAGTTGGACATCAATGAAGAAGATGAAGCTGAATTCTACAGACAACTTCAACTTCAAATAGAGGAGAATGACAGAAGGCTAGGAAAGAAAACAAGGAATCAAAGGAAAAGAAACTAATCTGCTCAGGCTAAAGGAGCACCCTTGGAAACAATGTAATTCTTCAATTCCATCTCATCATACACATTTCTGTAGCACTTTTGAATTTCTGCTTTATTACAGTTTATATAGTTGTCAAGTGTTTTGTTATCATCAAGCTAAACCCAAATTTATGCCTACAGTTCTAAGTAGACATAAATAGGGGGAGATTGTTAGGAATATGTGTATTAGTTTGATGATAAGTTAAACAAAACACTTAAGTAGAAATCTAGTGTTTGTAGCCTCAACGGATAAGACCATCTTGGCTATCCGTTGAAGGAGTAGCTTTACTTAGCAATAAGTTTAGTATTGTAGCACATTTCATTATCTGGATTCAAGTTGTAATTCTTAGATGTTGTAGGAAATTATCAGTCATGTTGACTACTAGTGGATATGCAAATAGGAGGGCTAATTGTAAATATTTCATGCCTTGTAATTTTGTATAAGTGAAGAAGTATCAACTGATATTGAAGACCTTCAACGGATAAGAAATAAAGCTTCAACGGATGTCTCTAATGCTTCAACGGATAATATCCATCAACGGATGAGTGCTTCAACGGATAAAGACTTCAACTGATAATGCATCAACGGATAAAGCTTCAACGGATAAAGCCTCAACGGATAAGGCATCAACGGATGAAAGCTTCAACGGATGCTTAGTTCATTAGCAGTTGATAGTGACAATTCACAAGCTGACAGAGGCACATGGGTTGACAGAGACAAACTGGAATGTGGAAGCCTCTAGGAGGAATTAAGAAAATGCAGCATTTCCATTCTGATGTAAACAAGGAAGTATTCAAAGATCTACAGCCAAGCCTAAATTGCATTTGATAGAGAAATGAAGAAGAAACATGTGAAGAATCTTTTTAATTGTATTTTACAGTTTTGTCTTCACTTGTAAACTTGGTGATATATAAACCAAGTAGCACCTAGTAATTAGATAAGAATTTTCCTGAGCTGTTTAGAAATATCCAGAGAGAAAATCATCTAGTTTGTACTAGGAAGCAGTTGTGATTTAATTCTTTGAATCACAGATTTTCTGAAATAACACATCTCTGGTGGAACAACAAATCCACCAGAAAAGTTTTTAAGTTCTTTGTGTTCTTTATATTTGTGTTTGAATATATATCTGTCTGTATTAGCTTCAAGCAATTAACATAAATCTCATTGTTAGTCCACTGGGAATAACAAGATTTGCATGATTTTATTGAAATTGTGATATTTGTGAAATATGTTTAGCAAGATAACACGTTTTACAAGATATTTTATTTGCAGAACATAGATGGACTCCGAGGACTCCAATAAAAAAGTGGGCCACATAGAATTTTACTCAATAATTGATTTAGTAATTTATTTTACACTATTTACAAATATTTAAATCAAAATAAAAATAAAAAATGTAACTTACAAAGAATGTCTATAATACCGTACAACATGTTTAGGCTGCTCAAAAAGCCATGATACCAATTTTTACTTATGTTTTATACTCTATGAATCATTCAACAATTTTTTTGGCAGAAATTGCTTATCAGGTTTTAAATAGTACAAACTCTTAAAATTTGTGGTCAAATAATCTGAATGTACGAGGATTCATATTCATGTTCTTTCAACTTCATTAAGTTATAAACAAATGGCTCCTTAGTCAAATAATTACCCAACATATTGCATCTGAAAGTGAACAAACCGTAACTGAGACATTGAGACTGTTGATATAATATAAATGATAGTAATATGACTAGGATCCTACATTGAAATTGGATTCCATAGTGATGGATATAATTTCAAATTTCAAGTTTCATGTAATAATTTCATTTTATTAAATATATGTTAGATATACAAATGTCAGATATACATCAAATTTAAATTTATACTTCATTAGTATTAAAACTTCAATTATTTTATATTTTCAATGCCATTACAATCTATTACAGTTGAAAATCTAATTATCAAACTTTTGATTAAAATATAATTTAAAACTCATCAAATATTCGAAGATTTTCTTCGTAATATCATTATAGTATTAACTTTTCCGTTGGGCCAAGGAAGAAAGCCCAAGAGGGAGAAGACTTAGGAATAATGAATAAATTATATGGAAGGGGAAGCTAATAGGCACATCAGAAGAAAGCCCATTTCAAGGAGGTCCATTAAGGACCCCCTATAAATATGTAACACTTGCCCTACTAAAATGGAGTTGGATAATTTGATATTAATAAAGAGTATTTCATCTAAATACGATTCTATTAATATAATTCAAATATAATAAATGATATAAATAATACTAGGATCATCATTTGGTGCTAGAAGGAGCTCTTAGATTTGATATCCCAACGATGGTTGTTGAAGAAATAGATCCCGGAAAGGAAAAAGGAAAAATTATGGAAGTTCAAACCATCTCTAGATCTGATCCAACACTGCGACCAGACGAAAGCCATGGACCTTCAACCCTCCAACCGAAGCGTTTATTTTTGGCATGCGAAGACCTCCCACCAGAGGGATCCAGATAGCAGAAACAGCCTATCAAAAGGTGTAGGAAGCTCAACCTGGACACTCATATGTGTGTCTATACAGAGAAAGGAAAGCATGTCTTAGCCAGTGATGTTCATCTATACTTGCAGAAACTGTAACAAAGAAAGCACGAGAGAGAAATGTAAGTAGAGGGATTAGAAGGCTCAGATGAGGAACTGAAACTACTGAAGGACGAGACTCGGCGCCTTGAAGCGAACATCGAAAAAATTAGAGAGATACGACGTCTAAAATTGGAGTTACAACAAACCTCGATAAACCATGGAGAAGGCGGCGAACAAGAGGACTTCAAAGAACCGGGAGATGAAGATTATTACTATGATGAGAAGAAAGTCTCCGCAAAATCTATCTACTCGAGACCTTGTCGAACGAAAATGACTTCATCAAGAGGTACGTCACAAAGAATAGAGTCAACGGATACCATATCTTAAGAAGATTTCCTAAGAATGCAAGAGGAAATGGCTCAACTAAGAGACTTGGTACGTACACAATCGAGGTTCGAAACCCCAGCAGAAAGTCCCTTTGCTCAAAATATTGAGAAGGCAAAGATCGATGGAACCCTGAAAACTTCTGCTCTCGACCAGTTTGATGGATCCACAGACCCATCGGGCTTTTTAAACACTTTTAGTGGTCCAATGGACTTTTATGGTAACTCTAATGTAGCTCGTTGCCAATTCTTCTCCACATGTGTACAAGGCATCGCTTATCGCTGGTACAATAACTTTCCGTCAAGATCAATAGATTCTTGGACAACTTTAAAGAGAAAATTTCAGACAAGATTTTCAAGCAATTATAAAGGCGGTAAATTCACAGCCTCCTTAATAACAATGCATCAACGCCCTAGTGAAACTATGTGCAGCTACCTACTCAGGTTCCATGAAGCTATATCAGAAATCACTAACTTGGAAGAATCCCTAGCTATAAATTATCTGGCTGCAGGCATGGACAGTAGTCTCCATGTCATATTATTAGAAGTACTCATTGAGAAACATCCACAACATCTCTACACAACTTTTCAAATAGTTGAACATCGCATGACTCTTCAAGAGGCAGTAGGCAGTATAAGATCACCTCGACACTCGAATTAATATTATGACAGGAATAGGACTTACAGCCCCTCGGTCACCAAGAGCTAGAGCCAACAATACCAGTTATCCTAAACGGTTATCACCCCGAATGGAAACAAGATACGAAGAAAGATACTCCCCAAAATATCGAGATCGACCACAACAAAAACCTTACACTGATCAGAGGTCATACTCCGACCACCGATGGCAACCTCGTGATCGTCAATAAAAAGAATTCACCAAACTCACAGTTAATAAAGCCATAATCTTGGCTTTCTTAAAAACATAACATGACTCCCGACACCACGACCAATGAAGTTTACTGATCAGAGGTCATACTCCGACCACCGATGACAACCTCGTGATCGTCAATAAAAAGAATTCACCAAACTCACAGTTAATAAAGCCATAATCTTGGCTTTCTTAAAAACATAACATGACTCCCGACACCACGGCCAATGAAGTTTACTGATCAGAGGTCATACTCCGACCACCGATGGCAACCTCGTGATCGTCAATAAAAAGAATTCACCAAACTCACAGTTAATAAAGCCATAATCTTGGCTTTCTTAAAAACATAACATGACTCTCGACACCACGGCCAATGAAGTTTGGTCATCCTCCGAGCTCCCGCTACTGGGACTATCATGAAGATACTTGACACACCATCGAACGATGCTATCAGTTAAGCAACCTCATCGAAGCTAATATACGAAAATGACATTTTTTCACTACATCGAAGGTGAGGGTCATGATCAGCATGATAGGAATCGTGATGATCGAGTCATCGACGTGATACTTGGTGGTCACGCCGCTGGCGGTTTGTCAAACAATTCCAGAAAGTCATATGGTCGAGAGATATTTAACATCAACCTAGATTCACCAGAAAGGTCCAAACCAACTTTATATCTTGTTATCTCTTTATTAGATGACTATTTTGTACCAAGATTAAACATGGCCATCAGGAGGCACTCGTAATCACATCCAAAGTCGGCACGAATACCGTTAAAAAAAATTTTGGTCGATAATGGTAGTTCCGTCGACATCTTATATCACCATATTTTTGCGATATTGGATACAGGCGAAAGGAAATTAGAGAATACCCATTCACCATTATACGGGTTCACAAGCAATAAGGTGAAAGTGAAGGGTACAATAGATCTCCCCGTATTGTTTAGAACACTTTCGTGCCTAATTTGAAAATTTGTCAAATTTCATGTCATCGGCGTTTATTCTAGCCATAAAGTCATACTAGGCCGTACAAGAATTTCAGCACTCCAAACGATCACATCCATTCCCCACTTAAAAAATAAATTTCTAACAGAATTTGGTATAGGGGGAATGTGTGGAGATTAGGCTTCATCACGTCAGTGCTATCTAACCACCGTCATTCCAAAGAAACTAGAGTTAGGGGATCACCTCATCAATCAAGTAATGGAAATTGACTCAAATACAACCCTCGACACCCCGAAAGAATCAACTTGCTTGCCCGTTGGTGAAACAAAAAATATCGAAGTCATCGAAGGTTGTCTCGACAAAACTACCAAGATTGGCAAACATCTTTGTAGCGCCCCAAAATTCGGGGTCAGGAATCTCGGAGGCCACACCATCTAAACCACTACAAACCACATACCTCACACCACAATATATAAATACGTACACTTTACGACCCCACACTTATCACACACAAACACACACTTACAGGTTATTGTCTTGGAAACCGTAACCATTCATAACTAGAGTAATTCAAACCATAAAGTGATAATTATTACAACTCAAAAGTAATTAAGTCTTACCGGGGAGTAACCTTTAAGTAAGGCTAGTCCGTCGGCCAGATATACGTTTCTTGTTTATTACCTTGCATAAGTCATACTTATAAATAAGACGAACTAAAAACAACTGAAAACCAATCCAGCTTATTCGGACTACCTACGGTACAACGCCAAACAACCTACGGAACAGGTGGCCATTTCCTACCCGTTTCCTGGCTGTGGTTCTCATGGTAGGCATCTTGATTCACTGTTGTGTTGTGTCAATTTAAAAAAAAAACAAGTGTGAGCTATAATGCCCAGCATAATAATGTACAGTATGAAAATGACTATATGATAAACTTACGTAAAACATCATATATGATAATTACGTTTTATTCGAAAATAGTTTTCCTTGGTGATGCACACCTTTTATGAAAACAATCCTTTAGTGGATTTTATTAACCTGTGAATACCTTAATAGTAAACCCAGCACCTAGGCTTGGGTTACGGTATTGCATCACAATTCCAATTGGAAGAATAGGACACTCGTTGGAGCCACCGCATACGATGATCAGTCATAATATGATAATAGTAACCTTTTCTACTAGTAGAAGGATGACACCTTCGTATCCCGGTTATCACCCTTGTCGCATTCGGGCTACGTGTCCCATTTTGGGTATACACATACTTCACAAGTTCCTGAGTACACAGAGTACCTTCGTCTGCGGTACCTTTGGTAGTCCATCTAGCACACATAGTACCAGAGTCTACCCCTCCCATGTCCTTTTAAAAGAATTCTATCATATCTCGAGAACTCGAACCACATCGAAGTTCTCCAAGCGTTTTGCTTGTTGATAGAAATAGCTTATCTTACTAGGATATATATATATAGACGTACTTTCGAAATTTTCGGAGGAAGTACTAAGGATATGAGTTGACCGTTGTCAACAGATAATTAAATAAGGGGGAAAAGTTTCTCCTTGAAACTATATTCAAAATATTAAAATAAGTCGGGATAATATTCTCCGATGATCTGAAATTATTCGAATGATTTTCAAAAATAAGAAAGTATTTTAAATCCGGCTCTATGATTTTTAAATCATAAATAAACCTTTTAATAAATAATAAATAATTAAATGATAATCGATAAATAATTAAACCTCGAAGGAGTTTACCTTTAAAAGAATAAAAATAATATTCCTCAACTAATTTATGTTTAATAATTTAATAAACTTTAATATTTAATTGAGACTGAAGTAAATATTTACTGGAGAATACTTCTCCCTTATAAATGAATAGTAAGTAAATATTTTTTGTCCAAATGATAAAGTATAGTTGAGGGAATACGATCTTTGGAAATCGTTTTAATAAAAGTTCGAGGTGTCTAATATTTTGTAAGTGGACGTTGAGTCCCTTTAAAACGTACTACTATGGACTTGTAATCGTCCTATAATATCACCAGAATGATTCCTGGGTTTTTATCTTGAAATCCCGACTGACTCTCGGTCTTATTATAATATGTCACGCTTATAGCGGGATTAAACATTTCACGATATATACTTATCGTACAACATCGCTACATTATGCGAAAAATTCAATAACTACGTATCATGGCAAGCATGGTATTTATGCAAAGAAATAAAACAATCCTTTCACAACACAACAGTAAATGGAGTTGGGTTAGTAAACTTGCCTAGGTATCTCGAGGTGGAGAATGCTCTAGGTTCCGCTCGGAAATTTATAATCATAAACACAAGTCGTTTCGTTAGGTCCCGTTCTAATTTACGGCTACCCGCACTCATGCACTAATTATTATGCACCCTCTCAACTTATGTTATCCTTATTATTTCTTTAAGTCCTTATTCACATTATGGTTGCTTCCTTTTTCAAAGTATCTTAAGTCCATTTTCATTTTCGTCGTCGGCTCCGCTTATGGATTCTACGGTTTCTAATCGCGCGATCTCGGCTCCGATATTTTTATAAAATTAAAAATCATTATTTCCACTTGAAATTTTTATGGAAGTTAGTAAACTAAATATACTACTCTCTGTAAAATTTTCATGGTTTATGAACATTCTTAAGTCGATCCTTTATATTTTCAAAGTTCGTAATTCGGAGGAGTTTTTGTCGCGTAAATCACTTTTAGTAAAATGGCCATAACTTTTGATCCGTAAATCGGAATCAAGCGGTTCAAGCACCTAAACGATCCTTATAACATTGTATATCATAATAAAGGGTTATTTTTAAAGAAACTACAGATTACATCTTCGGGACTTTCTGCAGAAACTTAAAGTTATGTTTTGTTCGTTTTAACGAGATTACGGTTACGATCGGAGTTTTGTTTATGCCTTAAATCTTTATACTACCACCAACAATCAACATATCATCATCAACACACTAACTCTTCTCAAGAACATCATGTTCTTGAGGCAAAAATAATCAACCTTAAATCTACTTAGCTAAACATCAAGATTTCAACAATACCATCACTAAAACTAGGTTTACAACTACGTACTAAAAGGATCTTGAACTTAAATCTTAAATAAAGTTGGGTCAAAGATTTTTAC
The DNA here is from genome assembly GCF_009905375.1 of Apium graveolens. Taxonomy (NCBI): domain Eukaryota; kingdom Viridiplantae; phylum Streptophyta; class Magnoliopsida; order Apiales; family Apiaceae; genus Apium; species Apium graveolens. Next base: position 125,847,492 of record NC_133647.1, read on the forward strand.
CTTTATTTAGAGCTTGAGATGTGTTCTTGATGATGGAGAAGTCTTGGGAGTGCTTAGTATGGTTTTTGGAACCTAAAACAACCATTGAAATCAAGAAACCAGAGAAGAGTTACTATTCACACTATTCATTATCAACTTTCTTGATTTTATTTCACCCATCAAACCTTGATAAAAAGAGCTCAAAGATTTATATTACCTTATTTTTTTTGTTAGGAATCTTGAGAATTAATGGGAGGATTTATCCATGGCTAGAGCTTGAAGGTTTGATTTTGATTTCTTGGCTTGAAGAAGAAAATCCGAATGGAGCTAATGAAGAAGTGGGGAGAGAGTTTTTGTGTTTGTTTCTTTGTTGCTTCTTGGAATGATGTAAGTGATAGCTTGTGATATCTTATATTTATTTTTCATTCTCTAGTTTAGATACTAGGATTTTATTCTTTTTGCAAATCTTGGGGACAAATCTAACTAGGCTTTCTAGTTTACAAGCTAACTCATTTGTTTAGCCCTTTAGCTCACTATTTGCTTAGCCTTGGTTGATCATCCTATACCTTAGCTTACTATTTAATAAAGTAACCATGGTGACTTTCTTACCATGTTTAGCTAATGCGTTACGTTTATTTAATCGTTTACGTGTTCGCTCGGTCGCTTAAACGTTTTCGTAATACTTCCTTGTAAATGGTTCGCGACGTAATTCCTTTCATATTTATTTCTTATGTTTTGAATTACCATACTTTGATATAAATCCATAGGGTTTTAAATTCATAATTATATTGTGATTCCCTTAATCCTCGATGATTCGTAAATATGGTCATTTTTCAAAGTTCATTTTCTTCGAAAACTAATAGCGTTTATATACAGTTATTTGGTACGTATAATCATAATATCAACTCCAAAACTCATTTTCTCATGCACTACATAGTGTGGGCTAAAAAATTTTCCCCGTCCGTCAAAGTTACTATTCATTAAACGTTTTACAAGGTCTCAAAAATTTGAGTTATTACAGTCTTCCCCTCTAACAAGGATTCCGTCCCAGAACCAATTAGAAAATAAGTGGGGGTATCTATTCCTCATTGCGTCTTCAAGTTCCCAAGTTGACTCTTCGATATTTTGATTTCTCCACAAGATTCTAACCAGCTTCAGGGTCTTGTTCCTCAGCACTTGTTCTTTTTGGTCTATCATCCTTACTGGCTTCTCGATGTAGGTCAGGTCTGGTTGTAAGTCTACTTGCTCGTATTCTATTACATGCCATGCATCTGCATGGTACTTCCTTAACATGGACACATGGAACACGTTGTGCACTTATTGCAGATTAGGAAGAAAGGCGGGTTCGTAAGCTAGAGGTCCTATTCTCCTCAAAATTTCAAAGGGTCCTATGAATCGGGGACTCAGCTTCCCTTTCTTTCCAAATCTTATCACTCCTTTCCACGGAGATACCTTTAATAGCACTGAATCTCCTACTTCATATTCTCTATCCTTCCTGGTCTGGTTGGCGTACTTCTTTTGTCTGTCCTAAGCTGCTACCACTCTCTTCCTGATGAGTCCTACCATTTCCCTGGTCTGTTGGACTAACTCTGGTCTTATTATCTTGTGTTCTCCAACTTCATCCCAACATAGGGGAGAGCGACATCTCCTTCCATAAAGAGCTTCATACGGAGGCATTCCTATGCTAGCGTGATAGCTATTGTTGTAAGCAAATTCGATCAGGGATAAGTGGTCATTCCAATTTCCTTTAAAATCAATGGCACATACCCGTAACATATCTTCTAGGGTCTGAATAGTCCTTTCTCTTTGTCCATCAGTCTGGGGTGGTAAGCGGTACTCATGTTTAGTCCAGTGCCTACACATTCCTGGAAGCTTCTCCAAAATCGGGAATTAAACATTGGGTCTCTATCTGACATTATGGTTACAGGAACGTCGTGTCTCACTACAATTTCTTTCAAGTAAATATCCACCAGCTTGTCTACGGTGTACCTTTCGTTGATTGGTAGGAAGTGTGCGGACTTGGTCAATCTATCTATGATAACCCATATGGCATCGTGATTGGTCTTTGTCCTTGGTAGGCCTGTCACAAAATCCATGGCTATATGCTCCCATTTCCATTCCGAAATTTCCAGGGGCCATAATAGTCCACTATGTCGCTGATGTTCAGCCTTCACTCTGGCATGTCAAGCACTTACAGACCCATTCTGCTACTTCTCTCTTCATGTTAGGCCACCAATAATATTCCTTAAGGTCACGATACATCTTCGTACTTCCTGGGTGGATTGAATATCTGGAGTTGTGCCCTTCGTGCAGCAGCTCGTCCTTTAACTCTTGCACATTGGGAATCCAAATTCGGGATGCATACCTCATGATCCCCCTCTCGTCCTTCTCGGATCTCACTCCCTCACCGGTCAATGTTCCTCTTTCTTCACTCATCTTCTTTTCCTGACATACTCGTATCTTTTCAGTCAGTTCCAGCACTAGCTTAATCTCAAATAATCCTTCTATTTTTTTAACGGTCATCCTCACGTCAATTTCCATCTTCTCAAATTCTTTAATAAATTCCTCAGATGTCATTATCATTTTGACTCTTTCCTTCCTACTAAGGGCGTTAGCCACCACATTGGCTTTACCCGGGTGATACAAAATTTCACAGTCATAGTCCTTAATCAACTTTAACCATCTCCTATGTCTCATGTTCAGTTCCTTCTGAGTAAAAATATATTTGAGGTTCTTATGGTCCGTGTAAATCTCGCATTTCTCACCGTATAGGTACTGTCTCCAAATCTTCAGGGCAAACACTATGGCTGCTAATTCTAGATCATGCGTCGGGTATCTGCTCTCATACTCTTTCAATTGCCGAGAGGCATACGCTATAACTTTGCCGTGCTGCATAAGCACACATCCTAATGCTTTAAGAGAAGCGTCACTGTATATCACAAACTCTCCCTTTCCATCGGGAAGAGCGAGCACTGGTGCTGACGCCAGTCTCCTTTTCAGTTCCTGAAAGTTTTCCTCACATTTCTCTGTTCATACAAACTTTTCTGTCTTCCGGGTAAGTCTAGTCAGTGGACCGGCTATCTTAGCAAAATCTTGCATGAATCTTCAGTAATATCCTGTTAAACCCATAAAGCTCCTAACCTCTGTTGGGGTAGTTGGTCTTTCCCAGTTGGACACCGCCTCTATCTTGGCAGGGTCAACTAAAACTCGTTTTCTACTCACCACATGTCCTAAGAACCAAACTTCTCTTAACCAAAACTCACACTTTGAGAACTTGGCATATAATTTGTCATTCCTCAGGATTTCTAAGACTATCCTCAAATGTTCTATATGTTCTTGCTCTGTCTTTGAGTAGATTAGAATATCATCTATAAAAACTATCGAACATATATCTAGGTACCTTTTGAACACTCTGTTCATCAAATCCATAAAGGCTGCGGGTGCATTGGTTAGCCCAAACGACATGACTAAGAACTCATAGTGTCCATACCTAGTGCGAAAAGCAGTCTTTAGTATATCCTCAGGTTTGATTGTCAACTGGTGATATCCTGTCCTCAAATCTATTTTGGAAAAGTGCACAGCTCCCTTGAGTTGATCGAATAGGTCATCAATCCTAGGGAGAGGGTCCATATTCTTAATAGTCAGGTTATTCAATTCTCGATAGTCTATGCATAATCTCATACTGCCGTCCTTTTTCTTTACGAATAGTATTGGCGCTCCCCATGGCGACACACTGGGTCTTATCATTCCATTATCTAATATTCTTGCAGTTGAGAAGCTAATTCCTTCATCTCAATTGGGGCTAGCCTATAGGGGGCCTTGGATACTTGTGTCATTCCTGGTGCTAATTCTATAGCGAATTTTATTTCTCTGTCGGGTGGCAACCCTGGTAAGTTCTCTGGAAACACATCCTCGAATTCGTTCACTATGGGTATGTCCAGTATATTAGGAACTTCCTTCTTGGTATCTACCACATAAGCTAAATAGGCCTCGTTACCTTTCTTTAACAATCTTTTTACCTGTAGCATGGTCAGAAATTTTTTGGGTCGGTCATTGCCCTCTAAACACTACTTCTTTTCTATTTTGCGCTCTTATCTTTACCTTCTTCCGTTCACAATCTATTTGCGCTCCATTACTGGATAACCAATCCATTCCTAAGATTACATCAAATTCTCCTAACGCAAATGGGATTAGGTCAACTTCGAAGACTCTTCCATCTAATTTCAACTTGCATTTGGAGTGTACTTGATTTACATGAATTATTTCTTTGTTTGCTATTTCCACTTGTAATACCTCACATAAGGGTATAGCGTTAAGTTTTAACTTTTTAGCAAAATCTTGAGATATAAATGACTTGGTTTCCCCAGAATCAAATAGGACATTGCATGTTCAGAATTTAACAGAAGGGTACCTGCTATCACTTCAGTGTTTCAGACAGCATCCTGAACGGTCATGTTGAAGGTCCTAGCAGCTGGGGCTCGGTTGGATGCAGCTCTGCTCATCCCTGAGACTGGGGGCTTCAATGTCGGGCAATCCTTCCTCATGTATCCTACCTTCCCACATTGGAAACACGTCACATTGGGTCGGGTGCAGTTGTTGGCAAGGTGTTCGATTTGGTCACATCTGTAGCATTTCAGAGGGGCTCTCGCCTGGGTACACACTCCAAGGTGTCTCCTCCTACAGGTTTGACACTGCGGTATTGGGGCACGGGGTTGGCTATAAAATGTTTCCCTAGATTGTCCGCCGCCCTGGCCAACACTCTCACTTGGGGCCTTTCTAAATCCGGGGTCTCGCACAGGTTGGGACACCACTCCCCTGACGAACCTGCTCGGAAGGCTTCTGTTCCCGATTCCTACTCCTCCTCCTCCACCTTGGCTTCCTATCTTCCTCTTCCTATTTTCCTTTTCCTTCACACTCTGCTCACTGCCAGCTTCAACAATCGAGGCTTTCTGTATTAAGGTGGCATAATCCGTCAGCTCTAGTACTGCCACTCGGTTCTGAATCCACGGTTTCAGACCAAGTTGAAACCTTCGCGCTTTCTTCTTTTTGGTATTTATGAACTCAGGCACAAATCGGTATAGCTCGGTAAACTTGGCCTCATACTCTGCCACGGTCATCTTATCCTGTTTCAACTCTAGAAACTTAATCTCCATCTGGGTTTCTATGAACCTAGGGAAATACTTTTCTAAGAACAGTCGGGTAAATCTATCCTATTGAATCACATCATCAGTCTCTAGGTTTCGTTTGGACTCCCACCAATAGTTAGCTTCTCCTTTCAGCATGTAAGAAGCGAAAATGCTCTTGTATCGTTCCTCTACACCTAGTATCTCGAAGGACTTTTCTATCTCTTTGATCCAGGCCCGTGCTTTAACGGGGTCGGCAGATCCTAGTAACTCTGGGGGTTTGAGAGATTTGAATGCCCTGAAGGCAGTGGCTGCAGTCTGTTGGGCACCATGCGGCTGTGGTGGAATGGGCCGTTGGTTCAGATTTGCTCTTAAAATTTCCATAAACTCATTCATGGGGTTCCCTCCCTGATGGGTATCCTCATCCTCTTCTTCTACATATTCTTCCTCATCATATTCATTATAGTCTAGGTCCTCTTCACTTTCTTCATTCACTATAGGGTCAGGTTCATTCCGTTGTTGGTTAACAGATTCTGCGGGCTGTGCCCTGGTTCCTTTTTTACGGGGTGGCATTGTTCTGATAATGAAAATTTGTCAATATAGTTGTAATTATTTTACAGTTGGATTAATTTATTCGTATGTAAGCATGTCATCTATTATCTAGCATGTTTTTATTAGGTGAAACAATATGGAAATCTATTTCTAAATAACTGCTAGATATATATATCATAGGGTCTCCCACTTATATCTGGGGGACAAAACAACTAACCAAGTTCATACATGCCTTGATTATAATACATCATTACTTGTCCTGAATACAGAAATACAAATACATAAGTCGTGCACCCTGAAGGGCTAGGAACGTTATCTACTACTAGCTATCCTATCAAAATTGGTGACAAGTCACCCAGCCTTCTTCAAGGTCCATAATTAGTCGCTAGTCCCTCAGTCACTGTCACTACGCGTGAGGTCACACACCCTCCTCATCGCTCCTGCCAACATCAGCTCTGCATCAACTACCGGGATGTATCCTCCAATCACCATCATCCTCATCTGAACCCGGGTACGGAGCTCGATCCCATCAATCTCTCTACGGGCTATGGCTGGGGAAGCAGCTCTGAAGTCCCCTGGCTATCCTAGTCTGATGGCTCTCACAGCTGTCAGTTCCTGGCGTAATTCCATAATGCGGGCAGATGCCGCAGTGATCTAAGTGTTAAGCTGAGCCACCATCCAGTCGGGTACATCTACATGTATGATCGTCGGGGGTGGTAGAGGTGAGTCTGGGTCGCTAGAGGATATGTCATAAGCCTCGTAGATCTGTGCATCCATCCCATCCTCCTCATCATCATCAGTATAGGGCAAAGGGCTCTGCATCCCTGGGTGTGGTGTAGGAGAGCGAATAGTCGGGAGAGGGTACATCTCTACATCCCTCCATCCTAAGTCATCTCCCTGGGGCATCTCAACGTCGTCAACTACGGGGACAGGAAGGTCAGTCTCCTCCTCCGGGGCATCCTCAGTAGGGTCATCATCTGAGTCATCAATGGGTGGGTCCTCTGGCTCGGGAGTAGGGTCACGCTCAGGAACCATAACATCATCAACAGGGTCAACCTCCCTCATAGGCTCCACTGGTACCTGAGACAATAGGCAAAGTGTTACTAACTTGGAGTCAGAATTCCCTTGAGGGTTAAAACTGTCAAGACTACCCATGTAGCCCGACGACGAACTCGACTTGAGCTGTGATTGATTATTTCATTATTCCTATGTCTACGTAATTTATATCCTATCGTTTCCAAGATTTGATAACCTAAGGCTCTGATACCATTTCTGTGGCCCCCCAAAATCCGGGGTCAGGAATCTCGGAGGCCACGCCATCTAAACCACTACAAATCATATACCTCACACCATAATATATAAATACTCACACTTTAAGACCTCACACTTATCACACACACACACACACTTACAGGTTATTGTCTTGGAAATGAACCATTCATAACTAGAGTAATTCAAACACAAAGTGATAATTATTACAACCCAAAAGAATTAAGTCTTACAGGGGAGTAACCATTAAGTAAGGGTAGACCGTCGGCCAAATATACGTTTCTTGTTTATTACCTTACATAAGTCATACTTATAAATAAGCCGAACTAAAAACAACTGAAAACCAATCCAGCTTATTCAGACTACCTGTGGTATAACGCCAAACAACCTACGGAACAGCTGGCCATTTCCTACCCATTTCCTGGCTGTGGTTCTCATGGTAGGCATCTTGATTAACTGTTGTATTATGTCAATTTAAATAAAACAAATGTGAGCTATAATGCCCAGCATAATAATGTATCGTATGAAAATGACTGTATGATAAACATACGTAAAACATCATATATGATAATTACATTTTATTCGAAAATAGTTTTCCTTGGCGATACACACCTTTTATAAAAATAATCCTTTAGTGGATTTTATTAACTTGCGAATACCTTAATAGTAAACCCAACACCTAGGCTTAGGTTACCGTATTGTATCATAATTCCAATTGGAAGAATAGGATACTCGTTGGAGCCACCGCATACGATGATCAGTCGTAATACGATAGTAGTAACCTTTTCTACTAGTAGAAGGACGACACCTTCGTATCACGGTTAACACCCTTGCCGCATTCGGGCTACGTGTCCCATTTTTAGGTATACACATACTTCACAAGTTCCCGAGTACACAGAGTACCTTCGCCTGCGGTACCTTTGGTAGTCCATCTAGCACACATAGTACCAGAGTCTACCCCTCCATTGTCCTTTTAAAAGAATTATATCATATCTCGAAAACTCGAACCACATCGAAGTTCCCCAAGCGTTTTGCTTGTTGATAGAAACAACTTATCTTACTAGGATATATATATATATATGTACTTCCGAAATTTTCGGAGGAAGTACTAAGGATGTGAGTTGACCGTTGTCAAAAGATAATTAAATAAGGGGGGAAAAGTTTCTCCATGAAACTATATTCAAAATATTAAAATAAGTCGGGATAATATTCTCCGACGATCTGAAATTATTCGAATGATTTTCGAAAATCAGAAAGTATTTTAAATCCGGTTCTATGATTTTTAAATCATAAATAAACCCTTTAATAAATAATAAATAATTAAATGATAATCGATAAATAATTAAACCTCGAAGGAGTTTACCTTTAAAAGAATAAATATTATATTCCTCAACTAATTTATATTTAATAATTTAATAAACTTTAATATTTAATCGAGACTAAAGTAAATATTTAATGGAGAATACTTCTCCCTAATAAATGAATAGTAAGTAAATATTTCGTATCCAAATGATAAATTATAGTTGAGGGAATACGATCTTTGGAAATCGTTTTAATAAAAGTTCGAGGTGTTTAATATTTTGTAAGTGGACGTTGAGTCCCTTTAAAACGTACTATTATGGACTTGTAATCGTCTTATAATATCATCGGAATGATTCCCGGGTTTTTATATTGAAATCCCGACCGACTCTCGGTCTTATTATAATATGTCACGCTTATATAGGAATTAAACATTTCACGATATATACTTATCGTACAACATCGCTACATTATGCGAAAAATTCAATAACTACGTATCATGGCAAGCATGGTATTTATGCAATGAAATAAAACAATCCTTTCACAACACAACAGTAAATGGAGTTGGGTTTGTAAACTTGTCTGGGTATCTCGAGGTGGAGGATGCTCTAGGTTCCGCTCGAAAATCTATAATCATAAACACAAGTCGTTTCGTTAGGTCCCGTTCTAATTTACGGCTACCCACACTCATGCGCTAATTATTATGCACCCTCTCAACTTATATTACCCTTATTATTTCTTTAAGTCCATATTCACATTATGGTCGCTTCCTTTTTTAAATTATCTCAAGTCCATTTTCATTTTCGTCGTAGGCTCCGCTTACGGATTATACAGTTTCTAATCACGCGATCTCGGATCCAATATTTTTATAAAATTGAAAAATAATTATTTTCACTTGAAATATTTATGGCAGTTAGGAAACTCAATATACTACTCTCTGTAAAATTTTCATGATTTATGAACATTCTTAAATTGATCCTTTATATTTTAAAAGTTCGTAATTGGTAGAAGTTTTTGTCGCGTAAATCGCTTTTAGTAAAACGGCCATAACTTTTGATCCGTAAATCGGAATCAAGCGATTCAAGCACCTAAACGATCATTATAATATTTTATATCATAATAAATGGTTATTTTTCAAGAAACTACAGTTTACATCTTCGGGACATTCTTCAGAAACTTAAAGTTATGTTTTGTTCGTTTTAACGAGATTACGGTTACGATCGGAGTTTTGTTTATGCCTTAAATCTTTATACTACCACCAACAATAAACATATCATCATCAACACACTAACTCCTCTCAAGTACATCATGTTCTTGAGGCAATAACAATTAACCTTAAATCTACTTAGCTAAATATCAAGATTTCAACAATACCACCACTAAAACTAGGTTTACAACTACATACTAAAAGGATCTTGAACCTAAATCTTAAATAAAGTTGGGTCAAAGATTTTTACCTTTATTGAGAGCTTGAGATGTTTTCTTGATGATGGTGAAGTCTTGTAAGTGCTTAGTATGGTTTTTGGAACCTAAAATAACCATTGAAATCAAGAAACCAAAGAAGAGTTATTATTCACACTATTCATTATCAACTTTCTTGATTTTATTTCACCCATCAAACCTTGATAAAAAGAGCTCAAAGATTTATCTTACCTTATTTTGGTTGTTAGGAAGCTTGGGAATTAATGGGAGGATTTATGCATGGCTAGAGCTTGAAGGTTTGATTTTGATTTCTTGGCTTGAAGAAGAAAAGCCGAATGGAGCTAATGAAGAAGTGGGGAGAGAGTTTTTGTGTTTGTTTCTTGGTTGCTTCTTGGAATGATGCAAGTGATAGCTTGTGATATCTTATATTGATTTGTTATTCTCTAGTTTAGATCCTAGGATTTTATTCTTGTTGCAAATCTTGGGGACAAATCTAACTAGGCTTCCTAGTTTACAAGCTAAACCACTTGTTTAGCCCTTTAGCTCACTATTTGCTTAGCCTTGGTTGATCATCCTATACCTTAGCTTACTATTTGATAAAGTAACCATGGTTACTTTCTTACCATGGTTAGTTAGTGCGTTATGTTTATTTAATCATTTACTCGTTCGCTCGGTCGCTTAAACGTTTTCGTAATACTTCCTCGTAAATGGTTCGCGACGTAATTCCTTTCGTATTTATTTCTTATGTTTTGAATTACCATACTTGGATATAAATCCGTAGGGTTTTAAATTTATAATTATATTGTGATTCCCGTAATCCTTGATGATTCATAAATATGGTCGTCTTTCAAAGTTCATTTTCTTCGAAAACTAATAGCGTTTACATACACTCATTTGGTACGTGTAATCATAATATCAACTCCGAAACTCATTTTCTCATGCACTACATAGTGTGGGCTAAAAAGTTTTCCCCGTCCGTCAGGGTTACTATTCATTAGACATTTTACAAGGTCTCAAAAATTCGAGTTATTACAATCTTCCCTTGGGTCTAAAAGCAGAACTCACATCTCTAATTCGCGAATTCGAAGATATTTTTGCTTGGACTCCTAACGACATGCCAGGGATCCCAGAAGGGATAGGTCGAAACTCTCTCCACATCAACCCTGCTTTAACTCATATCCGTAAAAAAAGCGGCTTTTCTCAAGATAAAAATGACTAGCCATCAACGAAGAGTTAACTCGACTTCTCGAAACTAAATTCATCGAACCAACGTAATTCCCTAATTGGGTCGCAAATGTTGTCTTAGTCAAGAAAAGCAACAGAAATGGAGAATATGCATTGATTACTCCAATCTCAACAAGGCATGCCCCAAAGATTCTTATCATATCCCAAACATTGATCAAAATGATTGACGCGATGGCTGGACATGAACTCTTGTCTTTCATGGATGCTGTAACATCCCCCAAATCTGGGGTCGAAATTGGGTGTCACCAAATAACTTTAAACAATATAAATATGTATATTAAAATAAATATACAGATGACCCCTCAATTCTAGATCGTTTACAGGTTATGGTATGAAATAAGAATCTGAACATCTAAATTTCTATAACACTAATTCACATTTTATTACCTGTTTTCCAACTTCCTCGTCTTATTCACTCTGACATTTCCAACTTCCTGCAGCTGGGATCTCTACATTTTTTCTGCCTATTGTGAGATTTTTACTTTTTTTCCTCATGTTATATTGACAGAAATAAGAATTAACAAGGCAAGACTGAGCCAAAAACGCCCAACAAGTATCTTAATTAGTTTCCAGGTATCATTATCAAGAGAAACTCTTAGAAAAAATCTTTAAATGATTGTATAAACATATTTATTTTAACAATTGAGCGAATAAAACATCGACCCTTATCACCCTTCAATCATTAAAATCAAAATCAACGAACATTCACTGCTTCATCTCTTGAATCAATTCTTTGTTTTGTTTTGTAATTATGAAACTTTCAAAGAAAGAATGTCGTTAATGGCGATCAACAATAAATTAGACTGCACACTAGAACCAATATATGTACTATACTCTGCTGATCATTCAAAATATAGCACAGATCTATGCCCATCCGCATAGACCCACCATCATATCGGGTACCCAGCCATTTTGACCTAATAAATCATAGGGTCCAGTCCATCCCTGGCCCTTAGGGTCCAGTCCATCTCTAGCTCTTATCGTAACCATCAAATCCGTAGAGTATTTTGATGCTAAATCAGTTTGATTAAAACATCATAATTCAGGGTTCGCAAATAACCCAGAATAATAGGTATTTGCATCAAGAGATCACACTTCATAATAAAAGAACAAGAGATACTTGCATAATCAAGATTTATTGCAGCAAAATATAAAACATTTAACTATTCTGAATTTAGAATAGGGAAGAAATACTTGCCTCCATTGATCCGCTTTTTAACTTTCAATCACCATTCTATGTTCACCTCTATTCTGTATCCACTTGTCTCATTTACCACACATAATCAGGCTTTACTTTCACTATCAGTGTTTGGGTTTGAATGCCTCGAACTATGTGTATATATCATAAAAGATACTATTTCAATTAACCGACAATATTTAATTGTCTAGTCTATACATTTATCCTTATCGTCTACCCACCCGATAATAACAGGTAAGGATCACATTTAATCATATAAAGTTTAAAAGACACGTGGACTCACAATTCATGTAACACGTAAACACATAAGGAACGTATCACATAATTTATATAACATATGATTCAGTTCATCAAAACATTTGACTCGATATGTTTAGAATTGAAATTGAGTTGAAATACGATGTTGCAATAGTTACGAGACTCGAGAACGTTTAAAAATTCAAGAGACCTTTCTAAACAAAATATTTTATGTTTCGAAAGTATTTTTAACAGAAGCCGAAAATTTTTCTGAGTCTTGACGCATTCGTTTCATATTAAACAGACAAATGATCTATTAATTATGAATATAATAAGAATAATTCAATTAATATTAATACTAATTGAATTTTAAATACCTTTATTTCATTTTTAAAAGATCAAAATGATTTTTAAATCATTATTTGGCTTAATTATAAATAATCATATTTTATTTAACTATTTACAGATAAAATTAATTATTTAATTGAATTAGTTAATTAATTAAATTAATAAGTAATTAAATCAAATAAATTATAAATAATTGAATCAAATTTAGAATTTATGGAATAATAAAAAAATAATTTTCTAAAATTAAAATAACTTGGTTAATTATTTAAAATGATTGACTAAATTAATTTTGTATTTAAAATCAATTTATTTTAGAATTTAGAAATGATTTTTGAAATAGTTTTGATTGAAAAAATCCAGAAACAGGTTCTTGGTTTTGGAATACAGCGGGAATGAATCGAACGCTGGGAGTTTGGGGAACAGTGACTGGAAAACTCAAGAACACTGCCGGAAAACTCAAGAATCCGGCGACAGCCGATTTTCCGGCCACGATCCGTTTTGGCCCAAAACAGTTCAATTCCATCTGTTTGTCTGCACGGTTACTGATAAGGATAAATAAATCATGATTGTGTAATTAGATATTACAAGATGTGGGCTGCTAGGCCCAATAAGAAGATGTATGACATTCAGACCAAAAAGGTCAACACATTGATCAGGCCTGATGGACCAGATCAGGGCTGATGGAACAAAGAAGGACCAAAAACCCTGAATATTAATTAATTTTGTAATTAGTTAATAAGGGAAAAATCAGCTATTGAGAAGAGTCCCGATAAGGACATAAATCTTTGCAGATTAACCTCAAAGGGACCTAGAAGGATAAGGAATCAGTTTCCTACTATTTAGGACTCCAAAGTCCATTCTAATTCAGAGACTTGATCACCAAGTCTCCTATACCAAGTCCAATTCAAGGACCACCAACGTCTATATAAAGGGTCTCACCCCTCCCATCAGAACTACATTTTTTGGCTTGATTCTCTAATTCACAGAGATACGTAGGCATCTCGTAAAGGCGGAATTAAGCTACGAAACACGAGAGCAGCCATTAAAGGCCTTGAGCTCCCGAACCCTAGTAATAAATACAGCAAATAATAACCTCAATTTTTTATCCATAACATTTGGCGCCGTCTGTGGGACAAGCACAACAACCATGGCGAGAACACGGAGAATAGTTAGAGCATTTGAAGGAGGAACACCAACGGGGACAACCCAAGTGATTTCTTCAACTGTGGAGGTGCCTCCTCACTCAACTTATGCAACCATGCAAGGAGAAGCCTAGATAGGGGCAACTGAACCTCAGCCACAAGGGACGGTTCCCTCGGCTACTCAAGTTATGAATCCTCAAGTTCAACAAGTACATGCACCTGTGAATTCTTGTGACGGCCTCAACCCCGGGGTCAGGAGTTGACGTCATCAATAACAATATTAACAACCTAACATAATCCAACTCAACATTATTATATAAACACAACCCCTTTTTCCAAGATCTTTTCCAGGTTTAAGTATGACTTAGGTTACAATCATCACAAAACCAACTTATTAAAAACAATCCAAATAATACTATCCTTGTTCAGCAACTCAACAGACCCGCTTGGGTCCAACAGAACTACCTCAGAGGAGCCTGACACGGAAGGAACTGGAACTCTGCCCTGACTACCATGGGAGAATCCCCTAGGCATCTGCAATACATATATAAAACATTTTGCAAGGGTGAGCAATCAATTGCTCCACAGTACCACTATATGAATAATAATAAAAAACAATTTATGATAAACAATTATACGAACAGAAATCATAACTTGCTAGAAAACAAGTAAAACATGTATAAACTGTATATCAAAACTAGCATGCTCTGGAAAACCAAATCATCAGTTGTGTGTTGTGCATAAATATCAATTTCAATTTTAGCATGCTTCTTTCATTTTCAAATCTTTCGTCCCATCGCAGGACCCATAAAACCATTTGTCCCGTTACGGGGACCCAAAATCATTTGTTCCGTTACGGGAACCATAAAACTTATCCCATCACAGGATCTATAAAATTTGTCCCATCACGGGACCTATAAAACTTGTCCCATCACAGGACCTTTAAAACTTGTCCCATCACAGGACCTATAAAACTTGTTCCTTTCCGGGAACCTCAAAATGACTTGCTCAGATATAAAAGTATTGGATGATCCCTGGTGAGACAGCTGATCAGGCTATCCTATGAAACTTGTTCCGGAACTCAGAGACTAGCTAGGTCTCTGTCACACTGGGCTAGTGGTTATAATAGGGTGCGCAACCACTTCGCCTCTTACGCTAACTTCCAGGCCGTTACGGGCCTTCTGCGCACACTCATCCAATTATCTGATCATTTTTATCCAGTTTTCCAAACCACTTACCTATCTCTTGTCAAAACAATTATAACACATCACATTTTCCAAAACATTTTCATTTTATTCAAAATTTTAGAGATATG
Source organism: Apium graveolens (assembly GCF_009905375.1). NCBI lineage: Eukaryota > Viridiplantae > Streptophyta > Magnoliopsida > Apiales > Apiaceae > Apium > Apium graveolens. Next base: position 125,862,621 of record NC_133647.1, read on the forward strand.
CATTTTCAGAAGTTACTTTTCCCCCAAAACCAAGTCAACGAAACAATTTGAAACCTAGGGGATACGTAACTTAAATCGTTTTGTTCCACTACGAGAATAAAACAACATTATATTCATATATGTTGAACCATAAAGATATGGTCAGGGGTACTTGCCTTGCAGAGCTTTATAAATAATATCGATTGACCTTGAGCCGACACGAACGCGCATGCTTTATCGCCTAACCACTGGATTACCCTGGCTTCGACTTCAATACTCAGGTCCTTTGATTGGAACCTTACTGAGCTCGTCGACTATCCACTAGATTATCCCACGCCAACTCTTGGGCTTTCCGACTAGCACCTACAAAGTCGAAACAACCTAACTTAGACCTTTGATTATGCTTGACATATCCTCGCTAACAATCTACCCAAACGTTAACAAAACCTGACTCGTAACATACTTCATATAATAATACACGTATCAATTAGGGTTCACATCTTCGAAAGTCGGTTCGGTGTTCATTTTCTGAAATAGGTATATTTATCCTTTTATGAAATTAGGGTTATCGATTTTTGTAAATTATTTCATTACAACACATCATCAGATTTCGTATAAGGTACGTACATATAACCGATCGACGTCCCGATAGTCATTGGGTACGGCCTCGTATTTCCGTAATTTAATTTTCGGGAAATCGGGCAGCACCTCCTTTATTTATCGGACTACCCGTCGAACATCCCGACGTCCAAACAAACACAACTACAATCAATCGCAATCCAAACCCAACCACCGATTTCAGCCATCAATATCAGTCCCAGAATTCTCAATTATCAATTAAATATAATTACTAATTATTAGTCGTGTTTTATAATTTTAATCGCATTTTATAGTTTTATTCGTAATTCGCATTTTAAATCGTATTTTGTATTTTAAATTGTAGGACTCAGATTGCATCATCATAGTCCACCGTCGGCTCACCGAGGCTCATCGCCAACGGCGGTAAAATTCACGGGTTTCCATTTATCGGACATCCTTCGTGACTTTTACCGATTAATTACTCTTTTATTATTACTATTTCCGCACAAAGTATTAATATTATTTCATAAAACTTGCTTAATCAATTTGTGCAGAAAATTAAATAATAAAATAATCCCCACAGCACAGGCACGCGCGTGTGCACATCACCGGACGACGAAACCAATCACTGCCGGGAAAAAAGAAAAGAACGGGCGGCAAATAATCACAGAAACGGGTCAACTCACACATCAATCCTCCACCCAACTGACATATATGCATACAATATGTATACACACATCAATTAATCAGAAGATTGAAGCAAGTAACAACTGTGTATAAGGGTACACAGCACGTGCCACCACCGTTGCCTGGCCGGAGAGCCGGCGGCAACAGGGCGGTCATAATAGTAAAGAAAACCACAGACTGAAGCTTACCAAGAACAGAGGAAAGAGAACAATCAAGAAGAGATCAAGAGTGAACACATAAATTACGCGAGAGAAGAGAGACGGGGGGGGGAGGATGAAGAACAGGGATGAAAGGGGGGGGGGTTTGGGGTGGTTGTATATATTCATTTATTCTGCTATTGCCCCGAATCAATAAATAAGACACGTAGAAACAATATGTGTCCAATAATATAACTTCGCCTGAAATTTGCCGTTTATCGATTAATCGCGTAGCCAGATAAGTTTCTAAAATTACCAAATAAAAGTTAAAACCTTCGGTATAATTAAAAACTAACAAATTAAATTTTCTCTAACTTTTAAACAAATTTTGAAACACAACTCGCACCTGAATTCTACAATTAACGAATTGAGTTGCACTTAAAACAAATTTATAAAATCACGCAAATAGTCTCAAAATGTTACAAATATCCCGAAGTTTATAAAAACATAAATTTTGATATTTTAAAAATAATTTATGAAACGCAAGTTATACCCGCTTTTATCCATTAAACGAATCAACGCGCGGTGAAATTAATCCCAAAAATATTTTAAAATTCTCAGAATATTCCCAACTTAAATAAATATGAGTTTCATAATTTTTAAAGAATTCTGGAATTAAATCGGATTTTATAAATAAATAAAATCAGAAAATCATACAAGACTAAATATTTGATGAAATATTGATTTCTCAATTTTAAAAACTCCTAAAAATAATTAATAAAATTATGATGCCATAAAAATGATTTTAGAGATAACCCAAGTATTTATGGAAATAAATCCTGAATAAAATCACCTTTAAATATAAAAGTGACACAACACAACTTCACAACAAATTACACAATTAATACACGAACACCAACAATCACACATATTTAATTAAAATATTAACAAAAATAATATCCAGCTGACAGAACCCACAGACCTATTTTATTTATGCAATTATTTAATAATTACACATTTAAACAATATATAAAAATATACGAGTCGTTATAATCTTCCCCCCTTAAAAAGATTCTATCCTCAGAATCTGATTTTTAACCAAACAAGTGAGGATATTTGTCAAGCATATCTGATTTTAACTCCCAAGTAGATTCTTCTACTCGAGGATTCATTTAAAGCACACTCACTAAGGATATAGACTCATTCCTAAGGACTCACTCATAACGATCTAGGTTTTGGGTCGATCATTCCACGCAAAACAATTTGGATGAGAGTCAATTGGCTCCTACTCAACGACTTGGTTCGAATTAAGAACATATCGCTTTAATAATGACATGCAGAACACACTATAAATTACTGCAACTGTAATGACAATGCTAACCCCTGAGCATTTCATCTATCTTCCTCGATACCTCCAACATTACATATATTTAGGGCTCAACTCGCCTCTTCTAATCAGACCTAACCAATCTCTTTTTCGATGCAAATCGGTCTTCTTTCTTTGTCCATCCCAAGCTGCGTCAACTCCTTTTCGAATCAACACCACTACGCCCTTGGTGCGCTGAAATTACTCAGGATCTAATAACATTTCTACTCCCACTTTCTCTCAATAGAGGGGAACTCACACTTATACTCACACAGGGCTTCGCAAGGTAGCATTCCCCCACTAGAATGATAACTTGGCCATTCGTCTACGGATGATAGATGGTACTCATATTCAACTTAATTTCGAAACATTCGAACACTTCTTACTCATTTCCATCCATTAAGACTGGAAAATAATTTCATATCTTCACTTCTTCTCACCTTTAGGTATTTGGACTTTACATTCCACTCTTTCCAATTCTTTTGTTAACTCCTTAGTGATCTTAATCACATTCAACCCTTTCATTGTGCAGGGCACCTGTTACTACACCGACTTTGCTTAGGTGATCTTTGATGAAACGATCGGATCCCTTGTTTATCTCAGCTACAATTTATTCTGGAAAATTTAGCATATAGTTTCTTCCCTTCTAATCTTCATAGGGAAATCTTTGAGCGTTCTACACAGACTTTCTTAATCTTTAAATAGCTGAGGATGTTATCAATAAATACAATTCGCTTATCCAAGTACTCCTTATACACCATGTTCCTCAATTCCTTATAGACAACGGATACACTTGCTACTCCATATAATATCACCAGAACTTACAATGCTCATAACTCATTCTAATCGCCATCTTTGATACATCCTCAGGATGGATCTTAAGTCAATCCTCGAGAAATAACACACTCCTTGAATTAGGTCACCTAAATAATCAATTTTTAATAGGGTTACTTATTCCTATTCGTCGTCTTGTTAAACTCCCGATAATCATTACATACTCTCATAATTTCATCCTTCTTTTTAGCAACATTTCTGGTGTAAACCAAGGGACTATATCTGGTATGCTCCCTTTCCTTACTAATATCTTTTACAATTATCGAACTAATTATTTCGTCCCACTGGCCTTCCAAGAAACTCCAGGATATTTATATATTACTCAACTTCCTTCAGCTTAAGTATTTTCTACTTCGTATCTTTACACAAGGTGGATCTACTTTATCTCTTTAGCTTATTGACTCCTTTCTTCACACGATTGGAAGAACTTCTTATCTTGCTCCTTCCTTTAGCAACTCACCCTACTACTGGCTTCCATACACTTTACTATTCACTTCTCCTGAATTAATCTTTGCCTTATGAAAGGAAAACTAATTCGTTACTAAAATCATATCAACTCCTCTAGATCAAAGGGTGTCAGGTCAGCTGCACTACGTCCGAATTCTAAACGCTCGTTCTTTTGGTCACTCTGGAAGTTCTGCCTCTAACTGTGCTAGATGTTGACCCTTGGGATGTAGTACCTTGAGTAACCATTTTCCCAACTTCTTGCAATACGCCCAACCTTCCCACATTGGTAACAAGTAACTCTTGGATTGTCTGGATTGCACTCCGACGCATAATGACCCTTATGACCATATGTGACATATCGAATGTTATTTGTTTCCATGTCTGAAAATCACGTCAGAAATTGACTTACTCTAATTGGAACCGACTTCTATCTAACTGACCATTAATTGGTATAATTAACCAACTCTCTTTTAATTGATCAATTGGAGTATCAACAGGAACCTCAGTAACACACAAAAGTATAAGTTGTATCCATAAAGGTAGGGTATTTTCCAAAAATTTGGGCAGCATTTCCTCTATGTTATTGTCTACCAGTCGGACTCAAGCCGACACCAATAATTAACCAACAACCATAACAATCCATCAACATCAACCAAACCACCAACAAGTATACTAACCATCTTTCACCACTCAACTCCACGGTTCACAAGAAAAAGAGAAAGCACTGATGAAACTAGCACTTGTGAGCTACTGTGACACATAACATGTTAATAACCAAATGTATCACTAACCAACATAATTAAATGGGGTTGGCTATTTCAGCCACAACTACCAACAAGTAACCTTGCAAACTAGGTCAACTTAAGGACTTCTGTTAGGCATACTAGTCCAAGTTTCAGCCAATCATTCTTCTAAAAGCGATTCCCTATCATTTTCCATAGACTTTACAACCACTGAATTAACTTTTCTAAGATAAGAACCTTTCCCAATGGATCACAAATCCTTTCTGCTGCCATCATTCCAAAATAGCAACCAGACACAAAACTTTTATTTCTCCTGACGGTCAATTCTTCATTTACTTTCCATAACTGGGACGACCTGACCACAGTGGTTACCGAAGAAAATTCATTGCCATAAAATACCAAATAAAATTTCGAAGTCAAGATAATTTATTCTAAAAGAAACATGAAGGAAATGCGGATATGACTGGGAGCAACCATACAAGTACGTAAGATGGCCAATCTTAGTACCATACAGCTTACAACACATATTTCGGTGGCGTCCCACCAGACCCTTTGTCACACAGACAAATAGTCATATCATATGTATTGTTTGCCCCAATCAACCGATAGAACCTCCGAGGAAAGAAATATAAGGGTGCAAGGTATAAACCTCAGTACTCATCAACATTCACCATGAGACTCGGCTGTCATGGCAGCCGCTGACTATTACCCTTCCACCTGAACGTTCATGATAAGATTCGCTTGCTCGAGAAAAGAAACTAGAAACCTCAACTAGACATTGCCAATGATGCCTATATATAAGGGAGACTTGCTTAAATCTAGGGCAGTTCCAGCCAATCACCAACAGACATCAGGGTTACGCCTTCGAACCATTGACTAAACTCACAGACTTGCTCCTCTGGTTGAGTTGCTGACTCATATCTATATAGAATAAACCTTTTTGCACTCTTCTGACTCTATTCCTAACCTAAATCAGGGACTCAAACCTGTAGCTCTGATAACAACTGTGACGGCCTCAACCCCGGGGTCAGGAGTTGACGTCATCAATAACAATATTAACAACCTAACATAATCCAACTCAACATTATTATATAAACACAACCCCTTTTTCCAAGATCTTTTCCAGGTTCAAGTATGACTTAGGTTACAACCATCACAAAATCAACTTACTAAAGACAATCCAAACAATACTATCCTTGTTCAGCAACTCAACAGACCCGCTTGGGTCCATTACAACTACCTCAGAGGAGCCTGACACGGAAGGAACTGGAACTCTGCCCTGACTACCATGGGAGAATCCCCTAGGCATCTGCAATACATATATATAACATTTTGTAAGGGTGAGCAATCAATTGCTCAGCAGTACCACTATATGAATAATAATCAAAAACAGTTTATGATAAACAATTATACGAACAGAAATCATAACTTGCTAGAAAACAAGTAAAACATGTATGAACTGGATATCAAAACTACCATGCTCTGGAAAACCAAATCATCAGTTGTGTGCTGTGCATAAATATCAATTTCAATTTTAGCATGCTTCTTTCATTTTCAAAACTTTCATCCCATCGCAGGACCCATAAAACCATTTGTCCCGTTACGGGGACCCAAAATCATTTGTTCCGTTACGGGAACCATAAAACTTATCCCATCACAGGATCTATAAAATTTGTCCCATCATAGGACCTATAAAACTTGTCCAATCACAGGACCTATAAAACTTGTCCCATCACAGGACCTATAAAACTTGTTCCTTTCCGGGAACCTCAAAATCACTTGCTCAGATATAAAAGTATTGGATGATCCCTGGTGAGATAGCTGATCAGGCTATCCTATGAAACTTGTTCCGGAACTCAGAGACTAGCTAGGTCTCTATCACGCTGGGCGGGTGGTTATAATAGGGTGCGCAACCACTTCGCCTCTTACGCTAACTTCCAGGCCGTTACGGGTCTTCTACGAACACTCATCCAATTTTCTGATCATTTTTATCCAGTTTTCTAAATCACTTACCTATCTCTTGTCAAAACAATTATAACACATCACATTTTCCAAAAAAAATATATTTTATTCAAAATTTTAGAGATAGGCATTTTCAGAAGTTACTTTTCCCCCAAAACCAAGTCAACGAAACAATTTGAAACCCAGGGGATACGTAACTTAAATCGTTATGTTCTACTATGAGAATAAAACAACATTATATTCATATATGTTGAACCATAAAGATATGGTCAGGGGTACTTGCCTTGCAGAGCTTTACAAATAATATCGATTGACCTTGAGCCGACACGAACGCTCAGGTTTTATCGCCTAACCACTAGATTATCCTGGCTTCGACTTCAACACTCAGGTCCTTCGATTGGAACCTTACTGAGCTCGTCGACTGTCCACTAGGCTATCCAACGCCAACTCTTGGGCTTTCCAACTAGCACCTACAAAGTCGAAACATCCTAACTTAGACCTTTGATTATGCTTGACATATCCTCGCTAACAATCTACCCAAATGTTAACAAAACCTGACTCGTAACATACTTCATATAATAATACATGTATCAATTAGGGTTCACGTCTTCGAAAGTCGGTTTGGTGTTCATTTTCAGAAATATGTATATTTATCCTTTTATGAAATTAGGGTTATCAATTTTCGTAAAGTATTTCATCACAAAACATCATCAGATTTCGTATAAGGTACGTACATATAACCGATCGACGTCCCGATAGTCATTGGGTATAACCTCGTATTTCCGTAATTTAATTTTCAGGAAATCGGGCAGCACCTCCTTTATTTATCGGACTACCCGTCGAACATCCCGACGTCCAAACAAACACAACTACAATCAATCGCAATCCAAACCCAACCACTGATTTCAGCCATCAATATCAGTCCCAGAATTCTCAATTATCAATTAAATACAATTACTAATTATTAGTCGTGTTTTATAATTTTAATCGCATTTTATAGTTTTATTCGCAATTCGCATTTTAAATCGTATTTTGTATTTTAAATTGTAGGACTCAAATTGCATCATCATAGTCCACCGTCGGCTCACCGAGGCTCATCGCCGACGGCGGTAAAATTCACGGGTTTCCATTTATCGGACATCGTTCGTGACTTTTACCGATTAATTACTCTTTTATTATTACTATTTTCGCACAAAGTATTAATATTATTTCATAAAACTTGCTTAATCAATTTGTGCAGAAAATTAAATAATAAAATAATCCCCACAGCACAGGCACGCTCGTGTGCACATCACCGGACGGCAAAACTAATCACTGCCGGAAAAAAAAAGAAAAGGACGGGCGGCAAATAATCACAGAAACGGGTCAACTCACACATCAATCCTCCATCCAACTGACATATATGCATACAATATGTATACACACATCAATTAATCAGAAGATCGAAGCAAGTATCAACTGTGTACAAGGGTACACAGCACGTGCCACCACCGTTGCCTGGCCGGAGAGCCGGCGGCAATAGGGCGGCCGTAATAGTAAAGAAAACCACAGACTGAAGCTTACCAAGAACAGAGGAAAGAGAACAATCAAGAAGAGATCAAGAGTGAACACAGAAATTACGCGAGAGAAGAGAGACGTGGGGGAGGATGAAGAACAGGGACGAAAGGGGGGGGGGGTTTGGGGTGGTTGTATATATTCATTTATTCTGCTATTGCCCCGAATCAATAAATAAGACACGTAGCAACAATACGTGTCCAGTAATATAACTTCACCTGAAATTTGCCGTTTTATCGGTTAATCGCGTAGTCAAATAAGTTTCTAAAATTACCAAATAAAAGTTAAAACCTTCGGTATAATTAAAAACTAACAAATTAGATTTTCTCTAACTTTTAAACAAATTTTGAAACACAACTCATACCCGAATTCTACAATTAACGAATTGAGTTGCACTTAAAACAAATTTATAAAATCACGCAAATAGTCTCAAAATGTTACAAATATCCCGAAGTTTATAAAAACATAAATTTTGATATTTTAAAAATAATTTATGAAACGCAAGTTATACCCGCTTTTATCCATTAAACGAATCAACGCGCGGTGAAATTAATCCCAAAAGTTCCCAAAATAATTTTAAAATTCTCGGAATATTCCCAACTTAAATAAATATGAGTTTCATGGTTTTTAAAGAATTCTGGAATTAAATCAGATTTTATAAATAAAATCAGAAAATCATACAGGACTAAATATTTGATGAAATATTGATTTCTCAATTTTAAAAACTCCTAAAAATAATTAATAAAATTATGAAGCCATAAAAATGATTTTAGAGATAACCCAAGTATTTATGGAAATAAATCCTGAATAAAATCACCTTTAAATATAAAAGTGACACAACACAACTTCACAACGAATTACACAATTAATACACGAACATTAACAATCACACATAATTAAATAAAATATTAACAAAAATAATATCTAGCTGACAGAACCCACAGACCTATTTTATTTATGCAATTATTTAATAATTACACATTTAAACAATATATAAAAATATACGAGTCGTTATAATTCTCGACCCATCGGGTACGAATATTCAACTGTTGTTACTACTAACCCCCCTTATGGGATGCCCCTTTACCCCGAGGTTGGAGGAAGTTGACATGCTGGACGTAGTGAAGCGCGAGGGCGTTCACCCCCATACATACGAGGTTTGGCTCCTATCCTTGAGGATCAGGAATTTTCTGGTCCTTTCACTGAGAGAGACTCCGAATCTTCGGATGATGAAGTAGCCCCAAGAAGGAGACGTGCTGGCAAAGAGCCGATGGCTGATGGTAGCCAACGCCCTCAAAGCACCCAAGGGACGAATCCCCAAGAAGTGCAAGAAAGAATCAGGGCTCACGAGGCTGAGATTCAAAGGCTGAGGCGCGACCTGAAGGCGCATCAAACCACCAGACCCCCAGTACCTCCTAGGGGGAGAAATCCTCCTCCCATCATAGACCTGGATGTTCCAGTGCAGAGAAGGGTTGTTGTCCCAAGGGCTGATCCAAGCAATCTTCTTCCCCTTGGAGATCCTGATGATCCTACTCCACCCTTCACTGAAGATATAATGAATGCCCATATCTCAAGGAAGTTCAAGATGCCAACTATAAAAGCTTATGACGGCACGGGAGATCCCGCTAATCATGTTAGAACATTCTCTAATGCACTGCTGTTGCAGGCCGTGAATGATGCTATTAAGTGTCAGGCCTTTCCTCAAACCCTGTCGGGTATGGCTCAAAGGTGGTATAGTCGTCTGCCCCCGAACTCTATTGGGTCATTCAGAGAATTAAGTCAGGCTTTTATTAAGCAATTCATCAGCGGGAGAGTACATGAGAAAAGTTCAGCATCTCTTATGAGCATTATGCAGGGAATAAAGGAATCATTAAGAGACTACTTGAATCATTTCACAAATGAGGCTTTAAAAGTCCCAGACCTTGATGATAAGGTAGCCATGATAGCGCTGCAACAAGGAACTAGGGATGAGTTTTTCAAGATGTCCTTAGCCAAACGCCCCCCTGAAAGCATGTTGCAGCTCCAGGATAGGGCAGGGAAATACATCAAGGTGGAAGAAAGCATGAGGAAGACCGTAGTGAGTAATGAGCCCACTGGAGGCAAGAAGCGGAAAACTGATCTGGAGTATATCGCTAAGGACAAGTATCCTAGAACCGAGCAAAACCCTAATTCAACCCCCAAGAAGGGAGGACCTGGGCAAAAGTTCAGTGAATACACTAACTGAATGCTCCTAGAAGCCAGATCTTGATGGAAATCGAGAAAGACCGAGATATTCGTTGGCCTAAGCCCTTGAAGGATGATCCTGCCAAGCTAGATAAGAGCAAGTATTGCAGATTTCACAAAGATGTCGGTCATGACACCGATGAGTTTAGATAATTGAAAGATGAAATTGAGTTCCTCATTCGAAAAGGAAGATTGAATAAATACACTGGAGATGGAGGGGAAAGGAATAACAATGGAAGAAAGAACTTTGAAGATCGTAGGAGGGACCAAGATGATTAGGAGCGGAATCCCCAGCCTAGGGGACCTGTGATAAATACAATCTTCGGAGGACAACGACCCCGAGGGCCTGTGATAAACACAATCTTTGGAGGACCAACTGCTGCTGTGTTATCCAAGAACTCCAGGAAAGCGTATGCCCGAGAAGTTATGCATATTATTGGGGAAGCCCCGAAGAGGGCCAGGACAGGAGTAACAATGTCTTTTGATGATTCTGATCTGGAGGGTGTGAAATTTCCCCATGACGACCCGTTGGTTATAACCCCGATAATAGGGAACAACCCAGTGAGAAGGGTCCTTGTGGATAATGGTGCTTCAGTGGATATCTTGCTCCGTGACACCTTTTTGAGAATGGGATATAATGACTCCCAATTGACCCCAACCGACATGCCAATATATAGGTTTGCGGGAGTGGAGTGCCCCGTAGAGGGGATAATCAAGTTGCCAACAACCATAGGGCAGGAACCAAGGCAAGCAACTCAGATGTTGGATTTTTTGGTGGTGAAGGCTAGTTTGACTTACAACGCTATTATGGGAAGAACAGGGATACACGCCTTCAAAGCAGTCCCTTCTTCCTACCATTCAGTTATAAAGTTTCCAACCCGGGATGGGATCGGAGAAGAGAGAGGAGACCAAAAAATGTCTAGAAGCTGTTATGTTACCTCTTTGAGGGCAGATGGAGTTGGGGGGCAGGTTCTTCCTATTGAAGATCTGGATATCCGAGAGAATGATGAAAAAAGAGGAAAGCCAGCAGAAGACTTGGTTTCAATTCCTTTAGCCCCCGAAGATCCTGAGAAGGTGACTTTTATTGGAGCAACGCTCGAGGAGTCCCTTAGAGGGAAGTTGGTGAAGTTTTTGCAAGAAAATAGTGACGTATTTGTATGGTCAGCAGCTGATATGCCAGGCATAGACCCGGAACTGATTACTCATAGACAGTGAAATAAAAGAAAAGAAGTTTTGCTCCAGAAAGGCAAGAAGCTATAAAACAGGAAGTGGAGAAGCTCTCGGAGGCTGGTTTCGTTGAGGAGATTCAATTTCCAGAGTGGTTAGCAAACCCTGTAATGGTGAAGAAGGCCAATGGAAAATGGAGGATGTGTGTGGACTTTACTGATCTAAATGATGCATGTCCTAAGGACTGTTTCCGGTTACCAAGAATCGATACTTTGATAGATGCCACTGCTGGGCATGAAATGCTGAGCTTCATGGATGGATTCAGTGGATATAGTCAGATCAAGATACACAAGGATGACATTCCAAAGGTATCATTCATCACTGACTTTGGTGTTTATTGTTATCTTGTTATGGCATTTGGTCTTAAGAATGCAGGAGCCACCTATCAAAGGTTGGTAAATAAAATTTTTAAGGATTTTATTGGTAAGACTATGGAAGTCTATGTTAATGACATGTTAGTCAAGAGTCTAATAAAGACTAATCATATAACCCATTTGAGGGAAGATTTTGAGGTCCTGAGGTACCACAAGATGATGTTAAATCCTACAAAGTGTGCTTTCGGAGTAGGATCTGAAATCTTTTTGGGATTGATGGTCTCCAAGAGAGGGATCGAGGCTAACCCTGATAAAATAAAGGCAATCCTGGACATGGAACCACCAAAAACTGTCAAGGATGTTCAGAAGCTCACAGGAAGGGTTGTTGCGCTGGGACAATTCATCTCCAAGTCAGGAGACAAGTGCTTGTCATTCTTCAAGTCACTAAAGAACATTAAGGACTTTATATGGAATGAGGAAAACCAGAAGGCATTCGAAGAATTAAAGAAATATATGGCCCAGGCCCCGTTGTTGGCCAAGCCAGCTTTGAATGAAGTTTTAGTCTTGTACTTAGCCATTTCAGAAAGTGCCTTGAGTATTGTATTGGTAAAGGAGGAACTGAAAATCCAGAAACCCGTATACTATGTCAGCAAAATTCTGCATGGTGCTGAGTTGAATTATTCAACTATTGAGAAATTTGCTCTAGCCTTGGTGATGGCTTCAAGAAAGTTACGTCCCTACTTTCAGGCTCATCAAATAGAGGTGCTAACAAATCAGCCCCTGAGAAATATCATTCATAGTCCCAAGGCTAGTGGGAGGTTGATCAAGTGGGTAATAGAGCTGGGAGAGTTTGACATTAAGTACAAGCCACGGATGGCAATAAAAGCCTAGGCATTAGCTGACTTCGTGGTGGAATGTATCATAGCCAACCAAGAAGTCGAGGGGCAGGAAGATACCATACCTCAAGACAAGGAAGTTGATAACGAGAACAAAGAGAAGGATGATAAGGAGATAGAATATTGGGTTCTCTATTTTGATGGAGCATCAAAAACAAACTCAAGTGGAGCGGGATTGGTTTTACAGAGCCCTGATGGGTTCTTGACTGAGTATGCCATGAAATTAGACTTCCCAACAACAAACAATGATGCAGAATATGAAGCCCTGATAGCTAGCCTCGGCCTAGCAGGTACACTTAGAATCAAGAACTTAAAAGTCTGTGGAGACTCGAAGCTGGTCATATCCCAAGTAAAGGGAGAGTTCGAAGCAAGGGATGATACGATGGCTAAGTATGTTCGCCTAGTAAGGGCTGTGATGACCCAATTCGATGAATGCCATATTGAACACATTCTGAGGGAGCAAAATGCTAAGGCAGATGCGTTATCAAAGTTTGCTTCATCCGAGATAGAGGAAAGTTCAGGAAGCGTATACTTCCGTGTCTTGAAAACACGGAGTATTGATGTTAATCTTGTGGCTCCTATAGGCCTGGGGACATCATGGATTGATCCCATTAAGGCACATATTGAAACCGGATGGTTGCCAAACGATGCTACTGAAGCACGGAAGTTGGCTGTTCGAGCATTAAGATACTCTTAAATATATGGGATTTTGTATAAAAGATCTTTTGTGGTTCCTTATTTAAGATGTCTCAGGCCTGATGAGGCACGTTTGGCTCTTGAAGAAGTATATGAAGGCATATGTGGACAACACTTGGGGGGCAGGGCCTTGGCTCATAAGATAACCCGTTTAGGCTTCTATTGGCCAGAAATGATGGCTGATGTAAAAGAATATGTGAAGAAGTGTGACCGCTGTCAGAAGCATACACCGGTTGTTAGACAACCCCCCGAGATGCTGACCTCTATCAATTCGCCCATCCCCTTTGCTATGTGGGGAATGGATATTCTAGGACCTTTCCCCATGGCCACGGCACAAAGGAAGTTCCTGATTGTAGCCATTGATTATTTCACTAAGTGGATTGAAGCCAAGCCCTTGGCCAAAATCACAACTAAGCAGGTTGCACAATTCCTGTGGGAAAATATTATGTGCCGGTATGGAATTCCACGTATCCTGGTCACCGACAACGGAACACAATTCAACAACGAGGAATTCAAGAAGTACTGTGAAGAAAATGAAATTGAGTTACGGTTCACCTCTATGGCTCACCCACAAGCTAATGGGCAAGCGGAGGTAGCAAAACGAATAATCCTGGATGGACTAAAGAAGAGGATCGAGAAATCAAGGAATAATTGGGTGGATGAGATACTTCCAATATTTTGGGCCTATAGGACTACCTGTAGAGTCACGACTGGGGCAACTCCCTTCATGTTAGCATATGGGGCAGAAGCAGTTGTTCCCGTGGAGATATCACATTCCTCTCCCAGGATTCAAGCTTTTAATGCTGAGGAGAATGAGGAAGGACAAAGGTTAGCCCTGGACTTAATTGATGAAGTGCGAGATGAGGCACATGCGAAGATAGTGGAATATCAGAAAAAGGCTTCGTTCTACTACAATCTAAGGGTTAAGGAAAGATTCTTCAAGCAAGGAGACTTAGTCTTGAGGAAGGTGGAAGCCTCTGGTGTTGGGTAAAAAGGAAAGCTTGCCCCGAATTGGGAAGGGCCGTACAAGGTTAAGAACGTTCAAGGAAGGGGAACCTATAAGTTAGAAACCATGGATGGTTTCAAAGTACCAAGAACTTGGCATGCACAAAATCTGAAGGTTTACTATGTGTAAGTCAGTTGAGTACGATTCTCACTTGTCAAAACGACAAGTAGGTTTAAAAGTACCTTGAAGCTTTGCTTGTGTAGGATTTTATATTCTAGTGGGATTTACATTGTCGAGACATTATTGTTAAGGGTCGAACCCATAATATGTAAGGTTTTGGAAAACTAGACTTCATATTAATCAGTTTAAAATTATTTCAACCTATGGATGTTTAAGTTGTGATAATACCTTGTGTGGTTTTAACAAGAATCATGCTTTGATCATCAAAAGAAGAAAACTTCAAAGATTCTTTTATAAGAGTGCATGTTGCACAACTCAAAGGGCCAAGTAGTTCAAGTTTAAATGCATATTCAGTACTGGAAAGATAAAGGAGAAAGATGCGAATAAGAAAAGCAGCATAAAATAACCCCGAAGGGTAATAAGTTCTGATACAAACAAAGTTCAAACATAAGTTAAGAATAAAATTACAAAATAGAAAAACTACTCCTCCATGTGGGAGCCTTCATTCCCTTGCTCCTTATCAGCACCTTCATTTTTAGCATCCTTCGCAGGAGAAGTGCGAGGAGAAGCAGGGTTAGGATCCAAGATGCGATCATCTGGCTGAGGGGAGTTGAAGAGGGCATCTATGCTGTCCTCCGTCTCAGCCTGTTCAAGACTTATAAAGTCCTTAGGGTCGACTAAGCCTGGATGCCTCTCAGAAACTGCCTTCACAGCCGCATCCCATCCCTGAGTAAACTATAGGGAATAAAGACCCTCATCATGAATCTCCATGAGATTCTTAAACTTGTCAGAATCCATGAAGTCATTGATGAGTTTTTCCTTATCACTCCTAAGTTTCACCAGCTCGGAATGAGCCTTAGCCAGCTCCTCCTTCTTCGTGTCCAGCTTCTTCTCCAAGACTTTAGCTCTCTCCTCCCATTTCTTCATCTCCTTCTCAAACTCATCAGAGTTACCCTTCCAAGACCTAGCCTGATGGAGGGCCGCCTGGAAGTAGGTGTTGCTCTGCAAAAATACATGAGTTAACACAAATTCATTGAAATACGAGAAAGTTGGAATTTAAAAAAGAAAGAGTAGAAAGTTACCGCAGCTTGGGCTTGAGAACCCAGAAGCTCAATAGTCTCGATGTCACTCCCCGTAACGATGTCAGTGAAGTCATGGGGAGTGATGGAATGGTATGACCAATCCTTAGCATGTTTGGTGGATCCAACCACCATGTCACTTCTCCTAAAGCCCCAGTTAGGCCTAAAGGAGTGTGCCTTAAGTGGAGGATCCATGTCATCCCCCAGCTCCACAACAGGGACGTGGGGCCTAAGGAAAGTGGGAGCATCAGGCTTGCCCCTGGGGTCCCTGTTTAGCTTGGCCCTCTTCTGGCGGCCAGATTCCCCCTCCTTGGGTCTGTTGACGTTATTAATAACCTCACAAGCTAAAAGAAAAAGTAGAAGGAATATTAAATTTCAGAAGATAACAAAATTGCCGTTAAAGGGAAGGAAAAATAGCTACGCATGTATAAATTTACCCTTATCACTGGCCTGAGAGAGACCAACTTTCTTCAAGGAAAACTCCTCTAAAAGGGTCCAGGTGTCTGTTTTCCCATCATCTGAAATTAAGGCTTGATAGGCCACCTCCTCCTCATCAGTTAACCTGATGCTACCAGGACTACCATCAGATACTTTGCAAAAGGGCCTACGGAAGATTGTGGCCCAATCACCCCCGGCCCAGGTCAGCCTAACAAACTCATCCCTCCATTTAGGGTTATTCTCGACTGTGGAGTTGCTATCGAAAATATGGGGAATTTTGGGCCGTTGACGAATTAAAACCCAACCCGGTTGACTCATGGAACTATTATAAAATTGAAAAACCTTCCTAAAGACAGCTACCGAAAAAGGAAAATTCTTTCTAAGACAAAGAACCATAAAACAGAGAATGTTCCTCCATGCATTAGGGGGAAGTTGACAAGGATTGATTTTTACGTCAACAAGCAAACGAGGAATAAACTCATGGAATGGAAACCTAAGACCCGCGGTCAGGGCTCTTCGATAAATAAATAGAGTATCGCCCTCCCAGTTACATGTCCTATCCCCAGGGGAGGCAGGGGTAATCCTAAGATAGGGTGGAAGTTTATACATGGTGTTCATGGACTCGATTCTACCATCTAACTCATGAAAAGTGTTACCATGGTTATATGAATCTAATTCAGATAAAGAGGGATATTCATCACCTCTAGAGTTTATCATATCGATTAAGGAAGTATACGGAGATTGAATTTGAATGTTTGTACCTCTCTTGGAAACGTTCATCTTCCCCAAACGAGCCAAGTCACGATCCGCTATTGATATGCTTCGGATGAATGCTTAAAACCCAGAAAAACTTGAAGGAGGTGGAAATGCGGTGGCTGAAGTCGCCGGAAATCGCCTTCTTAAGAGAGAAATCTAAGAGAGAATTTTGAGAGGAAGTTTGAGAAATGAGGAGTGAAGTGAGGATTCTCACTTCTCACTTCTCTTATATAAGCGAAAAGTTCAGAATACGAGGCGTTTTTAGGCCCATATAGCCAGGCCCAACTTAAAAAGCCCATTATCAAGAAGTGTCAGGAATAATCTAGAAGCACCGATGGAAACTGAAGGGTCAAAAAATCGACCAGAATTTTAAAGAAATGATTCGATCAGAGTCCGGATCGACAGAGAAAAGAATCATGATCGATACTTCATTCGATCAAAAGGGTAGAAATTCACTTAGTTCGATCAGAGTCCTGATCGACAGAGAAAAGAATCCTGATTGATATTTTATTCGATCAGGAGGGTAGAAATTCACTTAGTTCGATCAGAGTCCTGATCGACAAAAAGAAGAATCCTGATCGAAGGTACCATCGATTAGAGTGGCATATTGTGAGCTAGTTCGGTCAGAATCCTGATCGAAATCGATCAGGAATCCTGATCAATTTTGCATAAATCCTGGTCGAAGATACCATCGATTAGAGTGTTACTTTGAGAGCTAGTTCGATCAGAATCCTGATCGAAATCGATCAGCAATCCTAATCGATTCTGCATAGATCCTGGTCGAAGATACCATCGACTAGAGTGTTACTTTGAGAGCTAGTTCGATCAGAAACCTGATCGAAATTGATCAGGAATCCTGATCGATTCTGCATAGATCCTGGTCGAAGATTCCATCGATTAGAGTCTTACTTTCTGAGCTAGTTCGATCAGGATCCTGATCGAAATCGATCAGGAATCCTGATCGAAGATTCAGTCGACCAGAATGGCAATATCACAGTAATATCGATCAGGATCCTGATCGATTTCGACCAGGATCCCTGATCGATTTGGTATGAATCCTGATCGATTTGGTATGAATCCTGATCGATTTGGTATAAATCCTAATCGATTTTAAGCCAGAAAATTGAGGAAAAATCCCAGAATAAAGGGAAAAATTCCAGAAAATTGAGGAAAAATCCCATAATAAAGGGAAAAATCCATAAAATTGAGGAAACATCCCAGAATAAAGGGAAAAATTCCAGAAAATTGAGGAAAAATCCCAGAATAAAGGGAAAAGTTCCAGAAAATTGAGGAAAAATCCCAGATTTAAGGGAAAAATTCATGGAAATTAAGATAATTTCTAAATAAAAAGGGATAAAAGTAAATCATAGTAAATGTGTAGGTCGCTCCACACTTTACGCAAAAACGATACCCTGTAAGGGAACAAATGAACCTAACGTCTGTGAAACCTAGTCTCTGTTTCCCAAAAGCTGGGGGGCAAAAGATAAGGATAAATAAATCCTGATTGTGTAATTAGATATTACAAGATGTGGGCTGCTAGGCCCAATAAGAAGATGTATGACATTCAGACAGAAAAGGTCAACACATTGATCAGGCCTGATAGACCAGATCAGGCCTGATGGAACAAAGAAGGCCCAAAAACCCTGAATATTAATTAATTTCGTAATAAATTAATAAGGGAAAAATCAGCTATTGAGAAGAGTCCCGATAAGGACATAAATCCTTGCAGATTAACCTCAAAGGGACCTAGAAGGATAAGGAATCAGTTTTCTACTATTTAGGACTCCAAAGTCCATTCTAATTCAGAGACTTGATCACCAAGTCTCTTATACCAAGTCCAATTCAACGACCACCAACGTCTATATAAAGGGTCTCACCCCTCCAATCAGAACTACATTTTTTGGCTTGATTCTCTAATTCACAGAGATATGTAGGCATCTCGTAAAGGCATAATTAAGCTACGAAACACGATAGCAGCCATTAAAGGCCTTGAGCTCCCGAACCCTAGTAATAAATATAACAAATAATAACCTCAGTTTTTTATCTATAACAGTTACATAAAACACGTGCCCAACTTCTCAGAAATTGTACGAACATCGAAAAACGATGCTTACATCATCATTTCCGACAAGTTTAGCACCGAATTCCGGCGACCTTGAAACAGAACCGGCCAAAACTCGAACTTGCTTATTTTTATACCAAATCGAACACTTAATATTACAAAATAAATTTTGAATCACGTAGAGTATAATCATATGATCATAATTAACAAACAAACAATAATAAACTAATTAAATTGATTAAAAATTTCGAATAAAAACTTGAACTCGACTAACAATTTCCGGGAATCATTTGGTGTAATAAATATCTGAATGGATTACAAATCACATCAGGAAGCTATGCCAATCATCAAAATAACCCAATAACCCTATAATCAAAAACCTTAATTTGAACATAAAGCCTAAAATTTTGAAATTAAAAATACTAACCTGAGGTATGATTTGATAGCAGAATTGGATTGTACTCTTCAAGAGCTTCAGATTGACTACAAACATGACATGATTTGCTTTCCAGATCATCTCAAAATCATGCTTTGATTCCAAGAACTGTTCTTGAAACCCTAACCCTAATTTGAGAGAATTTTCAGATTTTTATATAACTAAATAATAATTAAATTCTATTTATAGTTACAAAAATAATACCCCCAAAATTATTTATGGCCTAATTATATCATTTAATAAAAATTATTAGCCCTAAAGTAATAATTAATGGAGAATAATTTTTAATCTAATAAATACAAAAATTATGTCAAAATTTCCCAAAAAATTACGAATAATTCAAAAATGCAAAAATATCGAATATTTGACAGTCCCGCAATTTTATAAAATAAAAATATGATTTTTGTGGGGTTCTGAGTACACGTAGGAGCCCGGAAAAAACATTTTTCACAAAACGAGATATTTTCTAAATTAACTGGTTGCTCGGAAAATCAATATGGTATACGTCATATTATGCAAAATAAGGTCAAATACTCTATACGAAATAATAGCTATTAAGATTGATTCTCGATAACGTAATATTCAATATAAACCCATTTAACATGTAATAAAATAGCCAAAAAATATCCTGAACCACACTACATATATATAGCACATAACAGGTAATATTTTATGATCAACCATAATTTATTATATCATAATTACATAATACTCATTTTATATAACACAAAACAGTCGTAATTTCCCGATTCTTACATCATTCCCCCCTAAATAGGATTTCATCCTCAAAATCACGCAAATAAACAGGTAAAAATACCTTTCAAGTATCTCACTTCCAATTTCTCAAGTTGACCTCTCAACCTTATAATACCTTCATAAATTTTTAACTCACAACAAAAAATTATTACCCAAAGCCTATTGCTGACTTGATATGTTAGGTCTCAATATGTTTGTAGAAGGGGGGTTGAATATAAACTATACCGTTTAATCAAATAAAATGCGGAATAAAAAAGTGAAACAAAATTCAAGTTAAATAAAACTATTATTAAACTTGAAAGGTGTTACAACAACGGTATCGTTTACAAGGGATTAATCTCAAATAAATTATTCCAAATCTAGAATAAATTCGACATGAACTTTTTCTATTTTTGAAATAAAAAGGATCAAATGCTAAAAGCAATTTGAGATTAAGTTCTAGGGATTTTGATCCGCTAGATAGTTACACAAGAACAAGAAAAGGATTTCTAGTGGTTTAGATTTAACAATGAATACTAGAAATTAATGATCTGAGAAATTGCAATAAGTTCTCTGCTGTTTTCTTTGTTCTGTGTTCTTCTGTGTATTTGATATTCAATGCTCTGTCTTCTGTTGAAAATCAGCTTCAGTTCTTTTATATTAAATCAATCCTTGATTTAACTGGCAAGACAATCCTTTTAGCTTAGCAAGACAATCCTTTTAACTGGTATAACTTTCGGTAGGACAATCGATTGAACTGGTAGAACTTTCGGTAGGACAATCGATTGAACTGGTAGAACTTTCGGTAGGACTATCTAAAAGGCTTGGAAAGACTTTCGGTATGACAATCCAATTGTCATACCAGTTCAATTATTTGTCCTGCTGATTTAATTTTGAATATTAATTCAAAATCATTTCTGAAAAATGCATAATATTAATTCAGAATTAATTAACCAATTAATTCAATTAATCAATAAATTAATCTTTGCATATTTAATTTATATTCTTAATTAAATTATATGACTTAATTAATTAATAGAGAATTAATACTAATCTTGAACAGCAACCACTCTTCTGACAATCTGCTGAAAATCACTGAAACTTATGAATCCCTTTCACCACTTCAATATTGACACTCGATGTACTGTCTGGTTCATGAATGACTAACATCTGTGATGTTTCTTCATGTCTTGATTTTCTTCAGATTAAATCCTTGTAATTAATTGATACCCTGACGAGATCTCTGTCACTTGATTAACTCCACAATCTTGATTTATATCACTGAGGCTTGATCAATTTCTTGAGCTTCTTCTAGTGAATTAAGTCCTCAAGTCTGTAGATGAACAATGTTACTTAATCCTTTGACATATGTTACTTTGAGAGATCTCTCTGACGATAGAACCACTATTTACTTGTTACATCCTTATTTGAGTTGAGTTAAATCCTCGAATAAACAAATAGGCTATGACATATGCCTTTCAATCTCCCCCTATTTGTTTGTTAGACAATAACAACAAATACCTAGAGGATAACTCAACTAACAAATAAGAAAAAGATATAAACAGTAATGCAAAGTAAATAGCAGAAAAGTTCTGGATTATATTTAACATTTTCCAGATTCTAAAAGAAATTTACAAGTGAATACAAGATAGATGTTCCTCTAGACTGAACATATAACTACATTAGTCTATCTTGATTCATAAATCTCTAATCATATTACATTAAGTTTTGAGCTAATTGAATTCAGTTGTCTTCTCTTCCGAATTCACCTTCTTCCAAATCTTGAAGCAACTCCTTGTCAAAGACACGATCCTTTTCAGAAGTTAAGCTGGCTGGTCTGACTGGTTGAACTCCGATTGACTTTAGCTTATTCTTGAACTGATTGTACCTTTTAATATTCTTTTCATAATAAGCTTGAATCAGATCAGCTGCTTGAGTTTTCAACATGGATGAATATCCAGCAGTTCTTAAGTGATGTTCCATCCAGACAAGATGCTTAGCAGAGTAGTCTTTAAGAGATTGTGAATCGAGCTGGCAGATTTGAAGACAGTCAGACTTAAAGAATCTTACCTGATGAGGATTGTTGACCATTTGAGGACTAGCCCTGCTGGGAAACTCTTTGAGCCTTTCTCGAAGAACTTCATTCAATTCTGAGCTTCTTTTGACTTTGTTGAGAAGAACCCAAATCTCTGATAAAGAACGATTCTCAAACAGATGAAGTGATACCTTAAAAGATCCTTCGCTCTGACAATATACAAATATGCTCATTTCATTTAGAGATCTGTCAAAGGCAGCTGTGATCCTTGAGACTTCAGTCTTGATAGCATTCATGTACACGTCATTGTTTGGATTAGAGATCTCCAGCTTGTCAAGAAGATGTAGAAACTGCCTATCATTGTTTGTGCTCAGCTGAGGCATATCAAGTACTCTCCTAGCTTCATCCCATTTTTCACCAATCTTCAGTTTGACATCTCTTCTCCTTTCTTTAGCTTTAATATCATGAAGATGTTAATTTTCAGGAGTTTCTGTTCGTTCAATGTTTTTCCTCATGTCAATGATCTGGGATACCTTTTTGAGTTCAGCTTCTTTTCTTTTCAACTCTGACTGCTACTGCTGACACTCTTTCTCAAAAACAGGATCCACTTGAGCTTCCTCTTCCCATTCTCCAAAATCACTTTCCTCCTCAGCTTCAAAGAAACCATCTTTATCTTCCAAGACTGGTTCAGTGGGAATGTCAAAAATATCAAAGTCATCCTGTTATCCACTATAGTAGACATCATCAGCCTTCCCTGTGTCTCCAGCAGAAGAATCTTTTTCTTTTCCCTTTCCACTTCTCCCTTTCTTCTCCCCCTTAGTTGAGGAATCCTCTACAGACTTTCCTCTAGACCCTCCATCACCTCCAGAGCCTGAGCCTCCACCAGACGGCCCTTCAAAGAAAGTCCTTTGTTCTTCATTAGGGCAGTGAGAATTTTTGATCATGAAATACAAGTGCTTCATCCCTTCATTGAGATGTTCCATGCCCGTCTCTATCTTCAGAAATCTGGAGGAGTCCAGTGAATGATTCATTTCAACCAAGTCTTCAAGAGAAGTCATTCTTGAATGAAGAGAGCAGAAGTTTGAATTGTCTTCAGCTGATAAAGTTGGAGATGCCTGGATTGAGTTAAGCTTTGGTACAACAGAGGTCTTCAAATCTGATATCTCAGTCTTGATGAGAGCCAGCTGATTATTGACAGAGGTGGAAGAAGAAGACCGTTCAACCACTTGTGCTTTGAATGATTGAGCCTCAGCCTGACTTTTTGCCAGTTGTTCTTTCAGATCAGCAATTTGAGCTAACAGATTTTCAGTGTTTGTGTCTGTGTGTGCGCTCACCTGAATATCTCTCCTGTTTGTTTCACTCAACTCACGTGCTTGTGTATCTCTCAATATTATTGCTCGTGAGGAGCCTTCATGTTGCTGATCTTCTGTACCTGCAATTGAAATCACCCTAGCCTCTTTAAGAGAGGTTAGTGGTGGTGCAATGGGAATTCGTGAGTCCCGATCCTCAGTCAAACCTATCTTTTCATGTGAAATAGAAGTATGAATTGCTTCAGGGATAGATTGACCGAGTTGCCCTCCATTTTCTCCAGATAAATCTGCGAGTGGAGAATCCCGTGAGGGAGCCAGAGGTGTTGGATCTGGGAGGGGAGAAAATGACTCTATTAAAGGTGGCTGAGAGTCAGATTTTCCCTCAGAAGCATGTGACTGTTCTTCTACCGTAACTATGGCAGACACTGTAACCGACTCAATGTACACTCCTCGCTCTGTGTCCTGAGTATCATCTATTGGTCTGTATGCTTCCATTGTGAGTAATGGAAATGTGCTTGACTCAGTACAGGATGCCATGGCCCTATGGCGAATTTCAATAGATTCATCCTGTTGATAGAATGTCTCTAGTAACTGTTCACTGGCCATATCAAAGTCCATGTCATGTTGGGAGGACAAGGATGGGCTTTCAGATGCCTCAGTAAATGTTCTTCTTTTCTTGGGAGGAGGCAGAGCTGAGGGTTCATTCACATCCAACAACATACTACTTCCTACTAACCTTCTAGGTAACATTTTAGACAGTGGGGGAGAGGTTGAGATAGGTTGTGACTCTGTGTTTGGCTCTATGACCTGGGATTGAAGCTGCGGTTCTACAACTTCATGGTCAGCCCTATCAACCACTGTGGGTCTTTCAACAGAAGTAAGAATAGTTTGTGAGTGAGGAATTATTACCTGTAGTGGAAGAGCATCTGATGTTTGAGCCTGAGTGGCTTGAACCACTGGAGGTTGAGCTTGCTGTTCATGACCGGGAAGATTGAAAATTGGTAAAGGAATGTAAGTGGCCATGAAAGCAGATACAAGTACTGGAACTTGCATGAATTTAAAGGTTGTGTCTTGGCGTATGTAAATATTTTTGCTTACTGGAGGGGGTTCAGTTACTGAAGAGTTAGCAAAAAGAGCCTTATGCTCAGGTGCGAGAAGATGTTCTGCTATAAGCATAAGAAAACGAGCATAGTAGCACGAAACCCTACGATTTGTAGAATGATCACGTAAAGCAGTAGTGAGACGTCTCAGAAGAATGGGTAAAAGTAGTTTGCCAAAATTGATTCATTGATTGAAAACAACCGCAAGACCAATATACTGCAGAGTGGAAGTGATGTTGTGAAAGTTGGATTTAGTGCAGTTGGCAAACACTTTGGAAAGTGTATCGAAGAAAATATCCCATTCAGAAACCAAATTGGATTTAGATAACTTGGTTAAATTAATCACCCCCTGATAGTGAATAGCATGGAAGAAGTTTGAAATATCATTTTGAGAGGGTAAATTACAGAAATTGTCCATTGGAAAATTTAACGCTCGATTGACGACTGTTTCATCAACTACATACTGTGTGTTTGCCACGGTGAATGAAAAAGATTTAAAATCATCGGCCACAGTAGAGGTTGTGCAAATCAGTCTGAGCAGATCGACATTTAATAGCACATTTGATTTAATAGCAGAGCTAACAATTGAATGGTCATTTAAAAATCTAATCCACGGCTTAAATTTTTCCACATCACACTTTTCTGGATTAAAATAATCAACAAGATTATGCGAGACAATTTGGAAATTGAGAGCCATTAAAAATTATAATAAAACACACACTTTTAGAATTTTAAGAGTAATATTAAGAAAATTCGAATTAAAAAAAATTAATAATTCGAATTAAATCAATTATATCCGAAAAATTTAGAAAGTAATGTATCTCGTTAATGTTCTTTACTCACAATAAAAGATATGAATAACGCACCAGACACAAAACAAAATTAACTAAAAATACCCCAAAATAAACAAACACAAACTGATTTTGAAGGGAACAAAAAAATGAAGTGAAAATAGTTTTAAAAAAAATGACAGCACTTCCTTACTATATGTATACACACGAATATGTATATATATAACAGTAAAGTGTGCTGAGTAAAAACTCGAGCAAGAAGACAACAATGGCGGTTTGTGTTTGATCGAATAGAGAGAGAGAGAGAGAGAAACAAGACTGCTAGAATTGAAAAAAAACAAATGAACTGATTACAATAAAAAGAAACAACAAAAAAAACTTAAGTAGGACAACTGGTATGACAATCGAGGAAAGTCATACCGATTGTCTTCCCGATTGTCATACCAGGCAAATGGAAATAACAAATAAATACTAAAAATATAACTGGTATGACAATCTGATAGTCATACCGATTGTCATACCAGTATAAAATACATGAATTAAAACAGAGTAAACTAGAAAGACAATCGATAGTCATACCGATTGTCATTCTAGTATAAAAAAACAAATAAATCTGATATAAATTTTATTACTGGCAAGACTATTGATAGTCATACCGATTGTCTTTCCAGTATAAAATTAAACTGAAAAACAAAATTAAACACATATATATACTGAAATGACTTTCAGCAAAACAATTACAATTGTCTTGCCGATTGTCATTGCAGTAATAAAATAATTATAAACAGAATTTGTATATACACAGTTACAGAAATTATATATAAAAAAATAATATTTCAGAAGTAATTATATTTTATTCCAAAAGTAGATTTCTGTAGAATTTTAGCAAATAAAATTCATAGAAAAATATTTTTAGAGAAAATAAAATATTCTGAGATATTAAAATTAACAAGTAGAATAAATAAATAAGATAAGATAATAAAACTTACATAGAAATAAGCAAGAATTATGGAAAATATGATAAAATAAATTTGCAAATGAATTTTTCATTTATGAAAAATTCATTTGTAAATTCATTCAAGAACAGATTTTAGATATTAACAAGTTTAATCATTAAAGCTATTCAACATACCCAATTTACCAACTAATCTGGTAAATATGGATTCGTCAAGAGGTTTAGTGAAAATATCTGTTATTTGTTCTTCTGTTGGAACAAAAAATAGTTCAACAGTACCATTCATGACGTGCTCTCTAATAAAATGATACCTAATGTCAATGTGCTTGGTCTTTGTATGCTGCACATGGTTGTTGGTGATGGCTATTGCACTTGTATTGTCACATAGAATAGGTATTTTGTTCAATACAGAGCCATAGTCCCGTAGTTGATTCCTAATCCACAAGATCTGAGCACAGCAGCTTCCAGTAGCAATATATTCAGCCTCGGCCGTTGAATTGAAAACTGTTTGTTGTTTCTTGTTGTACCATGAGACTAGTCTGCTACCTAGGAATTGACAACTCCCTGAGGTGCTTTTCCTATCAACAACACTTCCTGTGTAATCTGAATATGTATATCCAATAAGGTTAAAACCAGATTCTTTAGAGTACCAAATACCTAGATTTGGTCTTCCCTTAAGATATCTCAAGATTCGTTTAACAGCAACGAGATGAATATCTCTAGGATCCGCTTGGAACCTTGCACATAAGCATGTAGCATACATAATATCTGGTCTACTTGCAGTAAGATAGAGTAACGAGCCAATCATACCTCTGTAGCTTATGACATCTACCTTAATAGAGTTTTCACATGGTCCAAGCTTGACTGTTGTAGTTGACGGAGTCCTTACTGATGCAGAATCCTCTAGATTGTACTTTTTGAGGAGTTCCTTGAGATACTTGGATTGACAAATAAAAGTTCCATCTAACCTTTGATTTACTTGTAATCCAAGAAAGAACTTCAGCTCTCCCATCATGCTCATTTCAAATTTGCTGTGCATTAACTTAGCAAATCTCTTATAGAGATTATCATTAGTAGACCCAAATATTATATCATCCACATAGACTTGGACTAATATAGTATCATTCTTATGCTTTTTAGAAAAGAGAGTTTTGTCTATGACACCTCTAATAAAGCTATTTTCAATAAGAAATTCAGAGAGAGTGTCATACCATTTTCTCGGAGACTGTTTGAGTCCATAGATAGCCTTGAAAAGAAAGTAGACAAAATCCAAATGATCTGGATCTTCAAAACCAGGAGGTTGCTCTACATACACCTCTTCATCCAGCTTTCCATTCAGAATGGCACTCTTGACATCCATTTGATAAACTTTAAAGTTAGAGAATGTTGCAAATGCCTGAAATATCCTGATGGACTCTAGTCTAGCCACTGGAGCATAGGTTTTATCATAATCAATGCCTTCAGCTTGAGAATACCCTTTAGCTACCAGTCTTGCTTTGTTTCTTGTAACCACACCATCTTCATCTAGTTTATTCCTGAATACCCACCGAGTACCAACAGCTTTCTTGTGTGTAGGTCTAGGTACCAGTTTCCAGACTTGTTGATGTTCAAACTGATTGAGTTCATCTTGCATAACAATCACCCAATCTAGATCAGTCAGTGCTTCTTCAATCTTCTTAGGTTCCATCTCAGAAAGAAATCCTGAGAATAGACATTCATTTTGAGTAGCACGTCTAGTTCTGACTCCAACATCTAGATCACCAATAATCAACTCAAAAGGATGAGCTTTATTCCAGACAGTCTGTCTTGGAAGATTTGATCTTGATGGTTCGCCTCGAAACACATTGAGATGTTGTGTCCTACTAGTTGATCCTTCAGCATCTCCCCCTGAGTTGTTGTCAGGTTGACTTGATGATTCTTCGTCAGTAGCAGTGGTATCTCCATTGTTTCCAATGTTTCCATCACCATTACCTTGAGTATCATCATGATTAACAGGTTCTTCACCAGCAACAACCTCAGGTTCTTGATCATGTTCTGATTCTGAATCTGACATATCATCAAACTTCAGTTTCTCAGAAGGATCTTCAGTTTGGATACTAGGGAGTTTAGTGTCATCAAATGTAACATTTACACTTTCAGTTACTTTGAGTTGATCAATGATATACACCCTGTATGATCTTCTTCCATATCCAACAAAAATACCCTCATATGCATTTGCCTCAAATTTACCACGATAATCATCTCCATCTTTGAGCACGAAGCATCTGGCACCAAATACATGAAAGTATTTGATAGAAGGTTTCTGTTCATTCATAATCTCATAAGGAGTTTTCATGAAGTCTTTGTTGATTAGAGTTCGATTCTGAGTATAACATGCAGTTTTGACAGCTTTAGCCCAAAAGTACATTGGAAGACCTGATTCACTTAACATCGTTCTTGCAGCTTCAATCAATGTACGATTTTTCCTTTCTACCACTTCATTTTACTGAGGGGTTCTAGGAGCTGAAAATTGTCTGGTAATCCCTTTATCTGTACAGAATCCATTGAGAAGTGAATTCTTGAATTCTGTTCCATTATCTGACCTTATTGCTCTAACAAGGACATTAGAACCTAACTCGATCAACTTGATATGATCAATCACAACTTGTGGTGTTTCATCCTTAGAGTGAAGGAATAAAACCCACGTATACTTGGAATAGTCATCAACTATCATAAGATAGTAACACTTCTTTGACATCGAAAGAACATTAACTGGTCCAAATAAATCCATGTGCAATAATTGCAGAACACTAGTTATGGAGGATGTGCCAGTGCCTTTGTAACTTGCTTTCTTTGACTTTCCTTTCTGGCAAGCCTCACACAGTCCTTCTGGGGAGAATTCCAGTTGAGGCAGACCTCTAACCAATTCTCTTTTGACAAGAGAATTCATTGTTTTGAAATTGAGATGGGAAAGTCTCTTGTGCCATAGCCAACTCTCATCTGACGATGCCTTTGAATAGAAACAATTGACTTCAGGATTGCTTCTAGAGTTTATGTCAGCTACGAACAGATTTCCTTTCCGGATTCCCATCAAGGAGGGTTTTTCATTTTTCTTGTGCAGAATCTGACACTTCAGCTTGTCGAATAAAACATTGTAGCCGTTATCACAGAACTGACTAATACTAAGCAGGTTGTGTTTAAGTCCTTGCACAACATACACATTTTCAATGATAACATTACCAGCTAGCAAACAGCCATATCCCTCAGTTAGACCTTTGATGTTATCTCCAAAGGTAACCACTGAGCTAACTTTCTCAACCACATTTGATAGCAGGGCTCTATCTCCGGTCATATGTCTTGACGATCCGCTGTCAAGAATCCACACTACCGGTTGTACCTGTTTAATGCCCTGCAATACAAATGGATTAGACCTTCTTCGGAACCCAAGCTTGGTTGGGTCCGGCATACTTGTAAAATTGGCCTTTATCAGGCAAAACAACATTCTTAACTTTAATATTCTCAACTTTCTCAATGACTGGACATTTGACCTTGTAAACAGCCTTGACAAATTTCTGTTTAGGCTTAGGCATAAATGTCTCCTTTCTAGCTTTAGGAGGACTAACAGTCTTAGACCTATCATGCTTCCTATTATTCACATGCTGACGAGGAGTAGTCTTATCATTAGAAACATGCTTACCATTAAAATAAGCATACATCAAATTAAAAGCACAAGACATACAATCAGGAAAACCACATGCTTTATGAGAGGGATTAACAAAAGGCAACTTATGGATGGTAGACATGGCATTTGTGTTATCCAACTCATGTGTGTCTGAGTTAGTCTCAGTTGCTTTCACAACTTTGACTGGAACATTTGACACACTTGACTTGGAAACAGCTTTCTCATTAGCAAGATCTTCAGCACGAATTTCTTCTTGAATAATAAATGAGGTCTCATCAAATGGTTCAGCAATTGATTCTTTATAGAGGGGTTCATCAACACCCTTAAGCACATGTGGTACTTCCCTACCTTTAGCAGAGACATGAGGAGGGGAGTTTATGCCTAATTTTCTAATAGCAATATTGTAATCAAAACCTATTCCAGATGTTTGATTAACAGCTTGCTTATTGTAAAACTCTTTAAACCTCGAACAAGAATTAAAGTATGCTTTAACCTTAGTCTCAAGACCGGTGATCTTGTCTTTGAGAATAGTTTCGAGTTGTCTATAACAGTCAATTCTATTCTCTAGAAAAGATACTTGTTCTTTTAATTTGTCTTGATTAATGTGCACAAGTCTTAATTCATTGACCTCTTTCTCAAGGTCTTTGATTTGTTGATTTAACATTTCATTATCACGACGAGCACAATCTAAGGAACCTCCTAGATGAAAAACTAATTCAGCATCAGTAAATTTTACCTCTTTTCTTGACGATGAGGTGTTTGCATCACTAGCCATGAAAGTAAGATTCCCAACTTCTTCATCTTCACTGTCAGTATCATCCCAGCTTCTTCCCTTTTCCAGGTAAGCCCTTTCAGATTTACTCTTCTGATTAGAATCATAAGAGTTCTTCCTAACTTGTTTTGGCTTCCTGCATTCTGTGGCAAAGTGTCCCAACTCATTGCAGTTAAAGCATCGAATGGTGCTTCGATCAACCATCCCTGTTTTGTACCCACCACTACTGGTGTTAGAGGATGAAGATCCACCTTTCTGGAATCTGTTGTAGTTGGACTTGTACTTGAACTTGGGATTCCTCTTGAATCTGACATTGGAGAATCTCTTGACAATCAGGGCCATTGACTCATCTTCCAATTGCTTCAGTTCTTCCAAGGAATAAAAATCATCTCCTGATTGATTTGTAGTAGGAGGATCAAATTCTGCTACTATCACATTTTTTTCAGCCTTGGAAGACTGTACCATTCTCTCTGACTGTTGAGATTGTTGTTGTTGTTGTGGTTGTTGTTGTTGTTCTTCAGCTACTAGAGCAATAGACGTGCTGACCACTCTTCCTTTCCCGTAGACTTCCTTCTGCTGAATCTGCTCCAACTCATAGGTTTTTAACACACTATAGAGCCTTTCCAAAGAAATCTCATTCAGATCTCTTACTTCTCTTATGGCAGTGATTCTACGTTCGAGATGAGTTGGCAGTGTTAAAAGGAACTTTTTGTTGACCTCCCTGATTGAATAGTATTTACCATTTATGTCCAGGTTGTTGATCAATGCATTGTACCTCTCAAACCCTTCAGTGATTCCTTCTCCTGGATTGGATTTAAAGTATTCATACTCAGAGGTTAGGATCTCTAACTTGTTCTCCCTAACTTCCTCTGTGCCTTCATTAATCACCTCAATAGTTTCCCGGATGTGTTTGGAATCTTTACAGTTCATCACATGTCTATTCATCAAAGGATCAAGGGAATCAACTAAAATTAATTGAAGGCTAGCATCCAGGGAGGCTTCTTTTTTTTCAGCAGGAGAAAAATCCTCAGGATTCTTTACATAAGTTCTAGCTTTGGTAATCACAACATCATTTTCTATTACCTCTGGTTCAATAACCATCGGAATTTTTGGACCCTTCTTTAACACTTCCAGATATTTGGGATTTGCAACTTGTAAAAACAATAGCATCTTCTTCTTCCAAATAACATAATTTTCTTTATCGAATAGTGGAATTTTAACGGTTCCAACTTTTTGTGTAGTCATTATGAATTTTTGAGTAAATAAAAATTCAAGGAGTGGAAGAGTCACAAAAGTCTAGGATCTTGATTTGTTCGTTAATCAGAAGGCTCTGATAGCAATTGTTAGGTCTCAATATGTTTGTAGAAGGGGGGTTGAATACAAACTATACCGTTTAATCGAATAAAATACGGAATAAAAAAGTGAAACAAAATTCAAGTTAAATAAAACTATTATTAAACTTGAAAGGTGTTACAACAACTGTATCGTTTACAAGGGATTAATCTCAAATAAATTATTCCAAATCTAGAATAAATTCGACATGAACTTTTTCTATTTTTGAAATAAAAAGGATCAAATGCTTAAAGCAATTTGAGATTAAGTTCTAGGGATTTTGATCCGCTAGATAGTTACACAAGAACAAGAAAAGGATTTCTAGTGGTTTAGATTTAACAATGAATACTAGAAATTAATGATCTGAGAAATTGCAATAAGTTCTCTGCTGTTTTCTTTGTTCTGTGTTCTTCTGTGTATTTGATATGCAATGCTCTGTCTTCTATTGAAAATCAGCTTCAGTTCTTTTATATTAAATCAATCCTTGATTTAACTGGAAAGACAATCCTTTTAGCTTAGCAAGACAATCCTTTTAACTGGTAGAACTTTCGGTAGGACAATCGATTGAACTGGTAGAACTTTCGGTAGGACAATCGATTGAACTGGTAGAACTTTCGGTAGGACTATCTAAAAGGCTTGGAAAGACTTTCGGTATGACAATCCAATTGTCATACCAGTTCAAATATTTGTCTTGCTGATTTAATTTTGAATATTAATTCAAAATCATTTCTGAAAAATGCATAATACTAATTCAGAATTAATTAACCAATTAATTCAATTAATCAATAAATTAATCTTTGCAGATTTAATTTATTTTCTTAATTAAATTATATGACTTAATTAATTAATAGAGAATTAATACTAATCTTGAACAGCAACCACTCTTTTGACAATCTGCTGAAAATCACTGAAACTTATGAATCCATTTCACCACTTCAATGTTGACACTCGATGTACTGTCTGGTTCATGAATGACTAAACATCTGTGATGTTTCTTCATGTCTTGATTTTCTTCAGATTAAATCCCTGTAATTAATTGATACCCTGACGAGATCTCTGTCACTTGATTAACTCTACAATCTTGATTTATATCACTGATGCTTGATCAATTTCTTGAGCTTCTTCTAGTGAATTAAGTCCCCAAGTCTGTAGATGAACAATGTTACTTAATCCTTTGACATATGTTACTTTGAGAGATCTCTCTGCTGATAGAACCACTATTTACTTGTTACATCCTTATTTGAGTTGAGTTAAATCCTCGAATAAACAAATAGGCTATGACATATGCCTTTTATGATATTCTATCAATTGTTCATACAATCCAACTTGAGTTTTCATCATATATATAATGATGCTAGATTACTCTTCTTGGGTATAAATATATATATATATATATATATCCTATGAAATGCTACGCATGTCGCGGTAAATCCAACTCACGCACAATCTCCCCTTGATATCTTACTATCTCAAAAGGACTAACATAATACATACTAAGCTTTCTTTTTCTTGCTAATTCTAATCAATCATGTTCATGAACGCTTTCAACATTTATTGGTTGTTTAACCTCATTCTCCGCATATTTCTTTGTTTAATCAGCCTAGCTTGTAATCGCTTCTAGGCACATTCGAAGTTCTTTAATCGTTCTCTTACTCTTCTCATCCATCCGCGAATGGTATACTGAGACCATGGCGTATTCGGTTTCTAACATTCTCAAAATTAACTCCAAAATTAAGAATTAAAGAGAAAATCTTGGTTGGATACGATTGACATATGAATTTGTTATCATCCCATAATGCCCTTTAATCATACATGAATTTATTCGTCGAGCAAATTTTTTTTACTATTTAGAGGAAATATACCAACCCGGAGACATCACCCGCAATACTTTAACTCGTGTCATCATTTATTTTGGTTCTAGGAAATTCCCACACGGAACTTATTATAATGCTCTTTCTTGACGTTCAGTCACATATAACATTTATTCCTTTTTTCATGCCATATTATCAAAAAAAATTCTTCTACATCTATGTTCTTTATCATATTCTCTGAAAACCTTGAATCTTACGAGTTATTGGTGTTTAGACGAATTCCTACCTTTAGATCTTCCCTACCTAGTGCCCGTTCATCCATGGGTGGTATATAATATTCTGGTTCAACACGATTCATCACATTCTCAATTCTTCTGCCAGAATCTTAAATCAAGTAATAATATCGATCAATTCCAATCAATACTTGGTTCTGGTGACGTACCACAATCTCTTTTAAGCAGTATCGAGCTTACTTATAGAGTAAATTGTTCATTAATAAAAGAGAATGATTAGGTTTGGCTAACCTATCAATAATAGTTCAATTAATGTTTTTCTCAGCTTTGGTTCTCAAGTGATTTTACTACAACATCCATTAACGGGATGTACTCATTTCCGAAATGGTTACAATAATATATTGAGCCTTTAATGCTGGTATGGATTCTTCGGTAGATATAACATTTACTTACATGCTTTACCATCTCCTTTCTTATATCAAGTCAATCGATATTTTCTGTTTAACTCTCGGTATGTTATCGTATTCTCCGAATGAATTCCCTTTCTTAAGTTATAGACGTTTCATTATGTTCTTCACTTTAGCTCTGTCACACATGTTGTCTATAACTTACTTATATCATGGCAAGCTTATAGAATCTCTTTATCATCCTTTTGATTCCACTTCCTTTCTTAGTTAAGTTCTCCATTCCCCTGGCTCATTATTTTTTCTTAACATACACAAATCCTTCTTCCCAATAATACCAACTGGTTCATCATTAAATAAACCATTTATGTGGCCGACTCTGGAATGAAATTTTTTCAATTACTAACTATTCGAACTCTTTTTCCTTGCTAATAAAAATAGCAAAATCAAACTTTTCTTTTCGCTGAGACTGTCAACTACCTCATTAGCCTTGCTCAAATAATTATTAATCGTGCAACTATCATCTCTAATCCATTCCACTATCCAATGTCTCATATTTGACTTTCTCAAAATGAAAATATATTTCAAATTACTGGGACCTGTATAAATTATATACTTTTTTCCTAAATACACAATACCTCCACATCTTCAACTTACACACTATCACTGCCAGCTTTTACCATATGTTGAATACTTTTATTCGTGAGTCTTTTGGTAAATCAGATTATTTATCATTACTTTATCGTTCTGCATAGATATACGACCAAATTCTTCATGTAAAATATCATTGTAGATGATTAAACCCCATTCATTGCCTAACAACATCCACATTAGTAAAGTTACCAATCTCTTCTTTCATCTGCCTTCCTTTTTATTTCCTTCTTCCTTCTCCTAGATTTTATATTGAACCTTTAATTCTTGAATACGTTCTTCTCACTTGCATGTACAAATAAACTTTTCATTTTTATTGTCTCTTGTAAAAGGGCATATCTAATTAGACAAAGTCTCGAACAAACTTATGGTAACATCACCGTATTTCATTCATCTTCTAAATCTTACTGATTTCCTCTCTCTCTCTCTCTCTCTCCCCAAACCCCTAATCGCTTGGATTTCAGATCTGTAAGTCGCATCGGAAATTAACTTAATCTAATTGGAATCGATTTCCATCTAACTGATCATCAGTTGATAAATTAATCAACTAACTCTATTTATTTGATCAATTGAACCAAGTGATGACTAGCTAAATAAAATCAATGACCAATTATATGAAGTCGGGTTTTCTATAAAAGCCTTTTTTCCAGAACCGAGATCGCAATCATTTGGAGTATCACACAAGAAT
Source organism: Apium graveolens (assembly GCF_009905375.1). NCBI lineage: Eukaryota > Viridiplantae > Streptophyta > Magnoliopsida > Apiales > Apiaceae > Apium > Apium graveolens. The sequence continues at coordinate 125,898,640 of NC_133647.1, forward strand.
ATCAATAACACATAGAAGTACACTTCGTGTTTTAAAAGTGTAATATTTTTAGAAAAATTTGGGCAGCATCTCCCCTATATTATTGACTTCCAGTCGGACTTAAGCCGAAACCAACAATCAACAAAATCACCAACGAATATATCAATCAACTGCTATCATCCAAACTTATCAATTCACAATACTATAACACGTAACATACTGATAACCATATATATTACTAACCAGCACAACAAAAACCTTTAATACAACTTAAAATCATAACGAACAATTAATCATTACACCCGTACCTTTCATCATTCTTTTCAGAATATAACAGAATTTCACCAATGAATACAAAATTATTCTACTATTTCTCAAAAAAATTATTCATTTATTCCAGAATTCTTCTATTTCATGTTTCAATCCAAGCGCTCTAATTAACAATTCATATTACTTATACCTGTTCATAATTCTGTTTTGATGATATCTTTTAATCTTATTTTCTACCGTTAATGTGACGACTGAGAATTTTGCGACGTAATTAAGTCAATAAAGTGTGATTTATGTGAAGTAATTATGATTATATGATTAAGTGATGGTTAATTATCGTTATTGTATATTAGAATCTAGGAGCATAAATAAAAGCGTTCCAATTTAAAGAGTCAGCTTAGGAGTTGAGCTTTGTGGTCGGGCCGTCAGGTAGAACGGAACCCGTACTAATAAGGGATTAAAGTATATATAAAATATGAAATATGTATGATTGTGTGAAAAGAATATTTAAATAAAGTATTTCATCCTAGTGTCGTGTCGGTCGATAATGATAATGAGAAGCGTAATTGAAACGCTGAGCGTCGGGCCGTCAGGCTGAACGAGACCCAGTACGCGTAGAAAAGAATAAAGATTAAAGAAAGACAATTTTATGATCAGACATGAGTTGAGATGTGTTCGTATGTATGCTCACTTGTCTGTATGCATGATTACGTGATATGTTGACGTTTTTATGAATTTAAGGGGAATTGTTTGAGTTAAATAAAGGTTTATTTAACCTTCGCGCATTTTTATAAAATTATCTGAGTAAGATAAAAGTATGGGATTTGTTCTGTTATTGTCATAATAGTCCTAGAGACTTTTTAAAAATGATGTACGGATTTATCTGTTGGTCGTTGTATTTTAAATTGATTTTTATGTGATAAAATGTTATTATTGGCGCAAACTTGTAAAAATCATAAAAAATCAACCGTACGCTCAAAATCTTATTATGAATAATGGTTGGAAAGCTAATTTCGAGATTTACGTTTTAAAATTATCATTCATATCAAATTCATCTTTTTCGAGAGAGATATTTGCAGATCAAAATTGTTTTCTTTTAAGAATAAAAAGCAAATCGGAAACAAGATAACCCAATTACCATACTACCCCTCCCTTGGTAGTATATAATCACACCCACCCCCTCTTTTCTTTCTTTTTCACCCGAGCTTCTCTCTTCTCTTTCTTTTTCTCTCATTTTTTCATCCCTCTCGGGATTTCTCTCTCTCTCACTCTCGGTACACTCTCTCTTCAATCTCTCACTTGTTCTTCACTCTTTTTCGGTTATAGAACCATGATTGTGTGAGATTTTGTGATATCTACCTATATACATACATGCATGTCACTATCTTCAAGTTTTTGAGAAAAACCAAAGTTGGATTTGGTGGTTTTGAATTCGGTTTTCATGGAAACAAAAGGGTTTTTGTTCTTAAATGATTTAGAGTGAAGATATGTGTTTGCATGTGTGTATTACTTGAGAAAATTGGTGGTTGATGGTTGGAAACCCCCGAATGGGGGCACCACCGAGATGCTACCGCCACCGGTGATGAACTCCGGTGAACCGGTGGTGAGCAAGATGTTAAACACTGAACTATAGTATTTAATCGATTATTTTGTCTTTGCATGCTTGGTTTGTTTGAAATTCAAAAAGGGTTTTGATTTTTTGAGTAAAGTTGATAATTACTTGGTAGGAATGAGTTGTTAAAATTTAAGTCTATAAATTATGATTTGGTTTGAATGATTAGATGAATTTAAAGCTAAATTAGACCATGCATGTGTTTATGTGATGTAGAAGCCGCATAGGGCTTTGGTTTATCAAGAATGAATTGATTATAGTTGATCAAAATGATTGTTTGATGGTTGTTTGAAGATGATAAGTTAAATAGAGTGTTTAATGGAATTAGGGATGAGAAATTCGAGTATAAATATGAGATTATAAGTTGCCTTGGTTCGAATTTTATTGATAAAGAAAGAAGAAGTAAATTGGTGTGTTGTTCTTGCTTGGATTCATTAGAATTTAGGATTAAACCATGGAAAGATTCTTGCATGCTATGTATGAAATCAAAAATTGAAATGCATGTCGTTGTTCTTGAAAATTCGAATGATATAGTTGTTTAATTGGAAATATTAAGTTGGATTAAGTGAAGGTTTGATTAATTATATGTTTTATGGATTTGGTACGAAAATTTGCTTGAATTTGGGAGGTGTTTATAGAAAGGCCGAATGGTTTATAGTATTTAAAAGGTCACATTCTAATTTAAGTGCTTGAATTGATCATGGAGATTAGTTAAGGATTGTATGTGAGATTTTTGCCCAATTTGCTATGTTGATTCGAATTAAAGTATAATAGAAAGGGAATGATTGATCTGTGTTAACTATGGTTGTCATTATAAGTTTTTTCGTTTGTTTATTTGTATAAGAATTTCAAGTATAAGGAGCTATGTGTACTAATATAGAGTACGATTTGATTTCGAGTCGAGATAAGGATGTTTATAAGTCGATTGTCGAGTATATAAAGGTGAAAATCTTAAGAATATAGTATATGATATGCTATGTGCTTATGTGTATAAGCTATACTCGTACATTTGAGTCAAGAGTATAATCGAGCTATCGTAATTGAGTGAACGTTCCGGGAACGAGAGTTGAGAAACTAATTGAGGTTTTGGTTTTGATTGTAGATTCGGCTCGTGAGGGCATTCAAACTAGGAAAGGGAAAGGTATACTAGGTGGCAGTAGTTCAACCTTTGTGAAACAGGAAAGCGAATTCAGGCAAGTAACTCTAATTACTTGTGTAAATGGTTATAGCAAGAATGTTGTTCATATCATGTAGAGTATTGAACTGTTAAAATAATGAAACCTTGTTATTGAATTGAGACCCTATTTTTTATCTTGCAAAACTGCTACTAATAAGTTTATTGATTCAACCCTTTGGTAACCTATCTTTTCCGCTCAACTTATTTGTTATGCCATGAACTATTATAAACCCTATAATTACCTTTATGAACCCTTCGTAATGATTCCATATTCTGTGATCACCATCTTCCCTATCGATCCTTGGAACAGTCTGATTCTTTTAACTTTAGTACCTTGTTATCATTGATTCGAAACCCATAGAATTTCATCTTGTTTATCCTTGATTGATTTCCTTAACTTGAATTCTTGAAATTGAATCTAAGAATGAGTTTCGACTTGAAAGAGTCCGAATGATTTCATATTCTTGTAATGATAAAATGAATTTAGAAAAACCTATTTTTCCAACTCAAGGTTTTCAAAACGAATTCCTGATGGATTGGATTGGGACGTAAGAGGCTAGTGGGACTAGTCCAGTCATGATAAGAGGCTAGCGGGGCTAGTCCAATTTAAGGCTGAAATTATGCCGATTGGTACCTTAAAGACCGGATGGAGGTCGGTACGGGCTGATCACCCGTATTATAATGAAATAAAAAGATAAAGTAATCCAATCAAGGGTTCTATAATGTTTATTTAAAATGGAATTGAAACATCATGCTCAGTAATTGGTTCTTGAAAAATCAAAATGGTTTATATTGCTCTGAAAAGAGTTAATTGTGATATTTTGAAGCTTAAAGCTTGTGAACCGTGATTTTAATCTGTTGATCATTTAATTGGTTCCATAAAGTGAAATATTGTTGCTTTCCTTTCTGAAAGATCTGTTTTGATCCTTTAATGATTTGTGATGAATATCGGCTTTCACCCTGCTTCGAGCCTTGTTCCTTGAAAGTCCTACATCTTTCCTTCATAACCCCTTTCATAGCCCAAAAGACGGAAATCTGCCACCTAGAACAAATATAATAGAATTCCTTGAGATTGGTAAAGTATATTGTGGATTTTATATTATAGAACTGTTTTATAGTTACTTGCTAAGTTTTATACTAATATGTTTTGTTTTAATCTAACCATGGCAGTTAAGCAAGAAGATGGTCAGGCTTAGGCACACTGCTCCTAAGAGCGTACCTGGTGGTCCCTACCATGTTGAGGGCTTCCGGTTGCCAGAGCAGGTAGTGGTGTTTTTGAGTGAGAAAGCACTTAGTCAGAAAGATGTAAAGATATAATGGGTTATCTGTCAGTTCCAAGCCGGGATCGACTATGTATATTTAAAATTATTTTGGGGTTGTAAGTTTTATTTTATGATTGGTAGTTGTAATCTTGTCTCATACTTTATCCTGTTTGATCTTGTTAGTAGTTAATCAGGGTTTATGCTTATTTAATTATTAGATTAAAGGTGTGTGGGTCCTCATTTCCTAACCCCGAGATTGAGGGCGTCACAGTTAATACTCGTATGTAGTTACTTTTTAAGAAACTATACTGCATCTTTTAACTGATCAAACAAATCCTCTATCCTTGATAATATATACTTATTCATATTAGTCAACTTGTTCAACTCCTGATAAACAACATATGGCCTCATCCAACACTACCATAATCTAGTGAAAATTCAATTGGTTTTAAAGCATTACTTTTTAAAATATTTCACAATTGAATCGCTAGTTCCTCATTTCTACTTATGTCTTTCAATACGAAACCTTCATCGCTGGCTAAGTTCCTAGTGTCAAGTTTACCATAACCCATTTATTTAAGCTGGAAAGCCTAATAATTTCTCGAAGAACACATTCAAAATCTATTTATAATTAGAATTTCTTCAATTCTCAAACCTTCATAACAAGCATCTCCCACATGATTAAGGTATGCTTCGCCATCTTAACATATTAATCATTTGTCTGGGTTATTATTAAGAATTATTTTCAATTGCTTCTGTTGTCCAATCAATTGCTTGCCTTTTCTGGTGTACGCAACTTTACTTTCTTATTTCTATGGTTAATTCACCTAATACAGTTCACTAACTAATCCATTTCACGCCAAAATCTTAAACTTGAAATGTATCATGTTAACACAATATAGCGTTGTGTTAAAATTATCACAACAAAACAATCATGTATAACATATATCTGCTTTTGATTTGATGTCTTCATAACAACCACGTTATCTGCATATTCTTCTTTGCGTGTAAATGTCAACTGTATATTAGCTTGCAATCATATCTATACTCAACATGTAATTCCATCTACTATGCGTGATTATTTCACTTTTTTCAAACACTCAAAGAATTGACCTTACATAAGAAGGGAATTTGTGTATATGATTCTGATTAGATAACTTTGTAAAGAACAACAATAATGCAATGAAAAAATTGGAAGGATCAATAAGTCAATAAATTATGGTTAAAGAAGAAAGAATAAATGATGATTTGGATATGGATTAGACAATCATATTTGTACTTAAGATGGTCAGTCTTTCATACTATATGGTATACAGCACACGATTAGGTGGCGTCCCACGAGACTCTTCATCAATCCGACAAAGCGTCACACCATAACACTATTTGTCTCAATCAAAAAGCAAAATTTTGAAGGAGGAATTATTTGAAAGGGATACAATAACCTTATTTCCCTTATTACCTCATAAAACTTATTAATAAAAGAAGGTTTATACTTATTCAAGAATTAAGGAGAATATACGATGTCGTATTATAGAAAAGAATGATATCGTTGGTCGCCATCCATATTTCACTTATATATACCTTCAAGTCTCGTTCGATCAATAGATCCCAAATCCAAGTTATTTAGTAACTTCGGAAAATACTCTGGAAATGACTTCATATATTGAATAACTATAAATTCCTACTTATTAAATCTTGTATTTTTAGCATCGTGCCTCCACATTCGATACTTTAATAATTCGAACATAAGCGCTTTCTTACGGGATTTACATTCATAATTTCTAATTTTGTCTATACCAGGTAGAATAACCATTGATCATACTACACATCGATTCTTTTGATAGTAAAAATATTCTTCTTCAAAAATCTGGAAATTTCTCAATCCTATTCGATCATACGCTGGCTTGGCTTCTTTTGAATCAACAAATCCTTTAAACTTCAATAGTTTCATAAATTGGATAAATAATGTTTCCGCAAGTTGATTCTATTGTTGATACCGCTAAACAAGATTTGCATTCTTCTGTCGGGAAAATTTTAAACTTCTCCTTAATAGCGGGTCCACTTGGCCCTCTGAATTAACAATACTGAGTCTAGAACAAATATTCTTCCGGATAATCTAATGCTTATAACAAAGAAGAAACCCAAGTAGTAATTTGACAACCAAATTTTAAAACTCATTCTGTTTAAAGAAATTTTAGAATTTTTGTTAAGAAAATCTTTATCGAAAACTTATTTTAAAATTTTGAAAATCACACACCCGGTCGTCATTACTATATGAGTTGGTTATTTTCCCCCTCAACCACAACAAGGTACCAAATTAAGGAAATGGCCACATGAGAGTCTATCCACTTAGTATATCTTCTACCCCTTATTGGGTCCATTTCGCCTTTATTAGTCGACGAAAACGTCATTTATCGTTGCATACTATCTTACTCGTAGCTCTAACTCTAATGATATTATCCGGTATGATCTTTGATACTCTCATCATCATTTTTGATATCATAATTACGTCCCATCGACGCAATTTAACATTCTGCTCATAGAGAAGGTCATATTTTATTATCAATTTTTAAGTATCCTAGTAAGGTGACGGTGTCGTTCCTTGCGCAGTGCCATACACTAATACAAAATGTGTCAAACGCGTCTCTATTTTTGCGTCCATTTTTAGAAAATAGACATATAAAGTAATTTTATACGACTGTTATGAATATAACGGACGCAAATATATGTAACTTATATGATTATATGTCTGTTAAAGTATGACAGACACACAAGTCTATTACATATGTCTGTTACGCAATCATACACCTCTGTTAGTTAATGCGGGACGCATAAAAAATAAATTAAAAACTAAGTTTTAAAAATTAAAGTCGTCGGGTCTATTACTCTAGTAAACCAATACAGCCCACTCCCCATTTGCACCCCGATATTTCACTCCCACTTCCCGGACCACGAGCCCTAATTTTATGACTTCATCTGATTTCTTCCAATTGATAACTCAAACTTCCTCCGTCTGTTTAATTTGTTCATCCGAGTATAAGCCTATTGGATCTGCATCTCCATCTTGGTTCGATTATAGGTATTCTCTCTCTCTTTCTCTCCCTCTCTCTCTCTCTCCCTCCCGCCCTCTATGATATATGTGGTGTGTGTTTTGGTAGGTCCGGTTATGGCAGAAGCTATGTTTGTTAATCGAGAAGAAGTTCCGGTGTATCTGGTATACAGGGATCCTGTAAGTATACTTTTTTATTGTGTCTCTATATATATATATATATATATATATATATATATATATTTGTGTGTGTGTGTTTTAGTTACTGTGATCAAGAATAATCCTTTTTACATCAAATGTTTGTTCCTTAGTGCAACATTTAGGATATCCATAGAATTTCGTCATTTTTTTAGAATTTCTTGAATTATAATGAAAAGGTACATAAGTTATTTACTGTTTGTAGATCTATGACTACTTGGTGCCATTTTCTTTGCATTTTTCTTATTTTCGATTGCATAAGATTATGTAGAATTGGGGAAAATTTAGATTTTTCATTCCAGGTCGCAGTAGTTTTTGTGATCATAGTTTTAAACTAGAATTGTAAATATAGAATAATTATATGCCTTTTTTCTTCTTCTTCTTTATTTTTAAATGGTTTCATCTCATTATTTGTTTTATGTTCTTGATAACTAAATATTACTTACTTTATGATCCACTGACCATCAATTTTTTATCCCCTAATACGTACCTGCTGCACAGTTTCACTGTTTTATTCCCTTTTACATTATTTATACACCTTGCACACATTAGCTATCTGCTTCCTAAACACATTAAATTACAATTCTTCTATAACAGTTATAGTAATATCGTTATATTCTATACATTATCTTCCTATAATGAAAATGCCCAAGTTCGAGCTGTTACATGGATTTTTGACTCCCAAGTACGTGGATTAATGTCTTAATTACTTCATGCCTGCTTTATATATATTTTTAGTTTCCTCGTTTTAAATATATAAAAAATATTTATTAATGAAAATATTTATAAAAATTGCCATGTCTTTTAGTTTTTATTGCAGATGTCTAACTGTTATATTGACCAAGTACTCATATAGTCCCATGGAATCCTTGATCGACATCAATTGATGCTTGAGGCATATGAGGTGTCTTCAATATCTGAAGATGATTACATTTATTTAGGAAAGGCTAGACCAAGCAGTTATTTGTTTCGCGGGCTTCCTGATTGTCGAATAACTTATCCTGCTTGTTTGGTATTAACATATCCCCTCCTACGAGGACTACTATACACATTCTTTTACTAACACTTATTTTGTTATGTACCTTGAAGGTGAGGTTTATCAATTCTGAGAGGGTCAAGCTTCCAGATAAAATTTTGAAACATAGCATGGATGAGAATAACAAATATTTTGCTGCGATTTGCTTGGATGATGAGAAATCTGAAGGTGAAGTGTAGGTGATCACAGCTGCTTGTAGGTAGAAGCTTACCATGTTCTCTCTTTCTTTTTCATATTAAAAGACTAAGATCATGAGTTTAAAATTTGCTTATATTCTTACTTTTATTATTTTGGATTGGATATAGGCTGAAGGTGTCTACAACCAGGGCTTTCACTCTGGACAAGGTATCTTCCCTTAATGAATATTTGTTGTGTTCGTTTCATGTGAAAAAAGATTCCATTTGTAAAATATTCAGATTTGACGCTTTAATTTGCATGACATTCTTTTGCTTAACTAAGTGTTTAATTGTAAAGTTTGGACTGAACTACCCTTTTAAATCCTATTGTTTGCATAAAATGGAAAACTGAAAAAAGTGATAGTTAGTGGTTGACCCATCAAATAAATTCAAGAAAGCTCTACACATAATACCCAGTAAAATCAGCTTTATTATTGCTAATTTTTAAAATTGTTTTTAGTTCTGCACACGATACTCTACAATTTGAATTAAGAAACCGGATATCCGATCTGATTTAAAATTCGGATCAAGGTTTAATGTAATTAAGTACATAAATGAGTAAGTTCTAGTTAAAGATAATATGTTGTCCATAATGACTAATAAGCTAATTGTTTCATAAACCTGCTCCTTTACATGTCTGGAAAAATGTTATTGCAAGCAGCTAAAAATCTATGAAGGAAATAATATCAGTGTTAACGTATACATTAATTTCTTCTTGTGCATCCTCCCATTTGAGAGGGTGCAAGTCTGCAGCTCCTTTCTAAAACTAAGAGCAAGAGCAAAAAAATAGAAAATTATATATAATTGATGGAGAGGTGACTCGAGTTTAACAAAGAGTAACCTTCAAAATTCATTGGTCTGAAATATTCTCTAATCAACTAATGTAAATTCTTTAGAAACATCATTTGATAGTCTCTCAATGTTTGGATCTGTTTCAGGAGATATCATTTTGAGACCTTTAGAAACATCTATATACTCGAAACAACAAATGAAAGTTATAGCCCTTTATCTAGACCATATTCCTGTTAAATTTGGTTACAACTGAAAATGCAGAAAATGAGTTAATTAGCATAAATTGAAGGCTCATTTTGAAAATTCTGTTATGTAGCCTCATTGCCTTGTTTTTAGCCAATATATCGAAAGCTTTAAAAAACTAATATATTGATTTTTTATATCAAGAAGTTGTTTGTAAATTCCTAAATTAGCCTTTTGTGTATTTTGGGTAATCACTAAACACATCAGGAGATAAAATCATAATTATTATTTATGTTTGAACTACTATAAAATTTTCATTATTCTGATTGAGTATTACAAATGTATTTTGATTGACATAGAGTCATAATTGGTTGACATTTAAATCATTACACACGTAGTTCTTTGCCTTAATAATATGCCTCTGAAATTTTTGTGCTCAGGCCTGTAGATTATGCGATATAACTATTTTAGTTCAACTAATTTAGATTGTTTTATGCAAAAAATAGAATAGTCTTACAATTGCTTCCTTGCACAGAAAACCAAATGATTATTTATAAGTCTAGGATATGCTGTAGCCCTGTATAGATAGAGTATTTGAGAAAAAGAATTAACTAATTTGAGTAACCATGTCAAAAGTTTCTCTGAAAATAGAAAGATAGTGTATAGGTGCCAGTAGTAATATATTATAGGTGCCAGTGGTAACTAATTTATTTTATGTACTTTGCTTAAGTTTTATAATTTGTAATGTTTTTCTATGTTTCGAATGATTTAGTAATCTTCCATTTTAATCTGAGTTAACTTCTGTATTTTAATAATTTTCAGTTTTTTTCAATGTGTTGTGAACATTATGTTCATTTCATGTTCGCTGATGGCTGCTAAATGGATGATGATCTTATTATGGGAGAGTTCTTGTTATAGGAGAGTTAAAATTTGGCTAGTGGACTTTTTAGTTATTAGTTGTTGCATGTTGGTTCTTGTCTGCGCCAACTATATGGAGTCTTAGTAATTTTCATCCAATGTATCAAGTGTAGACAGAAGTTAATTAATATTGTGTGATTGGATTGTTGAATTGGTAGAATTATTAAGAATTTGATAATTATAACGTTCGGTGTCTTTTCGATTTATTGTGAAAAGCAGATGGCTAGTAAAAATGTGGCTGATTTTTTTAAAAAAAATGTACAATTGCGTCTGTTATATGAAGACGCATAAAGTATACTATTTACGTCTGTTGTCTAACAAATGACGCAAATTATTAAGTTTATATAGTTGTTATATATTATTATGCATCTGTTCCAACCTGATGCAATAAAGTTTATGCATCTTCTAAGTGTTAACAGCCGCATAAAATAACACTGTTTGCGGCTCGCCAACACTTTATGTGACTGTTAAGAACAGATACTTAATATTTAAATGTGTCTGTTTTCAACAGACGCATATGATTCAGAGCTGATACGACTCCTCCATACGCGTCTGTTGAAAATAGACGTATATGACCTTTTTTAACAGACGCGTATGACACTTTTTGTACTAGTAATAGGAGTGATTGACAATAATAAGAACATCTCACAAAAATATCTAGGGTCAACCGTTAAGAGTACCTCTAAAACTGGCAGCTCTAACTCTCCGCTTGACTTGCTTGGCTAAAGACTAATAGCTATGTTCCACTACACGATCCTAAACCGAATCATACTAAAACTTGTCGGACTCTTATTTTACAAAATTCTTAAAAGAATCAATCTCACATCCATTTTAAACCATATGAAAATTAGGGTATTTTACCCAATATCTATCGAGCTATCGATTCCTTGGAACTAGGGTCTAGTTACTTCGTATATCTATAGCATTAATATATTCGCCCCACACCTATTAAAGCATCTTATCTTAGTAAACAATATCACATCATATCCAAAAAATTTAACTCAACCCAACATAAATTTACTTAAGGTCTTTCCTATCTTCTATGACATATCAATCTTATCTTAACTTCCACCTATTCTTATTTCAGGGACCAATAACATGTGGCTCTTATGCCAGCTGTAACATCCCCCAAATCCGGGATCAGGATTGGGTGTCACCAAACAACTTTAAATAATATAAACGTGTATATTAAAATAAATATACAGATGATCCCTCAATTCCGGATCATTTACAAGTTATGGTATGAAACAAGAATCTGAACATCTAAATTTCTATAACACTAATTCATATTTTATTACCTCTTTACCAACTTCCTTGTCTTATTTACTCTGATATTTTCAACTTCTTGCTGCTGGGATCTCTCCATTTTTGCTGCCTATTGTGAGCTATTTACTTTTATCCTCATGTTATACTGAAAGAAATAAGAATTAACAAAGGAAGAGTGAGCCAAAAATGGCCAGCAAGTATCGTAATTAGTTTACAGGTATCATTATCAAAAGAAACTCCCAAAAACAATCTTTAAATGATTTTATAAACATATTTATTTTAACAATTGAGAGAACAAGACATCGGTCCTTATCAGCCTTCAATCATAGATCAAAATCAACGAACAGTTCACTGATTCATCTCTTGAATCAATTCTTTGTTTAGTTTTGTAATCATAAAACTTTCAAAGAAAGAATATCGTTAATGGAGATCAACAATAAATTAAAATGGACACTAGAACCAATATATGTACTATACTCTGCTGATCAGTCAGAATATAGCATGGATATATGCCCATCCGCATAGACCCACCATCATATTGGGTACCCAAACGCTTTGGCCTAATAAATCATAGGGTATGATCCATCCCTGGCCCTTAGGGTCCAGTCCATCCCTGGCTCTTATCGTAACCATCCAGTTCGTAGAGTATTTTGATGCTAAACCATTTTGATTATAACATCATGATTCAGGGTTCGCAAATAACCCAGAACAATAGGTATAGCATCAAGAGACCATAATTCATAATAAAAGAACAAGAAAAAGAGATACTTGCATAATCAAGATTTATTGTAGCGAAATATAAAATATTTAACTATTTTAAATTTAGAATAGGGAAGAAATACTTGCCTCAATTGATCCACTTTCTAACTTTCAATCATCATTCTATGTCCACCTCTATTATGTATCCACTCGTCTCATTTACCACACATAATCAGGATTTACTTTTACTATCACTGTTTGGGTTTCAATGCCTCAAACTATATGTATATATCAAAAAAGATACTATTTCAATTAACCGACAATATATAATTGTCTAGTCTATACGTTTATCCTATTTGTCTACCCAACCGATAATAACAGATAAGGATCATAGTTAATCATATAAAGTTTAAAAGACACGTGGACTCATAATTCATGTAACACGTAAATATGTAAAGCACATATCACATAATTCATGTATCATATGATTCGGTTTGTCAAAAAATTCGACTCGATATGTTTAGAATTGAAATCGAGTCAAAATATGACTTTTCGATAGTTATGTGACTCAAAAACGTTTACAAACTCCAGCGACCTTTCGAAACGAAATATTTTATGTTTCGAAAGTATTTTTAAGAGAAGCAGAATATTTTCCTGATTCTGGACGCGTTCATTTCGTATTAAACGGACAAACGGTCTATTTATTATGTATAAAATAAGAATAATTCAATTAATATTACTAATTGAATTTTTAATTACCTTTATTTTTTGCCACGGTCCGTTTTGGCCCAAAACGATACAATTCCATTAGTTTTTCTGCACGGTTACATACAACACGTGCCCATCTTCTCAAAAATTGTACCAACATCAATAGACGATCTTTACGTCGTCGTTTCCGACGAGTTTAGCACTGAATTCCTGCGACCTTGAAATAAAACCTGCCAAAACTTGAACTTGCTTATTTCTATACCAAATCGAACACTTAATATCACAAAATAAAGCTTGAATCACGTATAGTCTAATCATATGATCATAATTAACAAACAATCAATAATAAACTCATAAAATCGTTCAAAATTTCGGTAAAAAACTTGAACTCGGCTAACAACTTTCGGGAATCATTTGGTGTAAATAAATATATGAATCGATTGCAAATCACATCAGGAAGCTATTCTAATCATTAAAACAACCTAATAACCCTTGAAATAAAAATCCCTAATTTGTACATAAACCATAAAATTTTGAAATTAAAAATTACTAACCTGAGTTATGATTTGATAGAAGCATTGGATTGTACACTTCAAGAGCTTCAGATTAACTATAAACATGACATGATTTGCTTTCCAGATCACCTCAAAATCATGCTTCGATTCCAAGAACTATTCTTGAAACCCTAACCCTAATATTAGAGAATCTTCTGATTTTTTTAATATTTTTTCTGATTTTTATATAATTAAAGAGTAATTCACTGATAATTAAATTATATTTATAGTTACAAAAATAATACCCCAAAATGATTTAGGTCCTACTTATATCATTTAATAAAAATAATTGGCCCAAAATTAATAATTAACGGAGAATAACTTTTAATCCAATAAATACAAAAAATATGTCAAAATTTCTCAAAAATTACGAATAATCCAAAAATGCAAAAATATCGAATATTAAACAGTCCCACAATTTTATAAAATTAAAAATATAATTTTTGTGGGGTTCTGAGTACCCGTAGGATCCCGAAAAAATCATTTTTCACAAAACGAGATATTTTCTAAATTAACTGGATGTTCGGCAAATCAATATGGTATACGGCATATTATGCAAAATAAGGCCAAATACTCTATACAAAATAACAGCTATTAAGATTGATTCTCGATTGCCTAATATTCAATATAAACTCATTTAACACGTAATATAATAGCCGAAAAATTTCCCGTACCACACTACATATACATAGCACATAACAGATAACATTTTCTGATCAATCATAATTTATAATATCATAAATCACATAATACTCATTTTATATAACACAAAACAGTCGCAATTTCCCGGTTCTTACAATTTGTTAAGAATATGTTGTGAACTTGATGATAAGATAAACAAAACACCTTAGTAGATTTAACTTAGTGAATTTGTAGCTTTCTACGGATGATCACTTTCACTATCCGTTGAAAGAGTAGCTTATGTAAATAAGTGTAGTAGCACATTTCTACATACTTGTATAAGCTTAGTGAACTAAATTTCTGAGAAATGTTTAGGTCATTTTAACTACTAGATTGATATGCAAGATAGGTTGGTTAATTAAAAATTGATGATGCCTTGTAATCTTGTATAAGTGAAATGGAGTTAACTGTCAAGAAAATAGTCTCAACGGATGATCTACAAAGTATCAACGAATGATCAACTACAGCTTCAACGGATGATCCAATGAAGTTCCAACGGATGTTCAAATTCAAAGAGCAGTTGATAGTGACTTGATAGTCACATGGGTTGATTGTATGCAAAAGGAATATGGCAGCCTAATTACTGGTTTCAGAGAACAAATAAGCATTACCATTTTTATGCAACTAAGAAGATATTCAAAGATGCTGGAATAGAGTAATAAAGTAGCATGGAGTTATACTAGATATAGTTTTGTTTTATTATCTTGTCTTATTGTCATGTAAACTTGGTGATATAAAAACCAAGTGTAGCAAGTAGAACAATTAACTAAGCAAGCTTATTTTTTAGAGAAAAATATCAAGCTATATTCTGTAAGAATTTCTCTGTAGTTTTTGTTTGTTCAACTTGTAAAGCAGCTGTGAGCTATTCAAAAGATTCACAGAGTTCTCTATCTGATATTATATATATATATATATATCTTGTGGACACTTTCAAATCCACCAGAAAGTTTTAAAGCTTTTGTTTTATTACTTAGTATTTTGATTTCTATTATTCTTTCATTCCGCACTATTACAAATCAAACATTGTTATATATTAAGTTAGAACAATTTTAAAATTTTGAAAAGAAGCCAGAATTACATTTAACCTCCCTTATGTAATTCTTGTTGTACTGTTTAGGGAATAACACGGATACCTTATGCGGATATAATCAAATCTAAATGGACAATGAAGATTGGGAACAAACAGCCTTCACCACACACAGAGGGGTCTTTGGCTACAAAAATATGTCATTCGGATTGATTAATACCGTAGCAACCTTCCAACAAATGAGGGATAAAATATTTGGTTCTCAGATAGGTCAAAATATCGAGATCTACGTGGATGATATGATCGCTATATCTAAAACGGTTTCCACTCACATCATCGACCTTCAAAAAACTTTCGAGAATACAAGACAACATAGTATGCAACTTAATCCAGCCAAATGCTCGTTCGGCATGACATCAAGAAAATTCTTAGGCTTCCTCATCTCAGATTAAGGCTATCACAGACATGAAAGACCCCACAACTGTAAAAGAAATCCAAAAGCTAACAAGATCCATCACCGTACTTCGATGTTTTTTTCCACAAGCGTCAAAAAGATGAAACCCATTCTTCCAAGTCATTAAAGAAGAGTCTAAAGCAAAAAAAATCTTATAGAATGATGACTGCTGCAACAGCTTCAAGGAATTAAAAGAATTCCTCATAAGCACCCCAATTATAGCAAGAGACATACCTCGTGAACTCCTGAAAGTATACCTCTCCGCATATGATTAAACAATGGTCGCAGTCCTTGTTAAAGACGTCGATGGTAAAGAATCTCTAGTATATTACATCAGTCATATATTGAAAGATGATGAAACTCGATACCACCAAGTGGAATAAATGGTATATTCCTTTGTAGTTGCAAGTAGAAAACTACGACATTACTTCCAAGGGCGTCTTATACAAGTCATGACAAATCAACCATTAAAACGGATTCTACAAAAACCAGATATGACTGGAAGACTGGCATCTTAGATAAACGTGCAAGATAACGCAAAAACATACAAGTCTTCGAAAATAACGTAGAAGAGAGATAACAAATGGTATAAGTGCTACGACCACCGGTAAGAGGAGTACCATCAACTCCTGTGTCACCTAAAATTGTCCCATAAATCTGAGCCATGTCAATGTTCAACCCGGGGTTTGCTTCAAGTAATTTCTGCAAGACCAAGCACACGTTGTCTTGAACCTTCTTAACCTTGGCAACTTCATCAGAGAGCTTCATGTTTAACATTTCTTCGACTTCTTCAACAACATCCTGTTAAACAAATAAAAATGTATAAAACCCAATTCTCTCTACAAGTCTGATGGCTTTTCTTATTAAAGTACAAGAATCTAATTTCCTAAATTAACTGTCAATCAAAACAAGAAAACATACCATAGATAAGTAGACAGGAAGCCATCCTGCAATGCAGAAAGCAGCTGACATTCTCATAGCCTATATTCATAGGCCAACAAAATAAGAAACAAAACAAAATAGCTAAATCAATTCAAGCACAAAATAGCAGTCTGAATGTATCATAATTTACATAAATATTATATCATAAGGCTGATAGAAAGTCATTGAGTTGTACCTTTTACGGGCTGTTGAATTCCCGTGCAAAGTCCTCTCAGCTACCGCACGACTCACAAACTCAATAAAGCCATAGCCTTCTGGCTGACCAGTTGACTTGGTACGGATAACTTTTGCAGACAAAACCTATAAATAATAATAACCTTCAGTCTATAAAACAGAGTAATACGCAAAATTCTAATGTTCTAAATAAAGACAACACAAAATTAATAAATAGACTCATAAAACTTGTTGGACCTGTCACGTTTGACATCAGTAGACCACTTGATAGCTTCTATCAACTTGACAGAATCTGCTGCTACGTTTGTCAAATTTTCGGACTCCTCGAGGTTGATCTTCCAAGAGCAGTAGGGAAAAAAATATCTAACAATGCATTAGACGTAAAATGCTACTTCATTTGGATAAAGCTTAGAGACCCTGATGATGTGAAAGATCCTATTTAATTATATTAAAAGGATATTTCACATCACAAGGATTTTTATTCGAATAATGTAGCATATTACGTCTGATACAATGTGAGATTTTTTCTCGTCTTTTCACTCTCCATGGTGGCCTAAGTCAAAATCAATTAAATTAAATACCACTAGAGCTCTGAACCTCATAAAAAGACAACAACACATAAGCATAATTGATGGAGATATCCGTTATAAAACTTATAATGGTAACCAGAATAACCTACCAAAACAGACATGGCACTAGTAAAAAAGGTTTAGGATACCTGGCTTGGTACTTCTTTTCTGTGTCTCATACTTCTCATAATTCTACAACAAATGAGGCTGAATCTTGACAAACACCAACTAGTTCTCCATCAAGAATAATCAAACTCTTCCCATGAAGTGAAGTCGAAGTATCATTGACCAACTCCTCCATCCCACATTCTACCAATTTGTCCATAAATGGTTCCAAGAACTAGAGCATTCCATAATAAGCAATCCAAATATAAATCTGTCATGGATATCCAAACAGATGACAACACAACTGAAACAGTAATCAGTGAAAGTGCTACATAATAAACGGTGTCTTCATTCAAGACAGTCAAGATAGTGTACCTCTTAACACCATCCAGTAGTTCTTGGTTGTGTGGATCATGTTTCAAACCTGCTTGATATGTTTCCAAAGCTTTGTCATAATCTTTCATGAGAAATTGGGCAGCACCTTTTCTGGTATATCCCTTGGCGAATGTGGGATCAAGCTCAATACACTTCTCTGCATCCTTCAATCCCTCGGGTAATGCCCCTAGTTTTGTATAGCAAGCTGCTTTGCTGTTGTATGCCTGTACAAGTCAGTCACATGTAGATGTCACAGATGCAACAAAATTCTATCACATACTCACATAAACACAATTTATTAACAACATATTAATTATGACATTGACAAACCTTGTGATCCTTTGGATTCCTCCTCAATGATTCTGTGTACTACTTAATTGCTTCGGGATACTTTTGCTGCTTAAAAAATTCGTTACCTGGGGGAACATGTTATCCGTTAACCACTCATGCAACTGATTATATTAATATGTAGCATTATAAAGGGAGCAGGTCATATTGAAGTGTAGCATTATACAGGTAACCACAGGGTTAAAAGAAAAAAAATATTACCTTTCTCTTGCTCCTCGCTGCTATTTTTGGATCAAAATACACCTGTTGCTCCAGATCTTTCTTTGCTTTCTCAACATCGTTAAGTTTCTTCAGTGTATCTGGATTACGATGCTCTGTCAAAGCTTTTGTTATAATACAGTCACAAGCACCCATCCATTTCTCCATCTTCTTCTCAAAACCTCTAATCTATAATGAACAACAAAGCATTGACTTAAGGTGACATACAAAAGTGGCCATGGACCTGGTCTGATTTAATTCTTCCATGATATAGTTTTAGTAGACAACAGAAATATACTAGGAATATAAATAGAGCACTGCGAGTCTGCAACACTCCAATAAACCTCTAATACAAGTTATACGACAAACATCGAGCCCAGATAACATACACTGATTCCAAAATAAACCACAAACTAACAGTACTAAACACTAACAATGAGAAAGAAAAACTCATAGAGAATGCAACGAGTGCAGTAGAAAGAGCAAGAAACCCATATTTCGCCATGCCTTCAGATAACCCCACAAAAGTATTAGCAATCCCAAACATAACCCTCCACAAAAAAATGCTCACCATAAGTCCACTGGCACCCACAAACAACAAACTATTCCTCTTCCAAAATGCCTCAATCTGCAACCCGCAGCTTCCTTATACCTCGAAACCACATTCTTCGCAACACTCACCGGTTTTTCAACAACCCTTTCTACATACTTACCATAAGCATTTCCCTCCATATTAAACCCCTTTTTTGAAAATTGCCTAAACGCTAGCAAACCGAATTTAGATTTTGGGCTCAATTGAGGGCCTGGGTTTTTCAAGATTTTTGAAAATAAAGGCAACCCATAATTTCTTTGACCAGAAAGAATCCATGGTGTGAAATTGTGTGTTTTTACTTTAGGCTGGTGAGCAAGAAAGTGAGAAATGCCTGTAGAATCAGCAATTAGGTGGGAATTTAATGAGGATTTTGAAGAGATTAGATGGCGATAAAGACATCGAATGATCAAATTTGATGTGGGTCTTGACATTTTTTAAAGTTTAGATTCACGAAAAGCACAAACTCGGTAGACAAATAGTGTGCACACCAGGTGTTTGACGAATTGACTACAAGAAAGAAATGGATAGTTCGATCGTGTAAATATATAGAAGTGTGGGAGTGAGTATACAGTGGGTCAAAAGTTCGTCGAGGGTTCGGAAAGTCCACTGGCTCGGCCGCTCGGATAATGTATAGCATAGAGTTATCTCAGCTTATTAGTTTAACTTGTATAGGGCCAGTGAATGAAGGAGGAGAGAAAGAGGAGACAGGCTAGTTTTTCCAAATAAAACGAAAATGAATCCCTAAAATTATTTTACCTTTCCTTTTGTCCCGCCTCTGTCTATCTGTTTAGCCGCCCAATCCAATTTGTCAGCAGCCCAAACCTTATCAATTCATTTTTTTAATTTTATAAATTTTATAATGTTATTTAAATCATACATACGAATATTATCATTAATTTTTTAAATTAATTAATTTATGAAAAAGTAATAGTACCACAGGGTGTTATTTTTTTAATATATTTTAGTGATATCAAGTAATTTTTTTTGTTTTATTAAATTAATTATAAAAACATATTCATTTAATTTTAAACTATAATAAAATATTTCAATTTCTATAATTATAAGAATAATTTGTTTATATTTTGGGTTTTCACTTTCCAAAAAACTCTACAAACTATTTTATTCAAATATACTACTTTTAAAGATAAATTTAAAATTAAATTTCATTTAAAAAAATATTCAACTACTTATGGCAACACGGTCTATGTGTTGCAATAGAGAAGACATATATGTCAGCACCAAAGATTTATTGTGCTATTCCAGCATGTTATTATGCCTATTCCAACACCAAAATTTGGGTGTTGTGATAGGGCCATAATTTCATACCTATTGCAACGTTTTCTAAGGCAACATCGGGAAAAAATGTGCAAATAGGTCATCTATGGCGTAGTGTACTCATTAAAAAATAGACACAACAACCCAATGATCCAATAATCATCAATAATAGAGACGAAATAAACTCATGTTGTGCAAGACATGCCTGCGCATAACCAGACTAAGTCGTCTTGACAACCCTAAGAATAAGTTGTATAATAATCTAATTTTTGTATTCTGTAATTATATTTATTGAGTCTGTAAAAATTTTAAGTAGATTAGACTAGAGGATTTTTCCATGAACAGCCATCAAGCTAAGGAATAAATATTTTAAGTCAGATATCGACAAGTCACAGATTAATGAATATCGAGAAGTATGTCGAGAAGTCTAAAATGACTTGTAGAGAAGTCCCAATAGTTATCGTCAAGTCAATCTGTATGTAGAGAACTCAGATATAGACAATTCAAAAAAGCCATGTAGAAAACTGGAGATATCGACAAGTCAATTCTTCATGTAGAGATCTAGAGATATCAATAAGTCAAATCCTCATGTAGAGAACTCAAGTTATCGACAAGTCAAAAGCTTATGTAGAGAACTAGAGACACCGATAAGTCATTCTACTTGTAGAGAACTGGAGACCTCGACAAGTCATTAACACATGTAGAGAACTCAAGATATCGATAAGTCAGTTTACTTATCGATATGTGACATCTCTACTGAACAAAAGAGATCTCGACAAACTACTTTATAATTTAGAATGCAGATAACTTGAAGATTCAAGATTATCAGTCAACAAACAATTATATCACTTAATTGGAAAGACTACAAATACAGCTTGAAGAATACAAGATCAAGGGCCAAGATTCACTGGACAAAGGAGGGTCACAGACCTATTAGTTTCTGCACAGATTTGCTAACACTAGAAATGGAAAATATATTAAATAACTTTAGAAATTGTGTTAGTACATTATAGTGCAAGTTTTGTAATCCCGTGCATGTCGATCTATAAAGCATATCACGGGTCCTTTTTTTAGAAGTAACACAAAGATCTAGAAAATATCTTGTATTCTCTCTCAAGAATTGCAGCTGAGTTCTTACTTTTTAGTACATATATTTGTAGCAAAACAAATTTGATTTTAATAAATCAAGTGAGTTTTTGATAATTTGCCTGTGTGTTTACATTTAAGCATTCTATCACTACAAGTTCTTATACCTGCTTTGTTCCAAATAGCCAAACACTTTTATAATTGATTGAAAACCAAGAAAACACATCCCCCCCATGTTTCATTTCATACCTTACAAGTGATATTAGAGCAAAATATGAAAGTAAACAGATTAAGATCTTGGAAGTATGAGTGCATAGAAGATTAGTAGTATTAAGATTCCTATCTTTGACAAGGTAAACTACACCTTGTGGAAAAAATGATGTTGTTCATCAGGATGGCCCATCCAATATATGTTGAGATTCTCAGGCATGGACCATTTATTCCTATGGAAAGGATTCCTGAATCAACATATATATGGAGACATGTTCATTCCTGCATCCTGCATACTTTGGTCCAAAATATCCATCTACCTACACTAAACTAGAGAAAGAGAAGGTTGCACTTTACAGTGGCTTATAGCTCATATTAATTAAATCTCTTGATAATGTAATGTACAATAACATTATTCATTATGAGTAAGCTAAGCAAATCTGGGAGAAGATAGAGATCTTGTATGAAGCAACGGAAGAGGTGAGCTCGAACCAAATAAAGATCTTGGTGTCACATTATGAGGGTTTCATGGCTAAATTAAAAGAAGGCATTACTAAGGTCTTTAAGAGATTCAACAAATTGATACATGATTTGCAGCTTCATGACAAGTACTATGAAGCTGAAGAAGTTAACCTAAAATTCCTGCTCGCTCTTCCTGACCACTCAAAATAAAAAATCTCTGCAATAAGAGAAGGAATAGATTTAGGGAGAA
Source organism: Apium graveolens (assembly GCF_009905375.1). Taxonomy (NCBI): domain Eukaryota; kingdom Viridiplantae; phylum Streptophyta; class Magnoliopsida; order Apiales; family Apiaceae; genus Apium; species Apium graveolens. The sequence goes on from NC_133647.1 coordinate 125,921,267, forward strand.
TACTTGTGGAGGTTTTGTATGGTATTCTCAAAACCTATAAGCTGGAAATGATGCAATGAAAGTCATTGAAAGCTAGTCAAGGGAATGTTGTGGATGTGTCAAGTGCCTTGGTAGCAAATGACAACAAAATGACTAAAGATGAAATAGAACCCCATTCAAGCTGTTGAGCAGAAAAATAAGGAACCTTAAAAACAAGTCTTTCTAGAGATGGAAGAGGATGAGTTCTATACTCTTGATGAGTTGGATGAAATGGACCAATCTATGGCTTATCTAGCAAGAAAATTTTCAAACATAAGAGTCAAGAAGCCTAGATATTTCAAGGGTAAAGGCCACACATCCTACAACAGCAACTGGAAAGGAAAGACCCAGTTAAATGCAACTGGCAAAAGTGGCTACATGTCAGGATCTGTGGACATATCAAAGATTAGGTGCTATAACTGTGATGAACTTAGTCACGTTGCCACAGAATACAAGAAGCCAAAGAAGGTGAAGAATGACAAGGCTTATTTGGAACCGAAAGCTAAGTTTAAAGCACTTCTGAGAAAGAAACAGGGAAAAGCTTATATTATCGAGGGTAAAAGTTGGGATGGCACAAATGATGAAGATGATGGTGAAGAATATGGAAACAATGCTCTCATGGCTTTGGAGCAAGGAAAATTATCTACATCTAAGTCTGAGGTACCTATCCTAACTATCATTGATTTAAATATTACACAATATAAGGAAAATGTTGAGAAGACGAGTGTAGAAATATTTCACATTCATAAAAGCATGGTGGCAGCTACTGAGGAAGTGAGTAGGCTGTCAAAAATTAATGAAAAACTTGAGATTGAGAAACAGGAGCTAGAACTGCAGCTTGTTAGTCTTGACGCAGCTAAACAAGAAAATGAGTACCTCAAAAACAATCTTAAGTGTGTTAGAGAAGTAGAAGCAGTGTTTAAGAGAAAGAATTGAGAAAGATGATTTGAAGTTCAAATCATTCAAAAATGCATATCAATTAGTTGGACAATATCATGAGAAGAACAAACCATGTGCTAACATAGCCATTGGCTTGGACTATGAGGTTGTGGATTCTCACAAGAAAAATGATGTTAGAAAGTGGAAGGAAAGTGTGAAGCAAGATGTTCCTGTCATGCTTGAAAATGTAAATGCACCCTTGTTCAAAGCTTGTGAAGCAAACTTCAGTGAGGTGGAGCTTGTCATCAAGCAGGAGCTTGCAGATGAGGATAAAAAAGGAAGATGCAAAATCCACTTCAAACACTAAATATGAGAAGATGTCTATAGTGAGTCCAACTATCAAGACACCAGCAAATGAGATAAAAAATGTTAGCAGTGGAAAGAAAAAGAAGAACATAAATGGGATGATAGGTGTCAACAAAAGCAACAATTGTGCATATGTTGTAGATGCTCCAAGAAAGTAGTGTCAAAGATGTGTCTCAACCAATCATCTAACTCACTGTTGCCCAGTAATGATACAATTGTTTAAGGGGGGTTGGATACAATTGTATAAATGTTTCGAACAAGTATAAAAATATAACAGTTCTTTATATTTCAGATAAAAACTATTACAAACTTTCTCAAGAAATACCGATGTTCTTGAGAGTTGTTAGGTCGTACAATACTCGAGTCAATCACTATATGATGACCTAAATTGTGTTTATATAATACACAACTGCTACAAATCAGTCTAGGATATGCATTATCAATAACTAACAGAAAATGATACATATCTTTAACTGAATACATAAAGTCCTATCACTCCGAACGAACAGATATCCATCCCTCAAAATAAGGAACAGACTTAATCTTCACAACATACTGTCTTCAGATGCTAATGTTCTGCAGATACCGATGATACATCATATCCTGATGGCACATCAAATCCTGATGACATCCAAAATAGTCATATCCTGAGCTCCTCCTACTCATTGAGAATCAGCACGTAAAAATCTCCCCCAATTTATGCTTAATGTAATGAAGCACAAATTACATTCTCAATGATGCCAAAACCAATTACAAAATATACAAGGAATAAGGCTTACTTCAGTATCCTAAGATAACTGACAGTTGTTTCCAGAAATCTGTTTAGTCTTTCTTCCTCCTTGTCTTGAAGGACTTCGACAAGCTTTTTCTTCAATTATTTCTTCTCTTCAGTATCTTCTCCAAGCTGATAAATGGTTGATCTTAATTTAGAAATCGAACTCTTAGTTAGTTCAAGATCACCAATTAACATAAAGCTTAAGCTGACATCTTCATGATCAGGACTGAAAGATAACTGAGGATTGTTGAGAAAAACTTTCAAAACTGCAGCTCCCTTTTCCATCTTCATTTCTTGACAAGTATAAGTTCTGTACATACGAACATAATCACCATTGTATTTGTCTTCTTTGTTCATGACTCTTCTTCTGATAATCTCAAATATCATAGAAGACCAGTTTTTGGTGATATTATCCTCAACTCTAAAAAGATAGTGAATATATTTTAATTGTTTCATAGTCTTCATCAAGAGTTGCTGCAATATAAAGCTTTTCACTTTACCATCTCTCAAGAAGTACAAAATCTCTTCTCTGACATCACCAAGATTTATCTTCCTATAAACAATCTTTACAGCTTCAACTTTCTCAAGATGTGAAGGAGTAATTCTCTCACCAAGGTTGTCAGTCAGAATATCTGTGTCCAGTAAATCAGACCTCAGAGTTTCCATTCCATGATGACCAATACATCCTCTAGTATGAGTTTTGATAAGTTTTAGCTTTTCATTATGTTCCACCCAAGAAGGTTTCTTGATAGACTTATCAATATCCTCATATTCTGAAATAGAATCCATAAGTCCTGCTGACACAAATTCAATATGCTTGAATTCTTTAGGATAACTAAATATATAAACATATTTCCATCTTATATCCTTCTTGCTGAGAGGAGCATACCCTGTAGATAAATCATGAATCTTTCCTCTTGTTTTCTGCCAAAACTCTCTTCTTGAATTTAGAATTCTTTGCTCATAGTCACTGCATGCTCGAACAGCTTTTCTTCTATCAATTCTTTCTTGTTCATAAAGAATTGATTCATCCAATAATTTGATTACCTTTTCATCAGTGTCGAAATCAGCTATCAGATTCACAGCATCAGGATTTGCTTTTTCCTCAAATTTTATGTCTGCTTTAAGAGACATATTTGCATTAGTTATATTAACTTGAGCAATGTCAGCGGTTGATTTCTTCTTTCTTTGGACAATCATTTCATCAGTATCCTCGGCTTCTTCTTTTACATCATTTCCTTGTACAGGAACAAAACCTTCCCTGAATAGAACATTCAAAAATGCAGAATTAATCACAGAACCTTAACTTGAATTAGAAATTCTTCCTCTTCTTCCTCAGGCTCTTGTGGCTCTTCCACCTCTTTTTCCTCTTCCTTTAGAGGTGTTTGCTTCAGCTTTAATTTGAGCCATTAGCTCCTTCTGTTGCATAACTGCTACTTCAGTTGTTAGATCAGGAAATTCTTCAGTTATCAACATACGAGCACTTCTGGCATTCTTTTGCTCAAGCCTCTTATCCTTGTAGTACAGAACAATCTCTTCACCTATTTCCTTGTGTCAGTAAGGAAAGAATAATCCTTTAGCATCTGCTATGTTAGAGATCATAATATCACCAGTTTCAGGAGCATCAGCATTAGTCTTGTGCTTAACTTCATGAGCACTAGTAAACTTTCCTTGTCCTAAAATACCAGATCTTTTAGAATGTTGAGGTTGTTGATCAACAGGAGCAATTTGAACATTTGCAACTGGATTCTTATCCCCATCATCATCAGTATCTTTATCTTTCAACTGAATAGTGTCAGGTGTACATTTTGTGACAGCTATCTTCTCTCCCTTTTTGGCATCAGTATTTGAAAGAAGAGAAAACATAGCATCCAGTTTATCAGCCATTAAAGACACTTTATCTTTCAAGGAAGAAAATTAAGTATCCATGCTTTATTGAGATTGAACCACGGCTTTAACAGCCTTTTTAACACTTATGAGTTCAGCTGAAGTAAGCGGATTAATCATAAAGGCATGAATCTTGTTCAATTCCTTTCACAAAGATGGTAGAAGCCTTAAGATACAATTTAAGGTCAGGGTTTTGAAGTCCATCATATGCCCTGTGAACATGTTGCATACTAATAGCTGAGGAGATATAAGTATGCGCATCTCTCCATGCAAAATCCCATTCAGTCTTTTGAAAATGCTCAGCATCAGCATTGAAATATGAAGAAGAACCAACATTGGACTTCTTAGATGCATCAATAACAATCTTAAGCTGAGCTGTGTCAGGGTCATCAGGATCATTGTCTTCATCAGAATCAGAGCAAGACAGACCCTCAGAAGAATTTGCATAGCTCGGCAGAATCGCTTTGCCTTTAAGAGGATCCTTAGCAATAAATATATGTTTCTGATGAGATCCTGATATATAAAACAATGTAACACCAAAAACTCTCTTTTCTTTTCAAGTGATCTCATCACTTCTCACACAATATATTACTTTGAAGAGTAATATGTTTCTCACATAAGAAAGTTTATAATCAAAGAAAAACTTATAAAATTCTTTTCTCAAAACTACCTCTCCTTTTTCCAGTACAGGAGACTGCCACTCAGTTTTAATTTTTTTTCACATAGTATTTTCACACAGTCTAACAGAATGGCACAATCACATATTTTGCAAAGAAATAAGAGATGGCTGAGATGAGTAGTATGCTTGTCATATAAATAGAGGTAACCTCAAATAAGAGACTATTTATAATCATACAAATATTGAGAACAACAGAGGAAAATAAGCAATACCTGAAGGTGATTCCTCAAGTGGCAGTGATGACAGTGGAGGAACAAACAAGGCATCAGGATGTTTTGACAAGCTAGTGAGCATCGAAGAATCATTAGTAGAAGCTGCTTGAATGGACAGTTGATCAACATCAGGATTTGTTGTAGCATCAGGATTTGATTTGTTAGGAGAATGAACTAGGACAGCATCAGTACCTTGAACTGATGGTTCTTGTGGGCCCTGAGGAATATGAGCTGCTTCAGCAAGAAGTGATGAAGGTTCTTGTGTACTCTCATCAAATATCAGATCATTAATAACTGCATCCACCTTTGACAATACATCCTGATGAGCCTTCTTTTCTTGTAGCAGTTGTTCAGAGTCAGCAAGAAGATCACCTTGAGCAAAATCAACAATTATTTGTGCAGCCTCTTTGTCTGCATCTTTCCATTAAGAAGATGGTTCTTGTGTGACTGGATGTGTCTCAGTTGCTAAATCCCTTTGAGACTTAGTTTCTTGTGGACTGACATCTATAGTAGAAGACTGACTCTTTTTCTTCTTCCTGATGTACCTAACCACATCTTCGGCTTTTCTTTTCAACTTGCTTTTGTCAGTTCTCTTGAGCACGACAGTTTCTTTATTTACTGAAATCTGTTTGATCAGAGCACTAGCATCAGTAGTTGGCTCCTTAGTTCCGGTTGTGTCAATGGAGTTATCAGGAATTGCAACTATTGATTTCTTTGTCTTCATCCTTGGCCCAATGGGCATCTGATCATTAGATTTAGAATTATCTTGCATGATCAGCCTTCTTTTCCTGACTGGAAAACCTTTTTCTTTCTTCTCACTCTCACTCAGTGAGGCATGTTGAGCTCTCTGTTTAGATTGAACAGATTTCTTAACCAGCCTTTTCTTTAGTACAACTGATGCCTTTTGAGAGACATCAGAGGAGGCTAATTTAGGAGATGAGTTGGAGTTCTATTTAGTAGAAGAAATGCTTGGGTTAGAAACAAGAGGGGTAGTGTCTTGTTCCACAGCATCAGGAAATTTAACAGAGGTGCCAACATCAGGATTTGCAGGCACTTGTGAAGGAGTAGGTCTATTTCTCAATAGAAATTGCCTAATCTCCTGAGGCAGGAAGGGAAGTCCTGAAAACTTATTATTTTTATCTCTTTTGATATGATCTGTAATACCCTTCTCAGAAATTTGAAATACAGGAAGCAATTCATCATTATCAAATTCAACATTAGGGTATAGAAAATTAAAAATCAGTTGAAGAAATCTAATATACCCTATTACACCTGATGCATCTGTTCTCCTAGCAATTATGAATTGAAGAATGGTATTACCATAGTCAAAATTACCAGAATAGAGAAGAGAATACCCAATTTTCAGAGAATTGGATGGAAGAGCATCAAAATTTGTTGTCTTATTCAAGAAACATCTGCTGATGCAATCAAAGAAGAAATTATATTCACTCTTTAACTGTGTTCTTGTCAATTTCCCAATTGTTGTGATTTCACTTTTGTAGTTCAGAGTTCTGAGCATATCAAATAGCTGCTCAGTTGCATAATTGTCAGGAGCACCATCACAGGCAGGCAATCTTAATGTTTGAACGAGAACATCAGCATCAACTTCATACCTCTGTCCCTTAAATTCAAAAGAGAAACCAGTATTTGTTACATTAACTAGAGTTGTATCGAATAACTGTATTACAGCTCTGTATGATACCATAGTAGGATTTGTGAGAGCATATCCAATTGGACATTGGAGTAAGAAATATTGTATATCATGAAAAGATTGAGGAAACTGCTGATGTGTAAGTGGAGCCAGGTAGTTATTGGTTCCAAAAGTGTTGCCATGAATAATAGTGGTTTGACTGAAGAAGGATGAAAGCTCGGAAGATGACATGATGTTTGTAGGTGTTGAGAAAAGATGTTCGTTAGATGTAAATAGTAAGGCTATGTGTGTATGATAATATGTGTCACAGAGGTTCTTGCGCAAATATAAGTTTGCAAAGCTTTGTTGTATGTAACACACTCGGAGAAGGAAGCTTAGTGAATTAGACTTCTGACAGAGGATAATTACTAAATAATTGGAGTGGAAAGTGGAGTAATGTGCGGAATCAGAATCAAAGGACACACTGCTCTTTTAGTAAATCGTTGTGTGACTTTGTTCAACGGTTTATCCACTTTTAAACAATAATTATGAAGACAATCACTTTTTCAGCATTAAACAATTCAGAAATTATTTGTCAATAATTTTCTAAATTAAAACAAGCTGACCTGTCATCAGTATTTGATACCTCTTATCTGTCAGGATTTGACATCGTCAGGATTTGTCGATTCAAATTCATCAATGTTTGTCAAAACAAATCAAGCTTATTAGAAAACCACAATTTTAATCTCAAGAATCATCAAAAGATAGATGTTAATAGTGTGATGTAGAGATTAACATGCTACAATAAAGAACGAGCACATGCATACACAACTAAAGATCATAGATTAGGTCTTGTAAGCAAAATAAACAAAATTTCATTAATAATTCAAGAGAGTACATTTCATGAAATTTTTGATTACATGCATAGATGATTACAAGAAAATCCTAGTCTAATAGAAGAAGCTGATGATTTTTATTAGTTCTTCTTACTCTCCACGAAAAGCACAACAAGACGGATGATCTGTTCTTGTTGACGAAGAACTTCTCATCTTTCTTCCTCCAGACGATCGTGATGGAGGCGATAATCCATCCCGAAGAACAAGAGATCTGTCAGAACCTCCTGTGGAACCCAGTTCCACACTTCATTGGGAATGGCAGTGATGTGCCATTCCTGCTGCCAGTCTTCGCAGCTAAACTCCATACTGAAGTTTTCGTAGTTCATGAATATATTGCAGAGAACCATTTTTGTGATGGAGAAGAAGAAATATGAGAAATAAAAGTGAAGAGAGCGTTTTGTGTTTAGGAAGAGATGATTGGACTGAATGAGAATGATGGTTTAAATAACCGAGAGAGAAAAGGAATATCAAAGGACTAGGAGACTGATCAATTATTAAGTGTAGAGTTAACTTAATAATTTAACCAAAAGATGTCTTATTAAGGTGTGTCTCCCTAGACTGATTTGCAATGATGATAATTATATATATTCATACATGCATATTTAGCAAATAAATTCACTTAATTTATCATGCATATAATAAAATACATCAAAAATTTCCAGCTTAATATCTTGAACAGTATTTAGGACATATCAGGATTTGATCAATATACATCAGGATTTGATCAAATATAAATTTAAACGAATTTATCTGTCCCAACTAACCATACCAAGTTCATTGACAAGCTTTGTAAATATTGCTTCAGGTAATGGCTTCGTGAAAATGTCAGCCAGCTGCTGATCAGTGGGAACAAAATGAAGCTCAATCATTCCTTCCATGACATGCTCTCTTATAAAATGATATCTGATGCTAATATGTTTGGTAAGAGAGTGTTGCACTGGGTTTCCTATCATAGAAATAGCACTTTGATTATAACAATAAATAGGAATTTTTGAAAATGATAATCCATAGTCCATGAGCTGGTTTCTCATCCATAACAACTGAGTACAACAACTCCCAGCTGCAATATATTCAGCCTCAGCAGTTGAAATAGAAATAGATTTCTGCTTCTTACTGAACCATGAGACTAATCTGCCTCCCAGAAACTGACAGCTCCCAGATGTACTCTTCCTGTCTATCTTGCAGCCAGCAAAGTCAGCGTCTAAATATCCACATAATTCAAAATCAGCTTCCCTTGCATACCGGATACCAAGTGATATAGTACCTTTGAGGTATCTGAAGATTCTCTTTACTACAATAAGATGTGGCTTCCTTGGATTTGCCTGAAATCTTGCACACAGACAGGTGGCAAATATAATGTCTGGCCTACTAGCCGTTAGGTACAAAAGAGAACCAATCATACCTCTGTAGTTTGTGACATCAACTGTTATACCTTCATGAGGATCAAGCTTTGTAGCAGTTGCCATAGGAGTAGTTGCAGCTGTACTCTCTTACATATAAAACCTTTTCAAAAAATTCTTTGTGTACTTTGACTGATTAATGTAGATACCATTATCAGACTGTTTAATTTGCAATCCCAAGAAGTAACTCATCTCTCCCATCATGCTCATTTGATATCTTGATTGCATCAACTTTGAGAACTTATCACACAGTTTTTGATTAGTTGATCCAAAAATGATATCATCCACATAAATTTGAACTAAAAGCAGATCTTTACCTTGATTCAGATAAAATAAAGTTTTATCTATTGTACCTCTTTTGAATCCACTTTCTAGTAGAAATTGAGCAAGGGTCTCATACCATGCCCTAGGTGCTTGCTTTAGTCCATATAGTGCTTTGTCAAGTCTATAAACATAATCAGGATGTTTAGGATCCACAAAACGTGGTGGTTGTTCAACATAGACTTCCTCTTCAAGTTCTCCATTGAGAAATGCACTCTTGACATCCATCTGAAATACTTTAAATTTCTTGTGTGCAGCATATGCCATGAAATAACTGATTACTTCCAGCCTAGCAACAGGAGCAAGTGTTTCATCATTGTCAGTGCCTTCCTGTTGAGAATATCCTTTAGCCACCAATATTGCCTTGTTTCTGATTATTGTTCCATCAGAATCAGTCTTATTTCTGAAGACCCACTTTGTGCCCACAATTGACCTGTTCTTAGGTCTAGGCACCAGCTTCCAAACTTCATTTCTTTCGAACTCATTTAACTCTTCTTGCATAGATATGATCCAATATGCATCCTTGAGTGCATCTTCTACTTTCTTTGGCTCTTTTTTTGAAAGTAGATTGTGATACAAACATTCATTTTGAGTTGCACTCCTTATCTTTACACCTTTATCAGGATTTCCAATGATTAGATCAGAAGTATGATCTTTAGTCCATTTTCTGGCACTAGGAAGTGTCCTTCTGGGGCTATATGCTCCCCCTGAATTGTATGCCTCATCAAATACATTTGAGGCTCCCCCTGAATCTGTGTTGTTATCTCCTGATGAAGTCTTGGGACTTGAATCATGTCCATCTGATATTGAATCAGAATTGGATTTTGAATGACCAGATTGAGAAGAACCTTGAGTTGATTCTTCAGTGTTAGTACCATCAGTTGAACCTTGTTGTTGTTCCCCTTCAACATGTGCAGGTTCATTAGTACAATGATCATCTTCAGAATCTGAAGGAGTATTAGGATTTGGATCATCAGGATTTGACAGTTCATTAGAGTTTGATCCACATTCCAACAATGCATTTTCATTTGCAAAGATTAGACTTTCATGAGAGTCCTCTTTAAAACCAGGAATCGTCTTATCATCAAAAGATACATTTATGGAGATAACTACAGTATTTGTTCTCAGATTGAAAACCCTGTATGCTCTTGATGGTGAATAACCAACAAAGATTCCTTCATCAGCTTTTGATTCAAACTTCCCTAGCTAATTAGTATGAGTTCTCAAAACAAAGCACTTACATCTAAATACATGAAGATGTTTGAGACTGGGCTTTTTTTCTTTTAGCATCTAATAAGGAGTAACACCGTGTCTGTTTATCAGTGTGATATTTTGAGTATAACATGATGTGTTTACTACTTCAGCCCAAAAGTAAGTGGGTAGTTTTGCTTCTTCCAGCAGAGTCCTGCCAGCTTCAATCAGGGTTTTGTTCTTTCTCTCAACAACACCATTTTGTTGAGGTGTACCAGGAGCTGAGAATTGTTGTTGTATGCCTTTGTACTTTAGACTTCCTCCATTTTTGAGTTCTTGAACTCAGTTCCATTATCACTTCTCAGAATTTTCACTTTGTGGGTGGATCCATTCTCAATTTGCCTTATATGGTCCAGAAAAATTTCTGGAGTTTCATCCTTCCTGTGTAGAAAATAAACCCAAGTGTATCTAGTGAAATCATCAACAATTACAAGTGTGTACCTTTTCTTGTTGATAGACATTATGTTCACTGGTCCAAAGAGAACCAATTGTAATATGTGATATGGTTCAGTGATGGAGAATTCTGTTTTGCTTTTGAAAGATACTCTTCTTTGCTTAGACTTTTGACAAGCATCACAAAGACCATCAGATGAGTATAGCATATTTAGTAATCCTCTTACTAGCTCCTTCTTGGCAAGTTCATTGATTGAATTGAAGTTGAGATGTGAGAGCTTCTTATGCCAATTCCAGCTTTCATCTACTGATGCCTTTGAGATAATGCAAGTAGCTTCTTGCTCAATACTTTCATGTAGCCTTGCTTTATACATATTTCCATGTCTATATCCCATCAAGACAATCTTCTTTGACTTGTTGTGAATCACTTCACAGTGAGAGTCATAGAACACCACATGATTACCTATGTCAGTGATTTGACTGATGCTTAGAAGATTATGCTCCAGTCCTTCCACCAGTCCATAAGATATATCTGGGCCAGCCTTCTTCTCAAACTCTAACAGCAGGGATTTATTTCCAGTCATCTATCCTGAACATCCACTATCCAAGACAAGAGTGTTTCTCCTGTTACCCTGCAGTTAGAGGAGCAATTAATTAGAAGGATTTTTAAGGACCCACATTTGTTAGGCCCTCTTTTTGGATAACTTAAGCCTTTCTGATTCAAAAGTACTTCTGACAATTTTTCCTTTGTCATGATTTGTCTTGTCATAAGTAGATTTAGTAGAACTAGAAGAATTGAGTACATAAGACGTTTTATTGAATTTAGGAAAAGGTTCATAATAGTTGTAATACATCTTATGATAGGAACTACAGGTGTAAATTGAATGCCAACTACTACCATAATGAAAACAAGGATTTTGTGGTTTATAAAATACTGATCTACCCCTAACATCAGACTCAGGAATAGCAATTTTCATTTTCTTACTCCTCCTGCAATCAATAGCAAGATGATTAGTATTACCATAATTAAAACAAGTTTTTCTAGGAGCATTGGGAACAAACTTATAATTAGAATCCTTAGAAATACCTTGCTTACCATTTCTGTTCCTTTTAGGACTTTTAACTTGAGGTTTGTGAGTAACCTCAGATAATTTCTTTTTCAATTGTCTTTTAGACAAAAGTCCTATATTCTTTTCTTTCTTTACAGTCTTAATGATTTCCTTGTTTTCCTTTCTTTGAGATTTATCACTTACTGACTTTTCTTGGGATGTTGATGTTGAACCCTTTTCAAAGGTAGATTTGGGTTCATCGGCTTCTGAAGAGATAAACTTTACTGGAGTCTTAAGGGTAGTTTTATTTTCAGTGTCAATATCCTTAATTCCATCTGCATAACTAAGACATTCTTTTCAGTTTTTCTTAGAGATCATCTCATGAACCTTCTTGCATGAATTAGTCTTGGATTTAAGAGTTTTCCTCTCATTCTCTAATTCATTTTCCAACATACTATACTTAGCTTCTAGTATCATTACTGTATGTTTAGCTTTCTCACATTCTTTCTGAACTTTAATCTGATTTACTAAGTCAGACTCTAACTGATCATTCCTAGACTTTAAGATTTGATTTTCAGTTAACAGCCTATTGTTCTCCAAAGTCTTATTTTTAAAATTTCCATGAAGAGACTTAAGAATATGTTTTAAAATACATGCATGTACTTTAACAAGACTAAGACAACTTGTCAACCCTTAGTAAGTTGTATTGTTATCTAAATTTGTATTATGTACTTGTAACACTTAAAGTCTGTAAAATTGCAAAGGAGCAGACTGGAATCTTTTTCGTAAAACCGTATCAAGCCTAAGGATTCTATCTGCAAGAAGATCAAGAAGATCATGCCTCAAAAAAATTTTGAAGAAGCTTGGAGTTGAATAAATCTGTTTGGAGAAAAATGTTCTAAGTCAAGATCTTTACAAGTCACAGATTTAATGTTATAGAGAAGTCATTCGAGAACTCCAGAATGACTTATCGAGAAGTCGTTCAAACTCTAGAGAGTACCGATGGATAAGAAATATCTACTCGACAGATGAGCAATATCTACTCGACGGATGAGCTATATATCTACTGGATGGATGAACAACATCTACTCGACGGATGAGCAATATCTACTCGATGGATGAGCTATATATCTACTCGATTGATGAGCTATATATCTACTCAACAGATAAGCAATATCCACCGGGAGTAGAGAAGTCAGGAAATCTACTCGAGAACTCAAGAAGATATCGACAAGTCATTCTTTCACTAGAGAACTCAGAGTTATCGACAAGTCTATATCCATTCGAGAACTCAGAGATATCTACAAGTCAAGTGAAGTTATGAAGACTAGAGATCTTGATGAGCTGAAGACCTCTACAAGCCAAACTTATTATGGAGTACTAGAGATCTCGATAAGCCTTTGTACTTATCGAGATATCAAGTGTTCTAATAATTCAAACTGGAGATCTCGAAGTACAGTCTCAAAGTACAGAACTACAGATCAGTTTAATATCCAAGATAAACAATCAACAAACAATCCAACAGCTGGATTGACAAGTCTACAAAAAGCAGCTTGAAATGTGTGCAAGATCAATGGCAAAGATTAACTGACAGAGGAAGATTAAAGTAAACACGGGATGCTAAAGATATGCTAAGCCAGAAATGGAAGATTTGCCTTTCTATAAATAGAAATAATAAGTGACAGTTTAGAAAAGTTAATAGCATGTTTATTATCCACTGTGTAAACTAGCAGTTAACTGAGCTATAAAGTTAACACTGATCCTCTATTTAGTAGTAACAATTTAGATCAAAAGTCTTGTAACACTCTCGAGAAGAAGCTGGGCTCTTTAACTTCGAAGAGCTTAGAAATTTTATAGCAAAACATCTTAATTTTTAATACAAAAATTAAGTGAGTTTTGAAGATCTGTGTTCTTTGTTTTGTGCAAGTTTAATTTCTGCATGAACACTTTTCTATACAAGATTTAATTTACTTTGTTCAACAATTATCTTTCAAGAAAAGCCTAAAATCAGAAAAATACATTCACCCCCCCCCCCTGTGTGTGATTCATTACCTAACAAGTAGTATCAGAGCAAAATCTGAAAGTAAACAGATTGAAGATCTTGGAAGAATGAATACACAGAAAATCAGTAGCATCAAAATTCCTACCTTTGACAAAGCTAACTACACTCTTTGGAAAAAGAAAATGATGATGTTTATCAGGATGGCAAATCTATTCTACATTCAGATCCTCAAGAATGGACCCTTTATTCATATGGTAAGGGTTGAGGAATCTACAGATGGAGACATTGTCATACCAGCTCATTATCCCCTAAAAGATGCTGTTGAGTATACAGATCCTGAAAAGGAGAAGGTTTCCCAGGATAGCAGCTTGCAAATGATATTGATTGAGTCACTTGACAATGTGATGTACAACAATATTATCAACTGTGATACTGCCAAGCAGATATGGGAAAAGATTGAGATACTATGTGAAGGAACTGAGGAGGTTAGATCTAATCAAAGAAGGATACTGATTTCACAGTATGAGGGTTTCATGGCTAAGCCTAAGGAAAGCATTACTAATGTGTTTGAAAGATTCAACAAGCTGATAAATGACTTGCAGCTTCATGACAAATACTATAAAGCTGAAGAAGTGAATCTAAAGTTCTTGCTTACTCTCCCTGACCATCTGGAACTAGAAAATCTCAGCAATCAGGGAAGGAAGAGACTTGAGCAGAATAACTCTGGAAGTTCTGTATGGGATTCTCAAAACATATAAACTAGAGATGATTCAAAGGCAATTGTTGCGGTATGGTCAAGGACATGTTGTGAATGGCTCAAGTGCTTTAATTGTTAATGAAATCCACTCATTCAATAATGAACTAAGATACCAAACTTCAGATGCCTCATCAAGTGAGCAGAGAACAAATGATTCACAGGAGCAAGTCATATTAGAGTTGAAAAAGGATGAGTTTTACACTCTTGAAGAACTGGATGAGCTAGATCAGTCTATGGCCCATCTAGCTAGAAAATTCTCTAACATTAGAGTAAAGAATCCAAGTTACTTCAAGAATAAAGGACAATCCTTCAACAAAGACAACAGCTGGAAAGAGAAAGGGAAGTACAATTCTGACAGCAAAAGTGGTTACAAAACTGGATATGTTGACAGATCTAATATAAGGTGCTTTAATTGTGATGAACTAGGCCACTTTGCTACAGAATGCATGATACCCAAGAAGGCAAAGAAAGGCAAAGCTTATCTTGAACTGAAAGCAAAGTATGAAGCTCTTTTGAAAAAGCAACAGAACAAAGCTTACATTGCAGAGGGAAAGAGTTGGGATGACTCAGATAATGATGAAGATGAGGAAGTTGGAAAATATGCTCTAATGGCCTTGGAGCAAGGTGAATCATCCTCATCAAAAGGACAAACACCAATTCTTACCACTATTGATTTAAATGTAAATCAATACAAGGAAACTGTAGAAAAGATGAGCACATAAATGTTTCACATTCACACAAGCATGGTTGCTGTTAATGAAGAAGTTAGCATATTAACAAAGATAAATAAGAAGCTTGAGAGTGAGAAGCAAGAAACTAAATTGTTGTTGGTTGAGCTTGAAGCTTTAAAATAAGAAAATACTTATCTCAAGAACAAGCTCAAGTGTGCAAATGAAATTGAAGCAGTGTTAAGGGAGAAGCTAGAAAAGAATGAAGTAAAAATGAAATCTTTCAGAAATGTATCTGAACTGGTTGAACAGTATCATGAGAAGAATAAGCCATGTGCAAACATTGCTATTGGCCTTGACTATGAAGACATGAGTGACAAAAAGATGACTGTAGGTGACAAAGGGAAAGCCAAGAAGACTGAGAATGCTCCAACCTTTTTGAAAGAGGTTAATGCACCTACATTCAAAGCATGTGTAGTCAACTTTAGTGAAGAAGAATTGATAATCAAGCAAGAAATTGTTGATGTAGATAAAGAAAAGAAAACTGAGGAATCAGTTCAGTCTTCAAAAACTGAAGAGAAGCTCATGAACAAACACAGTCCCAAGACTCCTGTTCAAGAAACCAAAGCTGAAGATGCAAGAAAGAAAAAGAGAAATAGAAATGGAAAAATAGGGATAAACAAAAGTAATAATTTTGCTTATGTTGCAAATACTCCTAGAAGGAAGTGTGAAAAATGTGGCTCTTTAAATCATCTAACTCACCTTTGTAAAAAGGTTGTTAGCAAGCCAGCTGAAGGAGCTTGCAAATACAATGAAGCTAATTCTAATGATCCCTATTCATTCTGTGACAAGTTTGACTGCATTCCTTGCAACGTGAAGGTAATGAAGAGTTGCCATAAACTGAGAGTAGATCTTAAAGAATCAAGAAATGAGTCTACATCAGAAGGAAAACATGCACAATAATCACTGAATTTTGTTTCTTGTAAAATTACTCATTCTACTTCTCCTGAAAAAGTTATCAAGAAGAAACTACCCAACACTGCTTGGGTTTCCAAACACACTTAAGACTCATTGTGTGCAGGGAAAGTGAAGTAAGTCATCTGGATCATAGACAGTGGGTGTTCCAGGCATATGACCGGTGGTAAAGCCCTGCTATCACAATTTGAGGAGAAAGCTGGCCCATTTGTGACCATTGGAGACAACAGCAAAGGATTCAAAATGGGATATGGCAAGGATGTTTTGAAAAATGTTGTCTTTGATTAATGTAGCACTGGTAGCTGATCTTGAAGTGAGTCTTTTCAGAATTAACATATTGTAGACAATGGTCTCAAGTCTTATTCTACAAGGAGAATGCACTGTTATCAGCAAGAAAACTGGTGAAGTTACTCTTAAGGGAGCAAGGAAAGGAAGCTTGTTTGTTGAAGATTTTGACTCAACAAATAAGAATGGTATTTGTTGCTTTTACACCAAGGTATCAGGAGAAAAAAACAAGCTTACTCAAGTTGAGGTTTATAAAGTTTGTCAGACTAAGGAAATGAAGAAACTACTCAAGAAGATAATCATGGCAATGGAAGCTCATCTCACACACCTGAGTTTGATTGCATAATCTCAGGGGGAGAAAGAGGATCTTCAGATACTGGAAGAAAGCTCAACTTGCGATTATGACATTCCAAGGAATCAGTTTTGGAGCTGTTGGTTTCACAGATACAAATTCTATCTTTCTAAGACCTGTATCCTGATTTAGCATTAAAACTATTTTTCTACCAACGGAAAAACAACTAGCAGACATTTTTACTAAACCTTTAGATGCAGAAACTTTCACTAGACTTGTAAATGAAATTGGATTGCTTAATTCTTCATCCTAAGGCAAGAACTCATCTAATGTTTTGCAGCAGATTAATCTCTAGTAAATCAAAATTAATTTGATTAAATTGGAAATTAACTAAAATATGAATTATAAATATTTCAGAAATCTCTGCATATTTGTATTTCAAATTCATTTAACTTGGAATTTTTCAAAATTCTGAGTAAACTGCTTAGTTGTTAATTTACATCCTTAAATATGTAAAATTAACTCAAGGCAGAATTATAATAACCAAAAGTATCTAGAAAACTGAGTTCTCCATGAGTATAAATTGACTTCTCGACAAGTCATTTAAGGACTTCTCGAGTGAGTCTTCGATAAGTCAACTTACTGACTTCTCGAGTGACTTCTCGATAGGTTTAAAATGACTTATCGATAAGTCCTTGTAGAGTTCTCTAATAATGTTCATTTACAGAGTTCTCTACAAGTACAATTCTTGACTTATCAATAACTCAGAACTGAGATAATTTAAATTGATAAATTATTTTGGTAAATTACTTTTGGAAAATTTATTCTAATTTTATTTTGAATTTATTTAAATAATAGTTAGAATTAATTCAGTCCTTTTTGGACAAACTGGGCATTTATCTGACATTTCGATAAGTCATTCTTGAGTTCTCTATAAGAGTAATTTAAAATTTCTCCTCGATATGTACTTCACTTCTCTAAATGACTTCTCGATAGACAAACTCCAAATTTCTATTTTTGAGTTCTCGACAAGTCATCTTCTTTTACTATAAATACCCAGACTTCTTGATACATACTTATACTTACAGCTTTCAAGATCTAAAGTGACCTAGCTTTCAATCCATAACCGTTTTCTCTCTCGTTTTTCATCCTTTCTCAAAGATCCTTCCTACCCATTCATTCTCATCAATCAACTATGGCTCAAAATGTTGCTAGGGTATCTATCCCGGAGAAAGGAACTAACTATCTTGCTTTTATTGATGCAAACCAAGCTCCTGATAGTTTCGAGGGGTTTGTAAAACTGATGTCTGAATCCTATCTTGCAGGTGCTTTGACTGCAAATCTAGTACTGTATCTAGATGTGCTGCATGATTTCTGGACTACAGTTGTAGTGAGGACTGATGTTAACAACAACTCTCTCTCTCTGGTGGTGACATGCACAATTGGAGGCCAACAAATAGAATTCAATGATCAAGATGTGAATAGAGCTTTGGGGCTTCCAACTGAGAATTTGGTGGAGGTACCAACTCCTGATGAGCTGACTGAGTTTATGGACTTCATCAATTATGGTGGGAGAATCAACCTGTCAAGCTTAAACAGAACCAATCTAAGGAAGGAGTGGTCATTCATCTTTGACTCTGTAGTAAGGGGCTTTACTTGCAGAAAAACTGGATATGATAATATCTCAAGTGTTGTGCAAAAGCTGGTGTATTCAATTACCCATAATAGACACCTGAATATTGGTCTACTGATCCTGGAAGAACTTGCAACTAGGCTGGTTATGCCTCTAACAGCTAGAGGTAAGGAAATCTTCTTTACTAGGTTTATTATGTCCACTTCAAATAATAAAGTAGCTGACATACATCTGTTGAATGGTATAGATAGTACTAAGATAGGCAACTGTAAGCAAGTGTCCAAGATAATATTTGGCTCACTTACTACAACGAATAAGGTGAATATAAGTCTGAAAATCACTCTATTTATGTTGGAAAGATTTAGGACTTATCCTTATCCTATGCCTGACATGAGATCTAATGCATAATCTAGTAGAGCTATGATTCTTGAACCTGTGGAAGTACAAACACAGGATCACCAACAGGGATCTTCCCATGCTGCAACCATTCTTTCACAACCTTTAGAAGCTAGGAAACCAACTACCTCATATTCTCAAAAAGGTGAGGTCAGTAAAATGAAGAGAAAGGGGATAAACCTAGCTGTGTTAAATGAGATTGGTAAGGAGAAAGCTGAAAGAGTACCACCTCTGGTCAAAAGATCCAAAAGAAGTAAACAAACTGAGCTGACCACTCTATCTTCCTCTACATCCTCCCAACAGGATGCAGTTATAAAAACAACCAGGAGTGAGTCTGCACAGCCTGCACAAGAAGCAATTCAAGTGTATGGTAGGAGAAATAAGGAATGCACTCATTGTGAGAGCACATCTCTTGAAGCTCCCTCATTTATTCAGGGGGGCTGCCAACACTCACAACTGAGAAACAATCTCTTTTATCTAATATTTCTTCTATTTCAACTCCACTTGAATCCATTTCTCAAGTGCACCAAAAATCAAGTGACTTAGCTCAAGAAGCTTTGCTCACCACCCAGACACCTCATTTAGATGGTGAGAGGCTACATGCTAGGGTAGACCTTGATGACACCATCACAAACATGGGGGATTCATCAGTCTTTACTGAAGACCCCATGATTACCTCTAATGCACCTTCATGTGCAAAACAGTCTTCACAGACTGAAAGGTTTGAGGGTAGTACTCCTGAGGAGGAGCTATCTAAATTTTCTCCAATTCAACTAGAGGTTCCTCGGGAAGGAACAACTCCCCTCACAACTCGAGCAGAAATTGCCTCTGTAGTTGAAGCTAGGAGTACAATTGCCCATGATCCTGTCATAGGAGAGGCAAGCTTAGCACATTCAAGTGCCAGTGTGTTGCAAGACACAAAAAGGTTTGAGGCTGGTGCACATGGCAGTAACCCAGTCAAACCCCCTCCAATTCAATTGGAGGTTCCCACTACAAGTGGAGGACAACACACTGTCATAACCACAGAGAAATCTGTGAGTCAAACTGTGATTTCAGTCACAAGAGTTTCTGATGAACCATCAAGCTCTCAATCTCAACAGCCTCACATACTCTCTCAGTGGCTACAAGAATCTGCCTCTCAATTAACTCCTGTAGATGATCTACTAGTAGAGCAGATCTCTGGCCTGGCTAACATCTCACAGCATCTTTTAACTTCAAACATGAGCAACCAAGATTATCAAGCCATTATGCTTGCTTATAATGAAGAAGTTGAGGAGCAAAAGGAGAAAATTGTCAATGATGCTGAGCAAGATGGGAATGTGGATGCATGGCTGTCTGAGGACTTTGCCTTGGAGATGAATCAAGTTTCGGCCAGATTTAGAAAAGAGTATGTTACTATTTTGGGCAGCAATGCAAAAGATTTGAGTCCAGAAGCTATTTATAATGCCATTACAAATGTATACAAAGCTCAGCTCAAAGCATTTCATCTGTTTGGTAAGGATCTCGAAATCAAGCTCAATGGTCATGAAGACAGAATTAGAAAATTGGTGAATGAGAAAATGGACAAGATCATACCATCCCAAGAGCAGATCTCTTCGAAATTCAAGCATTTTTCTGAGCAAATGGCTAGGATGGATCTTGCCTCTATTGAGAAGGAAGTCAAAAATCTCAAACTATCCTTCACAAATCTCCATACAGTGATCCAACAATAAATTACTCACTCAAATGAGACCAAGGTCCAACTTGA
This sequence comes from Apium graveolens, assembly GCF_009905375.1. Taxonomy (NCBI): domain Eukaryota; kingdom Viridiplantae; phylum Streptophyta; class Magnoliopsida; order Apiales; family Apiaceae; genus Apium; species Apium graveolens. The sequence continues at coordinate 125,941,778 of NC_133647.1, forward strand.
TCAACTTCACCAGAGCAGATATAAGCCTTCAGCATTGCTGATGGAAGGGATGAAAGAGGCTGTAGAAGAACACTTTGGCACATTTAGCAGCTTTTATCAACCTGGATCCATCTCAACAAATCTGTAAATTCAGTCTCTACGGGATCAAGTCACGACATTGTAAAACTCTAACTCTTCTCTCACTACACAAGTCCAGGCTTTGTCATCTCTTGTCAAGAGCCAACAAACAGACATCCAAACTCTGGTGGACTTCCATAAGCATCTTCATATGCAAAATTCTATAGCTTTAGGAGCCATCATGGGTAAACTCAATATACCACTACCTTCTTTGCCTGAACAAGTAAGACTTGAAATCTCTACTCCCCTTCCCATGCTTGTCAACAAGACTAAGGGGGAGATAGAGGCTAGGTTGGCACAGTCAAGGTCATCTCAACAACAAGTCCAAAGTGCTGAAGAGAGTTTAAATCAAAAAATTGATATTGGAATGGAGAGACTTTTTAAAGCAGCTGAGGGTCCCAGTCAAAGCAGAGAATTTGATGAACTGCTTAAGGCACTCAGAGTTTCTCTCAATAACAATTTCTTCACCTACAAGAAAGCATTGGACAGGACAACAAACTCAATAAGAGTGATCTTGGTAACTAAAGACAATTTCAAGGAAAGAAAGATAGTGGTCAACATCAATGACTCAGGGGTAGACAGATGTATGCAGGTGTCCCGTAACTATCTTATCTCTAGGAGGGCATCTGAATTAGATGTTTTGATAAGCAAATTCAAAATTGTGATTCATGAAGATACTCTCTTGCTAACAGAATTGAAGAATGCACAAGTAGCTGCTTTCTCAGAAGCTTATCTATAGCCTAGCAAGGGAGTGGCATACATTTGTTCTACTACCAAACATTTCAAACATTTTCAGATTCCTAAACAGTGTGTCATGGCAAACAAAAGGCTCATTATGACTTTTAAAACTGAGCTGAAAGTAAAAAGGAACAAAACTATTGAAGATGAGGAGATGATAAAACTGTTGAGAAGATATCTGGATAATGCAGAAGCAAACTTGCCCAAAATAAAAATCAACAAAGATGATTTGGATGATGATGAGCAGAAGAAAGATTATCAAAATCCTTCTGGCTTAAATTCAAATCAGTCTACTAAGCCATCTGGAAGCAGGGGTGGAGAGAAGAGGAAGGAGGATGACAAGAAAGATGAAGACACGAGGAGAAGAGGGGAAAGGAAGAGCAGAAAACCTCATGATGATTCAGGAACTCAAACAACCCTAAAAATCCAAACACAACCACCTCAAACCTCAGCTCAACTCACAATATCAACTATATCTAACTGTTAGGAATAAGTGTATCAGTTTGATGATAAGTTAAACAAAACACTTAAATAGAAATCTAGTGTTTGTAGCCTCAACGGATAAGACCATTTTGGTTATCCGTTGAAGGAGTAGCTTTACTTAGAAATAAGTTTAGTATTGTAGCATATTTCATTCTCTGTATTTAAGTTGTAATTCTTAGATGTTGTGGGAAATTATCAGTCATGTTGACTACTAGTGGATATGCAAATAGGACGGCTAATTGTAAATATTTCATGCCTTGTAATTTTATATAAATGAAGTTGTATCAACTGATATTAAAGGCCTTCAACGGATGTCTCTAAAGCTTCAACGGATAACATCCATTAACAGATGAGTGCTTCAACGGATAAAGCTTCAACTGTTAAATGCATCAACGGATAAAGCTTCAACGGATAAAGCATCAACGGATGAAAGCTTCAACGGATGCTTAGTTCAATAGCAGTTGATAGTGATAATTCATAAGCAGACAGAGGCACATGGGTTGACAGAGACAAACTGGAATGTGGCAGCCTCTAGGAGGAATCAAGAAAATACAGCATTTCCATTCTGGTGCAAACAAAGAAGTATTCAAAGATTCATAGCTAAACCTAAATTGCATTGGATAGAGAAATGAAGAAGAAACATGTGAAGAATCTTTTATTTGTATTTTACAGTTTTGTCTTCACTTGTAAACTTGGTGATATATAAACCAAGTAGCAGCTAGTAATTAGATGTGAATTTTCAAGAGCTCTTTAGAAAAATTCAGAGAGAAAATCATCTAGTTTGTACTAGGACGCAGCTGTGATTTAATTCTTTGAATCACAGATTTTCTGAAATAATACATCTCTGGTGGAACAACAAATCCACCAGAAAAGTTTTTAAGTCTGTTGTGTTTTTTACATTTGTGTTTGAATATATATCTGTCTGCATTAGCTGAAAGCAATTCACACACACTTGTTCATCAAAACACAATAGCCTAGAAACTGCTTAAAACTTGAAAAAGTTTTGAGATTTACATTCAACCCCCCTTCTGTAAATCTCATTGTTAGTTCACTGGGAATAACAATTGGTATCAGAGCAAGCTCTTAACATACAAAGAGTTTAAAGATCTATTCTGCTAACATCATGAGTAAGAAGGATATTGGTGTAAAGATTCCAATTCTGGAAAGAGATAACTATCATCACTGGAAAGTGAAGATGCATTTACATCTTCTCTCTCAAGATGAAAGCTACGTCAACTGCATTGAAAATGGTCCTCACATCCCTCACAAGGTGGCCACAGCTGTTACTGTAACAGTTACTATTGGACAGTCTATTCCCAAGCCAAAAGCAGAATGGACTGTTGAAGATATTGAAGAGGTTCACAAGGACAAGAAATCCATGAACATTCTGTTTAATGGCCTAGATCAAGATATGTTTGACAATGTCATTAACAGCCAAACTGCTAAGGAAATTTGGGATACTGTACAACTTATCTGTGAAGGTACTGAGCAAGTTAGAGAAAACAAAATGCAGCTTCTCATTCAACAGTATGAATATTTTCATTTTGAAGAAGGAGAATCATTGAATGATACCTTCAACAGATTTCAGAAACTGTTGAATGGATTGAAGCTGTATGGCAGAGTGTACCAAGTCAAGGACTCCAATTTAAAATTTCTGAGGTCTCTACCAAAGGAATGGAAGCCTATGACTGTTTCTCTAAGAAATTCTCAAGATTATAAGGACTTCACACTTGAAAGATTATATGGAATTTTGAAGACATATGAACTTGAGATGGAGCAAGATGAGCTGTTGGAAAAGGGTAAGAGAAAAGGAGGATCAGTTGCACTTGTAGCTGACAATGAGAAGATTGAAGCCAGGAATGAGGAAAAGACAATGCCAAGTCTCAAAATTGGCACAAGCAAATCAGAATCAAGCAAGGGAAAAGAGCAAGTAGCTGAGGATGAAGACAATTCCAGTCAAGATGACTCTGATGATGTTGATAAACATCTGGCCTTTTTGTCCAGGAGGTTTGCAAAGATGAAATTCAGGAAAAATACAAAATTCACTAAACCAAACAAAAACATGGTGGACAAATCTAAGTTCAAATGTTATAACTGTGGCATTAGTGGACACTTTGCAAATGAGTGCAGGAAGCCAACCTCTGATAAGAAGAAATTTGAGCAAGTTGATTACAAAAAGAAGTATTTTGATTTGCTCAAACAAAAGGAAAGAGCTTTTCTGACTCAAGAGGATTGGGCAGCAGATGGAGCCAATGAAGAAGATGATATGGAATATGTCAACCTAGCCCTGATGGCTAATTCTGATGAAAATGAAACTACTTCATCAAAAAACCAGGTAATTACTACTGATCTCTCTCAACTTTCTAAGATTGAATGTAATGAAGCCATAAATGATATGTCCAATGAATTATATCATTTGCGTGTTTCCCTTAAATCACTAGCTAAAGAAAACACAAGAATCAAAGAGAATAATTTGTTTTTAAGTGATAGGAATGCTGTGTTAGAGAATCAGGTAATTGAGCTTGAAAAGATTAAAATTAAATGCTTGACTGTTGAGGGTGAACTAGAAGAAGCTGTTAAGAAAGTAGAAATTCTTTCTAAACAGTTAGAAAGTGAGCAAGAGGTAATCAAGGCCTGGAAAACATCTAGGGATGTTAGTGCTCAAATTGTCAAGGTTCATGGAATTGAATCATTCTGTGAGAATGCCTGGAAGAAAAAACAAAAAGGAGTTAGAATTAATTGATGGATTGTCAATGGATGTGGAATCAACGGATGATGAAAGTTATCCGTTGAAGGAAGAAAAAGAGCATCTGTTGAAGGCTCATCAATTAAAACAGGCAAGTGATTCTAAAAAGAAAAATCTCAATAAGAAGGATGGTTCAACTTTCAAGAACTTTATCAAAGAAGGAGCTAGCACATCCAAAGATGCCAGTAAGGTGAATATAGGACACATGACTTTGGATCAGCTGAAAAATAGGCTTAAATTGGTTAAGGATAAAAAGGAGACTAAAAGAAAATCTAATAGAAATGGGAAGGTAGGGATTAATAAACACAACAATTACACACCTGACAAGTATGCTCCTAGAAAAAGCTGTGTACATTGTAAAAGTGTTAATCATCTTTCTGATAACTGCAAATCTGTTAAGAATGCTCCCATGCCTTTAACTCCCTCCATGCATAACATGTCTATGTCTCCTCTGCATGTTATGCCTGTTATGTCTCATCAGAACCCTCATGCACATTTTGCAAACATGCCATATGTTAATAATCCTTATTTTACTACATTCAGTATGCCTCAGATGCCATACAACATGCCTATGTGGAATAATATGTTTGCATAATCCATGCCCTATCAAATTCAATCAAATGTGCTAAATGATTATGTGACTAACCCTACACTTCAACCAACTAAATCTGAGATCAAGGTTGACCCAAAGTTACCTAAATCAAAAGATGCAGGAGGAATAAAGTCTAGGAAAAAGACTAACAAGGCTGGACCCAAGGAAACTTGGGTACCAAAATCAACTTGATTGATTTTGTTGTGTGCAGGGAAAAAGAAGGAATCTATGGTACTTGGACAGTGGCTGTTCAAGACACATGACAGGAGATTTCCCCCTGCTCACAGAGTTCAAGGAGAGAGCTGGCCCTAGCATAACCTTTGGAGATGACAGCAAAGGGTTCACTATGGGATATGGCTTGATTTCAAAAGAAAATGTCATTATTGATGAAGTTGCATTAGTTGATGGTCTCAAACACAATCTATTGAGCATCAGTCAACTATGTGACAGAGGGAATACTGTTTCCTTCAATTCTGAAGCATGTGTTGTCACAAGTAAGAAGGACAACAAAGTAGTTCTAACTGGAGTTAGAAAAGGGAATGTGTACTTAGCTGACTTCAACTCTACAGATTCAGAATCAATTACTTGTCTTCTCAGCAAAGCAAGTCCAGATGAAAGTTGGCTATGGCACAAGAAGCTATCCCATTTGAATTTTAAGACAATGAATGATCTAGTCAAAAAGGACTTAGAGGAATTCCTCTAGTGGAATTCACAAGGGATGGACTGTGTGATGCTTGTCCGAAAGGAAAGCAAAAGAAAGCATCATTCAGTAAGAAGCTTGAATCTCCAATTGATGAACCATTACAACTGCTACACATGGATCTTTTTGGACCAGTCAATGTATTGTCAATTTCAAGGAAAAGATATTGCCTAGTGATTGTAGATGATTTCTCAAAGTTTTCATGGGTTTATTTCCTTGGATCAAAGGATGAAGCTAGTGAAATCATCATCAACCATATCAAGCAAGTCAACAATCATCCAGATTTCAAAGTAAGGAATATCAGGAGTGACAATGGAACTGAGTTCAAGAATACAACCATGAAGTTGTTCTGTGAAGAAAATGGGATCATGCATGAGTTCTCAGCTTCAAGGACCCCACAATAAAATGGTGTGGTGGAAAGGAAGAACAGATCACTAATTGAAGCTACAAGAACAATGCTTGAAGAGTCAAAACTCCCAACATACTTTTGGGCTGAGGCTGTTAACTTTGCATGTTACACTTAAAATATTTCTCTAATTAATCAGGCAAAAGGCATGACTCCCTATCAATTGTTCAAGAGAAGAAAACCAACTCTAAACTTTCTGGCATCTCTTTGGTTGCAAATGTTACATTCTAAGGAATCAACCAGATCACAAAGGGAAGTTTGATGCAAAGGCTGATGAACGAATATTTGTTGGTTATTCTGCTGGAAAATCATATGGAGTCTACAATCTAAGAAACAACATTGTCATGGAATCTGTGCATGTTGTGTTTGATGATAAAAAGATTGATGGACTAACAGATGAGGGACATCATGAAGGACTCAAATTTGACAACATTGAGATATATTATGATGATAGTGAAGATGAGAATGATGGAGAAGGCATCTCGAAAAGAATTCAAAATCTGCCTTTGGATAATGCACAGAATGTTGCATCCGTTGAAAGTCATAATTCAACTTTCGTTGATAGAAGCAATGCAGCATCCGTTGAAAGACAAAGTGCATCATCCGTTGAAGTTCATAATGAAGCATCCGTTGATCACAGTCTGTCAACGGATAATTATTTCACTTCATCAGTTGATAGAACTCCCAGTTCCTTTCAAAGGATCAGCAACTCAGGGGGAGTTTCAACCAATCAACATTCTATCTCACATTATGACAATACTGAGGCAACCTCATCTAGAGCTAATCTACCACCTCAAAGGAAATGGACCAAGAATCACCCTTTTGAACTAATCATTGGTGATGCTTCAACTAAAGTGCAAACTAGAAGGGCTACTCAAGATGAATGTCTGTATAGTAGCTTTCTATCACAGGAGGAACCTACGAGAGTGGAAGAAGCTCTATTGGATCCAGATTGGATTTTAGCAATGCAAGAGGAGCTAAACCAATTTGAAAGGAACAAAGTATGGAAGCTGGTACCCAAGCCAAAGAACAAGAGTTCTATTGACACAAAATGGGTATTCAGAACAAGATGGATGAAAATGGCATTGTCATAAGGAATAAAGCCAGATTGGTTGCTAAAGGCTATTCTCAACAAGAGGGAATAGATTTTGATGAGACATTTGCTCCAGTTGCCAGACTTGAAGCCATCAGAATCTTTCTAGCCTATGCAGCCCATGCCAATTTCAAGGTCTATCAAATGGATGTCAAGAGTGCATTTCTGAATGGGGAATTGGAGGAAGAAGTTTATGTAAGCCAACCTCCAGGATTTGAAGATCCAAATTTTCCAGACTATGTGTATTATCTGTTGAAAGCACTCTATGGACTAAAGCAAGCACCTAGAGCCTGGTATGAGACTTTGTCAAAATTTCTTCTAGATAATCACTTCACAAGAGGTACTGTTGACAAAACTCTTTTCTTTAGAAATGTTAATGGCTCTACAATATTTGTTCAAATTTATGTAGATGATATTATATTTGGATCTACAGATGATAAGCTTTGTAAAAAGTTTGCTAAGTTAATGCAAAATAATATGAAATGAGCATGATGGGAGACCTAACTTATTTTCTTGGTTTATAAGTTAAACAAGTTAGTGGTGGAATTTTCATTAGTCAAACTAAATATATTTATGATCTTTCAAAGAAGTTTGACTTAATGGATTGTTCATCTGCAAAAACTCCCATGGCCACTGCCACCAAGCTTGAATTAAACAAGGCTGAAAAGTCTGTAGACATTTCAAGTTATAGAGGCATGGTTGGTTCACTTTTATATTTAACTGCAAGTAGACCTGATATAATGTTTTCTACATGTCTCTGTGCTAGATTTCAAGCTGACCCTAAAGAGTCTCACTTAGTGGCTATTAAAAGAATTTTCAGATATCTCAAAGGGACTCCAAATCTAGGAATTTGGTACCCTAGAGAGTCTGGCTTTATTCTAATTGGCTACTCAGATGCAGATTATGCAGGTTGCAAAATAGACAGGATAAGCACAACTGGCACCTGTCAATTTCTAGGGAATAAGCTTGTGTCATGGTTCAGCAATAAGCAAAATTTTGTTTCAACATCAACAGCTGAAGCTGAGTACATTGCTGCTGGTAGTTGTTGTGCACAGATACTATGGATGAAGAATAAACTATTTGACTATGGACTAACTGTTGACAAAATTCCTATATTATGTGACAACACAAGTGTCATTGCCATTACTGAAAATCTAGTGCAGCACTCAAGAACCAAGCACATTGACATCAAGTACCACTTCATAAGGGAACATGTGATGAAAGGTACAGTGGAACTTCATTTTGTTCCAAGTGAAAAGCAGATTGCAGACATATTTACCAAGCCACTTGATGAATCAACATTCACAAGATTAGTAAGTGAGCTAGGTATGCTTAATTATTCATAAATTCATGTCATCATTAATCTGCTTTGAAACCTGAAATGAATTTGTGGCAAGAACAAAATTGGCTTTAAGTAAAGATTATTCTATCAATGGATATTCCCTATCCGTTGAAAGCCAAAATTGTTCTATCAACGGATGTTCATCATCCGTTGAAAGATAAATACATTTCTGGTAATTTTATCCTTCAACGGATAAAATAGTGTTAACCTTCAATGGATAACTATTTACCCCATCCGTTGAAGTGTCACATCAGTTACTTTAAGTGAGTCACATCCGTTGATTTGTTTACTTAACCGTTGATACATATATACACTGTTGTATGTATTTGTATTAAAGGCAGTTTTTAGAATTTCTACAGTTTTCTTTATTTTCAAACGGTTGTAATTTATTTAAAAGTATCATTTAATCATTTTATTTACGTTTTAATTCGAGAAAGTATAAAAGCCCATTGAATTCTTATTTTCACTTTACGCTTTCTTGCAATTTTTACTCTCTTTCTCTCCCAAAACTCTCAATCTTTTCTCTGCAACCTCTACTCACAACAATGGCACCAGTAGTCAAGATTATGTCTCAGTCTGGCTTTGTTTATGAAAAGAACAATTTCGTAGCCTTGGTGGAAAAGAATGAAGCCCATTTAGATTATCACAAGATGATGGACTTCATCAAGAACTGCAAACTAAGTTATGCAATGCTGGAAGCCCCAACTATCTATTGTGAGGTAATTGAGGAGATTTGGACAACTGCAGAGTTCAACTCCACATATATGACCATTGCTTTCTCTCTCAAAGGTAAGGATTATTGTATTAACTGTGATGATATACAGTCATGTTTTAAGCTACCTGAGAATAATGCCATGACACCACACACTGATAATGATGTATCTGCAATGTTAGATTCCATAGGCTATTCTTTTGATTCTGCTAGTTTAGGGAGCATTAGAAGAAAGGGCCTTAGGAAAGAATGGAGTTTTCTTGGCGATGCATTTATCAAGGTTTTCTCTGGGAAGATTAGCAATTTTGATGCCATAACTTCATCTCTTGTTAATATGCTCTATATGCTAGTTTCTGATAGGTACTTTAATTTTAGCAACTATGTCATGCTAGAATTAGGTTCCAGGTTAGGTAACAAAGCTAATAGGCCTCATAACATCTACTATGCTAGATTCTTTATGTTATTGGCTAACCATGTTGCTGAAGGTTTGGTCATAACTAATGAGAGCAATAAACTCAAATGTTGGGCGCAAGAGAAAAGGGTCCTTGCAGACCTTTTGAGAATTAACCTAAACAGCCAGGTGCCATTAGTATATTTACCAATAATGCATGCACCTCAGGTAAGTGAGGTAAATACTTCTGCAACTCCCACATCTTCCAACCCCATTGTTTCTTTGCCTTCTAGTATGGCAATGGAATCTGTGTCTTTGTCCCAACAGATTCCTACCAAAGCCACCAAAACTAAAATTCCAAAACACAAGTCAAAGAAAACCACCTCTGTTGTCTCTCAAAAGACAACAGTTGTAACAACTAACATAAACCCTGAAGGGAGTGAACAGGGTGTGAGTGGTGAGGGGAGGGGTGAACATCAAGAAACCCCCCAGGATAAGGTGGGAGAGGTGAGTGGTAGCCTAGCCAGCCAAGCCACAGTTTCTCAAAAGACTGTGGTGGTTCAAAAGGAGTCAAACACATCCCTAGTTGCATCATCCCAAAAGGATGCAGCTATTGAAAATAGTCCCCAACCAGGGACACAGAACAAAAGAGGGAGGGACACTGAAGCCACACATTCACCTGTCAAAGCTTTTTCAAGAAGAAAGAATGCTAAAACCCAAGTTTCCACACAGGGGGCACACACTGCACAGATACATCCACCTGTATCTTTGCCTTCTCAAATTCAGCTTGAAGTGGCTCCAGCAAATGTGGAGTCACAACCCCTTTCTCTCAAAATAGACACACAACAATCACCAAATTCTCCATCACCATCTCTGTATGTGGATATGATATTCACATCAATTCCTGATTCTCCCTCTTTAAAACTCAGGGAGGAGCCCCACTCAAATCCCGGTGATCATCATCTGTTAGATGATTTGTTGGATCATCAGCCAATTCTTTCAGACTTAGTTGAATAATCTGTGTCACCTCACTTAAAAATCAATTCACACAGATTCAACAATTATGTCACTTTCAAAATCTACATCTTTTCCTTCTTCAACGGATATCTCTCATCCGTTGACAAGTGGTTGTTCTTCGACGGATAAGCTTAACAGCAGTTATCCGTTGATATCATCAGTTCCCACTTCAATGAATACTCCCTATCCGTTGATGGTCTCTACACATATAACTGAATCAATTCCAAGTGTAGAAGACATGGTTACTGTACAATCACTTCTAGGATTAAGGGAAGGGAGTGATAATTTGAGTGAGAGGCTGGGTTGCTCCCAGGCAAAAGGAGAGGTTGAGAGTCACAATATGCATGCTATTTCTTCCAGCATGGCAAAAGTAAGTGAGGGGAGTGCCACCTTAGTAGGTGAGGGTGAGGGTGTAAGGGTGTGTGTAAGCCAGGGGGAGCCCCTGATGCAAGAATATAGAGAAAATGAGAGAAAAGCAGGTACAGAAGCTATAAGGGTGGATCCAGCCATTGCTAGTGAGTCAATGATTGTGGATGATGCTGAAAAGGGAAGACAATTTCAGCAACATTACAAAGCTGAAATTGATAACATTTCCTTGGATGCTGACACTTTTACTCATCCTGTTTCAGCCTATCAACTGTTGGCTGCTCAGGGCAATATGGAGGCAGAGCAGACTTTGAACATAGTGCACACTTCAGAATCTCTTCAAAGAGATAAAGATGTTGTTAATAGGATGCCTTCTCAAGCTGGTGAGCCATCTGAAGAATTTGAAGTAAATTCTAATGATGATGACTCTAATTCTTTGGATGGGAGCATGAACTTAGGGGGAGATGCAGGCCCAAGTTCTGTTCCAGATTTACCTGAATGGGCATGGACAAAGAAATCTACACCAGGACAGTTTGGTGTAGCTTTGGTCAAGCAAGTAATGGCTATTCAAAAGGCCCTTCAGGAGGCTACAGATGCTGGTACAAAGGCTATTCTTCAAGCTCATCTAGACTCTCTACATCTCTTACAGTTGCAGCATATCAGACAGAATTTAAGTGTGGATGAACTCAAAAAGGATATTGCTGATCTGAAATCCTACAATTCTGAGAAGTTGGATTCAGTTATGCCTTATGGTACTATGCAAGATTTGTTACTGAGATTGAGGAGGGAATCTGATGTTGACAAGAGGCTGGCCAAGTTGGAAAATAGAGTTCAAATCATTGAAGACTCTGTGGTCACCAGTCTTCAAAATCAACAATCCAGACAAATCTACTATTGCAGCTAGCAAAAGCACAAGGCTTGACCCCTGTCCTTCATGATAACAAAAAGGGGGAGAATAAAAGGGAAGGGGAAGGAGAGCCATCAACAACAGTTCAAATATCTAAAGTGCTAGTTCCTGCCATCACCACTTCTCCAACTCTTCAAATCAAAGGAAAGCTTGATGGAATTGATCTAATCCAGATAGCAACAGCTGAGATGAAAGTCAAAGAGCAAAGGAAGAAAATTGATGAAAGGATGCAACAAATCTTTGGTTCTACAACTTCTAAATCACAATCTGTGAAGCATAGCACAAAGGTGGAGCAAATCATTATGGAGCTCAAGCCAGTAAGGAGGAATAAGGTTGGAGAGACTTCTTCCAAGAATCTGAAACCTATGGTTCTCAAGCCGAACAACAGATCCAATAAGGACTCTACAAAGAACCCTCTAAGCCTTGCTCAGTTGAAAGGAGTGGATTTTCCTCTTCCAAAGCCTGATGAAGACAAGGTTTTGGGTGGTAATATCATGAAGCACAAGGAGACCAAGGATGTGGTTGAAAGGATGAACATGGCCATTATCTTTAGAGAGGGAAAGAGTATCTATGTGATACAAGGACATCCCAAATTCTCAATAGCCAAAATGGAAGAAACCAGAAGGTTGAAAGAAGAAGCTAAAAAGCTAAAGGCTGACAAAAGAGCACAAGCAAAGCTTGAAAAACAGCTAAAGTCAAGTCAAGCTGAAAAAAAGAAAGAAATTGAAGACAAGAGTGAAGATGTAGGTATGGGGGACATGATTAGTGATGATGTGGAAGAAAGAAGTAAGGAAAGAAAGGAATGGCAGAAAGCGAACAGAAAGAAGGCCAATGCAAAAAGGAAGATGGTAGATGAAACTGAAGAAACCCAATCAAAATCCAAACCACTACCTTCTATTCCTGAACCCATTGTGTCTAACCCCTTCATAAACATCCATGGTGAAACAATCATTCCTAAGGAGGAACCAATTGATTGGGACACCATCAAATTGCCCACCTTCTTAACCACTTCTCCACCATCAAAGAAACAGAAAAGAAAAATCAAATCAACACCTCCTCTAACCTCAATCAAATTTACTCAGAAGCCTAAGCCTAAGTCACAAGCCTCAAAGGATGATTATGTTCACATTTGTGACATAAAGGAATTTTCAGACATTGAACTCTATCTGGATGAGCTGGAGGAAGTAAGGGGAATAGATGCCTACAGACAGCTTCCAGAAAGACTAGTGTTCAAATATAAAGGAAGTGGGGAAAGGACTTGGCCTCTCTGCAAGATTCTGAATGAAGGCTATTCTACCTTGGTTAGAGTCTACTCAGCCATAAAAAGGGATTCTGGCTTTACCAGGACTGCCAAAACTGAGATTCTCAACAAGATTGCCAGCATAAGGAAAACTTGGTGGGAGCCCAATGCCTTCCCTAGAACATTACTCATCCAAGAGAGAGGAATTACAATTCATAAATCACCTCATTGGTTGATGGAGTTCAGAGACAATAAAGGAGTCAGAAGATTTTTCAGACTTGAAGATCAGCTCAAGATTGCCAGTAATGAAACTCTCAAGGATATGCAATCTAAGTTGGACATCAATGAAGAAGATGAAGCTGAATTCTACAGACAACTCCAACTCCAAATAGAGGAGAATGACATGAGGCTAGGGAAGAAAATAAGGGATCAAAGGAAAAGAAATTAATCTGCTCAGACTAAAGGAGCACCCTAGGAAACAATGTAATTCTTCAATTCTATCTCAGTATACACACTTTTGCAGCACTTTGGTATTTCTACTTTATTTCAGTTCATATGTTTGTTAAGTGTTTTGTTATCATCAAGTTGAACCCAAATTTATGATTACAGTTCTAGTAGACATAAATAGGGGGAGATTGTTAGGAATATGTGTATCAGTTTGATGATAAGTTAAACAAAACACTTAAGTAGAAATCTAGTGTTTGTAGCCTCAACGGATAAGACCATTTTGGCTATCCGTTGAAGGAGTAGCTTTACTTAGAAATAAGTTTAGTATTGTAGCACATTTCATTCTCTATATTTAAGTTGTAATTCTTAGATGTTGTGGGAAATTATCAGTCATGTTGACTACTAGTGGATATGCAAATAGGAGGGCTAATTGTAAATATTTCATGCCTTGTAATTTTGTATAAGTGAAGTAGTATCAACTGATGTCTCTAAAGCTTCAACGGATAACATCCATCAACAGATGAGTGCTTCAACGGATAAAGCTTCAACTGCTAAATGCATCAACGGATAAAGCTTCAACGGATAAAGCATCAACGGATGAAAGCTTCAACGGATGCTTAGTTCAATAGCAGTTGATAGTGACAATTCATAAGCTGACAGAGGCACATGGGTTGACAGAGACAAACTGGAATGTGGCAGCCTCTAGGAGGAATCAAGAAAATGCAGCATTTCCATTCTGGTGCAAACAAGGAAGTATTCAAAGATTCATAGCTAAACCTAAATTGCATTGGATAGAGAAATGAAGGAGAAACATGTGAAGAATCTTTTATTTGTATTTTACAGTTTTGTCTTCACTTATAAACTTGGTGATATATAAACCAAGTAGCAGCTAGTAATTAGATGTGAATTTTCAAGAGCTGTTAAGAAAAATCCAGAGAGAAAATCATCTAGTTTGTACTAGGACGCAGCTGTGATTTAATTCTTTGAAATCACAGATTTTCTGAAATAACACATCTCTGGTGGAACAACAAATCCACCAGAAAAGTTTTTAAGTCTGTTGTGTTCTTTACATTTGTGTTTGAATATATATATCTGTCTGCATTAGCTGAAAGCAATTCACACACACTTGTTATCAAAACACAATAGCCTAGAAACTGCTCAAAACTTGAAAAAGTCTTGAGATTTACATTCAACCCCCTTCTGTAAATCTCATTGTTAGTTCACTGAGAATAACACTAACATCGAATCTTCCCAAACACCTAAGCCAAAATTTCTTTACAAACAAACTGCCAACTCCTACCTAAAAATTCGAATCACCTCAAGCCTCACAAATCTCAAGAAAATAACAACCCTACCTTTAGCCAAACCTTCACTAAAATTCAATCTCAAATATGTGGGGAGAAAGCCTGAGAAAGTCAAGCATGTAAAGGAAGTGGAAGTCGCTGAAAGGGCCATCTGTAATTGCTTTAAAGAATCTGACTTTCTACCTCTAAATTAGTGCATCTCAGATGAAGACCATTTCCAAAATTCAGCTGAGGAAATTGTCAAAGTCTGGGTTGTATCACTGAGAGAAGTTAGAGTCTATTTTAAGGATGGTACATAAACTCTTCTAAATAAAGACTTAATGGATTATTTGACTTCTGCAGAAATTAAGAGAGTGCTAAGTTTGTTAAAAGGCAAGGACACTGTTACAAGGACTTGGAGATCATCTTTGGCTGAATGGTTGATTGAAAGGGAGGAAACAAAGAAAAGAGATAAGGCTGAAGCTGAAGAAAGAAGAAGGAAACATGATGAAGAAATAGATATATTTATAAAAAGATCAGAAGAGTTGAAAGCAAAAGGAATGAGCAGAATTTCTAAAGATGGTAGATTTCTAAACATCAAAGTTGGTGGATTCTCATGATTCAGTTTAGAGTATCTGGACCAGGGGTACCCTAAGGCAGCAAGGCAAAATCTTGTGGAAGCTCTAAGTGGAACACTCATCATAGAAGAACTTGAAATTCTTGATCACTTGAAGGATAAACTTAGAGAAAAAGCAGATGTAAAAATTATCTTTACCTGATTCATGTAATCTTGGAGCTTGATGAATCTTATGTTGTACAAGTTGTAATTCTATCAAGCTTTATGGTTTAATCTTATCTTCCATTAGTTTTAAACTTAGGGTTAGTCTTGTTAACAGGCATGAATTTATGTGAAGCAATCTTCTCACAAATTGGGGGAGATTGTTGTAAAAGACATGCATGTACTTTAACAAGACTAAGACAACTTGTCAACCCTAAGCAAGTTGTATTGTTATCTAAATTTGTATTTTGTACTTGTAACACTTAAAGTCTGTAAAATTGCAAAGGAGCAGACTGGAATCTTTTTCCTAAAACAGTATCAAACCTAATGATTATATCTGGAAGAAGATCAAGAAGATCATGCCTCAGAAGAATTTTAAAGAAGCTTGGAGTTGAATAAACCTGTTTGGAGAAAAATGTTTTAAGACAACATCTCTACAAGTCACAGATTTAATGTTATAGAGAAGTCATTCGAGAACTCCAGAATGGCTTATCGAGAAGTCATTCAAACTCCAGAGAGTGCCGACGGATAAGCAATGTCTACTCGATGGATGAGCAATATCTACTCGAAGGATGAGCTATATATCTACTCGATGGATGAAAAACATCTACTCGATGGATGAGCAATATCTACTCGACGGATGAGCTATATATCTACTCGATGGATGAGCTATATATCTACTCAATGAATAAGCAATATCCACCGAGAGTAGAGAAGTCAGAAAAGCTACTCGAGAACTCAAGAAGATATCGACAAGTCATTCTTTCACTAGAGAACTCAGAGTTACCGACAAGTCTATATCCATTTGAGAACTCAGAGATATCTACAAGTTAAGTAAAGTTATGAAGACTAGAGATCTCGATGAGCTGAAGACCTCTACAAGCCAAACTCATTATGGAGTACTAGAGATCTCGATAAGCCTTTGTACTTATCGAGATATCAAGTGTTCTAATAATTTAAACTGGAGATCTCGAAGTACAGTCTCAAAGTACAGAATTGCAGATCAGTTTAATATCCAAGATAAACAATCAACAAACAATCCAACAGCTGGATTGACAAGTCTACAAAAAGCAACTTGAAGTGTGTGCAAGATCAATGGCAAAGATTAACTGACAGAGGAAGATTAAAGTAAACACGGGATGATAAAGATATGCTAAGCCAGAAATGGAAGATTTGTTTTTCTATAAATAGAAATGACAAGTGACCGTTTATAAAAGTTAATAGCATGTTTATTATCCACTGTGTAAACTAGCAATTAACTGAGTTATAAAGTTAACACTGGTCCTCTAGTTAGTAGTAACAATTTAGATTAAAATTCTTTTAACACTCTCAAGAAGAAGCTGAGCTCTTTAACTTCGAAGAGCTTAGAAATTTTGTAGCAAAACATCTTAATTTTTAATAAAAAAATTAAGTGAGTTTTGAATATCTGTGTTCTTCGTTTTGTGCAAGTTTAATTTCTGCATGAACATTTTTCTATACAAGATTTAATTTACTTTGTTCAACCATTATCTTTCAAGAAAAGCCTAAAATCAGAAAAACACATTCACCCCCCTCCTCTGTGTGTGACTCATTACCTAACAGAATAGATTTTAGTTCAGATATATCTTTAGTATTAAAAGAGAAGAAGGAATTTGATACCTTAGAATCAGAAGAAGCAGGAGCATCAAAGCTAGCCATCAGTGCATAGCATGTTTCTTCATTTTCAGAATCAGTGGAGTCTATCCAATCATTTCTTAATGTAATCAAGGCCTTGTTCTTCCCTTTGTTATGATTTGTCTTTTTGCACTCTATAGCAAAGTGACCAGGTTCATCACAGTTGTAGCACTTAATTTTCGACCTGTCAACTTTTCCAGCTTTAAAGTCCTTCCCTTATCTTCTTCCTGATGACTTCCTTTCTCCTCCAGTGAACTTTTTCCTTAAGTTTCTATTCTTCTGAGACTTCCTGAATTGCATCCTCTTGAAGCCCTTAACTAGCAATGCAGCCATTTGCATGACATCAGAATTTGTCATGTTCTCATCAGTTTCAGAATCAATATCATCATCAGGATTTGATGATGAA
This sequence comes from Apium graveolens, assembly GCF_009905375.1. Taxonomy (NCBI): domain Eukaryota; kingdom Viridiplantae; phylum Streptophyta; class Magnoliopsida; order Apiales; family Apiaceae; genus Apium; species Apium graveolens. The sequence goes on from NC_133647.1 coordinate 125,959,195, forward strand.
TCATCAGTATCTGATTCTGGCAGATTGTTCTTTTTCCTTGCATCTTCAACTGACCTTTCTTTTGAAGCTTTAGCATTCACTTTCAAAGCAACTGATTTTCCCTTGTTGCTTTTCCTCTCTTTCATTTGCTGAACTTCCAGATCATGAGTTCTTAACATGCCATAGACTTCATCCAGGGTGATTATTTCCAAATCATACTGACGTCGTATGATTGAATTCTGAGTCTCCCATTCCTCATTCAAGGCTCTCAGAAACTTAATGTTCGATCCTCCCGATCATACACTTTTCCCACCAAGGATAGGTTATTGAGAAGGGTGAGAACCTGTCATAGATGTCAGTGAGGCTTTCATCAGGTTTGGCCCCAAAATGTTCATATTCTTGAATTAGAACATCCCTTATGTTCTTCTTGATGGCCATGGTTCCTTGACATTGAGTTTCAAGAGCATCCCAGATCTCCTTGGCAGTCTTGTAGCCTATAATACTGTTTGACATCACAGAATCAAGACTGCTATGCAAAATGTTGCTTACCTTTGCATCTTTCAGCACAGCTACTTTCTCTTCTAGTGTCCACTCACTCTTCTCCTTCAACTGATAGTGTTCAGCAACAGTAGGAGTTGCAGGCACCAGTTTTTTTAGCATGTAGGGTCCATCATTAATTACGTCGAGATAGTCTGGATCTTTAGCCTCCAGGTGCATGAGCATCTTCACCTTCCATGTAGGATATTCATCCTTTTTCAGAATGGGGATTTTAATACTTTCATACTTGTTCAGAGACATATTTAGATCACTTCTGATAGTAAATTTATCAGTTTGCTCTGATACCAATTGTTGCCCAGTAATGATACAATTGTTTAAGGGGGGTTGGATATAATTGCATAAATATTTCGAACAAGTATAAAAATATAACAGTTCTTTATATTTTTGATAAAAAATGTTACGAACTCTCTCAAGAAATACCGATGTTCTTGAGAGCTGCTAGGTCATACAATACTCGACTTAATCGCTATGTGATGACCTAAACTGTGTTTATATAATACACAACTGCTATAAATCAGTTTATGATATGTATTATCAATTACTAACAGAAAATGATACATATCTTTAACCGAATACACAAAGTCCTGTCACTCAGAACAAAAAGATATCCATCCCTCAAAATAAGGAACAGACTTTATCTTCATAACAGACTGTCTTCAGATGCTGATGTTCTACAGATACTGATGATGCATTTAATCCTGATGGCACATCAAATCCTGATGACATCCAAAACAGTCATATCCTGAGCTCCTCCTGATCATTGAGAATCAGCACGTAACACTCACCTTTGTAAACAGGTTGTTAGTTAGCCAAAGTATGGAGCCTGAAAATACAATGAGGCACAAACAGATGATCCCAATTCTTTCTGTGATAAGTTTGATTGCATTTCATGTAGCATAAAAGTTATGACCAGTTGTCATAAGCTATGAAAGGATCTTAAGAAGTTAACTTTAGATCTGTGATTAAAGATAAAAATTTTGATCAAACTAAGAACATTGTTCCTTTTAAATGTTCAAGTTCTACTTCTGCAAATTTTGTGAAAATGAAGAAAGTGCCCAACACTGCTTGGGTAGCTAAACACACTTGAATCTCATTGTGTGCATGGAAAGAAGAATAAAGTCATATGAATCATTGACAGTAGATGTTCCAAAAATATGACACGTGATAAAGCCCTGTTATCACAGTTTGAGGAAATGGTTGGCCCTTTGGTGACCTTTGGAGAGAACATCAAATGATTCACAATTGGATATGGCAAGTTAATTTCTTGAAATGTTATCACTGAAGATGTATCACTGATTGCAGGTCTTGAAGTGAATCTTCTTAGTATAAGTCAATTTACAGACAAAGGTTTCAAGGTCATTTTTGAAAAAGAAGATTGCTCAATCACAAGCAAGAAAATTGGTAAAGTTGCTCTGAAGGAGTAAGGAAGGGAAGCCTATTTGTTGTAAGTTTAAATTCAGCGAACGAGGACAGAATATGTTACTTCTACACCAAGGCATCTAGTGAGCAGATCAAACTCTGGCACAAGAAGCTCTGTCACTTAAACTTCAAAGCAATCAACACTCCGGTGAAAAGAGAATTAGTGAGAGATATGCCAGCTTTGAAATTTGGTCAAAATAAAGTTGTGAAGCTTGTCAAAAAGGCAAAATAAAGAGGTCCAGTCACAAAAGAAAAGCTGTGAATTACATTAATGTTCCACTGCAGCTTATTTATATGGATTTGTTTGGACCTGTAAATATCATGTCTATATCCAGAATGAGGTATACTTTGGTGATGGTGGATGACTACTCAAGGTACACTTGGATAAATTTATACGTTCAAAGGATGAAACTCCACACATCATTATTGAATACATAAAGAAAATTGAGAAACAGGCTGAAGATCAAGATTGTGTCAAAAGATTGAGGAGTGACAATGGCACAGAATTCGGGAATGCAATTTTAAGTGAATTATGCAAGGACAAAGGCATTGTTCAAGACTTCTGTTAGGTCACACACACACTGTAGAGGGGGTGAATACAGTGTAAAGTACAATCAAATCGAACTTTAATATCTCAAGTAACAGAAAACAAACTTTATTGAAACAATAAACTCTGTTACAGTATGGAACTGTTACCTCTCAGTGATGAACAAATATCACGAGAGCTGCTAGGGTTACAATGAATAATCTTCTCGTATATGATAACACTTATAGTGTAAACCCTATGTCTATGTTTATATACTACACAGTTACAAGATAATCGCTAATTGATATGGAATATAATTCTGCTTCCTAAAATATATCAATCAGATATCTTTTCTTCCAAGTATTCTATTCTTCATAAAATTCCTTCTTCATGCATATCTCTTCTTATGTTTGTCTCGATCTTCTTTCCTTTAATCAACTGATGTCCTTATCTGAACGTCATTCAGTACTTAAGTTCTGATATCCATCTTCTCATGATTATCTTCTGATAATATAAGTACTAATATCCTTAAGTCCTGACTTCCAGTAATTACTGATTTATCCTGTTTAAGTAAGATCTGAAAACTAAACATAAATCATATTAGCCATGACATTATCAAATATATCTAACAATCTCCCCCAACTTGTAAATTAGCATAATATATAAGTTTAACAGATATTTGATGATGTCAAAAACATTAAGTACAAATGCATGAGAATTAGACTAGATAACTACAACTTACAGTCCTTAGAGCTTTACCAATCTTTAACTTCTGATAACAACTTCAATCTGTACAAATATCAGAATTTAAGCAGTTGTAGATCTTGACTTGGCTTCATCTTCTGATCTCTCTGATGTCAGGAGTTGTTCTGAGATAGTTCTTCAACAAACATCTCTCAACATATCTAAGTTCATCAATCATCCTCCTTTTAGCATCTTTAAGCTCTGCAGTATCTTCACCAATTTGAAAGATTGCAGCCCTGAGATCATTAATTTTAGCTTTTCTTATATCCTGATCCAGTCTGATCAAATAAGCTTTATCAGACTCAAGATTGAATTCCACAGCCCTGTAACCCAGAAAGGTAGTTATAATCTTAGCAGTGTTGGGTTTCATTTCAACTATATCACCCTTGTGATCTCTGTACTTTGGAACATATGTGCTGCCAGACTTAACAGAATAAAGCCTTTTCTGTCTCTGAATCTGATCCTTCAAATAGTTTGCAACACTTCCTGTCAATCTGTCATTCACTTGAAGTAAGAATAATACATGCTCCAATTCTTCAAAATACTTCAATGGAATGGCATTTTGCCTTATATGATAAACCCTACCATCTGTCATGAAGTACAACAAGATGTGTTCTTTCAAGTAGGTATGGTAAACCATTTGTACAGATTCTAGTTGATTCAATCTCTCAGGAGTTGCTCCAATACCTGGTTCACTCAAGGAAGTTGGATCATTGGTAGTGTTCTGTATTCTTCTTTTATCAGCACTTCCCAATCCAATTTTATCTCTTGCTTCCTTTCCAGTAACTACTCTTGCTTCAAAACCACTTGCAGCAGTCTTCAAAGGTTGAGTCTGTTTTGCTTTAGTGAATCCTGGTAGGAGTGTCTTTGATTTATCTTCTGATATCAAGTTAACTTAAGCTATGTCAGAGGTTACTTGCTTCTTCGAAATATCAGAACTTACTATCTCTTGACTCTGAACAACTTGAGCCATGTCAGAGGTTGTCTTAAGAACTTTTCTTGAAGTCGGAGCAAGATCAGCATCTTCATCAATAATTTCTTCATTCTCAGGAGGCACATAAACCTTTATAGGTTCACCAACTTTTTCTTTACCCTTGGATGTTGGATCTATCTGCGGTTGTGATTTAACCAATGTTGCTTCAGTATTTGTCCTTTCTTTTATCACAATGCCTTTGAGTTTTGGAAGTGTCTTTTTACCAGAAGCTTCAGATTTAGACTTGACTTTTTCTGATTTAAGTCTGGCTTCTTCTTCCACTAAACTCTCCAAGTCCATTCCTGGATTTTCCTGAAGAAATAACTGTCTTGACATTTCTCCATCAAGATCTAAAAGTTCATCAGAACTTATCCTTTTACCAGTAGCAAAACTAATCCTTTTTCCAGTATCAGAACTTGTCCTGTGACTTGTGATTTCAGCTTTTCTTGATGAGAAACCTCTACCTTGACTATGACCTCTACCCATTCCAGAGTTTCCTTGGTCATCCTTTTCATCATCCTTCCCTTTCAGTGTCTTATCAGTTTTGCATTTGGACTTAATTACTTTCTCCCCCTTTTTGGCATCAGCAGGTAATAGAAGAGAGACAAGCAATTCCACTGAGGATTGGATTTCACTAAGTTGAGATTGTTGAGAAGCTTTATTTTTCAGAATATCATCAATCTGAGCTTGTTGTTTTTCTTGAGTCTTCTCAATATAAGCAACTCGGTTAGGTTGGAAGAATTTTTTCTTATCAATTTTCTTAATTTGTTCCTATTTGATGAATTCTTCCTGAATCTTGTGTAGCTCTGCATGAGTAGTTGAATGGAGACCTTGTAGAAGTTTAGTACTCAATGCAGTGACTCTAAGCTGTGTTTTAAAATCATCAGTATTTAACATCTCATCAGCTTTTGTCAAGTGCTCAGCCAGATTCTTTGCAGATGGAACACAAGTAATTGAGTTCCATTCCTTAGTCCACTCCTGACCAGCAGGAGTTTCACTCCAAGGCACTGGTGCTTCTCTGGTAACAAACTTCTTAACAAGTTCAGATTTAAGAACAGTTTGTTGAGGAGCATGTCCTGAAGGACCTGCTTCATCAGTATCTGCTTGTAGAGCAGCATCACCAGTATCTCCAGCATTTGCAGCATCAGAACTTACAGAATCAGCATCTTCTGACAAAACAACAGTATGCGAAGCAATTGAGGCTTCAGCATCATCTTCTAAGTGCTGATCTGGTTCCAAGTTCTGATCAACAGCCATATCCTGATGCTCACCTATATTCTGATCATCAGCACCTAGATGCAGAGAAGGTGTATTAGATAACTCTGGAGTTTGAGCAGCATCAGTAACAGGTGTTGTGGATGGATTAGTTGTTGGAGCTTCTAAGTAAAGTACTTCAGGCACAACCAAGTTCTGGATATCAATATCAGCACTTGTAACTAGGTCAACAGGAGATACAGACTTTTGAACAGGAGACACATATGGTGTGTTGGCCTTTTCAGTAACAGCTTCCTGAGTTGGAGTTGATGGAGAAGTAGTGACTTTAGCAGATTCCTTTTCTTGTGAGATCAGAGATTCCTGATCTCCTTCCTTAGCTGCTGCTTCTTCATCATCTGAAACTGGCCTTTTTGCCCTCTGTTTCTTGTATCTCTTTGAAGATATGGATTCCTTGGGAGTTTCATCAACAGTCATTCTTCTAAGCCTTTTGAGAAGCCTAGATCCCCCAATTGCAGAATCCTTCTGAGAAGGAACTTTCTCAGCTTCTTTATCAACAGGTTCTAATTTAGAAACCTGTTCCTCACTGTCAGATACATCTCTCAAAACAATCCTCCTTCTTTTCTGAGGTGTTTGAGGAACAGTCTTTGTCCTCTTTGACTTGGAAGATGAAGGCTTCACAGTAGGTGCTGAGGATGAGGGTTGAGCTGTCTATGAAGTGGAGAGATATGATTTGAGATATGTTCTGAGGGATGGTTGAGTAGTATGAGTGGTATGTTCTATTGGTTGCTGTGGTGTTTGAGATGTGGTGGTAGGTTGGATATCAGGATAAACAGATCTATAGGTGTCAGGATCAGCATCTACCAAGATCTGTTTTACAGACTGAGGAATCTGTAAAGGTCTAACCACTTTTTTCTTAAGATCAGCATTTACCAAATCATTAAAGGCTCGTTTTGCAATTTTGAAAGGTGTAGTTAAGTCAGTGGTAGGTTGGGGTTCATCAGCACAACAAAAATTATATATAAGCTGACAAAATCTAGCAAAGTAAACAACATTCCTATCTTATGTCATCCTATCCCCAATAAAACCTATCACAGCATTTGCAAAATCGAAATGAGTTTGGTTAATGAGTGCATACCCGATGTGCTGACTCATTATAGGAATTGCATCAAAGTTGGAACACTTATTTCCAAAAGCTTTAGTGATGCAGTCGAAGAAGAAACTCCATTCTTTTCTGATATGAGCCCGTTTCAACTGCCCAAGCTTTGCCAAACTCTGCTCATACCCCAAACTAGCTATTAATTCTTTAAGAGCTGATTCCTCCGAGGTTGAAAAAGTACATCCTTCTGGTAAATGTAGAGCCTTTCGAATTGTACCAGAAGTTACCACATGTGTAGAATCACCCACTTCGAAAACAATACTGGGAGTACCATGTGTACCACCATTATCAAAGTGCTCAGTCCGTCAAAACGTTAGAACTTGTTGGCCGGAAAAGACTGAAGGTTGGGTTAATGCATACCCGATTTCACTATGTGCAAGAAGATCTTGCACAAAATGCAACTCAGACGGAGCTTCAGCATTAGCAAGAATTGCAGCATAGTTGTTTGGAACAAATTTAGCTCCATCAATGATCAAATCCTTAGGTGCCATGAAAATAATCGAGATTTAAGAGTGCCTGTTAGGTGTTTGATGAAATGTCTATTTGAAAAACCAACGTCAGGAGATGAAAGAGAGTAAAAGCGTATAGAGAGATAAAGTATAAAAGTGAATAAAAGATTAAAAAATCCTCTCTCCGTCTTACTTATACTTTGTAAAAAAATGTTACCGTTGGACACCTGTCAGACATGCAGTAATAACGAATAGTTAACGGGCACGGGAAAACAGTAATCATTACTTACCCACTTACAGTTTTTCAAGGAAAAACTGTTCCACTTACCCAGTTATTCCATTAATCAAGGTAAATCAGTTTTAATTCAAAATTGAAACTGTTTCCACTTGTTCAATTATTTTCACTGCAACACCAATATTCTGGAAAAAAAAATCGAGTGAGAATGACCAAAATAAATCAAGGGAACAAGTACTGATAACATAAAATCAGAACTTAATTTAAATTTAAATTGTAATGGTCATCAGAATATGAATATTTATCAGGATTTATCAATGCATTTCAGAACATCTCAGAGACAAGAACTTGCAAAAAAAAGAAATTTCATTAATATATTGAGAGAATATATTTATGAAATTTAAATTACATCAGAACTTTTACAAGATTGTCCTAAGCTTCTAAACCTAACATCAACAACTAATGTCCTAAGCTAAGAAGCCTGACAAAGCTGATGATGAAGAAGAACAGGAAGAAGAAAAGAAATTATTTCGTCTTCCTACTCTCGACAAAGAGAATAGCAAGTCGTATTATTTGCTCCTGCTTTCGAAGGCGACGAAGGTGAAGTTCTCTTCGAACTGCCACCAGATCACGTTTAATAGCCTCTGGAAATTGAATCCAGAGATTGTGAGGGATGTTGGTGATAGGGTATGGAGTTGGAATCCCATTTAAAAAGACATGTACAGTCTCATCTCAATAGTTGTAGAACCAGCCAAATGCAGCCATTTGTGGTGGTAAATGTAAAACGAGAGTGAGTTTGTGATAAAAGAGTTGATGTGTAGGCTGATGTGAAGTGGTTGATTTTATAGGCAAAAGAGTGCCAGGAGACGCAAAGAAATTTAATGCTGACAGGTAGAATTAATTCTACCTCGTCTCCCCAGACTTGGAAGAAGGAAAACAGTCATTGGAAGTGTAAGTCAGGGTTAATGCGCACAACTAACAAGTAAAAAATTATTGTACGGGTATGTGAACCACTATCCCTAATGATATTGACTGTTAATATTCTACCCAAACATAGTCTGATTTAAACTGAAACTGTTTTTAGATTTTATGCACAAATAAGTCAAGTAAAGAATCAGAATTTAATATCAGAACTTAGACTTATATCAGAACTTAACAGTTACCAGAACATAATTTCTTAACTCGAAAAATGAATGCCTATCTTAGTAAGTCCTCACACAAATTCTGATTTAGATTCTTCAGAACTTAATCATCAGAACATGCAATCAGAACTTTTCCTCAGAATTTGTGGAATGTGACACAGAAACTGTTCATCTAAAATAACATAGATCACCACAGTTATTTTCATCATATATATGGAGTGTTGAGTGTGTGCATTAAGCTAAATATCAGACAAAGAGTAAAGTCTAATTCACTTCAATAAATCTTAGAAATAAGGCATAACTAAAATTTTACTAAAAACCTGTCATTATTCTGAAACCTACTATAGAATGAGTTCATGTTTGAGTCCACCTCAACTATTTTGTGCTAATTTTGTGCATCTTTTTAAATTCCATTTTACAGTGGCTTCTCAGTGTAAGTGAGTTACGACTGCTTATCAGAATTTATGCTATTATCAGAGTATTTCTCCAGTAATCATAGAGTGTGAAAAGTCACCAAGAAAATATTTTGCTTTTCTGATGCATATTTACTTAATACCAGCAATGCACTTGGGTCGTTCCTTCCATATTTTTACTCTAGATCTTAAAGGAGTACCTGAATTTTAATCCTTGAATCTTTTCTTTTTCTTTTGATAAGAGAGGTTTATCAGCACTTAGTACATTCAACAGATTTACTAGCGTCAGAACTTAACAGATGAGAAGCATTATTCTAGTTTATGACTTAGTAATAAGATAGACAAAGTAAACTCAACTAAGCTCAATATCAGAATTTGCTTGTGTCAAATAAATTTCCACAGAAATAATTACTTCTAACATGGGATCCCTAGTTTATTTAAGACTACTAGGTCAGCATCTAGCACAGGTATCCTCATAGGATTGAATAGTTACCTAAACAGACATATCACTATCAGAGTTTAGAAAGTTACATCAGACAACAGTCAGTACTTAAGCAAGTTTTCAATTAAGCACAGAATACACAAAGAGAGTAATTTCTGTAAATATTGATCATAAAGTCTGATGCATCAGAACAAAACTAAGTAGATTTAGAAAAAGAACCTGAAACCATTCCAAGTTCATTTACCAATCTTGTAAAAGTAGCTTCACACAATGGTTTGGTGAAGATATCTGCTAGTTGTTGATCTGTTGGAACAAAGTGCAATTCCACTGTACTTTCATCCACATGTTCCCTGATGAAGTGGTACCTGATGCTGATGTGCTTTGTCATTGAGTGTTGAACTGGATTACCTGTCATAGCAATAACACTTTGATTATCACAGTAAATAGGGATTTTAAAATATGTTAACCCATAATCCAGTAACTGATTCTTCATCAAAAGAATCTGTGCACAACAGCTTCCTGCAGTAATGTACTCTACTTCTGCAGTTGATGTGGAAATTGACTTTTGTTTCTTGCTAAACCAAGAAACCAATCTTCCTCCAAGAAATTGGCAGCTTCCACTTGTGCTTTTCCTGTCAATTTTGCAACCTGCAAAATCTGCATCTGAGTAACCTATTAGTTTAAAATCTGATTCTCTAGGATACCACAATCCCAGATCAGCTGTTCCCTTAAGATACTTAAATATTCTTTTCACAGCTGTTAAGTGAGGTTCTCTTGGATCTGCTTGAAATCTTGCACAAAGACAGGTAGCATACATGATATCAGGTCTACTAGCAGTTAGATAGAGTGGAGAGCCAATCATACCTCTGTAATCGGTCATATCTACTGATTTACCAGTATCCTTGTCCAGTTTTGTTGCAGTGGCCATGGGAGTGGATGCACTTGAACAATCTTGCATTCCAAATTTCTTCAGCAAGTTTCTGGTGTACTTAGTTTGACAAATGAAAGTGCCTTCTTCATTCTGCTTGACTTGAAGGCCCAGAAAATAGCTAAGTTCCCCCATCATACTCATCTGATACCTTGACTGCATCAGTTTGGCAAACTTCTTGCAAAGTCTGTCATTTATAGACTCAAAAATGATATCATTAACATAAATCTGGACCAGAAGTAAGTCCTTTCCATGGCTAAGGTAGAACAGTGTTTTGTCTATAGTTCCTCTATTAAATCCACTTTCCAGAAGAAACTGAGCTAAAGTCTCATACCATGCTCTAGGAGCTTGCTTAAGTCCATAAAGTGCTTTATCAAGCCTGTAGACATAATCTGGATATTTGGAATCTACAAAGCCTGGAGGTTGTTCAACATATACTTCTTCCTCCAATTCTCCATTGAGAAAAGCACTTTTCACATCCATTTGAAAGACAGTAAACTTTTTGTGAGCAGCATAAGCCAAAAATATCCTTACGGCTTCCAATCTAGCAACTGGTGCAAATGTTTCATCATAATCAATTCCCTCCTGTTGAGAATATCCTTTTGCAACTAGTCTTGCCTTATTCCTTGTAATTATGTCATCACTATCAGTTTTGTTTCTGAATACCCACTTTGTACCAACAACAGATCTATTCTTTGGTCTTGGCACTAGGGTCCAGACTTTGTTTCTTTCAAATTCATTTAACTCTTCCTGCATTACTTTCACCCAATCGGCATCTTGAAGATCTTCTTCCACTTTTTTTGGCTCAGTCTGAGAAAGAAAAGAATTGTAAAGACATTTATTTGAAGTACCTGTTCTAGTTCTGACACCTGCATCAGGATTTCCAATTATCAAATCAGGTGTATGTGATTTAGTCCACTTCCTTGCAGATGGAAGGTTTTCTCTAGAACTGGATGCTCACCCTTGATCCATGTTGTCTTCAATTTCATTTTCTGATGCTCCCCCTGAAACTATGCTCTCTGAGTTGGATTCTTCAGAATTTAGATTTTCAGAACTATCAGAACTTGGCTTATCAGAACTTGACGAATCAGAACTTGAAGAGCCAGATGTATGTTCTGATGCTTCTTGAGATGTGGTAAGATCTTGAGTATGCTCCCCCTGCATAGGTGCATCTTCCTTTGGCGTAGTCACCACAGTTTCAATAACATCAGAGTTTAATCCATCAGAGTTTGCAGTATCAGGACTTAGATTGTCAGGATTATCAGTATCAGAATTTGAGTCTTCATTTTCAAATCTTAGCTGATCATGATCAATAAAATCTTCAAGTCCAGTAATCTTCTTGTCATCAAAAGAGACATTGATAGATTCCATGACCACTCTTGTTCTCAAGTTATAGACTCTGAAGGCTTTTGTGGAATGTGGATATCCAAAAAAGATTCCTTCATCAGCTTTTATATCAAATTTGGATAGCTGTTCAGGATGAGTCTTAAGAACAAAACACTTGCATCCAAATACATGAAAATAGTTCAGATTTGGCTTCTTTTTCTTTACCATCTCATATGGTGTCTTTCCTTACTTGTTAATGAGTGTTGCATTTTGAGTAAAATAAGCAGTCTGCACAGCTTCAGCCCAGAAATAGGTTGGAAGCTTTGCTTCTTCAAGCACTGTACGTGCAGCTTCAATGAGAGTTCTATTCTTCCTTTCAACAACTCCATTTTGCTGTGGAGTTCCAGGAGCAGAGAATTCCTGCCTAATTCCATGGTTTTTGCAGAACTCTTCCATTATCAAATTCTTGAACTCAGTGCCATTATCACTCCTTATGATTTTCACAGAGTCTTTGACCAATTTATCCAGTTGTTTGACATGATCAATCAAGATAGATGCAGTTTCACTTTTTGTGTGCAAGAAATACACCCATGTGTATCTGGTGAACTCATCCACTATGACCAAAACATATTTCTTCTTTGCAATAGACATGACATTTACTGGACCAAATAGATCAACATGTAGTAGGTGATAAGGCTCAAGAATTGATGATTCAGTCTTGCTCTTGAATGAGGATTTCCTTTGTTTAGCCTTCTGACAAGAATCACAAAGGCCATCAGGAGCAAATACTGACTTTGGCAGTCCTCTCACAAGATCTTTCTTGACTAATTCATTTATATTATTGAAATTTAAATGAGAGAGTTTCTTGTGCCAATTCCAGCTTTCTTCAATTGATGCTCTACTCATCAGACAGATTGCAGAACCATCAGTACTTGTTGAAAGCTTAGCTTCATAAATGTTACCACGCCTGTATCCTTTCAGAACAACTTTGCCTTTAGATTTACTCACAACTTCACAGTATTCTTCAAAGAAATCAACATGATAACCTCTGTCACAGATTTGACTTATACTCAACAGATTGTGTTTAAGTCATGAGACCAGAGCTACTTCTTTAATGATGACATTCCCAAGATTGATATTGCCATATCCCAATGTTTTTCCAATGTTGCCATCTCCATAAGAAACACTTGGGCCAGCTTTCTCCACAAAGTCTGATAGCAGGGCTTTATTTCCAGTCATATGTCCTGAACATCCACTATCCAGAACCAGGATGTTTTTCATGTTGCCCTGCAATCACAAAGACCACTAATGATTAGTTTTAAGGACCCAGACTTGCTTGGATCCTTTGGCCTTATTAAGTTTGTTAACATTTGCAGCGGATTTAGCATCAGAGTTTGTGTTAACATTTTTCTTATCAGAATTTACACTATCAGACTTTAAATCAGAACTTACACTAGAAAGAACAATGGAAACTTTCTTTAAAGAAGGTTTTATTTGATAATAATCATAGTATAAACTATGATATTCCTTAAGGTATAAATGGAATGACATAAACTACCACAATGAAAACAAGGATTTTGTGGCTTATATCTAACAGACTGACTCTTAACTCCTGACTTTGAAGGTAAGGAGTTTATGTTCTTATTCTTCCTGCAAAAAGAGGCTAGATGGTTAGAACTTCCACAGTTATGACACGTTTTCCTAGGAGCTTTAGGAACAGGCTTATAATCATTGTTTTTATTCACACCTTCCTTTCCATTCCTATTTTTCCTAGGTGATTTTACCTTGTTTGCATTCTTAACATCTTTCAGCTTATGCTTAAGCTGCTTCTTAGTCATTAAACCTATGTTTACTTCAGCTATCTTTTCCTGTTTAATTTTGTCAGAAGTTAATCCCTCTTTAACTTCTGATTTCTCATTATCAGACTTTACAGTTACAAACTTAACAGGTTTTAACTTTGGCTTTTGCTTAACAATGGGCTTAATTTCTACAGTTCCTTTATCATTCTTATCCTCTCCATAACCTAAGCCCTCTTTCCAATTTTCACTACTTAGCAAATTTTGAGTTGTTCTGCCAGAGTTAGTCCAAGTCCTGATAATCTCTCTTTCCTTTTCTAACTCAGTTTTTAGAGATTCATTCATTTTTAGCACTTCATCCCTAACATAAAAAGCATCATCTCTATCCTTCTGAGTTTGATGGAACATAACTAACTCTTTTTCTAAGAAATCATTTCTTTTCTTAAAAGCAAGATTTTCAGAAGTTAATCTTTCACTTGTTAAAGTTTGATCTCTATAACTAACAAACATGGTTTTAAGATATCTTCTCAACTCATTAATATCATCAGTATGAAAAGCATAAGTAGTCTGATGTACCTTTGATTCAGCAGCTTCAGAACTGCTTTCAGCACTTGCTTTATCAGCATTTGCCATCAAAGCATAATTCTCCTCACTTTCAGAGTCTGAGGTGTCTATCCATCTTTTCTTCTTTGTGACAAGAGCCTTGCCTTTGTCACTCTTCACTTTCTTGCAATCAGGAGATATGTGGCCTTTCTCACCACAGTTATAGCATTTGACATTGGTATAATCTCCTCTGTCAGACTTTCCTCCTCTGCCCTCAGATCTTCTGAAATTCTTCTCATCAGAATTAGTGCCTTTCCTGGAAAACTTCTTTCCCTTCCTGAACTTCCTGTATGCAATCTTTGTGATCCCTTTCACCATAAGAGCACACAGCTTCATCATCTCCTCATCAGCATCAGTCTCAGGCAAGCTTTCAGAATCTGAGTCATCATCACTTTCAGAACTTGATGACTCATTATCAGACTTTATGAAAAGAGCTTTACCCTTGTCTTTCCTTGAGGTAGCCGCCTTGGGGGATTCTTCTTCAGCCTTTAGAGCAACTATCCTTGACTTTCCTCATTTCCTCTTGCTTCTTTGTTCCATCTCAAGTTCATGAGTCTTGAGCATTCCATAAATTTCATCAAGAGTTATTTCGTCAAGATTGTAGTTGTCTCTTATTGTTGTTGCCTTCAAATCCCAGCATTCAGGAAGAGCCAACAGGAATTTAAGGTTTGAGTCTTCAAGATCATACTCCTTATTAACCAGTGACAAATCATTCAAGAGTTTGACAAATCTATCATATAAATCAGTCAATGACTCATTAGCCTTTGAGTCAAAGTGTTCATACTCTTGAGTGAGTATTGTCTTCCTGTTCTTTTTAATTATATCAGTTCCCTGACACCTTGTTTCCAGAGCATCCCATATCTCCTTTGCAGTCTTGTAGTTAATTACCCTGTTTGACATTACATTATCAATGGCACTATGCAGTAAGTGTCATACCTTAGCATCCTTAGCAATTGATGCGATATCTTCAGCAGTATAATCATTCTTCTCCTTTGGTACAGTCTTTGCTGCTTCACCTGCAACTGCAACAGCGAGCTTGGTTGGTTTGTGAGGTCCTTCCTTGATTCTATCAAGATATTCTGGATCTGTGGCTTCCAGAAACATGGTCATCCTCACCTTCCATATGGCATATTCAGATGGTCTCAGTATGGGAACTCTGATAGTCTCATACCGACTTTGAATTTGTGTCTTTGGAGGTTCTTCAGTTTTGGTAGGCTTAGTTGGAGTTTCTGTGTCAGACATGATTGTGTTTGGATCTTAAACTGTTTGTGCATTAATAGATAGGCTCTGATACCACTTGTTAGGTCACACACACACTGTAGAGGGGGTGAATACAGTGTAAAGTACAATCAAATCGAACTTTAATATCTCAAGTAACAGAAAACAAACTTTATTGAAACAATAAACTCTGTTACAGTATGGAACTGTTACCTCTCAGTGATGAACAAATATCACGAGAGCTGCTAGGGTTATAATGAATAATCTTCTCGTATATGATAACACTTATAGTGTAAACCCTATGTTTGTGTTTATATACTACACAGTTACAAGATAATCGCTAATTAATATGGAATATAATTCTGCTTCCTAAAATATATCAATCAGATATCTTTTCTTCCAAGTATTCTATTCTTCATAGAATTCCTTCTTCATGCATATCTCTTCTTGTGTTTGTCTCGATCTTCTTTCCTTTAATCATCTGTTGTCCTTATCTGAACGTCCTTCATTACTCAAGTTCTGATATCCATCTTCTGATGATTATCTTCTGATAATATAAGTACTGATATCCTTAAGTCCTGACTTCCAGTAATTACTGATTTATCCTGTTTAAGTAAGATCTGAAAACTAAACATAAATCATATTAGCCATGACATTATCTAATATATCTAACAAGTTCTCAGCTGTAAGAATACCTTAACAGAATGGTGTGGTTGAAAGGAAAAATAGAACTCTAGCTAAAGCTGCAAGAATAATGCTGCAAGATGCCAAACTGCCAACCAGTTTTTAGGAATAAACTGTTAACCCAATATGTCACACTCAGAATAGATATTTACTAAACAAAAGGCAAGTCACCCTACTCAATTTTATCAAAAAAAAGTCTACTATTAAATATCTTCATGTGTTTGGAAGAAAGTGATTTGTGATAAAAGACAACTCTGAATATGTTGGAAAATTTGACTCTAAAGTATTTGAAGCTATTATTTCAGAGATATTCATTGGAAAGGACAACTTATAGAGTCTATGTGCTAGAGCAGAAGAAAATCATGGAAAGCATATATGTAATATTTGATGATGACAGGTATCCAGGCTTTGAATGCCTTGATGAAAGTAAAGCTAAAACTTTGAAGTTTAAAAATCTCAATATTGATAGTGATTCTGAAGATGAAGATGAAGTCAACACAAAAAATAGAGTGAAGGAAGAATTAAGTGAACCAGTGAATTCTGACAATGAAAATTTATCTCAAGAAAGAAGCACACCTGAATTTGGTGGCACAAACTCAAGGGGAGAAGGAGATGATAGTTTTATAAGTCATGCCAATAATGAAGAAAATGAGGACAATTCTACTCAACAAAATCACACCAGAAAATGGAATATAAGTCACACAAGAGATTCTATAATTGGTGATCACAGTGCTGAAGTAAGGACTAGAAGTGCCCCTACAAATGAATGCTTGCATGCATACTTTCTGTCTCAAATTGAGCCTAAGAAAACTGAGGAAGCTCTACTTGATCCTGATTGGATAACTACTATACAAGAAGATCTAAATTAATTTAAAAGAAATAAAATTTGGGAATTGGTTCCTGCACCAAGAAACAGAAGTATCATTGGGACAAAATGGGTGTACAGGAACAAAATGGATGAAAATGGAATTGTGAAAAGGAATAAAGCAAGATTGGTTGTCAAAGGCTACTCACAAGAAGACGGAATTGATTATGATGAAACTTTTGCTCAAGTTACAAGGTTTAAAGTAAAAAGAATCTTCATTGCATTTGCTGCATATTCAAATTTTAAAGTGTATCAAATGAATGTAAAAAGTGCATTCCTTAATGGTGAATTAGAAGAAAAATTCTATGTGCAACAGCCACCTGGCTTTGAAGATCTAGAATTTTCAAATTTTGTTTACAAACTTTTGAAGGCTCTATATGGATTGAAGCAAGCACCAAAGTCATGGTATGATACACTATCAGAATTTCTACTCAAAATGGTTTCACTTGAGGCACATTTGACAAGACTCTATTCTACAAGCAATAAGGTGATGATATCATCCTGGTTCAAATCTATGTGGATGATATTATCTTTGGTTCTACTAATGAGAAGTTATGTCAAATATTCTTAAAACTCATGCAAAGTGAATATGAGATGAGCATGATGGGAGAACTAAGTTACTTTCTTGGCCTTCAAGTCAGCCAAATAAGTGATGGAATCTTTATTAGTCAAACCAAATATGTCAAGGATCTTTTAAAAAAATTTGAAATGGTAGACTACTCACCTGCATTAACCCCTATGTCTACAACTACTAAATTAGATGAAGATAAAAGTAAAAGTGTAGACATCTCAAGCTATAGGGGAATGATTGGATCTTTGCTCTACTTAATTGCAAGTAGACCAGACATTATGTTTGCCACATGTATGTGTACTAGATTTTAAGTAAATCCTAAAAAATCATACTTAATGGATGTCAAGAGAATTTTCAGATATTTGAAGGGAAAAACAAACTTGAGATTGTGGTATCTTAAGGGAACTAGTTTTGAAGCTGTTGGATACACATATGCAGATTTTGCTGGAGGCAGGGTAGACTGAAAAATTTAAAGTAGAAGTTGTCAACTCCTTCGTCAAAGGCTTGTGTCATCGTATAGTAAGAAACATCAATATGTGTCAACTTCCACAACTGAAGCTGAATATATAGCTGCTGAAAGTTGTTGTGCTCAAGTGTTTTAGATTAGAAACCAATTGATGGATTATGGCCTAGTGTCACAAAATATTACAATCTTGTGTGACAATATTAATGCAATATCCATAATTTCAAATCCAGTTAATCATTCTAGAACTAATCACATTGATGTAAGGTATCATTTTATTAGAGAACATGTTACAAATGGTACTATTGAGCTTGTTTTTGTTCCAACAGAAAAATAGTTTCACTAAACCTTTGGATGAAAGAACTTTCACTAGACTTGTAAGTGAAGCATGACTTTCACTAAAGGCAAGAACTCAGCTAACATGTTGCAGCAGATTAATTCCTGATAAATTAAAATTAATTTGATTTAATTATGAATTAATTGATATATGATCTATAAATATTTCAGATTTCTCTATATATTTATTTTTCAAAAATAAAATCTCAACTTGAAAATTTTCTAATTCTAAGAAAAACTGTCCAAATGTTAGTTTACATCATTAATATGTGAAATTAATTACTTCTCGACAAGAATTGTAGAGATCTCGATATACTTATCGATATGGAGTTCTCTACAAGTTCAAATTTTAGACTTATCAATAACTCAGGACTAAAACAATTTAATTTAATATATCATTTCAGTAAAATATTTTTGATATGAAATTAATTCTAATTTTTATGTTAATTTCTTCAATATAAATTAGAATATTTAAGTCCAATAAGGACAAATTGGCTATTTATACATCTCAAAAAGTCACTATCTAGTTCTCGATATGAGTCAAGAAAGTGACATCTCGACATGAGTTCTCTATAGGTCATGTGACTTCTCTACAAGCAAATACCCACCATTCATTCTTCACTTGTCGATAAGTCACATCTCTACCCTATAAATACCTAGACATCTCGATATAACCCCTCTTTACACTTTTGAGATCTCAATTGACCTAGTTTCTGCAAATGTTCACCATTCTCAACTGTTTAGAGCTTTCTCTCTCTCAAATCACTAACCCACTAAAACCCAACTTCTTCCATGGATGCTAACAACATAAGGGTTGTTATTCCCAAGGACGGAACCAACAATCTGGCTTTTGTGGATCCAACCCAAGAACCTGATAACTTCAAGTTCTTTGTCAAGTTTATTGCTGATTCTTATCTTTTAGGAGGCCTAACTGTAAACCCAGTGCTCTACTTAGATGTTCTAAATGATTTTTGGAACACTGTAGTCACCAACACCATTGTTCACGATAATCAAGAAGTTTCCATTGTGGTTAACTGTACAGTCAGGGGTGTGGCTATTGAGTTCAATGCAAATGACATCAACAAAGCATTGGGCATCGCTACAGACAATTTTGTTGAAGCTCCTACCACTCAAGAGTTGGCTGAATTCATGGACTTCATCAATTACAGTGAAAAGATAGACATGGTTAGGCTCAACAAGAAGAATCTGAGAAGGGAGTGTTCCTTTGTCTTTGACTCAATCATAATGGACTTTACATGAAGAAAGACAGGCTATGATAATATCTCTAGTGTAGTTCAAAAACCGATATATTCAATGGCCTACAACAGATACCTCAATGTTGGAAGCTTAATCTTGGAGGAGCTAAGCACAAAGCTCACTATGCCTTTGGTAAGTAGGGGTAAAGAAATTTTCTTTCCTAGATTTATAATGTCAACTTTAAATCATAAAGTAGTTGACTACATTTTCTAGATGGTATAGATAAAAATCAAATAGGCATTTGTAAACAGGTGTCCAAAATTTTATTTGGATCACTTACTACAAACAATCAGGTTAAGGTTAGGCTAAGTATAACCGACTTTATGTTGGAGAAATTTAGAACATATCTTTATCCTATGCCTGATATGAGAAGTAATGCAAGTCCTAGTTCAACTATGGCTCCTGCACCTGTAGAAGCATCCAAATAGGATAACCCACAGGGGCCTTCCATAGTTGAAACCCTTTCTTCTAAGCCACTGGATGTTAGGAAACCAACTGCTTCATCCTCTCAAAAGGATGAAGTTAGTAAAAAGAAGAGGAAGCCAACAACCATAGTAGTTGTTAGTGAGAGTGGTGAGGATAAAACAGAAATTGAATCACCCTTGGTCAAAAAACTAAAGAAGCAAAAGAAAGCTAAGTTGACCACTTAAATAGACACCTCTACATCTTCTCAAAAAGATGCAGTTGTAACACTAGGCATAAACAGACTATAGTGGCACCTTCTCAACAAGGTACCAATATTGAAAAAAGCATTCCTCCTAATGCATCATGTAATGAGTCTATACCCCCTCTTGAACACTCTCAAGAGGGTGAAAGAAGTCAATTGGTTGGCACACACCTAGAGGGCACATCAATTAAAACTCCCTCATCTATTTAAGGGGAGTTGCCAACACTCATACCTGACCTCACACATCTTATATCTACAATTTCTTCAAATTTTAATGAAGGGCTTAAATCATCTTCTCAAGCCCTGCCAAAATCAAGTGACACAGTTCATGAAATTATAATCACCACTCAGGCACAAACTTTAGATGGTGAGAGGCTACATGCTGAGGTAGACCTTGATGATACCATCAAAAATACAGGGGTTTCATCAGTTTTTACTAAAGACCCTGTGCAAATCTCAAATGCACCTTCATGTGCTCAACAGTCTTCACAGACTGGTAGGCTTGAGGGTAGTACTCTTGAGAGGGAGCTACTTAAATCCTCTCCAATTCAATTGGAGGTTTCTCATGTAGAAACAACCCTCCTCAAAATCCTAGCTGAAATTGCTTTGATAATTGAAACTAGGAGTTCAATTGCCAATGATCCAGCTATTAGGGAGGCAAGTACACAAGAACATTCAAGTGCCAGTTCCCTGCAAAAGGAACAAGGGTTGGAGGCCATGGTACATGACGGTAACCTGGTCAAATCCCCTCCAATTCAAAATGGAGGTTCACTTACCTAGTGAACAACACACTGGCATAACCACAGGTCCCACTATGAGTTCAACTGTGACTTCTGCCACAAGTACAGTTTCATCCTCCATGTCGTCAACCTCAACCAACCCTAACCAATCCTCAATTTCTATGTAATCACCACACCTATTATCCCAATGGCTGCAAGATACTCAAACACCAACCCAAACAGTGGATGAGATGCCGGTAGATCAATTTAAAGGTTTTGCAAATATTGTTCATCAACTGGTTACCTCAGATGTGTCAAATAAAGACTACCAAGCCATCCTTCTCACCTACAAGGAGAAAGTGGAGAAAAAGTAAGAAAAGATTGTGGATGAAGATGATAGAGATGGCAATATGAAGACGTGGCTCTCCAACACATTTTATATAAATATGGAGGATGCACTTACAAGATTTAGGGAGAAGTACATAAAAATCCTTGAAAGCAATGCAAAGGTTCTCACTACACAGGAAGTATATAATGCCATCAGAGAGGTCTACAAAGCTTAACTCAAGGCCTTCAATTTTATTGGCAAGGCTATAGATAAGACTCTTATCAAGGTGAAGTCAAGGAGATGGTGAACAGAAGAATTGATGAACTGATGCCAACTCTAAATAATATGAAAAAAAATATACCAGGTTCTCAGACAAGCTGCAAGCTCTCTCTCTCTCACTCCTGTTGAAAAAAGCATCAAGAAGCTTAGGGAATCCTTCATAGCATTGCATAATGTGATTCAACGGTAAATCACCAACAACAATGACAGCAAGGTCAAGTTGGATCAATTATACAATGCTAGGTATGAGCCTTCTGCTTTGGTCATAGAGGAGATAAAAAATGTGGTGCGGAATTCTCTTAGTACCTCTCTTCCATCAAGCTCACAGTCTACTTCCTCCACTTCCACCAATCTTCAAATTCAAGCTTTCCAACAGCAAGTCACAGATCTATAAGCCTCAAATGCATCTCTCTCAACTCTAGTCTCCCAACTCACTTCCCTAGTATAAAGTCAACAACAGGACATCAAGTCCCAAATGGACTTCCAAAAGTATTTTCAGATGCAGACCAGTGTGTCAATTGGACCTATTATGGGTGCTTTGAATGTACCCCTTCAGGAAACACCTCAAATGGTAAGGGCCCAGATCCCTCAATACTCCACCTTGTCTGCTACCAAGACTAAAGGGGAGATGATAGAGCCCAAGCTAAAATCCATCCAACTACCAAGCAAAAGTGAAGATGATATTGGACTTGAAAGACTCAAGATGGCAGCTGAAGGCCCTTACCTTGACAAGGAGTTTGCTGAGCTTCTAGAAGCCTTGAGAGTCTCCCTCAACTTTAATCATTTCATATACAAAAAGGCTGTGGACAAGAATATCAATTTTCTGAGGGTAGTGCTGATGACAAGACATAATTTCAGAGAAAAGAGGGTTGTTGAGAATGTCAATGATTCGGGAATTCACAAATGTATGCAAATGTCCCTTTCTTTCGTACAATCAAGAAGGGCATCTGAGCTGGACATATTCATCAATAAAGTCAATATGATGAGTCTAGAGGACACTCTTTTGCTGCACGAGCTTAAAAATGGACAAATAGGTGCTTTTCCTGAAGCCTATCTACAACCAAGCAAATGAGTGGCCTACATCTGTCTCAACTCTAAAAGATGCAAACACTTCCAACTACCCAAACACTGTGTCATGGGAAATGAAAAGTTGATGATGATTATAGAGACAGAGTTGAAGAGAAAGAAAAATAAATCTCATGAGGATGTGGAGATGATTAAAATCTTTGCCAAATATTTGAAGAATGTTGAAACCATGCTACCAAGGACACAAATCAATCAAAAAGATGATGACTTGGATGATGATGAACAGGAGAAAGATGAACGTAAAACTTCTGTCTCAAATTCAAGTCAATCAAGTAAAGGCAGTGGTAGTCATGTGGATGAGAAAAAGAAAGGGAAGGATGAAAAAGGGAAAAGATGATAGCAAGAAAAAGAAGAAATATGGAGGAGATGGGAGAGATACCAAAAAGACACCATTAACTGAAATATCCAAAACCCTACCATTCCAAATACAATCACCTAGCCAAACAAAATCTTAAAATATTCAAACCTTTAAGCTCAAGTACCCGTACAAACAAACTGTAAATTCTCTACTCAAGATACCTATCAAAGTAAATCAAACCTTCTTGAAGAAACTGCCCAAACCACCTTCATTCAAACCTCCAACCAAAACTCACTTTAAGTCTGCAGGAAGAAAACCTAAAATGATTCAAGTTGAAGCTGATGCACTTTGGGATTGCTTTTATCAGGATGACTTTCTACCAATTTCTGAAGACATTTCAGATGATGACTATCATAAACATCTAGTTGTAGAAATAGCCAAAGTTTATGTTATTTCTTTAGGAGAAGTCATGATCTACTTAAAGGATGGCACCTTCAATATGTTGAATAGAGAAGTTATTGAGAACTATTCAACTGCAGAACTTGAGAGGGTAATAAGTTTGATGAATGCAATGGATTCTTTCACAAGGATGAGAAAGGCTGAGTTAGTTGAGAGGGAAGGGGAGCGAGAGGGGGGAGAAAGAGAGCGAGAGAGAGAGAGAGAGAGAGAGAGAGAGAGAGAGAGAGAAGACATGCAAGGAAAAGAGCTGAAAGGGAGGAAAATGAAAGAAAATATGCTCAGGAGATTGAGATGTTTGTGCAAAGGTCAAATGAATTGAAAGCCAAAGGATTGAGTAGGGTGTCTTCTAATGGTGTATTTCTACCTATAAAGACTCACAAGTTATCAAGATACAGATTCAATTTTCTTGACAGTTACTCCTTGGATGAATGTCTCAAGTTGATAGAAGCTCTAAGAGGAAAATAAATCATTTAAAAACTTGAAATCCTAATCAGACTCAAAGATCTAATTAGAGAAAAGCCGGGCTATGAGAAATTCAGATAACCATGTACTTCAAATCTATATTTATCTGCCAGAATGTATGAAAGTTGTACTTTGTAAATTTGTCAGTCTCAATTTATTTAATTTTAGCTTGGAGTTAGTCTTGTTATCAGGCATGAATTTGTGACCAGTAATCTTCTCACAAATTAGGGGAGATTGTTATGCAAGAAATGCATGTGCATAATAAGATTAAGTCATTTTGACAACCCTAAAGATTAGTTGTATGATAATCTAATTTTTGTACTCTTTAATTATATTTCTTGAGTCTGTAAAATATTAAGTAGTTAGACTGGAGGATTTTTCCATGAACAACCATCAAGTTAAGGAATAAACTCTGGATGAAGATCAAATCATGATCATACCTCAGAGAGAAGTGTAGCAGCTTGGAGTTGAATAATGTTGCTCTAGGAAAAATGTTATAAGTCAGATATCGACAAGTCATAGATCAAGGAATATCGAGAAGTATGTCGAGAAGTCTAAAATGACTTGTAGAGAAGTCCTAAGAGATATCGACAAGTTAATCTGCATATAGAGAACTCAGATATCGACAAGTCAAAAATCCTATGTAGAGAACTGGAGTTATCGACAAGTCAATTCTTCATGTAGAGATCTAGAGATATCGATAAGTCAAATCCTCATGTAGAGAACTCAAGATATCGACAAGCCAAAAGCTTATGTAGAGAACTGGAGATATCGGCAAGTCATTCTACTTATAGAGAATTGAAGACCTCGATAAGTCATTAACATATGTAGAGAACTCAAGCTATCGATAAGTCAGTTTACTTATCGATATGTGACATCTCTACAAAACAAAAGAGATCAATATGTGACATCTTTATAGAACAAAAGAGATCTCGGAAAACTACTTCATAATTCAGAATATAGACAACTTGAAATTAAAAATTATCTGTCAATAAACAATTTTATCACTGAATTGAAAAGACTACAAATGTAACTTGAAGAATACAAGATCAAGGGCCAAGATTCACTGGACAAAGGAGGGTCACAGACCTATTAGATTCTGCACAGATTTTCTAACACTGGAAATGGAAAATATACAAAGTAGCTTTAGAAACTATGTTAATACATTTTAGTTCAAGTTTTGTAATCCTGTGCATGTTGATCATAAAGCATGTCACGGGTCTTTTGTTTATAAGTAACAAGCAGATCTAGAAAATATCTTGTATTCTCTCTCAAGAATTGTAGCTGAGTTCTTACTTTTAAGAACACAGATTTGTAGCAAAACAAATTTGATTTTAATAAATCAAGTGAGTTTTAGATAATTTTCCTGTGTGTTTACATTTAAACATTCTATCACTACAAGCTCATATATCTGTTCTATTCCAAACATCCAAACACTTTTACAGTTAATTGAAAACCAAGAAAACACATTCACCCCCTCCATCCTATGTGTTATATTTCATACCTAACAACTCCCACTTTCTAAAATACAAAGGTAAAATAAAACAAAAAAGAAAGACATTATATACTTAACAGAATCCAGCATAAATATTTGGCACTCGAAAAAACCCTCGCAAGATAAATCTTATCTAACAAAACCAAACAAAAACACAAATAGAAAAAAAAGATAAACGAAAAGACATAAAATAATCAAAGAGACTAGTTCATGCATAATAAAACATCTGAAATAAAAACACCATAAACTGGTCAGCGTCAATCCTTACCACACACGTTCAACATAAAAAGTACCAACACAAAATCCGAACATAAAATTATCACAAATACCCAAAAGTCATAACTTAAGCAAATGACTGAATTACAAGAATCACGAGGCATTCCTCGCCTTCATGATCCGTTCCTTCATCAAGTCTGCTCACCGGTAGGACGAATGATGGCGTAGTCATGAATATAGTCCTCGAAAGAATACCTTGCCACATCGAACCCCGCTGAAGCAAACCAGTTCAAACAACGACCATAATCATCTCACAAAGCTTTCCCAATATCCTCGACCCCTTAGCTTTCACGACAACCTCATACGCTTGTCGAAGCTCGGCCAATTCTTTCTCTGCCGTCTCATGTTTTTTTTCTCTATAATTCTTTGATAATTCAATATCCTTCAACTTTTCCCTAAATTCTCCACATCCTTTGTTAGATTTCCATTTTCAACCTCAAGATCGTTCACCAAACAAAGAAACAGAGATAAAAAAAAACCTTAACACGCCTAACTCCATTTAAAATGAAACGTAGAAACAGAATATACAAATATATAAATATATTCACAACTAAAAAGGTATACCTTAGCCCGATACCCGAAATTAGCCTTGGACAACTATCTAACTCGAGTCTTTAATCCTCCTTGCTCCTCTTCAAGCTTCTTTTTCTCATTCTTAAAAGCAATCGACTCTTCACCGCTTGGAGAAGGAGAATTACGACCCTCATCAGCTTTGAATTCTTCCAAAATATACATAACATCGGACATATACTGTACATAAAAACACAGATACATGAAGTTAAAACCAAGATAAAGAAATAAAACCTTATCAAATAAAAATAACTCATCTTACCCGACCAGCGCGACTCAAACATCGATACACGAGTTCACTACGTGATCTTTTAGAAAACGCACTTGCGTCCTAGGGAAGATTGAAAAGTTGGAAAACATGCAAAGGCACCGTAAAACCACTCATCCAATATTCAACGGGACAAATCTCAACTCGAACAACCTTCTTACTAGCCAGCGAATCGTGAGTATGAGTCATTATACCCTGATTCCCAATAATCGTCAAAGTCTTGTTGATCCCACTCATTTCAATTCCGTCAGCCCCCTGTCTAACCAATCTAAGAGAAGTCTGTGTATGATCTCCCATTTTCCGCTTACGAGACACATTATCCACACCCTCAAAAATGCTAGAAATCCATTCTGACCCACTAACAACCTTGTTCCCGGAGTCATCCAACAACTCGATGGAGATAGAGCGACCATGACGCGAATCCTCCACTCTCGTCTTGTCTAAAGCATCAGAAGCAGACTTCTTGACCAACATCATCATAGTCTTGTCCATGTCTCCTAGAAAGCCTCAATCCAAAAGCTTTTCCAAAGGGTTACCAGCAACTACAAGAACTCACAAAGTCATAATTTTAAAGATTTTAAAGGTTGCAAATTACATTTTACTGACTACTAAAAATTTCTACCAATATGATGTTAAAAATGATTAATGATACGAGTAAGGTAGTGAAGATAAGAAAAAGATTTTAACTTACAAATGATAAGAGAGAAACCAAGATAGGCACAAGAATCTTGCAAACGCGGCGGCAAACCCTTTTATGGAAAAGAAAGGGAAGTCGAACGATTAAGTAGACACCCAATAACAATAAAAAAGAAGAGGGAAAAGAAGAATATAAATAAAAGAAACCAACAAAAATGAAAGGCTGACTTAATCTCTTTAGTGCATATTTCCCATGCCCCCATTTCATTTTATTTTTATTTTTTACGGACCTGCCACAAGGATAGAATATAATAATTAGATAATTAAATTATGTTTTCTTTTTCACTTTTCGTTAATCTTTTCTTGCAGATTTACCGACAAGTAAAGCATCACAAATCTAAAAGATCTTGTAACACAGGAAGGGGGGCAAATGTTGGGTCAAGAAAGAAAGGCCAAGAGAGAGAAGACTTTGAAATAAGAAATAGATTGTATGTTAGGGGAAGCTAATAGCGCCATTAGGAGATAGCCAATTTAGGAGGTCCATTAAGGACTCCCTATATATATATAACACTTGCCCTATTAAAAGGGGTTGGATAATTTGATATCAATAAAGAGTAGTTCCTCTAAATACGATTGTAGTAATATAAAATAACTAGAATTGTTGCCCACTTTGCACGGGTCTTAATTGATGAAGATAATTTTTTTAGATAAGTTCTTGTTACAAGCATGTTGTTAATATTAGTGTGTTGAGATAAATATGAAATATTTGTATAAGCATATTAAATTATTTACGGAGTCAGGTGCCCTTTCTTCATCGTGTTTAAGATGGTTGTTATTAAAAAGTTATATTTAGTGTTGGTTAACCAAGTTGACTTGTGGTAGGTTCAAATTCCGCAAACAACAAACTCGTTAATGGTTCAAATCTCGTCAATTATATACTATCTAATCTTAACTAAAATATTTTTTTATAAGAATTTTAAATAATATAAAATATTAAATTTATAAAATATTAATGAGGATCTGTGTGAAGCACGGGTTGTGTTAGGTCACACACACTGTAGAAGGGGGTTGAATACAGTGTATAGCACAATCAAATCGAATTCAAATAACACAAGTAACAGAAAACAGACTTTATTCAATGCAATAAACTATGTTACAATATGGAACTGTCCTCTCTCAGTGATGAACAAATATCACGAGAGCTGCTAGGGTTACAATGAATAATATTCTCGATAATGATAATACTTATAGTGTAAACCATATGTCTGTGTTTATATACTACACAGTTACAAGATAATCGCTAATTGATATGAAATATAATTCTGCTTCCTAAAATATATCAATCAGATATCTTTTCTTCCAAGTATTTCATTCTTCATAGAATTCCTTCTTCATGCATATCTCTTCTTACATTTGTCTCGATCTTCTTTCCTTTCAATCAGCCACCTTCCTTATCTGAAAGTTTCCTTTAAGTCCTGATATTATCTCCTAGTAAATATCTCTTGAACCTTAAGTACTGATCACTTAAGTTCTGACTTCAGTATAAGTGCTGATTTCAGTTAAGTACTGATTTGTCCTATTTAAGTAAGATCTGAAAACTAAACATAAATCATATTAGACATGACATTATCAAATATATGTAACAATCTCCCCCAACTTGTGAATTAGCATAATATACAAGTTTAACAGATATTTGATGATGTCAAAAACATTAAGTACAAATACATGAGAAATTGACTAAATAACTACAACTTACAGTCCTTAAAGCTTTACCAACTTTAGCTTTTGATAACAACTTCAGTCTGTATACATATCAGAATTTGAGCAGTTGTAGATCTTGACTTGGCTTCACTTTCTGATCTCTCTGATGTCAGGAGTTGTTCTGAGATATTTCTTTAACAAACATCTCTCAGCATATCTGAGTTCATCAATTATCCTCCTTTTAGCATCTTTGAGTTCTGCAGAATCTTCACCAGTTTGGAAGATAGCAGCCCTGAGATCATTAATTCTAGCTTTCCTTATGTCCTGATCCAGTCTGATCAAATATGCCTTGTCAGACTCAAGATTGAATTCTGCAGCCTTATAACCCAGAAAGGTAGTTATAATCTTAGCAGAGTTAAGCTTCATCTGAACAATATCACCTTTGTGATCTATGTACTTTGGAAGATAAGTGCTGTCAGACTTTACAAAATAAAGCCTTTTCTGTCTCTGAATTTGAGTCTTCAAATAGTTTGCAGCACTTTCTGTTATTCTGTCATTCACTTGAAGTAAGAATAAAACATGTTCCAGTTCCTCAAAATACTTCAGCGGAATAGCATTTTCCCTTATATGGTAAACCCTGCCATCTTTCATGAAATATAACAAGATGTGTTCTTTCAAGTAGGTATGGTAAACCATCTGTACAGATTCTAGTTGATTCAATCTTTCAGGAGTTGCTCCAACACCTGGTTCACTTAAGGAAGTTGGATCATTGGTTGTGTTATGTACTCTTCTTTCATCAACACTACCCAATCCATATTTATCTCTTGCTTCCTTTCCAGTAACCACTCTTGCTTCAAAACCACTTGCTGCAGTCTTCAAAGGTTGAGTCTGTTTGGCTTTAGTGAATCCTGGTAGGAGTAACCTTGATGATTTAACATGAGCAATATCAGAGGTTTCCTTTGATTTATCTTCTGATATCAAGTCAACTTGAGCTATGTCAGAGGTTGCTTGCTTCATGGTTATATCAGAACTAACTATATCTTGACTCTGAACAACTTGAGCCATGTCAGAGGTTGTCTTAGAAATCTTCCTTGAAGTCAGAGTAAGATCAGCATCTTCAATAGAAATTTCTTCATCCATAGGAGGCACATAAACCTTTATAGGTTCACCAACTTTTTCTTTGCCCTTGGACCTTGGATCTATCTGTAATTGCGATTTAGTCTTGGTTGCCTCAAGATTTGTCCTTTCTTTTATCACAATGCCTTTGGCCTTAGGAAGTTTCTTTTTACCAACAGAAGCTTCAGATTTAGAATTGACTTTTTCTGACTTAAGTCTAGCTTCTTCTTCCATTAGACTCTCAAAGTCCATTCCTAGATTTTCTTTCAGAAATAATTGTCTTGAAATTTCTTCATCAAGATCCAAAAGTTCATCAGAACTTATCCTTTTACCAGTATCAGAAGTTATTCTTCTCCCAGTATCAGAGCTTGTTCTATGACTTGTAGTTTCAGCTCTTCTTGATGAGAGACTTTTACCTTGACCATGACCTCCGCCCTCTTCAGAGTTTCCCTGGTCATCTTTTTCATCATCCTTCCCCTTCAGTGTCTTAACAGTTTTGCATTTTGACTTAACTACTTTCTCCCCCTTTTTGGCATCAGCAGGTAAAAGAAGAGAGACAAGCAATTCCACTGAGGATTGGATTTCATCAAGTTGAGATTGCTGATAAGCTTGATTTTTCAAAATTTCATCAATCTGAGATTGTTGCTTCTCCTGAGTTTTCTCAAAGTAAGCAACTCTGTCAAAGGTAGGTTGGAAAAAACTTTTCTTTTCAATTTTCTTAGTCATTTCCTGCTTGAGTAATGCTTCCTGAATTTTATGCACCTCGGCATGAGTTATTGAATGTAGACCTTGAAGATGTCTAGTACTCAATGCAGTAACTCTTAGCTGTGTCTAGAAATCATCATTAATTAGCATGTCATCAGCTTTTGCCAAGTGCTCAGCAAGAATTTTCTCAGATGGAACAAAGGTGACTGTGTTCCACTCCTTAGTCCACTCCTATCCTCTAGGAGTTTCACTTCAAGGTACTGGTGCTTCCCCTGTAACAAACTTTTTGACTATCTCGCTTTTATGAACAGTTTGTTGAGGTGCATGTCTTGATGGACCAGCTGTATTAGCATCTTCATTTATAGCACGATCACCAGTATCATCAGCATTTACAGCATCAGAACTTACAGAGTCAACATCCTCTGATAAAAGAACAGTATGAGAGGCTATTGAGGCTTCAACATCATCCTCTAAGTGCTGATCTGCTTCCAAGTTCTGATCTACAGCCATATTCTGATTCTCACCTACAGTCTGATCTTCAATGTCTAGATACAGAGAAGGTGTTGTAGACAATTCTGGAGTTTCATTAGCATCAGGAATTGGTGTTGGTGATGGATTAAGTGGAGCTGGTGGTGCTTCTAAGTAGAGAACCTCAGGCATAATTAGGTTGTGAATATCAAATGCAGCACTTGTGCCTGGGTCTATAGTAGATACTGGTTCATTTACAGGAGACACATGTGGTGTTGATACTTTATCTTGAGCAGTTTCCTGAGTTGGTGATAATTGAGGTGTAGATGCAGTGGCGTCAGTACATTCTGGCTCTTTTGAGATCAGAGATTCTTGATCTCCTTTCTTAGCTGTTGCTTCCTCATCCTCTGAAACTGACTCAGCCATGTACCTTTGTGCTCTCTGTTTCTTGTATCTCTTTGAAGATGGAGATTCCTTGAGAGTTTGAGCAGAATACATCTTTCTAAGCCTTTTGAGAAGCTAAGAGCCCCCAATTCCAGTATCCTTCTGAGAAGAGACCTTCTCAGCTTCTTTGACAACAGATTCTGACACAGGAACCTGTTCCTCACTGTCTGACTCATCCCTCAGAACAATCCTCATTCTCTTCTGTGGTGTCTGAGGTACAGTCTTTGTCCTCTTGGGCTTTGAAGATGAAGGCCTCACAGTATGTGCTGATGATAAAGGTTGAGACATCTGTGAATGTTTCATATATGTTCTGATAGAGGGTTGAGTAGGCTGAGTTGTATATGTGGTATGTTCTGATGGTTGTTGTGGTGTTTGGGATGTGTTGGTGGGTTGAACATCAGGATAAACAGATCTGTAGGTTTGAGGATCAGCATTTACCATAATCTGTTTTATAGACTGAGGTATCTGTAAGGGTCTAACTACCTTTTTCTTAAGGTCAGAATTTACCAGATCATTAAAAGCCCGTTTTGCAAGTTTAAAGGGTGGAAATAAAGAACTGGCTAGTTGAGGGTCATCAGCACAACAAAAAGTATATATAAGCTGACAGAATCTAGCAAAGTATACTACATTCCTATCCTCTGTCATCCTATCCCCTATAAAGCCTAGCACAGCACTTGCAAAATCAAAATGAGTTTGATGAATAATAGCATACCCGATGTGTTGACTCATAATTGGAATGGCATCAAAGTTGGAACATTTATTGGCGAATGCCTTAGTGATGCAGTCGAAGAAAAAGCTCCATTTCTTTCTGATATGTGCTCGTTTCAACTGTCCAAGCTTGGCCAAACTCTTCTCATACCCCAAATTGGCCATGAGCTGCTGTAGAACAGGTTCCTCTGGTGTTGAGAAAATGCAGCCTTCTGGTAAGTGTAGAGCTTTACGAACTGCTCCAAGAGTTACCACATGCTCAACATCATTTACTTCAAAAATAATGCTTGGAGTACCAGTAGCACCACCATTATCAAAATGCCCAGTGCGCCAGAACGTCAGAACTTGTTGGCTGGAAATGACTTGAGGCTGGGTCAGCGCATACCCAATCTCACTGTGTGCTAGAAGATCTTGCACAAAGTGCAAATCAGATGGAGCTTCAGCATGGTTTAAGATTGTAGCATAGTTATTGGGTACAAACTTGGCTCCATCTATAATCAAATCCTTAGGTGCCATGAGAAAAATTGAGAAATAAGGTTGCCTGTAAGGTGTTTGATAAAATGTCTGTATAAAAAAACGTCAGGAGATGAGAGAGAATAGAAGTAAAGAAAGAGAGATAAAGTGTGAAATTAAATAAAAGATTTTACAATCTTCTCTCTCTTTTACTTATACATGGTAGAAAAAGTAACCGTTGGACACCTGTCAGACATGCAACAGTAAAAGATAATTAATGGGCACGGGAATACAGTAATCATTACTTATCACATACAGTATTTCAAGGAAAAACTGTTCCACTTACCAAGGAATCCCATTAATTTAGGTAGTTCAGTTTTAATTTAAATTTTAAAACTGTTCCCACTTAATAAATTATTTTTACTGCGAGACCAATATTCTGTAAAAATATGACCAATGAAAAAATGACCATAAAGAAACCAAGTAACAAATATTGACACGTCAGAATCAGAACTTAATTTGTATTGGAGTTAAAACGGTCATCAGAATATGGGTAAATCAGGATTTAAAAATGTATCAAACGACTCAGAGACAAAATCTTGCATAAATATAAAAATTTCATTAATATATTGAGAAAATACATATCATGAAATTTAAATTACAGCAGAAAATTACAAGATTGTCCTAAGCTACAAATCCTAACATCAATAGCTTTTGTCCTAAACTAAGAAGCCTGACAAAGCTGACGGTGAAGAGAAACAGGGAGCAGAAACTATTTCTTCTTCTTACTCTCAACAAAAAAACAGCGAGACAAATGATTCGCTCATGTTGTCGAAGACGACGAAGATGTAGTTCTCTTCGAACTGTCAACAGATCACGTTTAATAATCTCTGGAAATTGAATCCAGAGATTGTGAGGGATGTTGTCGATAGGGTATGGAGTTGGAATTCCATTTAGAAAGACATGTACTGTCTCAGTACCATAATTGTAAAACCAGCCAAACACAGCCATGTTTGGTGATAAGAATAAGACGAGAGTGAGTATGGGAGAAAATGATAGATGTGCTGGCTGGAATGAAGTGTTGGTTTATAGAACCAATGGAATGTCAGGAGACGCAAGGTAAATGTAATGATTATAGGTAGAAATAACTCTACCTCATCTCCCTAGACTGATGAGAATAAAAACAGTCATTGGAAGTGTAAAACAGGATTTAATGCGCACATGAAACAAGTAAGAATTACTGTGCATGGACATGTACCATTAACCCTCATTGTATTGACTGTTAATATCTCACCCAAGCCTATTCTAATTTTTAGGAAGACTGTTTCAGATTTTAACCACAAATAAGGCAAGTAAAGAATCAGAGTGTAATATCAGAACTTAGACTTATATCAGAACTTAACAGTCATCAGAACATGATTTCTCAACTCGAAAAGTAAAATGCCTATGTCTGCAATGCTTCACACAAATTCTGATTTTATTTCTTCAGAACTTCCATCATAACTTGTCCTCAGAATTTATGCAATCTGACACATAAACTGCTCATCTAAAACATCATTTATCACCACAGTAATTTTCATCATTCATATGGAGTGTATGTGTGTGCAGTAAGTGAAATATCAGATAAGGATTAAAGTCTGATTCACTTCAGTACATCTTAGAAATAAGGCATAACTAAGAACTTTGCTCAAAATCTGTCATGATTCTGAAGTCTACTTTAGAATGAGTTCATGCATGAGTCCACCTCAACTTTTGTGTGCTCATTTTATGCATCTTTTGAAATTCCATTTTACAGTGGTTTCTCAGTGTAAGTGAGTCATGACTGCTTATCAGAATTTAGGCTATTATCAGAGTATTTCTCCAGTAATCAATAGAGTGTGAAAAGTCACCAAGAAAAATATTCATTTTTGCTTTTCTGATGCATATTACTTAATACCAGCAATGCACTTGGGTCTTCCCTTCCACAATTTTTACTCTAGATCTCAAAGGAGTACCTGATTTTTATTGTTTTTTCTTTTCCTTTACTTTTAATAAGTGAGGCTTATCAGCACTTAGTACATTCATCAGATTTACTAACATCAGAACTTAATAGATGAGAAGCATTATTCTAGTTTTTGACTTAGTAATAAGATAGATAAAGTAAACTTTACCAAGCTCAATATCAGAATTTGCTTGTGTCAATAGATTTCTACATAAATAATTACTTCTAATATGGGATTTGTTAGTATATTAAAGACTACTAGGTCAGCATCTAGCATATTTATCCTCATTGGATTGAATAATCACAGAAACATTCATGTCACTATCAGAGTTTAGAAATACACATCAGACAACAATCAGTACTTAAGCAATTTTCAATTAGGCACAGAATACACAAATACTGATCATAAAGCCTGATGCATCAGAACAAAGGCTAAGCAGATTTAGAGAAAGAACCTGAAACCATTCCAAGTTCATTTACCAATCTTGTAAAAGTAGCTTCACACAGTGGTTTGGTGAAGATATCTGCTAGTTATTGATCTGTTGGAACAAAGTGCAATTTCACTGTACCTTCATCCACATGTTCCCTTATGAAGTGGTACCTAATGCTGATGTGCTTTGTCATTGAGTGTTGAACTGGATTACCTGTCATAGCAATAGCACTTTGATTATCACAGTAAATAGGAATTTTAAAATATGTTAACCCATAATCCAGTAATTGATTCTTCATCCAAAGAATCTGTGCACAATAGCTTCCTGCAGCAATGTACTCTACTTCTGCAGTGATGTGGAAATTGACTTTTGTTTCTTGCTAAACCAAGAAACCAATCTGCCTCCAAGAAATTGGCAGCTTCCACTTGTGCTTTTCCTGTCAATTTTGCAACCTGCAAAATCTGCATCTGAGTAACCAATTAGTTTAAAGTCTGATTCTCTGGGATACCACAATCCCATATCAGCTGTTCCCTTAAGATACTTAAAAATTCTTTTCACATCTGTTAAGTGAGGTTCTCTTGGATCTGCTTGAAATCTTGCACAAAGACAGGTAACATACATGATATCAGGTCTACTAGCAGTTAGATAGAGTAGAAAGCCAATCATACCTCTTAATCAGTAATATCTACTGATTTACCAGTATCCTTATCCAGTTTTGTTACAATGACCATGGGAGTGGATGCATTTGAACAATCTTGCATTCCAAATTTCTTCAGCAAATTTCTGGTGTACTTGATTTGACAAATAAAAGTGCCTTCTTCATTTTGCTTGACTTGAAGGCACGGAAAATAGCTAAGTTCCCCCATCATACTCATTTGATATCTTGACTGCATCAGTTTGGCAAACTTCTTACAAAGTATGTCATTTGTAGAACCAAAGATGATATCATCAACATATATCTGAACCAAAAGTAAGTCATTTCCATGGTTGAGGTAGAACAGTGTTTTATCTATAGTTCCTCTGTTGAATCCACTTTCCAGAAGAAACTGAGCTAAAGTCTCATACCATGCTCTTGGAGCTTGCTTAAGGCCATAAAGTGCTTTATCAAGCCTGTAGACATGATTTGGGTATTTGGGATCTACAAAGCCTGGAGGTTGTTCAACATATACTTCCTCTTCCAATTCTCCATTGAGAAAAACACTTTTCACATCCATTTGAAAGACAGTAAACTTTTTGTGAGCAGTATAAGCCAAAAATATCCTTATGGCTTCCAATCTAGCAACTGGTGCAAATGTTTCATCATAATCAATTCCCTCATATTGAGAATATCCTTTTGCAACCAACCTTGCTTTATTCCTTATAATTATGCCATCACTATCAGTTTTATTTCTGAACACCCACTTTGTACCAACAACAGATCTGTTCTTTGGTCTTGGCACAAGGGTCCAGACCTTGTTTCTTTCAAATTCATTTAACTCTTCCTCCATTGCTTGCACCCAATCAGCATCTTGAAGAGCTTCTTCCACTTTCTTTGGTTCAGTCTGAGAAAAAAAAGAATTATAAAGACATTCACTTGAAGTAGTTGTTCTAGTTCTGACACCTGTATCAGAATTTCCAATTATTAAGTCAGGTGTATGTGATTTAGTCCACTTCCTTGCAGATGGAAGGTTTTCTCTAGAACTGGATGATCCCCCATGATCCATGCTATCTTCATCAACATTTTCTTATGCTCCCCCTGAAACTATGCTCTCTAAGTTGGATTCTTCAGAATTTAAGTTTTCAGAACTATCAGAACTTGGCTTATCAGAGCTTGATGAATCAGAACTTGAAGGGCCAGTTGTATGTTCTGATGCTTCTTGAGATGTGGTTGTATCTTCAGTATGCTCCCCCTGCACAGGTGCATCCTCCTTTGACGTAGTCACCATAGTTTCAATGACATCAGAGTTTAATCCTTCAGAGTTTACAGTATCAGGACTTAGACTGTCAGGGTTTGCAGTATCAGAATTTAATTCTTCATTTTCGAATCTCAGCTGATCATGATCATTAAAATCTTCAAGTCCAGTAATCGTCTTATCATCAAAGGAGACATTGATAGATTCCATGACAACCCTTGTTCTTAAATTGTAGAATCTGAAGGCTTTTGTGGAAACTGGATATCCAACAAAAATTCCTTCATC
The DNA here is from genome assembly GCF_009905375.1 of Apium graveolens. Lineage (NCBI taxonomy): Eukaryota > Viridiplantae > Streptophyta > Magnoliopsida > Apiales > Apiaceae > Apium > Apium graveolens. Next base: position 125,996,220 of record NC_133647.1, read on the forward strand.
AGCTTTTAAGTCAAATTTGGATAGCTGTTCAGGGTGAGTCTTAAGAACAAAACACTTGCATCCAAATACATGAAAATACTTCAGATTTGGCTTCATTTTCTTCACCATCTCATATGGTGTCTTTCCTTGTTTGTTAATGAGTGTTGCATTCTGAGTAAAACAAGCAGTCTGCACAGCTTCAGCCCAAAAATAGGTTGGAAGCTTTCCTTCATCAAGCATAGTCCGTGCAGCTTCAATAAGAGTTCTATTCTTTCTCTCAACAACTCCATTTTGTTGTGGAGTTCCAGGAGCAGAAAATTCCTACTTGATTCCCTGATCTTTGCAGAACTCTTCCATTGTCAAATTCTTGAACTCAATGCCATTATCACTCCTTATTATCTTCACAGAATCTTTGACCAATTTATCCAGTTGCTTGACATGATCAATCAAGATAGATGCAGTTTCACTTTTTGTGTGCAAGAAATACACCCATGTGTATTTGGTGAACTCATCTACTATGACCATGGCATATTTCTTCTTTGCAATAGACATGACATTTACTGGACCAAATAGATCAACATGTAGTAGGTGTTAAGGCTCAAGAATTGATGATTCAGTCTTGCTTTTGAATGAAGATTTTCTTTGTTTAGCCTTCTGACAAGAATCACAAAGGCCATCAGGAGCAAATACTGACTTTGGCAGTCCTCTCACAAGATCTTTCTTGACTAGTTCATTTATATTGTTGAAATTTAAATGAGAGAGTTTCTTGTGCCAGTTCCAGCTTTCTTCAATTGATGCTCCACTCATCAGACAGATTGCAGAACCATCAGTACTTGTTGAAAGCTTGGCTTCATAAATGTTACCATGCCTGTATACTTTCAGAACAACTTTGCCTGTAGATTTGCTTACAACTTCATAGTGTTCTTCAAAGAAATCCACATAATAACCTCTGTCACAGATTTGACTAACACTCAGCAGATTGTGTTTAAGTCCTGAGACCAGAGCTACTTCTTTAATGATGACATTCCCAAGATTGATATTGCCATATCCTAATGTTTTACCAATGTTGCCATCTCCATAAGAAACACTTGGGCCAGCTTTCTCCACAAAGTCTGATAGCAGGGCTTTATTTCCAATCATATGTCCTGAACATCCACTGTCCAGAACTAAAATGTTTTTCCTGTTGCCCTGCAATCACAAAGACCACTAATGATTAGTTTTAAGGACCCAGACTTGCTTGGATCCTATGGTCTTATTAAGTTTGTTAACATTTGCAGCGGATTTAGCATCAGAGTTTATGTTAACATTTTTCTTATCAGCATTTACACTATCAGACTTTGTATCAGAACTTACACTAGAAGGAACAATGCTAACTTTCTTTAAAGAAGGTTTTATTTGATAATAATTATAGTACAAACTATGATATTCCTTACAAGTATAAATGGAATTCCATAAACTACCACAATGAAAACAAGGATTTTGTGGCCTATATCTAACAGACTGACTCTTAACTCCTGACTTTGAAGGTAAGGAGTTTATGTTCTTATTCTTCCTGCAAAAAGAAGCCAGGTGGTTAGAACTTCCACAGTTATGACATGTTTTTCTAGGAGCATTAGGAACAGGCTTATAATCATTTCTTTTATTCACACCTTCCTTTCCATTCCTATTTTTCCTAGGTGACTTTACCTTGTTTATATTCTTTACATCTTTCAGCTTATGCTTAAGCTGCTTCTTTGTCATTAAGCCTACGTTAACTTCAGTTGTCTTTTCCTGTTTTAGTTTGTCAGAAGTTAATTCCTCTTTAACTTCTGATTTCTCAGTATCAGACTTTACAGCAACAAACTTAACAGGTTTTAACTTTTGCTTTTGTTTAATAACTATAGGCTTAATTTCTACAGTTCCTTTATCATTCCTATCATCTCCATAACCTAAGCCCTCTTTCCAGTTTTCACTACTTAACAAATTTTGAGTTGTTCTGCCAGAGTTAGTCCAAGTCCTGATAATCTCTCTTTCCTTTTCTAACTCAGTTTTTAGAGATTCATTCATTTTAAGTACTTCATCCCTAACATAGAAAGCATCATCTCTATCTTTCTGAGTTTGATGGAACATGACTAACTCTTTTTCTAAATAATCATTCCTCTTTTTACAAGCAAGATTTTCAGAAGTTAATCTTTCACATGTTAAAGTTTGATCTCTATAACTAATGAACATGGTTTTAAGATATCTTCTCAACTCATTAATATCATCAGTATGAAAGGCATAAGTAGTTTGAGGTACCTTTAACTCAGCAGCTTCAGGACTGCTATCAGCATTTGCCATATCAACATTTGCCATCAAGGCATAGTTCTCCTCACTTTCAGAATCTGAAGTGTCTGTCCAGTTTTTCTTCTTTGTGACAAGAGCCTTGCCTTTGTCACTCTTCATTTTCTTGCAATCAGGAGATATGTGGCCTTTCTCACCACAATTGTAGTATTTGACATTTGTGTAATCTCCTCTGTCAGACTTCCCTCCTTTGCCTTCAGATTTTCTGAAATTCTTCTTATCAAAGCTTGCACCTTTCCCGGAAAACCTCTTTCCCTTCCTGTATGCAATCCTTGTGATTTCTTTCACCATAAGAGCACACAGCTTCATCACCTCTTCATCAGCATTCATCTCAGGCAAGCTTTCAGTTTCTGAGTCATCGTCACTATCAGAACTTGATGACTCAGTATCAGACTTTGTGATAAGCGCTTTTCCCTTGCCTTTCCTTGAGATAGCTGCCTTGAGGGATTCTTCTTCAGCTTTGAGAGCAATTGTCCTTGACTTTCCTCCTTTCCTCTTGTTTCTTTGTTCCATCTCAAGTTCATGAGTCTTGAGCATCCCATAAATTTCATCAAGAGTTGTTTCCTCAAGATTATAGTTGTCTCTTATAATAGTTGCCTTCAAATCCCAACTTTCAGGAAGAGCTAACAAGAATTTAAGGTTTGAATCTTCAATATCATACTCCTTATCAACTAGTGACAAATTATTCAAGAATTTGACAAATCTGTCATATAAATCAGTCAATGACTCATTAGGCTTTGAGTCAAAGTGTTCATACTCTTGAGTGAGTATTGTCTTCCTGTTCTTCTTAATCGAATCAGTTCCCTGACACATTGTCTCCAAGGCATCCCATATCTCCTTTGCAGTCTTGCAGTTTATTACCCTATTTGACATTACATTATCAATGGCACTATGCAGCAAGTGTCGTACCTTAGCATCCTTAGCAATTGATGCAATATCTTTAGCAGTGTAATCACTCTTCTCCTTTGGTACGGACTTTGCTGATTCACCTGCAACTGCAACAGCGAGTTTGGTTGGTTTGTGAGGTCCTTCATGGATTCTGCCAAGATATTCTGGATCAGTAGCTTCCAGAAACATAGTCATCCTCACCTTCCATATGGGATATTCAGATGGCTTCAGTATTGGAACTCTAATAGTCTCATATCGACTGTGGATTTGAGTCTTTGGAGGTTCTTCAGTTTTGGTGGGCTTGGTTAGAGTTTCTGCTTCAGACATGATTGTTTTTGGATCTTAACTGTTTGTGTGTTAACAGATCTGCTCTGATACCACTTGTTAGGTCACACACACTGTAGAAGGGGGGTTGAATACAGTGTATAGCACAATCAAATCGAATTCAAATAACACAAGTAACAGAAAATAGACTTTATTCAATGCAATAAACTCTGTTACAATATGGAACTGTCCTCTCTCAGTGATGAACAAATATCACGAGAGCTGCTAGGGTTACAATGAATAATATTCTCGATAATGATAACACTTATAGTGTAAACCCTATGTCTGTGTTTATATACTATACAGTTACAAGATAATCGCTAATTGATATGGAATATAATTATGCTTCCTAAAATATATCAATCAGATATCTTTTCTTCCAAGTATTTCATTCGTCATAGAATTCCTTCTTCATGCATATCTCTTCTTACATTTGTCTCGATCTTCTTTCCTTTCAATCAGCCACCTTCCTTATCTGGAAGTTTCCTTTAAGTTCTGATATTATCTCCTGGTAAATATCTCCTGAACCTTAAGTACTGATCACTTAAGTTCTGACTTCAGTATAAGTGCTGATTTCAGTTAAGTACTGATTTGTCCTGTTTAAGTAAAATCTGAAAACTAAACATAAATCATATTAGACATGATATTATCAAATATATCTAACAGGTTGTAAAGTTAGTATTTATTAATAATTTATATAAAAACTCTATCAGTTAAAATAAGTTAAATTTATGAGATTCCTTATTTAACATCGGCGTACTAGAAAAATGGTTTAATAAAACTCGGATAATTTATTTATCTGAGAAAAGAAACTAAGACAAAAAGTCCAAAAACCCATAAAATGGATAATTAGGTCATCAAATGAGTAATTTGTTGAAAAAAAAAGGTAAGAAGAGCTGACCAACAAGAATAATGAAACAGCCGTCACATGGTCTCTTGACTGGCTGCAGACAATACATACATACATTAAACTCACACAACTCAACTCATTTGCCATTACTAATAAAGAAAAAAAAGAAGACACCAATAAAGACAGACCAATAAAGACAGCAAAGTCAACAACTGAAGCCCAAAGCTTCTGCCCTCTTTTTGCACCCATTTTCTCAGTTAATCCTACAGCTTTACACGGTAACCCTTTTTTTCTTTCTTTTTATATACACACACTGTTTATATCTTTGTCATTTTTATTAAAAGACTAGATTTTTTTAATTGTTCGTAAATTATAAATTTTTGTGGCTTTTCTTGGGGATTAAAGGGGTTGTAGATCGGTATGTGAATAGTTTGAAATACCCATCTGTTGATATGATTTGATAGACTTGAATTTTCTTGATTAAAATTGATTCTTTAGTGAAAAAAGTGTTATTTTTGTAATTTTTGTTTTGGGCGTGTTTGAATTGTTGAAGATTATAAATTTTGCCTTTTTGATGAACAGGTTCTATGATTTTAAAAGTTTGTAGAAAGTGGATGTTGGGTATGGAGTAAGCTGGTGAGCTGAAGCTGAATTTGATGGATAATTTATGTTGCTTTAGTTCTCAGGTGAGATTATTAACTAGGAGCTTTCTTTATGTTTATTTGTTTTAAATTTGAGCTTTTTCCATTAAGTGTTTTGTCTGTTTGTGTTACATTTCTTTTAGGAGGTTCCTTGATGAACTGATAATTTGATATTACTTGCTAGTATGCTGTTGTTGATGATACAAATAATTTTTCGATGAAAAGTATTGTTTTTGAAAACTTTAATGAAGTGTTTATCTATTAGATTGTAAGGATTTGAACCACTCTTATTGGTGCCATGTATAATTCCGACAAATTTGTTTATTAAGTGTGGGATTTGGTGTTTTTGGCTGGATTTCGGCAATTGCCCTTCCTGACAATTTTTTCTTGTGTAAGATTTTGTGTTTTTCTGGCGCGATTCGGCGATTGCGTGCCTTGTTTTATATAGTGGACAAAGATCCGTGATTATTGGATGGGTTTGGGGGATTTTGTTATCAAGTTATAAATGATCCGACAGAAATTAAATGCCTTTCTAAATAATGTAAAATAAAATTTGGTTGCCAAATTAGCAGAATTTACTTCTCTTATCCCTAGAAATAGAATGTTGTGTGGCTTGCGATTGTAATTATAAATTTACTTTAATATTCGTTTTGGCTTCTTAACAATCTCTATTGTATGATCTGGTACTTGATTAACTGTGTTTTGGCTAAAGTTGGTCTAAACATTTACATCTAAGAGCATCTCTTATGAGGGTGCCAAAAAGAGTGCCAAAGTGGCATGATGTGGCATGACACTCTCGTTGGCTACCCGTTGGAGGCTTAGGGATGCCAACCAAAGTAGCCAACTTTTGGCACCCTTTGGCACCCTCTCAAATTGGACAATGTTATATATCCTAGTAAAGACATGTACCTTAATATCTATTTTTAATTATACTTGTATACTTGTATACTTGTATATGAATAGTTTGACAACTTTGAGTGCTAATTGTTGGAGTAAATTTTGGTAAGAAGGGTGCCAAAAGTTCAATTTAAGCAAGAGACAATAGTATATTAGTATTATTGATGAGCTGGAAATATTGGCAACTTTGGTTTGGCACCCCAATTGGAGATGCTCTAGGTTAATGCTTTCTTGAGCTTCAGTACAATAATCGACCTTTTAACCCCCACGAAGTTGACCTAGTTGTTGTCAACTGTATAATAGACAGTTGAAGGTTAGAGCTGAAGGGTTCGAATCCCGTGATTGCCGAAAAAGCTTCTTGGGGCCACCCTTTAGTATGCAACTACTCGATGCTCTCTTCAGTTTCACTTCAAAAATTGACCTTTTAGCCCCCAAGAAGTTTTCCTGGTCATTGTCATGTGTATACTAGAATGTTGTTGAGTTTGAGCTCAAGGGTCCGATTTCTGTTATTGGAAGTAACTCTGTAGGGTTACCCTTCAGTGCACAACCACCACTCAGTTTTCCTTGTGCCTGATCTACTAGAGTGGTTCACTTGTGAAAGTTCCTCATAAAAAAAACAAAAAGTTGACCTTCTGTCACTCACTTGTTGGTAAGGTAATAATGTTTCTTGGTAGTGAACTCTTCTTTTTATAACTCTTATAATAACTGCTATATTATTGAGAAAATGTTAATTAGGTTACCAAAATTATCCGATAGTAAAGTTCAAAAATATTTCTCTCCTGTATAAGGATGGTTGAATATTATTGTTTTACACACCACATATCCCACTAAGTATTTACCTTTTCTAGTATATACTCTCTTCAGGCTCTATGTTCAGAGAACCTATTTTGTGAGATAGTCTGTAGAATAGAGCAGTATATGTTTGGTTTATAAGAGGCAGGTTTTCAGGTGATTAAAGTCACCTTGTTTTGTTGTATTCCGGGATACGAAAGCCACAGTTTGTTCACGCATTGAAGGCAAACTAGGGAAACCCATTTTTAGCGTAATTTTGAAGGGATGTTTTATCTGATTTTAATGTTATATGTTTGGTTTATAAGAGGCAGGTTTTCAGGTGATTAAAGTCACCTTGTTTTGTTGTATTCCGGGATACGAAAGCCACAGTTTGTTCACGCATTGAAGGCAAACTAGGGAAACCCATTTTTAGCGTAATTTTGAAGGGATGTTTTATCTGATTTTAATGTTTACATTTATCTTACTTGAGAATAAAATGTCTTCTTTCACTGAAGGCTTCAGGAGGCAATTCTACACATGGAGCCGGCAAGGGAAGAGGCAGTCAGGGGCCTATTAAGTTCGGGTACCACCTAGTGAAGGGGAAAGCAAGTCATCCTATGGAGGATTACCATGTAGCTAAATTTGTTCAGCACCATGGGCGTGAGCTTGGACTTTTTGCTATTTATGATGGGCATCTCGGACACAGTGTTCCTGCATATCTACAAAAGCATCTGTTTCACAATATTCTGAAGGAGGTGAGTATTTAATTGAATTAAAAATACTTTATATATGGATTTTACAGTACCCTTTTCTTGTGTGTCCATGGGACAAGCCCATTCTACTATCTTTAGGCAGTTAAGGCAAGGGTATCTGGTTTTGTTACACAGTCCATATAGCTAAGTAAGTTGTATATTTTAATGACTGAGTAGATTTTTATACATTACAAAACACGGTAGGTGTGTCACTCATATAGCATAGTTTTAAGATATTTATCAAATCAAATTCATAAACAAATAAATATTTTAAAACTTGTTGGCTTCTGAAATAAACTTTTTAAATGTCTTTTGAGGACCTTTTTGTAGCATGTGCAAAATTGCAATTCTTTTATTTAATCGAGTGACATGATTAATTTGAACTTTACAACATAGTGTACGCCATGGTATGATCTAGCCAGAAGAAATTCTCTCGCTGATCTATGTCTTATTGAATACTTCAGGAAGAGTTTTGGACTGATCCAGGCAGGTCGATTTCTAAGGCTTATGAAAGAACAGATCAGGCTATTCTCACCCACAATCCAGACTTAGGAAGAGGTGGGTCAACTGCGGTGACTGCAATTCTTATAAATGGTCAAGCGCTTTGGGTAGCCAATGTTGGAGATTCACGAGCAGTTCTTTCCAGGAGAGGGCAAGCGATACAGATGAGTGTCGATCATGAGCCTAATACAGAGCGGGGAAGCATTGAAAACAAAGGTGGCTTTGTCTCAAACATGCCAGGTGCTTTGAAAAGAACCATTTGATCCCTTCCCTGTTAATAATGCTTGAAGAGTTAAATAATATATATGATTTATGCAACTTTAGATACTAGCTTTTCACTAGTCATATCTTATGATTAATAATCCCAGTGAGTATTTAGAGTTCTGCAATAGATCGGGTGAGTGTTTTTTGCAGCATATTATCGGGATGTAGACTTCTGATCCTGGTCAACCAGTATTTAGTTTCACCCTTCAGGAGTTGACATAGCCTTTCTATTCTGCTGTTAAATTATGAAGTGCAGTACTTTTGGATGTATAGATACTGTCATATATGACTTGGCAAAAAAATAATTAATGTCATATATGTAGTTCAGACTATGAAACACCTGCAAATTGGAAATAATTAATTTTGCTTGGATTCTGAAAAGATTTTCTGGAGTCTTGAACTGATGATTTTAATTATAGAAGTGCTGGGTTATTTAAATACAAGCCCATGGGCGTGGACCAGGTTTATATCTTAATCAGTTATTTAGTTTTTTGGAATTGTCAGTTACAGACCTTCAAAGTATAGAATATGACTAGCAGTGTCAGTTAATAATTTTTTATCATATCCTGAAAATCCCCCTGTACTTGGAAGAGAAATTACTGATGAAGAGCAGACCTCCTTATTGTTAACATTGAACAAAGATTTGGAGTTGCAGTGACTCGTAGGATACAATGTTCTTGGCAGTGTAAAGTTTATCATTTCTGCATTTCTTTTGCTTTCATGTTATATATCTTCTGTCCATGGAGTAGACTAGTCTTAGAGACAGGGCCATGTCTTTCAAAAATAAAGAGAATATAACTTAGCTGAGATTATATATCATGGATTCCAGGATGAAGATTGTTGAGGAAGAAGATTTATGTCCTTGCAATAATTAAGGGACTGCTTGTGCATTGTTATCCAGCCTACTTGATTATGGGAATGTACCTTTACTTTGGCACTGAGATGAAGCTTTTAAAGTTTGTCGGTTGCCTGAGTTTAACTTGTTCACATCACATTAATGTGGCATATTATATCAACTACACATGCTGGTTGTTAATACTGGGTACTGGTTGGGCTTAATATTTTTTTTGTAACAACTTATGTCATTTGGCAATTAACAGGGGATGTTGCAAGAGTGAATGGCCAATTGGCCGTTTCTCGTGCTTTTGGAGACAAGAATTTAAAAAACCACCTGCGGTCTGATCCAGATGTAACCAATGCTAATATTGATGGAGATACAGACCTTCTAGTCCTCGCAAGTGACGGTGTGTGGAAGGTACCTATACCCTGATTTTACTGAGCTTTTGTTCGGAAAGGATTATAAATATTCGTTTTATCCATTACAAGTTTCCTCTTATTGCAAATCAAACCATCCATTCTTATACTTAAATTGTAGGTCATGTCTAATCAAGAGGCGGTTGACATTGCTATAAAGATTAAGAACCCACAGAAAGCAGCAAAACAGCTATCAATTGAAGCATTGTATAGAGAAAGTAAAGATGATATATCTTGCGTTGTTGTTCGGTTCAAGGGTTGAAACATGAATGTTTCATGTATATGCATTACATGTACATTAGAGGGGGTTTCCGTTGCACGGTGTGCAATGTGTTAGACTATACAAAGTCTTGGAATCACATAAAAATCTGGTGTTCATATCCAAATTATTGTTGAAAGAGTTTGTATAATTCGTTTTTTCTGTCCTCGCTCTGTAATATATATTAGGAGTTATGATGTTCGTTTATTTGTTTGATTTATAGAATCGTACTTCATATCTGTATTTGCATCGGTGACATTCAAGTTGGCTTGTTGAAAATTTTGTTTCTTGTGTAACAACAATGATCTGGGTGCTATTTCCCCTTTCTTTGTGTGGGGGTCAAGTAAAATTTATATATTGGGCGTCTAATAGTCTAATATAACTCGAGGTGCCTTTAAAATAAGCAAGAGGACATTCAGAAACTTGCATTTAATTTCAAATGAGAGATTTCAAATGTCGTTATTTTAAATTCTCATATTTATATTAATATTTGAATGGCCTGGATTTCAAATGAAATCCAAATCCAGATTTACAAACAGCTTATTTGATCAAATCCAGAATTTCAAATGAAATTCAGTTTTTCAAACGGGCCATAATGTTGTTTGAGATAGCATGGCAAAAAATATAACTTGTCATTAATATACAAACATTTAACATTTTGTGATAGAATATAGAATATTGTTGTATAAAATCGGGGACTTCTGTGGCAAAGAACAAACTACAGCTTGTTTGTTTCTAGGCAAAGGCCCCTGAATTAGAATGAACCCCTATCACGCTAATAAGGAGTAGCGTAACACTGTTATGGAAGAAAGTACATTATAATGCTACTAATGGAAGATTTATAATTCAGAGGATGAAAATTCTGCTATGTTACAGTTTCTAGAGGATAGTACGAAGAAGGTAAAAAATATACAAAATACAAGATGTCTTCAGAACTCAGAAGGTGTGGCTAGTTGATAAGTAGCTTGTCTCGTATATGGCTAGTTGATAGGTAGTTTGTCTCGAGTGGTATATCTTGGCGAGACCTAGAATCATCATGTTCTTCCGCATCTTGGTTTATTTAAGCAAGGACAGTAGGTTCCCTGTATATTTTTTTCCTAATTTTTGTTTCATTTTCCTCAACAAGAACTTTAAATGAAAAATGCTGACGACATCTCAGCATCTGAAGAAGAAAAGAATACTTATCTATGGAGTTATATGAAAACAACCCATGTTCACAACTATTTCAGATAATAATGAACACTACGTGTGTTCTGAAGATAGCAGAGGAACATCATGCTAAAAACATGGATCTGAATTTAAATTTCCCAGAGACACCATACTCTTGCTTAAAAATTGGATTGGATTTCCCCTGCTCTTCATATTTTCATATCTGATCTTACAAAAAATTAAGCAAGGTATCAAATGTCATCTCTCTTTTACTCTCCGTGTTTAATTGTTCTTGTTGGGCATTTTAAAACTAGTTATGATGGTAATTATTTCTGCAATGATTGTAGATGCTTACTAAGACAACTAATTTTTAATTATGATCCTCTTCAATTTAAATTTCCACAGTGTTTGTGCTCGATGAAGGTACTACAACTTGAAGAAATTTGTGACTGAAAAAACCTCGTCTATCAGAATTTTTTTACATTGTAGTTGTTAAGATTCACATGTTATAGCTTTAATTCTCTCCTGCATAGAGGGAGTGTTTTATGCGAGAGTAGTTATGTGAATTTATTATCTCCTTTGATAATAGGCTATATCTTCAACTCTCTCTCCCGCTACTTCAACTTTTGCTGCAGAGGTACAATTTCATTCTATTTGTTTCTCTTAAAATCTTCTGTTGTGTGTGTGTATAAAAGGGTTTTAGTTCTTAGAAATTTGGGAATTCTTTTACCAATTTGTCAATTCTTCAAGATCTTGTACTTTTAGTTGGAATTGTTGAATTTAGTTTGTGTTACGTTACCGGTTTCAAGTTGCATATGCTATATAGTTTAAGGGTCAATGTTCTTCATCTAGTATTGCTGCTCATAATTTCATTACTTGACTTTTATAGCGACTATCAGATTGTTTATATGGAGCACTCTTAGCACAAAATTCAGATTTTAAGTAGCTATTAGAGTTGCAACAACCGTCTTGGGTTAAGCAAGCTAATTCTGGCATCTTGTCTGGTTTGCTGTTGAACATAGAGTAGTGTTGCATTTGATACAGGAAATAAAAAAATAGGTTTTAGTACTGTAGTAGAATAACATGACTTATATTTTCTTTATATTTGATAAGGAAATTGATCAAATTGGAATTTATATAGTGGACGGTCTGTGAAACTGTGAGTGAGTTGCAGAGCTTGAAGCACTTGTAGCGTGTAAAAGTGTAGCAGAGAACTATCTGTTTCTCAAGGCTCACTTGATGGCATCAGTGTTATTCTAATTCCATTTAGAAAATTTTGTTGATAATTCTCGATTCTGTGACTGAAAAAGAAGAGACTTAAGCATATCAGCAAGTTTTGGGAAAAAATATGAATGATTTCGTCTGGAATGTAGTTACCTATCAGATTTCTGGAATTTTCGGTTGTTGGCATATTTACCGGAATTTCTTATCTTAATTTATGTTGTAAATGTATTTGTATGTTAGACTATACATGCTAAGAACCTAATACTGATTTGTGCTAAGAGTTTGCAGTTCTGGAACCTGTAACAGAACCATCAGTAACTGCTCTAATGGTCAAAACTCCAGGCCATACATATTAGTTGTTATGGTCCTCTTATGTTTTCATTTTTTAGACTTTATCTCACCTTCCACCTTTTTATCCAAATATTAAAAAATAATTATGTATACTTTTTTGAAAGAATTATTTATATACTTGACTGGCAGTAGGTTATTTTCTGTAGAAATTCTTTTACTGGTTTCTTCTGAAGAGGGAATCTTTCAAGATCGAAAATGGAATCAATGAAATCGAAGAAAATTCCAGCATTTTTCAAGCCTTTTATTGCAGAAGATAGAGAGCAACGACTGGTGAGTTCTTTGATCAACAGTGGTTGTTTTCTCCAGTTGTTTATGGTGAAAAATTATTTGAAAGTTGTTATGCTTATGTCTCTAAGCTCTTATTCAAGCACAGTGGTTTAAATATGACTGCCTAAATATCGTATGAGGTATGATGGGTTTGTTCCAGTAATCATAGAAGTAAATTCTGCTAAAAAGAGCTTAATTACGATGGGTTAGTTAATTTTTTAAAACCATATCAAGGTATGTCCATATTACTTTCTTGTCTTTGTGTAAAGAAGTTGCTTGCAAAATACTAATCGATGATATTGCAGCGTGTACTTACAGATGTGATCCGGGACTTGAAACTGAAACTTCCAAAACATATAGACATTTGTGACGAAGGTGGGAGGACATGGTCTGCAGCTGTCTTACTGAAGGGTGGAGAGCTTTTTGGAAGTGGAATGGAGTCAAGCCAAACGATAAGTTCCTCTGCCAATTCGTCCCAGGAAAAGACCGAAGTAAAATGCAACTAAGAATTCGCATTTTCAAGCATCATTATTATTGTTACAGTACTAATTAGTTAAATATATACTGGCCTATATATGCTGGTTTTGTAATTTTTCTAGCAAAAACTTGATCACTTGAGCTTACTAGCTTAGTGCTTTAAAGAGTAGATATTTGGTACTGTTTCTAAACGCTACTGTTTTATATAGATTATGTCCTTTTTTATTGTATTACCTGGAGTTGTTTTATAGATTGTTTGACGGACAATGATTTTATAATTTGATATGATATTTTACTTTGAAGATTTTTCCACAGGATGACCTCTCTTCATTTTATCTACAAGTCTTTGGTTGCTTTGAACTTAGAATTACGATCACAAATCTCTGTCCTTCGTCACTGCTTCCTTTTGGTTTTCGATTGTAATGAGCTGGATATGTTGCTGAGGTGGGTATCTTTAATTTTGTAAGGAAAAAAGCTTGGAAATATTCTTGCATAAGGTTGCTTCCTTATGTTTGGTAGTATGTGCTTTGTGAATATATCCTCTTTCTCTAAGGAGGTACTTCAAAACTTCAGCTCCTCTTTTGTTTCTTATTTGTGGTTTACATCTGTTTGATTTATCAAGTTACTCACAAGCATGACTTTATAAGCATCGGCTTTGCTCTTCTTACAAAACATTCAACATAAGAGGATTTACTTATTTTTAGATGTTAATTTAACTAATCTTACAGCATTAACATGCAGTAATTATTTTTTATTTATTATCTTAACCAAACATGCAACATAAGTTTGTGCTCAATACATGACTACATGGCACTTCTTTTACAACAACCCGATTGCAATACATAAGCGCAAGTGATTAATATAGCTAAGAACATAAAAGAGCTCTATATAGGGTTTGAGTTAACATCAAAGTTCTCCAGCAAACAAACTTGAAGGTCCTACAAAAGATGATTGTAGTTTTATGTTAGCATAGTACTTGGAATATAATCGTTGGGTTGAACTCAAACAAAAGGTTTAGAAGAATTATGAATGTCAACAAAAAAAAAAACAGATGCGGAAATAGGTTTGCTAAAATTTAAAATTTTTGGGTAAGTTCTATGAGCCATTCCATATTCTTACCAAGTTATATTAGAGTGTGTCAGTATAAGTATTCTCTTACAATCGAATTCGTTAACAGAACTTGGTAATGAGCAAGTAAAGATATATAGCAGTTCCAGTCACATATACACAGTATGATTTTACCGATGAAGTGAATTTTTTTCCTATGTGAAAAGAATATTGGCTTACCTTCGATTCAGGGTCTAATTCTTCGTGCTTCATATTTTTAGTTGCTCACGGAATTCCTTTAAGCGCCTTTTTGTACAGTGAGGATCATCATCCTCATCCGCCACTGATTTGTTGATATAGTTAGTTGGTGCACCAGTCAAATTACCTCTGAAAGCCTGCAATTTTTTATTTAGTGGCTGTAATAATTCAACATTATTTATAATGACCTCATAAGCAAATCCCTTGGATTTTCCAGGTATCTCTTTCAGAATATAAATATGCTAAAAGGTTAATATGCAATAATATAGTTATTCAGGAGAGAGTTAAGACTTGGAAGTACTAACTTCTGTGTTCCTGGAATTTTGATTATCAGCAGATTGGCTGTTTTCTGTTGCAAATTTCCCACTTGTACCTTGGTTTGTCCCGTATCGGATGTGCTGCGCACCTGTTAGAGGTGGTGTCGAAGCAATTGATGAGGAAACTGGCCTTGTATCTGGTACAGATTTTTGGTAATTTTGATCACTACTATTGACCGAGAGTCGTGGTCCCTGCAGCAGTGGTTGCACCTTTGAAGCCGACACTTGGGGTGAAGCTAGTAAAGGTTTTTGGCTGTAACCATTATTAACCTCCCTGGAAGGTGGAGTTGAGATTTGGTTGTGACCATTATTATCCTCCCTGGAAGGTGGAGTTGAGATTTGGCTCAATGGTTGTGATACTTTTTGGTCATCACTGTGAGCTAGAGGAGATGGGGCCTGTGGTGGAGTTTGTGCTGAACGTGGTTTTAAAAAACTGCTGAATCTAGATGGACGAGGTGATGATCCTTGTGGCGACAACGTCTGTGGTTGATGAGGTGATTCCTGTGGTGATGATTGTACCGGCTGCTGATTAGAAGTGTTACTGTATGATGGATTAGGTGACCCTTTTGGTGATGATGTTTGATGTGGTGGCTCAGATGAACTATTAATTTTTTCGTGAATTGGTGGCTGTGATGATTGTAGTGGTGGCTGGTAAGAAGCGTTATTATTTACTAGACGAGGTGACCCTTGTGGTGATGGTGTTTGGGGTGCAAGCTGAGAGAAATTCTCCACTTTCTCCGGAATCAATGGCTGCGATGTTTGTAATGTTTCCTCGTAAGAAGTATTACCATATGCTGGACGAGATTGCCACTGAAGAGATGATGTTCGTTGTGGTGGCTGGGAGAAATTGTTTGGTTTCTCTGGAATCAGTGGCGAAACTGTTTGTAATGGTTGGTGGTATATAGAATTGGTATATGCTGGACGAGGTGACCCTTGCGGTGATGATGTTTCTTGTGGGTTCTCAAAGGAATTTTTATTTTTTTCTGCAGTTCGTGGTGATGAAATCAGTGGTTGCTGGTAAGGAGTATTAGTATATGTGGGAGGCGACCCTTGTGGTGTTGCTGCTTTTTGTGTTTGCCACGAGTAAACGTTAACTTCATCTTGATCGGGTGGTGATGATGTCTGAAAAGGCTGCTGGTACGACATGTTATTATATGATGGACGAGGTGACCCTTGTGGTGACGATGTTTGTTGTGGTTGCTGAAAGAAATTGCCGATAGTTCTTTCAGGAATGGGTGGTGATGATGTTTGTGATGGTAACTGAAATGTGGTTTTAGTTTTCACAGGAGGAAGTGAACTTTGCAACGATAATGAATTTTGTGATGGCTGTTGAAAACTAGTGTAGTTTGTTTTCAACATACGAATGGAAACTTGTGATGATGATGACACTTGAGGTGGTGGTTGCGAGAAACTGTTAGTCCTTGCCAGAGGGGGTGAATATTCCGTTGATGCTTGTGGAGATTGTTGAAACAGAGTATTAGTATCCACAAAATGAAGTGACCCTGGTTGTTTTTTACCTCCTAGTAACACAAGCAGTTGTGCTTGTCCCTGAACCGGGGCTGCAGGTAATGGTTGACGATGCTGATAATTTTGGCTGTTAGGCATGACCCCAGCTTTCTTGTTACTAGGAGAACCTTTAGTAAACTTATTATCAGTTTGGTTGGAATGGATGGAGCCATAGCCGTTGATGCAGCCACATGCTGCACATTCAACAACTTGTCCCTCATCGGACACTCTCAATTCTGCGTGGCAGAAATTACATTTCTTTGTTGTGGTTGGCATCGTATATTTCAGTAGCTAAAAGGGTTCAAAAAGAGGGAGAAGTTGGTAAGAGCTAGAGAGTAGAATGGTTTGGTGAGGCTTAAGGTTGTTAGTGATGAACATTTATAGAGAAACTACTGCTGGTGGTTCCCCTATGGTGTACACTACTTGAGGCAAGAAAATTTTCCAATATACTATACTCCATTATATAAAATCTATAACTTTATTCTGTTACTGGATAAGATTTTGGATGCTGCAAGTTAGAATCAGATGCATATTTGAATTCAAGTACTTTCGGTGACATTAATTCAATCAAATTTCTATTGAGTTGATATAGCTTTTTGACTCATTTTCGTGTATTTTTCATGCAGCTTCTGTTTATTTCAGATTCTTTGTTATCTCACTTATCAGTATATTGTGGATGGTTGCTAAAAAATCAGAAAGCTGTCTTCTGGATACTGGATAGTGTTGTGGAATATACCCTTGTAGTTTGTAAGTTAGAAGCAATGAATATTCACTTCTTAACAAGGTGCTTGTGATATTAAAATAGAGATGAGACTGTTTAATTCTGACTGCCTCTATTATTATTGCAACATTTCAGTCGGTAAATTTCTTCTTGTACATCACGCAATTGCAATCTCGTGTTGTGGCCAAATGTTTACAAGCAAAACCCAGATAATTTGGGTTGGGCCCATTTAATATTACTGTTACAGATAATTGTTAAAAAACTTCCAAGACTATTATCTATATTCATTAGGTAAAATAGTATAAAATAGACAATATATTCCTAAACTTTGCTAGCAAACAAAAAAGCAAATTACACTAAATACCCTCCAATCCAATAAAAATTATACTATTCTATGTCCATTTTGGTAAATATACTTTCAGTTATGGATAGTCCAATTTTAAATAGGTTACCCACGACACATTTTGCATATAAAACTATAGACCCGTGTATGACAATGTTTAAAAAGATTTGCATGATTTTCTCACATCTGGTTAAATCTCTATGTCAATAATAATCTTTAGTTTTCTTATTGGATATGTTTTGAATTTCAAATTTCTCATCAAAATAATCACTAATTAATATCTTCCTCATTTTTTGCTTTTATTTGAAGTAGATAGATATACATAGATATAAACATGTGCCTAATTTTGATGAGATGAATGAATCAATTTTTTTTATTTACATAAATTTCTAATCTCTGAATCTCATTCTTCTCTCTCTTTTTGCAGGTTATACGTGCTCTACAGGTTAGTAATTATGTCTATCTTTTCAATATCTGTTTTTCGTGATTTTAGTATTGTTATTTATATTGATTTTATATATTCATATACTTATTGTTTACTTATATTTATATTGGTTTTGATAGGAGATGATGATGTGTTGATAAAACTTAGAGGATATGTGTGCCTAACCTGTTTTTTGATTATTGATGCATGATTTTTTAACATATGCCTGTATACATAGCACATATTTTTTGATCGTGGTGAATTAAGTGTATGTGTTTCTAATCTCTGATTAGTATTGTTATTTGTGTAGATTTTATATGTTTATATATTTAATTTTTACTTATATTTGTTTTTGTTTTGGCAGGAGATGATGGTGTGCTGATAATGTTTACAACAGTGTTTACAAAATCATGATAAATTATGTGTATGTGTGTCTAACCTGTTTTTGATCAATGATGCATGAATATCAAAAAATTGTTACAAGCACTCAATGACGCGGATGAAGAACCACTTGAGCATATGCCTGACTACGAGCAATTTATTTCTCGTGCTGTTTTCTGTACTTGACTTAACTTTGTAAAGATTTTTGCAATGTCCAATTTATTAATATATATAGTTTCGTGTTCTATTCAGATGACAATGAAGATGCATCAGATCCTCATTGTGTGTTGTAATATAAGTTGCTCATTTGTATAAATGTTTAATTTGTCTAACAATTCCATATTAATTTAATTTTATAAATGTTACAATAAACATTCATCGAGGCGAATATTTTGTTAGATATATTTGATAATGTCATGACTAATGTGATTTATGTTTAGTTTTCAGATCTTACTTAAACAGGATAAATCAGTACTTACTGAAAGTCAGGACTTAAGGATATCAGTACTTAATATTATCAGGAGATAATCATCAGAAGATGGATATCAGAACTTAAGTACTGAAGGACGTTCAGATAAGGACATCAGCTGATTAAAGGAAAGAAGATCGAGATAAACATAAGTAGAGATATGCATGAAGAAGGAATTCTATGTAGAATAGAATACTTGGAAGAAAAGATATCTGATTGATATATTTTAGGAAGCAAAATTATATTCCATATCAATTAGCGATTATCTTGTAACTGTGTAATATATAAACACAGACATAGGGTTTACACTATAAGTGTTATCATATTCGAGAAGATTATTCATTGTAACCCTAACAGCTCTCGTGATATTTGTTCATCACTGAGAGGTAACAGTTCCATGCTGTAACAGAGTTTATTGTTTAAATAAAGTTTGTTTTCTGTTACTTGAGTTATTAAAGTTCGATTTGATTGTACTATACACTGTATTCACCCCCTCTACAGTGTGTGTGTGACCTAACAAGTGGTATCAGAGTCTATCTGTTAACGCACAAACAGTTTAAGATCCAAACACAATCATGTCTGAAACAGAAACTCCAACTAAGCCCACCAAAACTGAAGAACCTCCTAAGACACAAATTCAAAGCCGATATGAGACCATCAGAGTTCCCATATTGAGACCATCTGAATATCCCATATGAAAGGTGAGGATGATCATGTTTCTGGAAGCAACAGATCCAGAATATCTTGATAGAATCAAGGAAGGACCTCACAAATCAACCAAGCTCGCGGTTGCAGTTGCAGGTGAAGCAGCAAAGACTGTACCAAAGGAGAAGAGTGATTACACAGCTGAAGATATCGCATCAATTGCTAAGGATGCTAAGGTACGACACTAACGGCATAGTGCCATTGATAATGTAATGTCAAATAGGGTAATAAACTGCAAGACTGCAAAGGAGATATGGGATGCCCTGGAAACAAGGTGTCAGGGAACTGATACGATTAAAAAGAACAGGAAGACAATACTCACTCAAGAGTATGAACACTTTGACTCAAAGGCTAATAAGTCATTGACTGATTTATATGATAGATTTGTCAAACTCTTGAATGATCTGTCACTGGTTGATAAGGAGTATGATCTTCAAGATTCAAACTTAAATTCATGTTAGCTCTTCCTGAATGCTGGGATTTGAAGGCAACAACAATAAGAGACAACTACAATTTTGATGAAACAACTCTTGATGAAATTTACGGAATGCTCAAGACTCATGAACTTGAGATGGAACAAAGAAGCAAGAGGACAGGTGGAAAGTCAAGGACAGTTGCTCTTAAGGCTGAAGAAGAATCCCCCAAGGCAGCTACCTCAAGGAAAGATAAGAGTAAAGCTCTCTTCACAAAGTCTGATACTGAGTCATCAAGTTCTGAAAGTGATGATAACTCAGAATCTGAAAGCCTGCCTGAGACGGATGCTGATGAAGAGAGGATGAAGATGTGTGCTCTTATGGTGAAAGGGATCACAAAGATTGCATACAGGAAGTTCAGGAAGGGAAAGAAGTTTTCCAAGAAAGGCACAAGTTCTGATAAGAAGAATTTCAGAAAATCTGAGAGCAGAGGAGGAAAGTCTGACAGAGGAGATTATACAAATGTCAAATGCTACAACTGTGGTGAGAAAAGCCACATATCTCCTGATTGCAAGAAAGTGAAGAGTAACAAAGGCAAGGCTCTTGTCACAAAGAAGAAAAGCTGGACAGACACCTCAGATTCTGAAAGTGAGGAGAATTATGCCTTGATGACAAATACTGATAAGGCAAGTGCTGAAAGCAGTTCTGAAGCTGCTGAATCAAAGGTACCTCAAACTACTTATGCCTTTCATACTGATGATATAAATGAGTTGAGAAGATATCTTAAAACCATGTTTGTTAGTTATAGAGATCAAACTTTAACATGTGAAAGATTAACTTCTGAAAATCTTGCTTTTAAGAAAAGAAATGATTTCTTAGAAAATGAGTTAGTTATGTTCCATCAAACTCAGAAAGATAGAGATTATGCTTTTTATGTTAGGGATGAAGTGCTAAAAATGAATGAATCTCTAAAAACTGAGTTAAAAAAGGAAAGAGAGGTTATCAGGACTTGGACTAACTCTGGCAGAACAACTCAGAATTTATTAAGTAGTGAAAACTGGAAAGAGGGCTTAGGTTATGGAGAGGATAAGAATGATAAAGGAACTGAAGGTATTAAGCCTGTGGTTGTTAAACAAAAGCCAAAGTTAAAACCTGTCAAGTTTGTAGCTGTAAAGTCTGATAATGAGAAATCAGAAGTTAAAAAGGAATTAACTTCTGACAAACTAAAACAGGAAAAGAAAGCTGAAGTAAACATAGGCTTAATGACTAAGAAGCAGCTTAAGCATAAGCTGAAAGATGTTAAGAATGCAAACAAGGTAAAATCACCTAGGAAAAATAGGAATGAAAAGGAAGGAGTGAATAAAAGCAATGATTATAAGCCTGTTCCTGAAGCTCCTAGGAAAACGTGTCATAACTGTGGAAGTTCTAACCATCTGGCTTCTTTTTGCAGGAAGAATAAGAACATAAACTCCTTACCTTCAAAGTCAGGAGTTAAGAGTCAGTCTGTTAGATATAAGCCACAAAATCCTTATTTTCATTGTGATAGTTTATGGCATTCCATTTATACTTGTAAGGAATATCATAGTTTGTACTATGATTATTATCAAATAAAACCTTCTTTAAAGAAAGTTTTCATTGTTCCTTCTAGTGTAAGTTCTGATTTAAAGTCTGATAGTGTAAATTCTGATAAGAAAAATGTTAACATAAACTCTGATGCTAAATCCGCTGCATATGTTAACAAACTTAATAAGGCCAAAGGATCCAAGCAAGTCTAGGTCCTTAAAACTAATCATTAGTGGTCTTTGTGATTGCAGGGCAATAGGGAAAACATCCTAGTTCTGGACAGTGGATGTTCAGGATATATGACTGGAAATAATGCCCTGCTATCAGACTTTGTGGAGAAAGCTGGCCCAAGTGTTTCTTATGGAGATGGCAACATTGGAAAAACATTGGGATATGGCAATATCAATCTTGGGAATGTCATCATTAAAGAAGTAGTTCTGGTCTCAGGACTTAAACACAATATGCTGAGTATAAGTCAAATATGTGACAGAGGTTATCATGTTGATTTCTTTGAAGAACACTGTGAAGTTGTAAGTAAATCTAAAGGCAAAGTTGTTCTGAAAGGATACAGGCGTGGTAACATTTATGAAGCGAAGCTTTCAACAAGTACTGATAGTTCTGCAATCTGTCTGATAAGTAGAGCATCAATTGAAGAAAGCTGGAATTGGCACAAGAAACTCTCTCATTTAAATTTCAACAATATAAATGAGTTGGTCAAGAAAGATCTTGTGAGAGGACTTCCAAAGTCAGTATTTGCTCCTGATGGCCTTTGTGATTCTTGTCAGAAGGCCAAACAAAGGAAATCTTCATTCAAGAGCAAGACTGAATCATCAATTCTTGAGCCTTATCACCTACTACATGTTGATCTATTTGGTCCAGTAAATGTCATGTCTATTGCAAAGAAGAAATATGCGTTGGTCATAGTGGATGAGTTCACCAGATACACATGGTGTATTTCTTGCACACAAAAAGTGAAACTGCATCTATCTTGATTGATCATGTCAGGCAACTGGATAAATTGGTCAAAGACTCAGTAAAGATAATAAGGAGTGATAATGGTACTGAGTTCAAGAATTTGATAATGGAAGAGTTCTGCAAAAACCATGGAATCAAGCAGGAATTTTCTGCTCCTGGAACTCCACAGCAAAATGGAGTTGTTGAAAGGAAGAATAGAACTCTCATTGAAGCTGCACGTACAATGCTTGATGAAGCAAAGCTTCCAACCTATTTCTGGGTTGAAGCTGTGCAGACTGCTTGTTTTACTCAAAATGCAACACTCATTAACAAGCAAGGAAAGACACCATATGAGATGGTGAAGAAAAAGAAGCCAAATCTGAAGTATTTTCATGTATTTGGATGCAAGTGTTTTGTTCTTAAGACTCATCCTGAACAACTATCTAAATTTGATTTAAAAGCTGATGAAGGAATCTTTGTTGGATATCCACTTTCCACAAAAGCCTTTAGAGTCTATAACTTGAGAACAAGAGTGGTCATGGAATCTATCAGTGTCTGTTTTGATGACAAGAAGATTACTGGACTTGAAGATTTTATTGATCATGATCAGCTGAGATTTGAAAATGAAGACTCAAATTCTGATACTGATAATCCTGACAATCTAAGTCCTGATACTGCAATCTCTGATGGATTAAACTCTGATGTTATTGAAACTATGGTGACTACGCCAAAGGTGAAAGGAATATGTCCTAAGTCCAATCATGTATGAGGATTTAGGAATAACTTTTATGTAATCTGTTTTGATTTCATTGGTATTAATAAAAGACTTGTTTTGTTTTTATTACGGGCTCTATCTATTTAAGTGTTTAAATAAGATATACCATAGTTTAGAGTAAAGCTTTTTATGGATTATGATGAGATCATAATAGTGAGACCTAAAAGATGATAACTCTAAACTTAAATAGTTCCTGGTCATAGGATTACTAACTGGTAATTAATAATCCGCAAAGATCGGTACATACTATGCTTGCTTCATTATGAAGGATGTCTGTTCTCATAGATATTTGTGTGGTGACACTATAGCTAGTATGTAGGTGCTTATTATAGAGTAAGTTCACTGAACATGACTCGCACAGCTGAACAACTGATGGAGTTCACTCACGTGTCAGCAGTTGTTCACATAGTGATAGTTGTACAAGTATCCTTAGACTTGAGGTCATCATAGTCATCTTGTGTACACTGAACTATGCTTTGGTTTAGTTCTTAGTCTCCAGGGACAATTATTAGGGCTCTACTGGGTATAGGAATTTGTACACGAAGATAGTGTATGATCAATATAGGATCTACCCCTTCCAGTGAAGGAAGCAAATGTTCAAGGCTAATCTACTTATGCTAGTTCAGGAATCTCTGGCCAGAGTGAATGAAATTAGAAAGGAGTTTCTAATTTGCATAGAACTAAGCATAGTAAATGGTAAGCAAGTGATTGAATTAGAAAGGCTTGACACGAGATCCATGCCTTGTATTTAATCGGGACATTGTAGGGTAGAAGGAGTTTATTGTACGGTAACTATTCACTAAATAGGTTCTTGGTATTCTAAGCAGTGAATTCATATTATCCGGATAGTCGCGATATGCTGAGAAGTATCCCTCACGATATAGAATAAATGTGATTAATTAATTAAATCATATTTAATAAATTAGAGAATTTATATAAATAATGATAAAATAGTTTTATTATTATTTATTTCTACTACCGGCTTAATATTGAACCTACAGGGTCACAACATAAAAAGAGAATGATTTAATGGTGGAGGTTTTAATTAATAATGGCTAATAATTATTTATTTGTGAAATAAATAATTAATTGGCAAATTTAATAATTGATTAAATGAGATTTAATTGATTATAAATTAATTAATAAAAGTTCTTAATATTATTAATTAAGGATTTTAATTTTTGGAAATTAAATCAAGAGAGAGAATTATTTCTAAAGTGTTTAGAAAAAGGATTAATAATTAAAAGGTGTTTTAATTATTAATGAGAATAATAAATGGGATAATAATAATAATATTTATGGGAAAATTTCAGCTGAAAATTTTGCCTATAAATACACTATTATAAACCCTATTTTTATTAGAACCCCAAAACCCAAAAAGTTTGGAAAACCCAATTCTCTCCACCTCCTTCCTCCTCCTTCCTCCTCCTTAACGTCGTTTTCTTGGTGGATACCGGTGGAGTGCTTCACGTTTGAGGAGCAGCTGCTAAGGATCTCCGATAGTTGATTTTGGATCGCATATTAAAGGTTAGTAATCGATCCCTACGTTTTTACCACGATTTATATGCTTTTATTTGGATTTTATTTGTGTAAAAGTGTTTTATCATGCCTCCGCTGCGATTAAAATCCAACAATGGTATCAAAGCATAGGTTGTATGCATATAGATCTGTGGTAAAAATTTCAGAATTTTATATGCTTGTATGAATTAATTATGATTTTTACAAGTTATATCATGGATTAATTTTGTCTAATGAGAAATCGTTTCTCAGAATAATTTTGAATGTTGATCTGGATTCTACAAGTGTTGTAGATCGTCTGGGTATTTTTTTCATAATTTTATGATGTATAGATTATTTATTATGAATTTTTGAAGTTCTTGCAATTAAATTCGTAATTAAATATGTATATATATATATATATATAAATTGATTGTAAGTATGTTTATATATTTGTATATCTGCTGCTGTATATTTGTCTGTTGAATGCTGCTGCACGGAGAAAAAGCAAAGCAAGGTACAGAACTGACAGGCGCGGCAACCGAGTAATAAAAAGGCGGCGGTTGCTGCAGGAAAGAAAAAAAAAGGGGTGTCGCGCATTCCGGGAATGCGTTACACCCTGTGGCACATGCACGGAATGCGTTACACCTTTTAATTGGTTAAAAGGGTTGTAACGCATCACCGGTATGCGTTACAGGGCTTGTAACGCGTTCCTGTAATGCGTTACAGCCCGACTGTCCACATTAAAATTGATTTTCTGGGAGTTTCGTAACTCCGTTTTAGGCGTGCAATATACCGTTGGATTCGTTTTTCCGAGACGGATCTAATGGAGTGATCAATTTTAGTTTATATAAAAGTTTTGAACTATTTATATTTCTGAAAGTGTTTTAAAGCTGTTTTTAACTGTTTTAACTGCTTTTAAATGCTTCATGTGATACATAGAGATGTATAATGCTTAGACCAATATGCTAGATGATGTAACATGCCTACCTTGATGTTTATTCATGTTGATATATGTGATATATACTTAGTTTATCATGCGATGATAGATTTAGGTGAACTTAAATGAACATAAGGCGTTTGTTAGACAACCTAGTATAGTGAAATTGTTTTATAACCTTAATAACAATATTATGAATACAATCATGAGATTCTTGTGTTTGTGAAACACGTAATTGAATATGAATTTTCGATATGAGAGAAAGGATGATTCTGTCAACAACAGATTTCTATCTGTAAGAAAGGGTTATTAAGTGACGCCTCTTGACAATGCTCCACCCGATCTGGGAATCATCTGATTATCTATTATTGATTTGAAATATTTAATTTAAAAGGAAGAATCTCTTTATATTGTGATTATGATTGTAACGTAATATAATCCCTCTAAAATTAGAGAATATCAAGTAGTAATTGGCCAATGACACAACGGGCTTGTGTCGGTCATAGCCTTCCAACATGATAGAAAGTAGTTCTTATTTTTAAATCATTGTCGTTTCGTGCCACAGCCGAGGGCTTTGATTTCGAAATAAGAAATACTTGTCTATTACATAGAGATGTGTACATTGAATAAGAATCTAAAGCTCGTTACGTGCCACAGCCGTGGGCCTTTGGGGACTGATTTAATTGTACGGAATGTTGGGTTAGACTTGACTTAGAATATTGAGTTTGTCGTGCCACAGCCGTGACTCAATTATTCAAGAGGCTAAAGTTTGATTAGGGAATAACATTAGATGTAATTGACAAGAGTTGTCTGCCTATTGAACATTACATGGCGTTTCGTGCCACAGCCGGGGTTGTGTAATGGAATGTAGGATCCCTATTCCCACTAGCATTATGAATGCTTAATTTTTCACGTAGGGGGTTGAATAAATTAGGTAAACTAGTGGGAGCCACTTATGAATAAAGACCCAATTCATATAGTGTTTTGAAATGAAATCGATTATTTGCTAAGTGTTGTTATGTGTTTATCATTTACAGATTTACTTTGTACGTTATGTCTTCTGCACTATCGCTCAGGAGCATACTAGATGCTCACAAATTGACTGGTCCTAATTATGCTGACTGGCTTCGAAACTTGAGAATTGTTCTCAGGATTGAGAAGCTGGAATACGTGATTGACTCACCTAAGCCTACTGAACCTGCTAGTGATGCACATAATGATGAACATGTTGTGTATCGTAAGTGGATAGATTATGCAAATGTTGCTCAATGCATCATGCTAGCTTCCATGAACATTGAGCTACAGAAGCAACATGAGCATATGGATGCTCACACCATCCTCATGCATCTACAAGAGTTGTATGATGTGGCAGGGAGGACAGCTCGATATGAGATATCGAAGGAGCTGTTCGGTTGTAGGATGTCTGAGGGATCATCTGTGAATGACCATGTACTTAAGATGATCAATTTGATTAAACATCTTGGACAACTTGGTTTTGCCATGGATGGGGAGCTGAACCAAGACTTGGTCTTGCAATCACTTCCGAGTTCGTTCTCGCAGTTTGTTGTGAACTTTCACATGAATAAGTTGGATGTCAGCCTGCCTGAACTCCACAACATGTTGAAGACTGCGGAATCGAATTTTCCCCCTAAGAAGAGTTCTGTTCTTCTAATTGGTGAAGGTTCCAATCCTAAGAAAAGGAAGAGGAACTCTTCCAAGAAGAAGAAAGTAGGTGAAAAAACGCCGGTTCCACCAAAAGCTGAAGACCCCAAGAGCAAAGTTGTTTGCTTTCACTGTAACAAGGCGGGGCACTGGAAGAGGAACTGCAAGGTTTACCTTGCAGAATTGAAGAAGAAGAAGGGTAGTGAGACTGCCGCTTCTGATTCAGGTATGTTTATGATAGAAGTGAATATGTCATTAAATCAAATTTCTACTTGGGTATTGGATACCGCCTGTGGTTCTCAAATCTGCAATTTGTTGCAGGGACCAAGGAGAATTAGGACTCTTGAGGAAGAGGAGGTGATTCTACTGATGGGAAATGGAGCAAGAGTTGCTGCTGTAGATGTAGAATCATTTCATTTACATATGCCTACGGGCAAGACTATTGTTTTAAATAATTATTATTTTGTTCCCTCGATTGTGAGGAATATTATTCCCATGTTAGACTTGGCTGGATTTTCATTTATTATTGAGAATAATGAATATTCTATTCTTAGAGATAATATTCTTTATGGACGTGGTGCTTTAAATAATGGTCTGTATAAATGTGACATAATTTACTTCAGATTGAACAAACTAATAAAAGAAAAGGGATGATGAAAATCTCACTTCATTGTGGCACTGCAGTCTCCATTTAGTAGACATGGAGAGAGGGCTGCAAATTTGCTAGGAATGGTACACACAGATGTATGTGGACCAATGTCTACGCAAGCCATGGGAGGATTTTCATACTTCATTACTTTCATAGATGATAGATCTGGATTCGGATATGTGTTTAATGAAACACAAGTCTGAGGCCTTTGAAAAGTTCAAAGAATATAAGTATGAAGTGGAGAAACAACCAAACATAGTATTATAACTCTTCGACCAGATCGAGGTGGTGAATACTTTAATGGAGTGTTTCTAGATTATCTCAAGGTAAATGGTATAGTCTCCCAGTGGACTCCTCCAGATTGGTATCTGAAAGGAGAAATCGAACTTTGTTAGACATAGTTCGGTCCATGATGAGCTATGCAAATCTTTCAGTATTCCTATGGGGTTATGCATTGGAAACCTCAGCATATTTACTGAATATGGTGCCTTCCAAAATCTGTTCCTCAAACTTCGTATGAGATATGGAAAGAAAGGAAACTGAGTCTTAAACACGTTAAGATTTGGGGATGTCCAGCTTATGTCAAGAAAGTTGACCCAGATAAGCTGGAATATCGATCCGTAAAATATAGTTTTGTGGGATATCCTAAAGAGACTTTAGGGTATTACTTTTACACCGATCATCGGGTGTTTGTCTTCAGACATGCTACCTTCTTGGAAAAGGAGTTTATCCTTGAAGGAAACAGTGGGAGCAAAATTGAACTTGATGAAGTTCAAGAAGCACAAACTACTACGGATCGAGTGGAAACACCTGTTCTGACTGAACAACCTTTTGTGGAACAGCCCATTCATAGATCAGGGAGAGTGTCTCGCCAACCTGAGCGGTATTATGGCCTTGTCATTGAGAATGACAATGAGTTGTCGATCATTGATGATGACGAAGATGGGTATTATGACCCACTCACAAAGCTACTTTATGAAAGTCACTTTGATCGTCATAAAGACAAGATGGGTATTAGATACCAGAGTGATTGGCTTTAGTACAAGTGGGAGATTGAAAGGAATATGTCCTAAGTCCAATCATGTATGAGGATTTAGGAATAACTTTTATGTAATCTGTTTTGATTTCATTGATATTAATAAAAGACTTGTTTTTTTTTATTACGGGCTCTATCTATTTAAGTGTTTAAATAAGATATACCATAGTTTAGAGTAAAGTTTTTTTATGGATTATGATGAGATCATAATAGTGAGACCTAAAAGATGATAACTCTAAACTTAAATAGTTCCTGGTCATAGGATTACTAACTGGTAATTAATAATCCGCAAAGATCGGTACATACTATGCTTGCTTCATTATGAAGGATGTCTGTTCTCATAGACATTTGTGTGGTGACACTATAGCTAGTATGTAGGTGCTTATTATAGAGTAAGTTCACTGAACATGACTCGCACAGCTGAACAACTGATGGAGTTCACTTACGTGTCAGCAGTTGTTCACATAGTGATAGTTGTACAAGTATCCTAAGACTTGAGGTCATCATAGTCATCTTGTGTACACTGAACTATGCTTTGGTTTAGTTCTTAGTCTCCAGGGACAATTATTAGGGCTCTACTGGGTATAGGAATTTGTACACGAAGATAGTGTATGATCAATATAGGATCTACCCCTTCCAGTGAAGGAAGCGAATGTTCAAGGCTGATCCACTTATGCTAGTTCAGGAATCTCTGGCCAGAGTGAATGAAATTAGAAAGGAGTTTCTAATTTGCATAGAACTAAGCATTGTAAATGGTAAGCAAGTGATTGAATTAGATAGGCTTGACACGAGATCCATGCCTTGTATTTAATCGGGACATTGTAGGGTAGAAGGAGTTTATTGTACAGTAACTATTCACTGAATAGGTTCTTGGTATTCTAAGCAGTGAATTTATATTATCCGGATAGTCGTGATATGCTGTGAAGTATCCCTCACGATATAGAATAAATGTGATTAATTAATTAAATCATATTTAATAAATTAGAGAATTTATATAAATAATGATAAAATAGATTTATTATTATTTATTTCTACTACCGGCTTAATATTGAACCTACAGGGTCACAGCATAAAAAGAGAATAATTTAATGGTGGAGGAATTAATTAATAATGGCTAATAATTATTTATTTGTGAAATAAATAATTAATTGGCAAATTTAATAATTGATTAAATGAGATTTAATTGATTATAAATTAATTAAGAAAAGTTCTTAATATTATTAATTAAGGATTTAATTTTTGGAAATTAAATCAAGAGAGAGAATTATTTCTAAAGTGTTTAGAAAAAGGATTAATAATTAAAAGGTGTTTTAATTATTAATGAGAATAATAAATGGGATAATAATAATAATATTTATGGGAAAATTTCAGCTGAAAATTTTGCCTATAAATACACTATTATAAACCCTATTTTTATTAGAACCCCAAAACCCAAAAAGTTTGGAAAACCCAATTCTCTCCACCTCCTTCCTCCTCCTTAACGTCGTTTTCTTGGTGGATACCGGTGGAGTGTTTCACATTTGAGGAGCAGCTGCTAAGAATCTCCGATAGTTGCTTTTGGATCGCATATTAAAGGTTAGTAATCGATCCCTACGTTTTTACCAAGATTTATATGCTTTTATTTGGATTTTATGTGTGTAAAAGTGTTTTACCATGCCTCCGCTGCGATTAAAATCCAACAAAAGGAAGATGCACCTATGCAGGGGGAGCATACTCAAGATCTTACCACATCTCAAGAAGTATCAGAACATACATCTGGCTCTTCAAGTTCTGATTTGTCATGTTCTGATAAGCCAAGTCCTAATAGGTCTGAAAATCTAAATTCTGAAGAATCCAACTCAGAGAGCATAGTTTCAGGGGGAGCATCAGAAAATGAAAATGAAGACAACATGGATCATGGGGGAGCATCCAGTTCTAGAGAAAACCTTCCATCTGCAAGGAAGTGGACTAAATCACATACACCTGATTTGATAATTGGAAATCCTGATGCAGGTGTCAGAACTAGAACAGGTACTTCAAATGAATGTCTTTACAATTCTTTTCTTTCTCAGACTGAGCCAAAAAAAGTGGAAGAAGCTCTTCAAGATGCCGATTGGGTGCAAGCAACGCAGGAAGAGTTAAATGAATTTGAAAGAAATAAAGTCTGGACCCTAGTACCAAGACCAAAGAACAGATCTGTTGTTGGTACAAAATGGGTATTCAGAAACAAAACTGATAGTGATGGCATAATTACAAGGAATAAGGCAAGGCTGGTTGCAAAAGGATATTCTCAACAGGAGGAAATTGATTATGATGAAACATTTGCACCAGTTGCTAAATTGGAAGCCATAAGGATATTTTTGGCTTATGCTGCTCACAAAAAGTTTACTGTTTTTCAAATGGATGTGAAAAGTGTTTTTCTCAATGGAGAATTGGAGGAAGAAGTATATGTTGAATAACCTCCAGGCTTTGTAGATTCCAAATATCCAGATTATGTCTACAGGATTGATAAAGCACTTTATGCACTTAAGCAAGCTCCAAGAGCATGGTATGAGACTTTAGCTCAGTTTCTTCTGGAAAATGGATTTAACAGAGGAACTATAGACAAAACACTGTTCTACCTCAACCATGGAAAGGACTTACTTCTGGTCCAGATTTATGTTGATGATATCATTTTTGGTTCTACAAATGACAGACTTTGCAAGAAGTTTGCCAAACTGATGCAGTCAAGATATC
Organism: Apium graveolens; assembly: GCF_009905375.1. Classification (NCBI taxonomy): domain Eukaryota; kingdom Viridiplantae; phylum Streptophyta; class Magnoliopsida; order Apiales; family Apiaceae; genus Apium; species Apium graveolens. The sequence continues at coordinate 126,027,765 of NC_133647.1, forward strand.
AAATGAGTATGATGGGGGAACTTAGCTATTTTCTGGGCCTTCAAGTCAAGCAGAATGAAGAAGGCACTTTTATTTGTCAAACTAAGTACACCAGAAACTTGCTGAAGAAATTTGGAATGCAAGATTGTTCAAGTGCATCCACTCCCATGGCCACTGCAACAAAACTGGACAAGGATACTGGTAAATCAGTAGATATTACTGATTAGCTCTCTCCTCTATCTAACTGCTAGTAGACCTGATATCATGTATGCTACCTGTCTTTGTGCAAGATTTCAAGCAGATCCAAGAGAACCTCACTTAACAGCTGTGAAAAGAATATTCAAGTATCTTAAAGGAACAGCTGATCTGGGATTGTGGTATCCCAGAGAATCAGATTTTAAACTAATAGGTTACTCAGATGCATATTTTGCAGGTTGCAAAATTGACAGGAAAAGCACAAGTGGAAGCTGCCAATTTCTCGGAGGCAGATTGGTTTCTTGGTTTAGCAAGAAACAAAAGTCAATTTCCACATCAACTACAGAAGCAGAGTACATTGCTGCAGGAAGCTGTTGTGCACAGATTCTTTGGATGAAGAATCAGTTACTGGATTATGGGTTAACATATTTCAAAATCCCTATTTATTGTGATAATCAAAGTGCTATTGCTATGACAGGTAATCCAGTTCAACACTCAATGACAAAGCACATCAGCATCAGGTACCACTTCATAAGGGAACATGTGGATGAAGGTACAGTGGAATTGCACTTTGTTCCAACAGATCAACAACTAGCAGATATCTTCACAAAACCACTGTGTAAAGCTACTTTTACAAGATTGGTAAATGAACTTGGAATGGTATCAGGTTCTTTTTCTAAATCTGCTTAGTTTTGTTCTGATGCATTACAGAAATTACTCTCTTTGTGTATTCTGTGCTTAATTGAAAATTGCTTAAGTACTGAATGTTGTCTGATGTGACCTTCTAAACTCTGACAGTGATATGTCTGTTTGTGTAACTATTATATCCTATGAGGATACCTGTGCTAGATGCTGACCTAGTAATCTTCAATATACTAAAGAACCCATGTTAGAAGTAATTATTTATATGGAAAATCTATTGACACAAGCGAATTCTGATATTGAGCTTAGTTGAGTTTACTTTGTCTATCTTATTACTAAGTCACAAACTAGAATACTGCTTCTCATCTGTTAAGTTCTGATGCTAGTAAATCTGTTGAATGTACTAAGTGTTGATAAACCTCACTTATCAAAAGGAAAAGAAAAAGAATCAAGGATTAAAATCAGGTACTCCTTTGAGATCTAGAGTAAAAATGTGGAAGGGACGACCCAAGTGCATTGCTGGTATTAAGTAAATATGCATCAGAAAAGTAAAATATTTTCTTGGTGACTTTTCACACTCTATGATTACTGGAGAAATACTCTGATAATAGCATAAATTCTGATAAGCAGTCGTGACTCACTTATACTGAGAAGCCACTGTACAATGGAATTTAAAAAGATGCACAAAATTAGCACAAAACAGTTGAGGTGGACTCAAGTATGAACTCATTCAATAGTAGGCTTCAGAATAATGACAGGTTTTTAGTAAAGTTTTAGTTATGCCTTATTTCTAAGATGTACTGAAGTGAATCAGACTTTACTCTTTGTCTGATATTTAGCTTAATGCACACACTAAACACTCCATATAAATGATGAAAATTACTGTGGTGATCTATGTTATTTTAGATGAACAGTTTATGTGTCAGATTGCATAATTTCTGAGGACAAGTTCTGATTGAACGTTCTGATGATTAAGTTCTGAAGAATCTATATCAGAATTTGTGTGAGGACTTACAAAGATAGGCATTCATTTTTCGAGTTAAGAAATCATGTTCTGATCACTGTTAAGTTCTGATATAAGTCTAAGTTCTGATATTAAACTCTGATCCTTTACTTGACTTATTTGTGGATAAAATCTAAAAACAGTCTCATTTTAAATCAGAATATGTTTGGGTAGAATATTAACAGTCAATCTAATTAGGGTTAGTAAAATATGTACATGCACGATAATTTTTTACTTGTTACTTGTGCGCATTAAACCCTGACCTCTACTTCCAATGACTATTTTTCGTCTTCCCAGTCTAGGGAGACGAGGTAGAATTAATTCTACCTGTCAGCATTAAATTTCTTTGCGTCTCCTGGCATTCTCTTGCCTATATAAACGAACACTTCACATCAGCCTATACATCAATTCTTTCCTCAAACACTTACTCTCTTTTCCCTCATATACACAACATCATGGTTAACTACAATATGTTTTTAAACTATGAGACCTTCAACATGGAGTTAAGCTGTGAAGCCTGGCAGCAGGAATGACACGTCACTGCCATTCCTGATGAGATATGGGACTCAGTTCCCCAGGAGGTACTCACCCACCTCCTGTTCTTCTACATGGACTACCATCGCCATCTGGAGCGATTGGAGGAAGAAAGGCTGGAAGCTCTCCGCCAGCAAGAGCGAATCATCAGACTCGCTATTCTGTTCGTCGAGAGTAGGAAGAAGAAATAACTTATTTTCTTCTTCCTATTTTTCTTCATAGTCAGCCTTGCCCTGCTTCTTGAGCTAGGACAAAGGCTGTTGATGTTAGGTTTAGCAGCTTAGGACAATCTTGTAAACTTCTGATGAAATTTAAATTTCATGAATGTATTCTCTTAATATATTAATGGAATTTCTACTTTTTGCAAGTTTTTGTCTCTGAGATGTTTGTAATTTAAATGCACTGAGAAATCCTGATATATCCATATTCTGATGACCATTTCAATTTTAATTTAAATTAAGTTCTGATCTTACAATATCGGTACTTGTTTACTTGATTTATTTTGGTCATTCTCACTCGATTTTTTTTTCAAAATATTGGTGTTGCAGTGAAAAATAATTGAATAAGTGGGAACAATTTAAATTTTGAATTAAAACTGATTTACCTCGATTAATGGAATTACTGGGTAAGTGGAACGGTTTTTCCTTGAAAAACTGCAAGTTGGTAAGTCATGATTACTGTTTTCCCGTGCCCATTAACTATTCATTATTGCTGCATGTCTGACAGGTGTCCAACGGTTATATTTGTTTTACCAAGTATTAGTAAGAGAGAGAAGATTATAGAATCTTTTATTTACTTTTACACTTTATCTCTCTTTCTTTGCTTTTACTCTCTCTCATCTCCTGACGTTGGTTTTTCATACAGACATTTTCTCAAACACCTAACAGGAAAATCTTAATTTTCGATTTTTCTCATGGCACCTAAGGATTTGATTATTGATGGAGCTAAGTTCGTTCCAAATAACTATGGTGCAATTCTCGTTCATGCTGAAGCTCCGTCTGAGTTGCATTTTGTGCAAGATCTTCTTGCACACAATGAAATTGGGTATGCATTGACCCAGCCTTCAGTCTTTTCAGGCCAACAAGTTCTGACGTTTTGGCGGACTGGGCACTTTGATAATGGTGGTACAAATGGTACTCCTAGTATTGTTTTCGAAGTGGATGATTCTACACATGTGGTAACTCCTGGTACAATTCGAAAGGCCCTACATTTACCAGAAGGATGTATTTTTTTAACCCCGGAGGAATCAGCTCTTCAGGAGTTAATGGACAGTTTGGGGTATGAGCAGAGTTTGGCTAAGCTTGGGCAGTTGAAACGGACTCATATCAGAAAGGAATGGAGCTTCTTCTTCGACTGCATCACTAAAGCTTTTGGGAATAAGTGTTCCAACTTTGATGTCATCCCTATAATGAGTCAGCACATTGGGTATGCTATCATTAACCAAACTTATTTTGATTTTGCAACTGCTGTGATAGGTTTTATTGGGGATAGGATGACAGAGGATAGGAATGTTGTCTACTTTGCTAGATTATGTCAGCTTATATATACTTTTTGTTGTACTGATGAACCTCAATTAGCCAGTACCTTAACTCCACCTTTCAATATTGCAAAACGAGCCTTTAATGACCTGGTAAATGCTGATGTTAAGAAAAAGGTGGTTAGACCTTTACAGATTCCTCAGTCTGTAAAACAGATCTTGGTAAATATTGATCCTCAAACCTATAGTTCTATTTATCCTGATGTCCAACCTACCACCACATCCCAAACACCACATCAACCATCAGAACATACCACTCATCCATCTATACCTCAACCATCCCTCAGAACATATCTCAGAGAAGGAGGATTGTTTTGAGAGATGAGTCTGATAGTGAGAAACAGGTTTTTATTTCAGAACATGTTATCAAAGAAGCTGAGAAAGTTCCTTCTCAAAAGGATTCTGGAATTGGGGGATCTAAGCTTCTCAAAAGGCTTAGAAGAATGACTTTTGCTGAACCTCCCAAGGAATCCCCATCTTCAAAGAGATACAAGAAACAAAGAGCAAAAAGGCCAGTTTCAGATGATGAGGAAGCAGCACCTAAGGAAGGAGATCAGGAATCTTTAATCTCACCAGAAAAGGAATATGCTCAAGCCCCTGCTTCTCCATTAACTCCAACTAATGAAGCAGCTACTGAAATGGCTAACACACCATCTGTGTCTCCTGTTCACAAGACTGTATCTCCTGTTGATCCAGGCACAAGTGCTGAAACTGATATCCAGAAGTTGGTTGTGCCTGAAGTGCTTTACTTAGAAGCTCCAACAGCAACTAATCCATCAATAACACCTGTTACTGATGCTGCTCAAACTCCAGAACTATCTACTACACCTTCTCTGCATCTAGATGCTGATGATCAGAATATAGGTGAGCATCAGGATATGGGTGTTGATCAGAACTTGGGACCAGATCATCAATTAGAGGATGATGCTGAAGCCTCAATTGTTTCTCATACTGTTATTTTATCAGAAGATGCTGATTCTGAAAGTTCTGATGCTGCAAATGTTGGATATACTGGTGATGCTGCTCCAAATGCAGATGCTGATGAAGCAGGTCCTTCAGGACATGTCCCTCAATAAACTGTTCTTAAATCTGAACTAGTTAAGAAGTTTATCATCAGAAAAGCACCAGTGCCTTGGAGTGAAACTCCTGCAGGACAGGAGTGGACTAAGGAATGGAACTTAGTTACCTGTGTTCCATCTACAAAGAATCTTGCTGAGCACTTGACAAAAGCTGATGAGATGTTAATTACTGATGATTTCAAAACACAGCTTAGAGTCACTGCATTGAGTACTAAACATCTACAAGGTCTCCATTCAACTACTCATGCAGAGTTACATAAGATTTAGGAAGAATTAATGAAGCAAGAACAAGTTCAGAAGATTGACAAGAAAAAATTCTTCCAACCTACCTTTGACAGAGTTGCTTATATTGAGAAGACTCAAGAGAAACAACAAGCTCAGATTGATGATATTCTGAAAAATCAAGCTTCTCAGCAATCTCAACTTAATGAAATCCAAGCTTCAGTGGAATTGTTTGTCTCTCTTCTCTTACCTGCTGATGCCAAAAAGGGGGAGAAAGTAATTATGTCCAAATGCAAAACTGATAAGACACTGAAGGGGAAGGATGATGAAAAAGATGACCATGGAAACTCTGGAATGGGTAGAGGTCATAGTCAAGGTAGAGGTTTCTCATCAAGAAAAGCTAAAATCACAAGTCACGGGACAAGTTCTGATACTGGAAAAAGAATTACTTTTGCTACTGGTAAAAGGATAAGTTCTGATGAACTTTTAGATCTTGATGAAGAAATGTCAAGACAGTTATTTCTTCAGGAAAATCCAGGAATGGACTTGGAGAGTTTAGTGGAAGAAGAATCCAGACTTAAATCAGGAAAAGTTAAATCTAAATCTGAAGCTTCTGGTAAAAAGACACTTCCAAAACTCAAAGGCATTGTGATAAAAGAAAGAATAAATCCTGAAGCAACCATGGCTAAATCACAACTGCAGATAGATCTAAAGTCCAAGTGCAAAGAAAAAGTTGGTGAACCTATCAAGGTTTATGTGCCTCCTGTGAATGAAAAAATTACTGATGAAGATGATGATCTTGCTCTGACTTCAAGAAAAGTTTTTAAGACAACCTCTGACATGGCTCAAGTTGTTCAGAGTCAAGAGATAGTAAGATCTGATATTTCAAAGAAGCAAGTAACCTCTGACATAGCTCAAGTTAACTTGATATCAGAAGATAAATCAAAGACACTCCTACCAGGATTCACTAAAGCAAAACAGACTCAACCTTTGAAGACTGCTGTAAGTGGTTTTGAAGCAAGAGTGGTTACTGGAAAGGAAGCAAGAGATAAAACTGGATTGGGAAGTGCTGATGAAAGAAAAATACAGAACACTACCAATGATCCAACTTCCTTACGTGAACCAGGTATTGGAGCAACTCCTGAGAGATTGAATCAACTGGAATCTGTACAAATGGTTTACCATACCTACTTGAAAGAACACATCTTGTTGTACTTCATGACAGATGGTAGGGTTGATCATATAAGGGAAAATGCCATTCCATTGAAGTATTTTGAAGAACTGGAGCATGTATTATTCTTACTTTAAGTGAATGACAAAATAACAGAAAGTGCTGCAAACTATTTGAAGAATCATTCAGAGACAGAAAAGGCTTTATTATGTTAAGTCTGACAGCACATATCTTCCAAAGTACAGAGATCACAAGGGTGATATAGTTGAAATGAAGCCCAACACTGCTAAGATTATAACTACCTTTCTGGGTTACAGGGCTGTGGAATTCAATCTTGAGTCTGACAAGGCATATTTGATCAGACTGGATCAGGATATAAGAAAAGCTAGAATTAATGATCTCAGGGCTGAAATCTTTCAAATTGGTGAAGATACTGCAGAACTTAAAGATGCTAAAAGGAGGATGATTGATGAACTCAAATATGCTGACAGATGTTTGTTGAAGAACTATCTCAGAACAACTCCTGACATCAGAGAGATCAGAAGATGAAGCCAAGTCAAGATCTACAACTGCTTAAATTCTGATATAAATACAGACTGAAGTTGTTATCAGAAATTAAAGATTGGTAAAGCTTTAAGGACTGTAAGTTGTAGTTATCTAGTCAAATTCTCATGCATTTGTACCTAATGTTTTTGACATCATCAAATATCTGTTAAACTTGTATATTATGCTAATTTACAAGTTTGGGGAGATTGTTAGATATATTTGATAATGTCATGGCTAATGTGATTTATGTTTAGTTTTCAGATCTTACTTAAACAGGATAAATCAGTACTTACTGGAAGTCAGGACTTAAGGATATCAGTACTTATATTATCAGGAGATAATCATCAGAAGATGGATATCAGAACTTAAGTACTGAAGGACGTTCAGATATGGACAACGGCTGATTAAAGGAAAGAAGATCGAGATAAACATAAGTAGAGATATGCATGAAGAAGGAATTCTATGTAGAATAGAATACTTGGAAGAAAAGATATCTGATTGATATATTTTAGGAAGTAGAATTATATTCCATATCAATTAGCGATTATCTTGTAACTGTGTAATATATAAACACAGACATAGGGTTTACACTATAAGTGTTATCATATTCGAGAAGATTATTCATTGTAACCCTAGCAGCTCTCGTGATATTTGTTCATCACTGAGAGGTAACAGTTCCATACTGTAACAGAGTTTATTGTTTCAATAAAGTTTGTTTTCTGTTACTTGAGTTATTAAAGTTTGATTTGATTGTACTATACACTGTATTCACCCCCTCTACAGTGTGTGTGTGTGACCTAACATATTTATCTGATGAAGAAAGTGATGAACCAAATCCAGGTATAAATCTTTTTAATGTTGGTTACTTATTTCTATAAATAATTAAGCAAATCACAAGTTATCATCTTATTGTCATAAAAAATCACAGATTTGTGGAGTGGATACATGAACCTTGGACCACCGTCCAAAATTTGCCAGAAGTGTAATGCTAGATTGTGGAATGAGAAAAGATGGAGATTTTTTAAGAATCTGTTACAAAAGGTGGATTGCTCTGATTCATTGTTCTGGATTATTACAATTTTTTTGCTTCCAATATGATTGTACAATTTTTGCAGTTTAGAAGCCTTCCAAGAACACTATCAGCAAACTTGCAAAAAGATGGAGATTTTTTAAGAATCTGTTGCAAAAGGTGGATTGCTCTGATTCATTGTTCTGGATTATTACAATTTTTTTGCTTCCAATATGATTGTACAATTTTTGCAGTTTAGAAGCCTTCCAAGAACACTATCAGCAAACTTGCAAAAAGATGGAGATTTTTTAAGAATCTGTTGCAAAAGGTGGATTGCTCTGATTAATTGTTCTGGATTATTACAATTTTTTTGCTTCCAATATGATTGTACAATTTTTGCAGTTTAGAAGCCTTCCAAGAACACTATCAGCAAACTTGCAAAAAGATGGAGATTTTTTAAGAATCTGTTGCAAAAGGTGGATTGCTCTGATTCATTGTTCTGGATTATTACAATTTTTTTGCTTCCAATATGATTGTACAATTTTTGCAGTTTAGAAGCCTTCCAAGAACACTATCAGCAAACTTGCAAAAAGATGGAGATTTTTTAAGAATCTGTTGCAAAAGGTGGATTGCTCTGATTAATTGTTCTGGATTATTACAATTTTTTTGCTTCTAATATGATTGTACAATTTTTGCAGTTTAGTAGCATTTTTCCTGCAAAATTCTGCTGCAATTTTTGAGCAGATTTTAGCAGTAGATTTTGCATTTATCTGCACCAAACCTGTACCATTTTTCTGCAATTTTTTTAGTAGATTTCTGTTACAGTTTCCTGCATATTCAAGCAACAATTTTGGTATGTTTTTTCAGCATATTATAATAGAATTTATCTACAGATTGTTGTACCAAATAATTTAATTTTCTGCAGCGATTTTTCCACCATATTTTGTACTTTTCTGCATCAATTTTCTGCACTATTATGTACCAAATTATTTAGTATTTTACTGCAAATTTTATGCAATTTGTATTTGAGATCCCACTTGCAGATTTCTGTAACTGTTTCGTGCATGTTCAAGCAGCAAATTTGGTATTTTTTTACAGCGTATTATAATAGAATTTATTTGCAGATTGTTGCACCAAATAATTCAATTTTCTACAACAATTTTTCCACCAGATTTTGTACTTTTCTGCATCCATTTTCTGCACTATTCTACTGCATTTTATATTTGAGATCCCGCTCTTTCTGCATAGCATCACGGGTTTTTTGTCTATCTTAATAAATTAATCTATTTGTGGTTATTGACAAGTTCTGATCAGCTAATGATCAATGTATTTGGTGTATTTGTTAATAAATTTCTTTGATTAAGACGTATTTAGTGCACAAGGGTACGCTGTTTATCACTAATATTTTTGCTATGTATATATGGATGTAGCTAAATATGTTGTTTCCCTGTAGATTAAAAGCTACGCTCTCGGGACCTGACTTGCAATCCTATAACACCAGTTCATACCTCACACTCTATAAGGACTAAATTTGAAAAATATAAATCCCACTATTTCTTCTAATGGTACATTGCAGTTCTTCTAAATATCTATGTATTTCTTTTTATCGATGATTGCCCTTTAGTCCTTGACCAAGCTGTCGTTGTTCAACCTATGTTCTTGACTTCTATCAAGTAATTCAATCTTACGTATAGTAGTGCATTCGTACTTAACCTATAAGGCTAACAAGCTTGGTTTTTCTGAATGTGATTTTTTTATGTACTACTAATGGAAGCCAAGTTCGATATTATATAGACTACTACTGCACTTGCAAACCTAGCTGTTGCAGCTGTACTAGAACTACTTGCAAGTAGTTGAAACTGGTAACTATGATTTATTTTGATTTTTTATTCATTTCATTGCATATCATTATTCTTTGCAGAATTGTATTGAACTAGATATATATTTTTAGCTAACATAGTTATGAATTGTGTTATTAATATCTTTCTTAATCCAAAAGATTATATAAGAATATGTACAAAGTTCTCTCTTACCATATTTGATTTCCTTTCAAAGTACATTTTTTAGTTATTAGCATTTTAGTGCATTTGTTCATTATTAAGAGTTATTGTTTAATATGCTTTAGATATAAACTAAAATATCACTGATCAATGATATAATTTTTTTGGAGATTTCATGTCCAGCAAAGCAGCAAAACAGAAGCAGCACACTCAGTCAGATCAATGATCCCCGTACATCCCATTGTCCTTCCTTGACCTCCAGCTCTGATCTTATGTCAGCAAGTCACAAAAAGTTCCTTATACAATTTATACATTTCTCTAAGACTGAAATTCGTGCTAGGAGATAATGTGCAGCAGTGTAGGTGAAGAAATTTTAATTGAGTTGGTACAGAATGGCATGATCCAGATTGCAAACGGGAGGCCAAATGAAAAGTTAAAACATCTAACTCGATTAAGGTGAATATTTAGTAATATGAGGTGAATATTCATATAACATCATAAATAGATAATTAAATCTCTTCTAGAAATTGTTTTTAAAAATAATTATACACAATAACATGCTTATTATATAAATTACATATGTTTAAACTAAAAATGTTATATAATGATGTCATTTAATATAATAATTCATAAATGTTAATTTTGTATTATAAGAATTGTAATTATTTTTTCAATTAATATATATGATAAATAAATTTTTTGTGACGCTAAAGTGGATTAAATATGGGTCATAATACTTTTTATCACAATTTATAATTTAGAGTAAAATTTCAGATGGATATAATGACTCATGGGAGTAAACTAAAACTATAATTAATATTTATTAACTCAAAATTTTAAAATAATCAATAATTTCTAAAATTTTAAAAGAAATTAATCAATAAATTGTAACTATTTTATATAGTGAATTTCATATTTTTAAAAAAATATTATTTCAATTATTTTTAACCGTCATGCTATTCTGATTTACATAACATATCAATATAAATATATTCTTAAATATATAAATATATTTAAGTATCTGTTGCACTGTTGAATTTTTATTAATCTATTTTTCAGTTTATTAAAAAAAAATAACTTCGGTAAAGTTAAATAAAATAAAAATCTATTTAGAACAAAAAATAAGGATGTCATACCCAGAATAGATAAAAAAAATATTTTGAATAGCAGCATTTTTTGGATAAATAAAATTTACTATGTCATGTAAACAAAATTACTGATAATATTGGCTTTATTGAAATTAAGTGAATCATACAAAATGTGATGAAAATAATAAAGTTGAATCATACCAAATTTTAAATTTTTAAAAGGACCAGTAAAATTAAATTTTAATATTTTTTGGAGAAAACATTGATTTTACTTAAAGTTACATACCAATTACAGTAGAACCTCGATAAATGAATATTCGATAAACGAATAATCTCGTCAAATGAATAATTTTCTCCAGTCCCCACATAATAGACACAATATATTTTTAACCTCGATAAATGAATAATCTCGTTAATAAATAAAATTTTCCGGTCCCAAGCGGATTCATTTATCGAGGTTTAACTGTACATATTTTTTTAAAAGAAAAGTAAATAATATGCATATGCTAATTTCATTTATTCCACCACTTTAAAAAAATATAAAGTACATAAAACTATAAGTAAAATCAATGTTGGTTATTTAAGTATATGTTGCACTGTTGAACTGTTATTAATCTATTTTTCAGTTTATTAAAAAAGATCACTTTGTTAAAGTTAAACAAAATAAAAATCTATTTAGAACAAAAAATAATGATGCCAAAGATAAAAATAAATCATATCTTGAAGAGGAGCATTTTTTTGGGTAAACAAAATTTACTATATATATATTCATCATTAATGACTTTTTTATATAATTACTTTCTTTTATCTTTAGTTTATTTTCTTATATGATTATATTTAATTTATTTTCTTATATGATTTACATGAACTTTTATAAGAAAATATGGTTTTAGAAATAAGTACATACAAATTATTATATTTATAGTTTTTTTCTCCGGATAGAAAAACTATATTACACATAAAAGGAAACGTTCATAACCTTTTGTCCAAAACAACCGCACGTGTCCATTAAGTCTTTACGCATTCCTTTTCTTTAAATCTCAAAAGAGTAACAAGTTAACTACATCTTTCACCAAAGGTTTCTCAAATGGTTGATAAAACTATTTTCACTGTTTCACTAGAGTTGATCACTCTTTTTTTTCTCACCTTATTTTCCAGACAAAAAGCTTCAGTTTGTTTGTGAAGCTTTTGTTAGTATGGGAGCGTAAACAATCAAAGAAACATATCAAGTATGTCCTTGAAGCTCTTGACTATGATAAGCTATATGACTTTCATCAGCATCAAATGGAAGTTACATGTGATCAGTTATATGGCTTCGTTTATTATTGTGTTACACAATGATCATCACGCAAGCTTTTTTAACTCATCTCTCAGAATGTTGCAGAGGCATAATGTTCAAATGCATCTTGAGGTTTTATTAAATCTATCTTCTACATATTTCCCATCCAGATTTGCTTACATTTTCTTTAAGGCATTATATAGACCAACTGAATTAGATAGTGTTGCTACTAAAATGTATATGATAGTCACCAATACTGATATGAGAGGAAGAGTGAAAGAGATTATTACTCTGCTCTCAGACATGTACGGTAACATTGCTGGAAATGATCTCCTGCTACCAGCAAACAAAATATGTCCAAGTGCACGAAGTAATAAACCATTAGACCTGCTAGATGGACCTCCGCTTGAGGTAGACTTGTGGAATTCACTTTGCACTAGAGCAATACAAGGAAACTATTAGGAAGAAGGTGAATTATGGCCAGTGGATTTGAAGATGGCGCATCTTTGGAACTCAAAATGTCACAAATGCACTCTTCAACTGATGCTTTTCAAGATTTTATTTTATGCTATGAATTATTAAATTTACGCAATGGATTTGTATAATCTTCAATTGAACTTATGTATCTTGAATTTATGTCTATCAATCTATATGACATGTTTCTATAACCTTATTTTGATTACAAGATTCTTGACGTCTATGTTGTGCATTCTTAGCTTATAGTTGAAGTTTAAAGTTAATACATCTTTCACAAATGTGTCAATGTGTAACAAATCTATCAATGTCTGCATTTTTAAAATTATATTACTTGCATCATCCTCAAATGCAAGTTGTGATTCACCAGTACTATTGTTTCGACTCTTACTGTGTTACACACATTATTCATCAGGACAGTTTTACTAACTAATATATGTGACTGTTGATCAAGTATAATGTGCAATGCTCGCTGACATCATTCTGGTGTCCTTTAGATTATTAAATTTGACATAATGGTTGTATTGGATCCAAACCTTAAGTTAGGTTGTAAAAGGCGAAGAGAAATGCAGATGTGTATATATCTCTCATGAACTTAGAATTATGTTATACAATCTATCCAATGGCATGTTCAGATAATCCGATTTTAGAGTTTCATTTGATTTTATTTTTTTGAACTTAAATTCTTTCTGTTGCTTACATGTTTGTTTGTCATGCATCTCAAACCTTATATCTTTCTGGTGAATTTGATGAACTTGCCTAATATGGAGAAGGCTAACTAACTTCTTTGATGAACTGTATTAAACTGAAAATTTGAAGCAGGGTGCTATTGAGGCAAGTTCTTATGGACTGCAAGATTAGGTATGATTACAACTTAAATTTTCAGTTGCACTAGCTACTCCAACAGCACAAAGGTTATGCCTCCACGAACACGATCTACGACAATGCTTGATATAGGTGATCCTGAAAGATCACTTAAGAATGTGCTTGATATAGGTGATCCTGAAAACTCATTTAAGAAGGTACTTTCACTTAAGAAGCTCACTTAACTTAGGTTGTAAAAGGTGAAAAAAATGCAGATGTGTATTTATTTTTCATGAACTTAGAACTATGCTATACACTATGTCCAACACATGGTCAGATGATCCGAATTTAAGAGTTTCATTTTGTTGTAAATTTTTTTAATAAATTTGGTCAGTTGCTTGCCTGTTTGTTTGTTTTCCGTGAATCTATAACTTGGTGTCTTACAGGTGAATGCGTTTGACTCATAAAGAGGTTTACTAACTACTTCTGATGAACTTGCCTAAATTGAAAAATTGAAGCAGTAGGCTGTTGATAAGAAAGGTCCTTAGGAGTGCAGGGCATGGTTACCACTGAAACTGTTGGTGCACTGGCTAATCTAATAGCACTAGAGAGTGGGTGTAATATGTTTCATAATGACAGATATGAACTATGAGGCACATATCAATTATAATGTAATTTTGGTTTAAAACTTACCATTGTTTGGGGGGAATTCATTACTTTGAGATTTATATATAGTTGTATTAATTTACATATATTGCGATCACAATTTCCAAGCACATATACCATTGCCGGTTTGAAATTTGGATAAATGAAGTTTGTTCTAAATAATTAATAAATTGGTACTAAAAAACTTATTTAATTTCTAATAAAGAAATAAAATCACAATAACTAATTCATAAACTATTATAATAGATATTATATCAGTTCTAATAAAGACAACTAATCCATAAGCTATTATTATTAATAATAATAGATATTATTTTATTAAATTTTTAATATAAAAGTTTCAATATTGTTGTATATGTATTTAAATCTTAGCTTAGTTTTCATCATATGTAGTTTAATTTTACATAATATAATCTTCTACAATATATAATTTATCTTCGATAACATAGCCTATGAACCATACATTTTAAAATTGTGTGTCTAATGTAATACTATACGTATCAATTGCTTAAATCATGTGCGAAAATTTAAAAATTATTTATGTAATTTTTTTCACATATTAATTCTCTTTTGGACACATTTTTAAACAATATTGCAGTCTAAATTGTTCCAATAGTTTTAGTTATTTAAAATTCCACAACTATTTGGAATAGACACATCTTCTCAACTCTTCTATTTATTTTTTTAGTTATTTAAAACTCTACAACTATTTGGAGCAGACACATTTCTTGAATTTTTTTCTTTATATATTAACATGAATCATTTTATAATATCTCATATAATCAAGTTATACCCATAAACAAATAATTGTTGTGTTTTACATTTAAGGAGAATGGAACATGTTGAGTGTGTATGGCAATTTCCTCCTAATGGTTGGGTGAAGATCAATGTGCATAGTGAGTTTATTCAGAATGTTCCTGAAGGCGATAATAAAAACGGTATTGGTGTTGTTGTAAGAGACGCATGAGGTCATCTTCTCAGACTGACTTATGGCACAATTCCAGGACTTACAAATTTGAATAGTGCATTATGGGCTATTCTATTAGGCATGCGCCGTGCATTCCAGGATTCTTACGAACGGGTTATCATTGAAATCGACAATATACAAGCATATCGTGAATGCAAATATTACAAAGAAGAAGGAATTACACCACATACTAGAGCAAGCAAGATTTCAAGACTTTGAAATTAATGATCCCGAACCAGCAAACGATGGTCAGGTTGTGCAAGTATAAAAATCTTTCAATTTATACGAATGTGATATATGTAGATCATGTAAGGAAACATGTTTGTAAATAGAATAAACTGCATAAATTGTTGTTCAATATATATATATATATATCTTTTTAATCATCTAGAGTAAACATAACATGATAGTAATCCAACATAAACAATCATTCTTATTTAGATTTTTTGCATAAAAGCATTTATTACTGTCCTCCAAATTGAACAATTACAATACATAATCACAGCATATCGACTGGAACATAATTTATATATTTCGAGTATAATCATCTAATAATATGTGAAGCTTTCCACTTTCTTCAATCAATATATCAGCACGGGCATTCAAATTATTAAGATGTTCTTTCCACCCATCTCCAAACTTTTGAAATGCACTTATCATTTCTTCTGTGTTCTGTTTGAAGTTTTTCTCATGACCACGTAGAGATGTGGACGTATTACCTAGGAATCTGAGTGAATTCCCTGTATAAGAATGTGGAATTTCAGTACTACTTTGTGATGACTCCCCACATTTTTTTCTTGATCCATTCTTCAGAGTATTTTCTATTTCGCTGTGAAATATTGAAACTAATTCCATTCAATTTGTAATATAAAATAATATAAATCATAAAATCATATACACATTTAAATATAACTTGAATTTTTCCTCAAGGCCAACGGAATGAGCAAACAATTCAGATTGCCTGTTTTCCATTGTAGCATACATCTCTGAGTTGAAAATCTTTGCTTCTTCCATGTCATTATTGAAGTATGTGCATGTTATAGCCAAATTTTGCAACTCTTGCTCCGCTACATTCTTTATGCCTGACCATCTCTTCCTCTTTTCACTTCGTGAAGTCATTTTATAATCTGTAGTATACATCTAAATATAAAAAAACAACCAAAGGTATATATACGTGTGAGTATGTCCAGTAATTTTGGGGCAGTTCTTTTCTAATCACTTAAACAGTTACCACAATTTAAAATAACTGAATGGTAGTTATCAATTTTATTTAGTTTTTCTGATTTCAACAGTCATGTTACTCGAATGTTGTGATGCGTCTTTAAAGAATATGCTGATTATCTCCTCATTCTGAGAAGATGTTTTAAAGAATGTTTATCAAAAACCATGTTAAAAACTTTCGGATGTTCTTTATATTTTTATAAAATTTTAAATTAATGGACCAATAATTTTTAATGGCAGGTAGTTTATCCTGTAATTTGATTATTACCCTTTCCGTTTTGTGGTTAATATTTAAACTATAAACGTGCTTAAACTATATACAAAAAATAGAATACTTCATACTATTTGACTACAATATTATACCATTTCTTTATCAAGGACAGAAAAAGTGAAGAGACGTTATCGAATGATTCGTTATTAGTGTTTACACATGATGATATTGGTATAAAAATGTTGGTACACATTATCGCAACTTCATGAATATATATCTTTAAAATTTAAAAAAGATCGTATATAACTAAACTCCGTGTGCATAGCACGGACAATATAACTTGTTATGTAAAATTTGTTGAACATGTAAGCAATTGTACTTCAATAATATTAGTTAAAATGATTAGCTATATTTGAAAAGAGATTTTTTTGTTATTTCCAAATTTCAACAATTATATTAAATGATTTTTTAACATATATAGTTGTGAAGAAATTATTAATAAAAAACTAATTATTTTTTTGGTGAATAAAAGTGAAACTAAAATATAAATTAATTAAAACATATTTAAGGATATTATTCTTATAATATAAACATCAGAAGAATTAGTTAAAAACATTATGTATATATATTATAAAATATTTAACTAATTTTATTATTATATTAGTTTATTAATAATTTTAAAAATATTAAATTTATATTAAATTTTTTATATAACTATTTAATAAATTTGGTTAACAATGGAAAAAAACATAGTTTTTCATAAAATAATTTCACACTTCACATTAAATAAAATTAAAATAATATATATATATATATATATGTGTGTGTGTGTGTGTGTGATAAACAAGTATATATACATCAATATGTGCCCTAGGTTAAAGCAGAAGAATTCTTCATTTTAGAGGTAAATAAAGCTGATGGTAGATATTTTTGAGAGGGAAATGACGTGGAATGAATATAGATGATGACTGTTCAATCAACAAATTTGGCGTGCTTATTTATCGACATCTAAAAATATACCTAATAGGTGTGTCCGTTGGAGTTGTGATTTTTTTTACATATCATCTATATTTTTGAAATTATTATGCCATGTAGGTTTTATTGCTAATAGGTGCATCCCCTAGGAGATGCTCTTATAAAGGTATTTGTTAAATTCTAAAAGGCTGAGAAACACTTTTGGTCTAAAAGTTACTGTTATAAGACTTATGTTCCCATACTTTTAGAAAAAATTATTTTCAGTTTGTAGTATATAACTATCAGTTTCACCATCAAACTTTCTCATAAACATTATTTTTGTATATTATATCTTAAAATATGCATAAATTAATGAAAATTACCCAACAGACATCTAATTTTTCTCTAATTTTCCTCATAATACATTTTTCACCAACATTTTTTATTACAGCATAATAATTTTCAACAGCACTTTCAAACGGAATCTTAGTAGCACGTGATAAAAAAAGTGGTTGCACCAAAGTGTTTTAACTTTGTAAAGAAAAGCAAACTAACCAATGATCATATTTTCATACTTCATTGATTTAGTTGTACCTTTAGATTTTACAATTAACTCTTCCAAAGTTTAATGATTATATAACTCTCTTTACATCTTGATTTCCGAAAGATTTCTTCCGGGTGAAGAACATATATAACTTATTTTTCAATTATTTTAACAAAAATAATTTGTTTTTAAAAAATACACAAAACTAACCGACATATTACATATTTGAGAATAAGGTAATATTAGTAATTGTATATTTTTAATAGAGTTACGCAAATAGGGGTGAGGTATCATTAATTGAATACCTTATTCTAGACCTGCCAATTCGTTCGTATCGTGTATTTTCGTATTTCGTGTACTTCAATGTCAAACACAAAACTAACATGTTTAGCATTCGTATATATTCGTGTTCGTGTATTTTCGTTTCGTGTCGTTTCGTGTCGTGTTAATTAAATATTAATATATTTAATTAAATATTAATATAAATTAAAATATAATATTTCAAGGTAAAAAAATTATAAAATATATGAATTAGATCTCAATTCTATACAATATAATGAAATTAAATAATATTTTAAAAATAAATATGCATATATTTATTATAATTCTATATATATTTATAAAAAATATTAAAATTTAATTATAATATTTATTTATATTGTATACTTCGTGTCGTGTCGTGTACTCGAAGGTTAAACACAAAACCGACACTAAATCTCGACCGTATACTTTCGTGTTCGTATACTTTCGTGTCGTGTACTAAAAATACAAACACAAACACTAAATTTTCGTATCGTTTCATGTCGTGTAAGTCGTTTCGTGTCCAAAATTGTCGAGTCTTACCTTATTCCCGTACACTTGTTATTAATGTACCCTGATAACTCGGTTTCTTCCCAGGTCTTCTCCTTTCTCACACGCGCTGGGACCCGACTTCCGTAGCGGTTGGAGTGTGGTTAACCTGCTAAGTAGGGGTCTCTGCAAAACAGAACCGGAGGGGGGTTGTATCCCGCGGCAACTCCGGTTTGAGAGTAAGAAATGGGCTTTCTTGAAAAAGAAGAAGAAGAAGAGGGAAGAATGAGCTATTCAAATTATATGTGAGGATGTGTGTATAGGTGTGTCGTAGTGAAATGTTTTTTAACCCCTAAAACCCTCTTTTTGGGGCCTTTTATAGGTCCCAAAATTTAGGGTTTTTGGGGTTTGTACCTCTTCATCCTGGCCTTTGATCATTCTTAGTTGGTGATTGGTTGGACGGTTCAGATGGACTATGTGGTCAGGTGTCCTTTCTCCATCAGAGTTTTCTTGGGATATTTACCAATGGACGGTTGGGATGCAATTGTTCCATTTTGGGTAACATGAGACAGTTGACTCTTTTGTCCTGTGCCACGTGGCACCGTGGACCACCCCGGCTTGGGCCTGGGGTGTTATCTCTTTTGGCCTCTGTTCTTTTATCTGGGCCTGGTTACTTCTGGCCTATCATTTTCCTCCCACTCCCTTATGCGGGTTTTCCCGGATTGGGGAGTAGTTGTCTTGGAAAAATTTTCACTCCTTTGATTTGTGGCCCCTGACCCCAAGATGTTGTTGGGTACAAGTCCCCGGGGTTGTGTTTGGGTAGGCCCTTTGGTTCTTGGCACTTGGAAAATTTTTGTCATTTTTTCTTTGATTTGTGGCCCCTAACCCCGGGGTGTTGTTGGGTACAAGTCCCCGGGGTTGTGTTTGGGTAGGCCTTTTAGTTCCTGGCACTTGGAAAATTTTTGTCATTTTTCCTTTGATTTGTGGCCCCCAACCCCGGGGTGTTGTTGGGTACAAGTCCCCAGGGTTGTGTTTGGGCAGGCCTTTTAGTTCTTGGCACTTGGAAAAATTTTGTCATTTTTCCTTTAATTTGTGGCCCCTAACCCCGGGGTGTTGTTGGGTACAAGTCCCCGGGGTTGTGTTTGGGTAGGCCTTTTAGTTCTTGGCACTTGGAAAAATTTTGTCATTTTTCCTTTGATTTGTGGCCCCTAACCCCGGGGTGTTGTTGGGTACAAGTCCCCGGGGTTGTGTTTGGGTAGGCCTTTTAGTTCTTGGCACTTGGAAAAATTTTATCATTTTTCCTTTGATTTGTGGCCCCTAACCCCGGGGTGTTGTTGGGTACAAGTCCCCGGGGTTGTGTTTGGGTAGGCCTTTTGGTTCTTGGTCCTTTGGAAAAATTTTGTCATTTTTCCTTTGATTTGTGGCCCCTAACCCCGGGGTGTTGTTGGGTACAAGTCCCCGGGGTTGCGTTTGGGTAGGCCTTTTGGTTCTTGGTCCTTTGGAAAAATTGTCATTTTTCCTTTGATTTGTGGCCCCTAACCCCGGGGTGTTGTTGGGTACGAGTCTCCGGGGTTGTGTTTGTGTAGGCCTGGGTGCAGATGTGACAGGTGGGTAGTGCTTTAGCGCTTTTCCCGGAGTATCAGGCGGCGGTTGAGCTTCTTGTACGAATATATGTGTAAGTATATGTACATGCACGAAACGTTGCAGTTTTTTCCCCTTTTTCTCCTCAAAAGCCGCGCCTGTTAAATAATTACAGCAATGTAATCATTAACTGCAGCGGTTATTTTCTGGACGCTCAGGATTGTGCCACGTGTCCTTCGATCAATAGACCGGATTGTGAGGCAGTTGAGTGGGTTAACTCTCCCTCTGCGCCTATAAATACTCCGCCTTTCTCATTTATTTTTTCTTTACACAACTGTAAACACAAAAACTTTCTGCCATTTTTCTCCAAGTCGAATTTGGGAGCTCTTTTTCTTTTTGAAGCCGGTTTATTCTCCTGCTTTCTTGTAAGTTTTCGAACTTGTTTTCGTTCTACTCTTTGTTTCTTCGTGATTGTTTAGCGAATACTTGTAGTCTGAGCTTTTAGAATGCATGTGTGCCCAAGTATCTGAATTAGTTTATTTTCGTTGTGTGGAGTTTTGGTGAGTCAAACAGGTTGTTTATTGTTTAGATTTATAGCTTTTGTTTGCGAAGAAACAGTTGATGTTTGTAGTGAATCTGGGCTTGTGTTTTGGTATGCACATGTGTGCGAATAAGGGTATTAATCTGTGCAAAACTGGATTTGTTCTTTGCTTTTATGATTGTTCATAACATGTGTTATAGGCGTATATATGTATGTATAGGTTGTATGATGTAATTTGGTGTTTTAATTTTGAGGTTAACTGTTTCTGAGTAGCTTTTGTGTTTCTTTCTTTTCTTTTTTCTTCCCAAAATGGCATAGACTCCGGGGTTATATGGTTAGGAGGGGTAGAAGGAAACAATTAGCTAACCTGAAACGTAGACCTGACCGTCCCCACTTTGGATTTCCCGAACATTCTTCGAGTGACTCTTCCCCGAAACCAGAAAATATGCCTCCCCGTCGCCAAGCCATAGTTGAGGAGTTGCCTACCTTCCTGTTAAACCCCGGGCAGACTTTAGGTAGGAGAGACGGGTCCTGGATTGACATAGACCATTATTTTGTTTAGACCCATGAGAATAGTCCTCCCCACGATTACTACTTCAGGGACCTTACTACTGCTTATAGGCCCGGGGGCATAGAACCTTATGATGGGGCCCGTATGGATCAACTTTTCTATAATGCCCCCGGGACTAGGTATGTTCCAGCTCCCCATCATCCCGACCTCTCTGAGTATACCTTTGAGCATATAGATGACCTGGTGAAGGCCGTTTTTCACTTCGGGGATGATATGGAGTGGAGGTGGCCCAAGCCTCACGAGAGGGTTTATCACCGCCCTGTCGGCGGTTGGGTAGGAATTTCTTTAGAGCATCTGTGTACCATGAGGCCCAACCTTCATCAGTTTACCAAGTCTCTGTGCCGTGATGTGTACGGGATACCCTTCACCCAGTTGGCTCTGAATTCTGTTAAGTGGGTTTCCTGGTTCTTGGCCTGCTGCCATGTAAAGAAGTATCTTCCCACGTTTAAGCTTTTCCACTACCTATTTAAGATCAAAAAGTCCACCTTGCCTCCCCTCTTTGAGTTTACCTTAAATATAGATGGTTGTGGGCTCCCTTCTGATGCCAAAAAGGCTCCCGTCTTTATGTTAAACTCGCTCCGGGGTTGGCACCAGGAGTTCATCTTCGTCCGGGGCTAGGACCTGGAGTTTATGCCTTTGTACAAAACTGCTTTGAAAAATAACAGGTTCCCATCCGAGAGGCTCAGTGGAGATGCCCTGGTGAAGATGTATGACTTTGTGGTTGCTCTTGGTGCCCAGTGGACCCGGGATACCTTTTTAGATAATCAAACATTGTTTAATGTTGGTTGTAAGTGTTTTTCATTAGTAGTTTTTCCCTTGTACTTTTCTTGATGTATATCTTTGCCCTGTTCCTCTTTATAACTATTGTTCCTTGTGCAGGCCTTCCCTTCCATAATCCTTTCCATTACGCTATGTCGTAACAATTCAAAGATTTGGTCGGGAGGTTTAAGAAGATTAGTGGCGCCGTTCAATTGGACTCGGGGAAGAAAGTAGCTGGTGGAGGTAGTGGTTCACAGACCCGGGATGCTGGTTCCTCGGGAAATAGTGTAAGGCGAAGTGCTCTGGTGGTTACTGCACCTGCTGTCCCGGTGCCTGAGGAGGTTGAGGTAGTTGAGCTGGAAGAGGTGGAGGTTGGATCGTTGAACCCTCGTAAGAGGAAGGCTGCAGCGGAGGATGCTGGTGGTTTCGGAACTCCCCAGTGTAGGAGGGTTTCTGGGTCGGGTCCCTCTGAGGAGGAGAGCCAGAAGTTGGTGGAGGAGGATGCGCTGAAGAATCTCTTAGCCCGGATGACTTTGGATGATCGCCGGAATGAGATGTTTGACAATTATGCCACCCCTGCTGACTTCGACTGCTATACCACGGAGGATCTGGATACCTTCCTTGATCATCTTGTCCGGGATGTTTCGGAGGTAAGACCGTGCCCTTATCATTTTCTTTCATGCCCTTGTGTTAGTACTTAGTCATTTTATTTTTAGGCCAATGCTCGGATCAGCGGCTGTTCCACCATTCTCCACAACTTCCGCATAAGGGAGGCCAAGAATAAGGATGCGCTGAAGGAGCTGACTAAAGAGAAGGAAAACTTCACCAAGTACCGGGAGGTGAAGGAAAAGGAGTCTCGAGAACATAAGAAAGCTGTTGCTGAGGCGGTGAAGTCTCGAGAGGCTGCGGAGCAGTTGGTTGGATCCCTCCGGCGGAGGTGGATAACTTGAAAAGGGAGCTTGCTGCTAGGCCCCAGGAAGAGGAGGTGCTGGAGTCCTTCCGGGGGACCCCTGCTTACTACGAGGAGCTTAACAACAAGATCTTTGAGAAGGTCAACATCTGCTAGGACATTGCTTCTGCTTATCTGGCTGAGAATCCGGGTGGTGATATGGACGGATTCATAGAGCTGTACCTCGCCCAAGAGCTCCGCCGTGAAGAAGCCAGAGCCACTGAGGTGGGTACTTTCGGGACACAGTCGCCGCCGCCTCCCGAAGAGGGCCGCGAGAAGACTCATCCTCCTCCCGAGAACTGAAGAATGAAGACCCAGGCCTTGTGCCTTGTAATTTGTTTTTCATAACTTGCAATTATTTCAGACTTAGCCCTCGTGGCTTTTAGACTTTGTTATTTGGTTTCCGTATGACTTTGATTTGGATTTGCCCCGGGGCTTGGTTTGCCTCGGGAATGCATGTTAATATATTTTCCTTTCGTATTTGGTTTTGCTTTCTTTTATCGAAATTTTTCTAAGTACACGTGGTTCGTGTTGCGGTCCCCGGGATAGGGGTCAAAATTTTAATTTTAATAGAAAATCTTCTAAGTACACATGGGTTGTGTAATGGTCCCCGGGAAGGGGTTTAAAATTTTAACTGAATAAAATTTTCCAAGTACACATGGGTTGTGTAATGGTTCCCGGGAAGGGGTTTAAAATTTTAACTGAATAAAATTTTTTAAGTACACATGGGTTGTGTAATCGTCCCCGAGAAGGGGTTTAAAATTTTAACTGAATAAAATTTTCTAAGTACACATGGGTTGTGTAATGGTCCCCCATAAGGGGTTTAAAATTTTAATGGAATAAAATTTTCTAAGTAATATAGCGACAATGATCGAATGATAGTAGCATAAACTTGAGCTATGAGGTGCTCAATGTGGAGTTTCCATTTAAATTATACTAAAAAGAAAAAATACATTCCGGGGAAAATGTTAAAAATTACATCAAGCAGCTAAAGCCTAAGAGTAGAGGAGATCCCGGAATGTGCGCCCTACCTTTATTGGTAGAATTTCCTTAGGCGGGCTCCGTGCCAAGTGTTTGGGACTTCGGTTCCCCCGAGGTAGCTTAGATTGTAAGTTCCTGGTCGGAGCACTTCTTTAACCCTGTAGGGGCCCTCCCAGTTGGGTTGGAGTTTCCCTTGATTGGTTGGGTCCGAGGCCTCGGTGTGCCGGAGTACCAAGTCTCCCGCTTCGTACTCTCTGATTTTTGCCTTCTTTCCAAAGTAGAGTTTTGTCTTTTCTTTGTAGCCTTCCATCCTTTTGACCTCCTTGTCTCTTACCTCATCTAGGAGCTCCACGTTGCTCTTAAGTCCCTCAATGTTTGAGATCTCGTCAAAGTTGATGACCTTGTGGGAAGGGGACCCGGTTTCGATTGGTATGCGGGCTTTGGTACCGTATGCAAGCTTGAAGGGGGTCTCATTCGTTCCCGTTCTAGGGGTGGTTCTGTAGGACCACAGGACTTTTGGAAGTTCATCAGGCCAGGTTTTCTTGGACTCCTCTAGCCTTTTTTCCAGGCCCCGAAGTATGGTTCTGTTAGTTACTTCGACCTGCCCATTCCCCTGAGGGTGTGCAACCGATGCTCTTTTATGCATGATTCCGAGCTCTTTCAGATATGCCTCGAATTCGGACCCGATGAACTGCGGGCCATTGTCGGATACGAGAACTACCGGGATCCCGAATCTCATGACGATCGCATCCATAAACTTGATACAATCTTGTTGATTGATTGTCCTCATGGCCTTGGCTTTTGCCCACTTTGTCATGTAATCAATGGCTACCAGGACGTAGCGGAGGTCACCTTTTGCTCGGGGAAAGGGGCCCATGATGTCTATGCCCCAAATAGCAAATGGGATTGGAGATAATACCGATACTGGCAGGCTGGGGCTTTTCCTGGGAACATTGCTGAATTTCTGGCACTGGGGGCATTTCTTAACATAAGTGATGGAGTCGAAGTGGACTGTGGGCCAGTAATATCCTTGTCTGATGACTTTGTAAGCTAGAGCTTTGGCCGCCGGGTGGTCTCCACAGATGCCTTCATGAACTTCTCGAAGACAATAATCGGTCTCATCTGGGTCCACACATTTCAAGGTGGGTGCTGAAAAGGTTCTTCTGTATAACTGACCATCTTCCAGGAAGAAACGAGCAGCTTTGTGCTTTAAGTACCTGGCCTTGTTCTGGTCTTCCGGGAGCGTCCCATTTCTTAAATAAGCTATGTAGGGAGTCATCTAATTGTCTGGGCTCCCGATGCACAGGACCTCAGCTCGCTCTGTGCTGGGTACTTTGAGTTCTTCGAATTATACTGAACTGGCGAGGTTCGAAGTATTCTGCATGAGCTTGGACAGCTCATCTTCTTTGGAGTTTTCTTCTCTGTTGATCTGAAGTATGGTGATGTCGGGAGTGGCTTCCAGGATATTCCGGACCATAGCCTATTACTGTGCCAATGTTGGATATTTCGTGATATATTCTCCACTGGTTTGCTTGACTACGATCCAAGAATCACTGTAAACAGTCATCTTTGAAATACCAAGAGATTTTGCCAATTTGAGCCCAGAGATGACTACCTCATATTCAGCCTGATTATTCATTGCCTTGAAAGCAAAAGTTATTGCCTGTTGAATGGTAAAGCCCTCGGGGCTGATAAGGATGAGGCCCGCTCCGGATCTTTCAGTCGTGGATGATCCATCGACATAGAGCTTCCAGAATTCCGTTTCCGGGTTGGTTTCTTCCGGAACTATCTCTTGGGAGGAGGGTTGATGCCGTTCCGGGAAGGTGCATTCCATGACGAATTCGGCTAAGGCCTGGGCCTTTATCGCCGTGCATGGCACGAACTTGAAGTTAAACTGACTTAATTCAATGGCCCAGTTAACCAATCTTTCGGAGGCATCTGGCTTGTGGATGATCTTCCTGAGCTGCTGGTCTATGACCACCCTGATCTCTCGGCCTTGGAAGTATTGCCTCGACTTCCTGCTGGAGTGTACGAGGGCCAAGGCGAATTTTTCCAAGTTTGGGTACCGAGTCTCAACGTCTTTGAGGACTTGGCTGACATAGTAGATGGGGTTCTGCATTCCTCCTTCCTCCCGGACCAGTGCCGAAGAGACAACCTTGGGGCCAGCGGTGATGTAGAGAGATAAAGGCTCTCCGGGCTTGGCTTTGGAAAGCACCGGGGGGTTCATCAGGTGCCTCTTGATTTCTTCGAAAGCTGTGTGACATTCTGGGGTCCAATCCACTAACTTCTTGTTCCGGGCGCCTTTTAGCAACTCGAAGAACGGGAGACATTTTTCCGCCAGCTTCGGGATGAACCTGTGCAGGGCCGCTAGACATCCTGCCAACTTCTGGATGTCCTTCTGGGTGTGAGGTATCTTCATTTCTATTATGGCGTTGATTTTCTCCGGGTTTGCTTCTATTCCTCTCTCGCTGACTAAGAATCCCAGGAATTTTCCTGAAGGTACCCCGAATGCATATTTCTCCGGATTCAGCTTCATGTTGTATCTCCTCAGGTTGTCAAAACACTCCATGAGGTCTTTTATGTGATCTGGGATTGTGAGTGACTTGTAGATCATGTCGTCTACATAAGATTCCATGTTCCTCCCCAACTGGCTTTTAAAAATTGTGTTCATCATTTTCTGGTAGGTGGCTCCGACGTTGATGAGCCCGAAAGGCATCATGATGAAGGCATAGACTGCCCTATGAGTGATGAAGGCTGTTTTGGTGATGTCTTCGGGATTCATGCATACCTGGTTATATCCCGAAAAGGCGTCCATGAAGCTGAGCATGGTGTGGCCCGAAGTTGCGTCGATTAGCTGATCAATATTTGGGAGGGGATAGGAATCTTTGGGACATGCAGCGTTGAGGCTCGTGTAGTCGACACACATTCTCTACTTTCCATTCAGTTTCTTGACTAGTACTACATTGGCGAGCCAGTCGGGATACTTGATTTTGCAGATGATATCGGCCTTGAGTAGCTTCTCTATTTCTTCGTCTATTGCTTGCTATCTTTCAGGGGCAAAGTTTCTCCTTTTCTGTTTGATCGGTCTTTTCTTCGGGTCTACGTTCAGACTGTGCATTGCCACGGACTGATCGATCCCCGGCATATCTTCCGGTGCCCATGCGAATACATCCGCATATTCCCTTAACAGCGAGATGAGCTCTTCCTGGAAGGATGTCTTTAGGTCTTTTCCAATTTTCAACTTCCGGATGGGGTTCCCGGGGTCCAATTTTATTTCCACCGTCTGGGCAGCAGGTTCTACCTTGGTTTTCTCTCTTATTTCCACAAATTTTTGGATCTAGGTGTCGGCGTTGGTTGCGCTGTATTCCGAATCCTCTATCATGTTGACGTCCAACTTTAGCCTTTTGCTGAAACGTTCACGATGCTTCTTGCGGCTTTGGCCTTTGGGTAAGGCCATTGCCTTCTTTCTATTTTCTGGATCAGTTTCGTCCATGACCAACGCCTGTCCGTAGCATTTTTCCAAAGTGGCCCGGTCCCCCCTAAGTTCTCCGATGCCTCCCGGGGTGGGAAACTTCAGCTTCAAGTGAATTGTAGACGGGATGGTCCAAAGTTTGGTGATGGTGGGTCTTCCCAGAATCATGTTATAAGAGGATGCGGCACTTATCACGTAGAACTTCATGATATGAGATACATGCCGGGGCGCGGAACCAAAGACCATGGGGAGGTATATTACCCCGCGGATCGGGAACATATTATTCCCGAATCCGTAGAGAGGGTCTTCGAGGCATGGATCCATGCGGAGGTGTCCCAACTTCATCCTGTTAAGGGTATGCTCGAAAACAATGTTAGCTGAGGAACCATTATCAACCAAAATTCTTTGTACCTCATTGTCGGCGATGTCGAGAGTCACGACCAGGGCTTGGTTGTGCTCAGGGTCCAGGCCTTCATAATCGGCATTGGAGAAATATATGCACTCATCCTCAGCAGGCTAGATCATCAGGACATCATTTCCCTCATCTGGACTCCGGGGTGGGGAGGAGGTTCCTCCGAAAATCATGTTGACCACGTGTTTCCCGCCACCAGAGGGCTTATCTCTTTCATCAAGTCTTCTTTGTAGGTACTGGATCATGTTGCCCTTTTTGATCTGATCTTCAATGAACATTTTGAAAGAGAAGCAGTTCTCCGTGGTGTGGCCATGATCTTCGTGGTACCCGCAATGTTTGTCTCGGGCCCTGTTCTCGGGAGGTACCAACATCGGCTTGGGGGGTAATAAAAGGGCTTTCCCTTGACTTCTCTCTAGATGTCGGCCCTAGGCCGGTTGAGTGGAGTCCATTCGAGCTCTGGTTTTGACTCCCTTTTGGTCTTGGGCTTCCTTTCAATCTTCTGTGGTCTGGAGTAGTCGTCTCGGGGTGGGGTCCCCCGGGATTGCTGCACATAATTGGTCTGTCTGCATGTCCTGTGTCTCTTTCCTTTTCCATAGGCGCGGCGGTGTTCCAGGGACTCATCATCATCCCGGATCCGCCTGTTCATCTTCATTGAGGTGAGGAAGTCATTTTTTTTGATAAACTTGGACGCCATCGCATAGGCTGAAGCAAGACTTTGGGGCTCCCTATGGATTAGGTCCTTCACGTAGCCTTCACATGAATCGGGTGGAGATTATGTCGGAAAATATTCACGGCTTCCTTCTCTTTAAGGTTGGAGAGCTGGTTGACTGATTCTTGATATCTTTTGATGAATTCTGGCAGAGTTTCTTTGCTTCTTTGTTGAATGGTTTCCATGTGGCACATCTAGAGCTCGTTCATACGGTTCGCCCTGAACCTCTTAAGAAATATCTCCCGGAAGTCCTTCCAAGAGTCGATGCTCCGGGAGGAGATTCGACTGAACCATTTCTGTGCCCCACCCTTTAGTGTTGAGGCGAAGAAACGACATTTGGTGAGGTCATTGTAGTCGTATATGTTCGAGATCTGTTCAAAGTAGTTGAGATGTTCTTCAGGGTCGGCAAGCCCGTCAAAAGAGTCAAAGTTGAAGTGCTTGAGCATTGGTTCCCTGGGGGTGGATTTCAGCTTTCTGGTGAAGGGGGTGGGACCGCCCCGACTTCCACAGCTCATTCCACCTTTCTTTTGAGATCTCGGAGAACCCGGGCCATTTGCTCCTACTTAGATTCCTTTTCAGGTTCAGAATGCGAGGAGACATGGATCCGTCGTACCTTCTTCTTTAGTTTGGCTTCCTCCTCTTGGACTCTATTTTCAATGTTGGCTTTGGCCTTGGCCTCTTCCTCCTTTTGGATGCGGTCCCGGAGCGTGGCCCTCTTGATCTCGTCTCGGGCGTCCTCCGACGGCCTATTAGTTTTTCCAATTCGATCCAAGACTGAGCCCCGGGATTCCTCTGAGTGCTCTTCCTGGTCCCAAAGACGGGTTTCAGGAGCCTTGTTCTTTTCTTTCCACAGGTCCATAGCCGCTTGAATCTGCTCCGGGGTCATACTTAAAAGAGATGTGTCCTAAGTCCAATCATGTATGAGGATTTAGGAATAACTTTTATGTAATATGTTTTGATTTCATTGATATTAATAAAAGACTTGTTATGGTTTTATTGTGGGCTTTATCTATTTAAGTGTTTAAATAAGATATACCATAGTTTAGAGTAAAGCTTTTATGGATTATGATGAGATCATAATAATGAGACCTAAAAAATAATAACTCTGAACTTAAATATTTCCTGGTCGTAGGATTACTAACTGGTAATTGGTAATCCGCAAAGATCGATACATACTATACTTGCTTCATTATGAAGGATGTCTGTTCTCATAGACATTTGTGTGGTGACACTATAGCTAGTATGTAGGTGCTTATTATAGAATAAGTTCACTGAATATGACTCACACAGCTGAACAACTGATGGAGTTCACTCACGTGTCAGCAGTTGTTCACATAGTGATAGTTGTACAAGTATCCTTAGACTTGAGGTCATCATAGTCATCTTGTGTACACTGAACTATGCTTTGGTTTAGTTCTTAGTCTCCAAGGACAATTATAAGGGCTCTACTGGGTATAGAAATTTGTACATGAAGATAGTGAATGATCAATAAAGGATCTACCCTTCCAGTGAAGGAAGAGAATATTCAATACTGATCCACTTATGCTAGTTCAGGAATCTCTGGCCAGAGTGAATGAAATTAGAAAGGAGTTTCTAATTTACATTAAATAGAACTAAGCATAGTGAATGGGAAAGCAAATGATTAAATAAGATAGGCTTGACACAAGTTCCATGCCTTGTATTTAATCGTGACATTGCAGGGTGGAAGGAATTGATTGTACGGTAACTACTCACTGAATGGGTTCTTGGTATTCTAAGCAGTGAATTCGTATTATCCGGATAGTCGCGATATGTTGAGAAGTATCCCTCACGATGTAGAATAAATATGATTAATTAATTAATCATATTTAATGAATTAAAGAATTTATATAAATAATGATAAAATAGTTTTATTATTATTTATTTCTACTACCGGCTTAATATTGAACCTACAGGGTCACACCATAAAAGAGAATGATTTAATGGTGGAGGAATTAATTAATAATGGTTGGTAATTATTTATTTGTGAAATAAATAATTAATTAGAAAACTTAATAATTGATTAAATGAGATTTAATTAATTATAAATTAATTAAGAAAAGTTCTTAATATTATTAATTAAGAATTTAATTTTGAAAATTAAATCAAGTGAGAGAATTATTTCTAAAGTGTTTAGAAAAAGGATTAATAATTAAAAGGTGTTTTAATTATTAGGTAATAGGTTAATAAGAATAAAGGGTTAATAATAATAATATTTTATTGGAAAATTTTCAACTGAAAATTTTGCCTATAAATATACTATTATAAACCCTTATTTTGCCTCAACCTAAAAAGTTATGAAAACCCTAATTCTCCCACCCCTTCCTCCTCCATTACATTGATCTCTTGGTGGATACCGGTGGAGTGCTTCACACTTGAGGAGCAGCTGCTAGGGATCTCCGCTCGTCGTTCTTGGATCGCTATTAAAGACCTCCATCTTTCCATTAACGTAAAGCTTCTTAAGGTAAACATACTGAACTACGAATTAAATATTATTTTTCGCATGGATCTTGCGGAGGGTTTCAGTTTTTTTTTTTAAGATTTAAATTTACGTTTTCGTTGCGTTTATGTGCTAAAAACCCTTCAATGGCATCAGAGTTACTTGCGAAAAGTTTTTAATTCGTTTATGTGTTTAACTGTTTTTGATATATGAGCATGTACGTGATTCGCCATGATTTGATGTTGATATAATATGCTTATATATGTATGGTTTTGTGTATATGATATTCATGTGAGTTGTATAATCATAAGATGATTATGTAATCTGTATATATACTGATATATACATGATTTATGTTTGTTCTAATTATGGGAATCATATTAGATACGGATTCTGAATTTGCTGCTGCAGATTTGCTGAAATCTGGGTCTGGTGTCCGATTTACGTAAACGAATACCCTATTCCATAGGTAAATGAGCGCCGAAAAAAACTGATAGCTCAAGCTATCAGCGACTCGTCTGTAAGGCGTTTGACATCGTTTACTGCCCGTAAACAGTGATTCTTGTTTTTCTGATTTTCTGATTTTTGTCATATTTTTTTTATGATTAGATCATGGATAATATGATAGGTTAAGATCAGATTATGTGTTTTAACATGCTTTTATGTGTTGTATGAGCATGGTGGATGGTTATGGCATTTCGACCTTAGTGTAATGGTTTTGGTTTTGGTTTTAAATACGACTTGCATGTCATCAATCTTTGTAATCATAAATCTCGAATGTAAATCGAGTTATTCTTGTAAGTTCATTAGATTAGTTTTACTTTCAATCATGTAATGTAATTGAAGACTCAAGAAGGCTATCCAATGGAGGTGATACAAAGAAGAAGACGAGGCGTACAAGAAGTCTAAACACAGAAGAAGACTTATGTAATAAGTAGTTGTATTTATTTCCATCACCATATTAGATTGACCTTGATCTTTATCATGAGCTTGATAAAGATCACATAGGATGGGGCCATAACCAAACACATTTACTTTATTGCACTTTACATTTACTTGTTTATTTAATTTTATATATGAGATATATGCCTATGTTTACCATGCGATGATAGATTTAGGTGAACTTAAATCAATATAAGGCGTATGTTAGACAATCTAGTATAGTGAAATTGTTTCATGACCTTAATATAAATATTATGAATACAATCATGAGATTCTTGTGTTTATGAAACACGTAACTGAATATAAATTTTCAATATTGAGAGAAAGGATGATTCTGTCAATAACATATTTCTATCTGTAAGAAAGGGGTATTAAGTGACGCCTCTTGACAATGCTCCCCCCGATCTGGGAATCATCTGATTATCTATTATTGATTTGAAATATTTAATTTAAAATGAAGAATCTCTTTATAATATGATTATGATTGTAACATAATATAATCCCTCTAAAATTAAATAATATCAAGTAGTAATTGGCCAATGACACAACGGGCTTGTGTCGGTCAAAGCCTTCCAACATGGTAGAAAGTAGTTCTTATTTTTGAATCATTGTCATTTCGTGCTACAGCCGAGGTCTTTGATTTCGAAATAAGAGATACTTGTCTATTACATAGAGATGTGTACATTGAATTAGAATCTAAAGGTCGTTACGTGCTGCAGCCGTGGACCGTTGGAGACTGATTCAATTGTACGAAATGTTGGGTTAGACTTGACTTAAAATATTGAGTCTGTCGTGCTACAGCCGTGACTCAATTATTCAAGAGGCTAAAGTTTTATTAGGGAATAACATAAGATGTAATTGACAAGAGTTGTCTGCCTATTGAACATCACATGACGTTTCCTGCTACAGCCGAGGTTGTGTGATGGAATGTAGGATCCATATTCCCACTAGCATTATGAATGCTTAATTTTCACTTAGGGGTTGTATAAATTAGATAAACTAGTGAGAGCCACTTATGAATAAAGACCCGATTCATATAGTGTTTTGAAATGAAATTGAATATTTGTTAAGTGTTGTTATGTGTTCATCATTTACAGATTTACTATATACGTTATGTCTTCTGCACTATCACTCCGGAGTATACTAGATGCTCACAAGTTGACTGGTCCTAATTTTGCTGATTGGCTTCGAAACTTGAGAATTGTTCTCAGGATTGAGAAGCTGGAATATGTGCTTGACTCACCTATGCCTACTGAACCTGCTAGCGATGCACATAATGATGAACATGTTGTGTATCGTAAGTGGATAGATGATGCAAATGTTTCTCAATGCATCATGCTAGCTTCCATGAACATTGAGCTACAGAAGCAACATGAGCATATGGATGCTCACAGTATCCTTATGCATCTCCAAGAGTTGTATGATGTGGCAGGGAGGACAGCTCGATATGAGATATCGAAGGAGCTGTTCGGTTGTAGGATGTCTGAGGGATCATCTGTGAATGACCATGTACTTAAGATGATCAATTTGATTGAACGTCTTGGACAACCTGGTTTTGCCATGGATGGGGAGCTGAGCCAAGACTTGGTCTTGCAATCAGTTCCGAGTTCGTTCTCACAGTTTATTGTGAACTTTCACATGAATAAGCTGGATGTCAGCCTGCCTGAACTCCACAACATGTTGAAGACTGCGGAATCGAATTTTCTCCTAAGAAGAGTTTTGTTCTTCTAATTGGTGAAGGTTCCAATCCTAAGAAAAGGAAGAAGAACCCTTCCAAGAAGAAGAAAGTAGGTGAAAAAAAAGCCGGTTCCACCAAAAGCTGAAGACCCCAAGAGCAAAGCTGTTTGCTTTCACTGTAACAAGGTGGGGCACTGGAAGAGGAACTGTAAGGTTTACCTTGCAGAATTGAAGAAGAAGAAGGGTAGTGAGACTACCGCTTCTGATTCAGGTATGTTCATGATCGAAGTTAATATGTCACTAAGTCAAATTTCTACTTGGGTATTAGATACCGCCTGTGGTTCTCATATTTGCAATTCGTTGCAGGGACTAAAGGGAAGTAGGACTCTTGAAGAAGATGAGGCTACGTATGGGCAATAGAGCAAGTGTAACACCCCCAGATCCGGGGTCGGGGATCCGGGTCGTCACGGTCTTTCATTCCACAATACCACTTCACTTACTTAATAAAAATAACCTTATGCTGTGACCCCACACTAACACACACCACAACCCGTTATAGTCTCAGAGATGAACATAAAAAAAAATAACCACAAGTAATTATATTCCACAATTATCTGCCAATACACCTTAAAAGGTTTTCTGAATAGATTTACATTTTATTTGCCATTACTACAATTCATATTATACATAAGTCTGGTACATCAAAAGTTGAAGGCCTAGCCTATTGGTAGTTCCTACCTCAGCTACAGCAGCATCAACGCTTCCAGAAGACTGCCGAACGATTTCTAACCTCTTGCGAATCGGGAGCTTGGTCCGGTTCATCTTGTCTATCTGATGTTGTGTGATGAAAGAAGAAAGCAAGGGTGAGCAGCAAGCCCACCAAAATAATATGTATAATGATTAACAATATATGAGTCTACTCATAATACTCATGAAAGTCTTGGTCAAAAGAAGTGAACCAAGTTGATAACTTAATGCGATGAAGTCGCAAAATATTCAGTATATATATATACATATATACTTTTCAAAATATTGGAAGTCCTCTTCCATGCATAATATACACAAAATCCCAGTGTATAACTGTATAAAAATATCGTTGCAAGGTGATCTCATATATCTAACCTTGTCTCAACGTTTTTCTGAAAATCTTTGTCATTCATAAGACAATTATTAATTAGATATAAGTTTAAAAGATGAGGTTACCAAATACCCCAATATACTTATATCTTACCCAATACTACTTGAACTACCACCATTCAAGTTATAATCAGTTTCAAAAGTTCATCCCACTGATGAGACCACAAGATAAGACTTGAATAGATTCAATCTTTGAAATATTATTGAATGAAAAAGTTATGAGATACTTTATTTAGTCCCGATATATATATATCCACATATATATATCCCTTTAAACATTTCCTGGAATCTCTGTTATGCAAAGTATGAACAGAGTTTGAAACATCCAATGAATTTTGGAAAGGAAAAGAATTTTGGCATAAACCCGATATCTTGCTGATCAGGCACAGATACCAATAAGTAACCTTTTCTACTGTAGATGGATGAATTCCTCACCGGTCATCACCCTGGTCATAATTAAGACCTCGCGCTCGACCGTACCCCGGCCCCTCACGCGTTGATGGACTGCCACCCAGCCACTTACACAATATTAGACCGTACCCCGGCCTGTCGCTTATGCCGACTCAATTAGATGGGCTTACTTCCCGAACATTGGGCAAGTAATCAATTCATTTACCAAATCTGCAACTTCGTTGCGAATATAAAATACACCACAGAGTCGGATTCCCCAGGTTTTGAGCGAGTATTTAAATCCCCTTTAAAAAGGAAGATCTTAAATATAAAAATGAGTTTTGGGATCCGCTCTGACTTTAAAAATCATTTTGAAGACTCGAAAACACTTTAAAGAGTGTTTGGAGTAAAGCTGATTTAATGAAGTAAATCAGTCCCCAGAATATTTAGAAAATGACTGAATATTATTATTTAAATAATATTCCCATAAAGAATAATCTTTATCAAAATAATTGAAGTAGAAGTATTAAAATTTACACTTGAAACGAGTATTAAATAACCAAAGATATACTTATATGAAAGTATTATCTTTATTTGAATAATCGAAAATAAGTTTGATTATTAACACCTTATTCTTTAATAAAATAAAGAATATATTTCAGCAAATAATCGGAGTCATAGATCCTCAAATGAATATTCAAAAATATTCATTAAATAATATAAACTGAGTCATAAGCCTTCGAATGAATATTCAAGATAATATTCAATAATAAAATAAAGTTTAAAGTTATCGAATAAACCTTATTCGATTAATAGTTTTGAAAACTATGACCATATATATGTATATATATATAAATATATATATATATATATATCCATATCCATATATATACAAAATCTACTCGGGATCCTCGACTCCCGGTTTTAGAAAATATTTTCACCTTTGGGTCCCTATACTAAGGGTATATGCAAGTTACCGCTATCCTCTAGCATAGGTATTATCAACTGAACCAACAGATATATTTCAAGAATATGAAACAGGCATGCATATATACCATATCACATGCTACAATATATCGCAAGAATTTGCTAAATAACCAATATGCATTTATCGCAAGATCATGCATATACAAATGTATACATCACAACAACAGTATAACAGATAGAATACTTGCCTGAGCGACTGGGGGTTACGAATGGCTCGGGACGAGTCTGGTAACCTATAAACAACAAGTAAGTTGGAATTAAACCAAAATCACTTGTAAATCTATGCTTTAGCTAACTTAGACTCTAATGCTAGTTTTACGCTCACCGATTCGCTTAAGTCACTCGGGTACTCTCGGCTCCATCATTTTTAATAACTTAACCTTTACGAGTCTTAAAGCGATTCCTTCGTGAATGACTTACCAACTGCCTAACACACTTACCATAAATGTTTCATACATTAATTCACCCTTTTTGGTCTTTAACCTACATTTCAAAGTAAGGCGAGGGAAAAAGTTTCGTTCGCGAAACACCGTTACTTGAAACGGTCGTTTCTCCTAAACCGTAAATCGGAATCGAACGAACTACATATCAAAACGAAGCTCGTAACATGAACTATCTAAACATGACAATGGTCAAAACCTAGCAGTGAGTTCAAGGGTTCTGATGCTATGCACAAAAACAGTCCAAAGAAAATCGGCCGTTACGACGGCTATGTTTACGCGATTTCCCAAATTTAAACCACTCGATACCAACCACAAATCAACCCCAAATCAATCATACAACAATCATCCATCCTTATCACATCATAACAACCCCAACAAATCCATATTAACCATTTATACTTATTCCTCACATGAACTAAAAGCTTTACTTAGGTTCTTTAACTAATTACCAAGATTTACAACTCCAACAATACAACAAAACCAACTAATCTCTACAAACTCAACCAAACTTCAACCAATCAAGCATCATGCCTCACATATGCTATATCAAACACATTCAATCCTAATTACTCAAAACTAAAGCTAGGGTTTGTAGTTTATACCTTCCTTGGAGAGTGGAGAATCAAGAGGATGGCTTGGAATCACCTTTAAAGCCCTTAACCAAGCTTAATCTAAACAAAACTTCAAGAACACAAATTTTAGTTCTTGAAAACACTATTCACCATCTTCTTTGATGATTTATAGAAAAAGATTGGCTTGGAATTAGAAGCTTAAACTTATAGGAAGTATGTAACTTAACTAGGAGGAGCTAGGATAATTACCTTGGAAAATAACAAGTGGAGGAGCTTGGACTTCCCATTTCTTAAGAAACCAACCGAGAGCTTCATGAACAAGCCTTGGTTGCTTTTGATTTTTGATGAAAATGGTTTTTTTTTTCTTGGCTTGGTTGCTTGGTTTTTGTGCTTGCTTTAGCAAATTACTACCTTGCCCTTGAATTTGTGTGGTTCTTATTCAACCACACCTCCTTCCTTCCTATGTCATGCTTACCTCATCCTCATGATGTCATCCTTCCTTCCTTGTCTTCTTTCTATTGGTTGGATGACATCATTCCCATTAATCCCTTTGATTAACTTCCTAATCGTTTGCCTAATGACCGCTGATCTGCTATACGGTTCGCTTAACTTTCGTTCTCGTTTTATCGTTTGAAGGATCATACCCGGGATCTTATTACTTAGGTTCCCTTAACCTTTCTCAATATATTAAATTCCTTCTATGATCCTCTTTTATAATCCTTTAATTTAAATCCTTTTTATCCTGTTACCTTATACTCAATTCTCTCCGTATATTGTGGATTTCCGGGAAAAACCAAAGTGTTCGGAATTGGATTCTGACGATCTTTACATACACTTATATACTCCATAGAGTACTAATAATATCCCATAAGATCAATAACAGAACCCCTACATAGCTTGGCATGAAAAGTTTTCTCATTCAGCAAAAACACTATTCATAAGGGTTTCAAAATTTTCCAAAAATTGGGGTTATTACAGTCTCCCCTCCTTAAAAGGATTCCGTCCCGGAATCAGATAGAAAACAAATGGGGATACTTTCTTAGCATTACACTTTCTAACTCCCGAGTCAATTTTCCCACATTGTGGTCCTACCACCAGACTCTGCCTAGTTTAATAATCCTTCTCCTAAGCACTTGTTCTTTTTCACTCTATAACCCTTCCTGGTTGCTCCATACAGGTTACGTCGGGTTGCATATCTATGCGCTCATATGCCTCTATTTATCTGGCATCTAAATTACACTTCCTTAACATTGATACGTGAAACACGTTACGACCTGCTACATGTTCGGGGTTAGGGCTAGCTTCTATGCTAACTTCCCAAACGTCTTAATATATCCAAGGGTCCAACAAATTGTAGACTTAGCTTTCCTTTCTTTCCGAATCTCATCAATCCTTTCCAAGGGATACCTATAACATTACTAGGTCCCCTATTTCATACTCTTTATCCTTTCGTGTCAAATCAACATACTTATCATGTCCATCTTGGGCTACTACCAGCCGTCCTCTGATTAGATCTATCATATCCTTGGTCTTTTGGACTACTGCGGGTCCGAGCATCTTGCGCTCTACAACTTCATCCTAACATAAGGGAGATCGACATTGTCTTCCCTCAAGGATCTCATAAGGCGACATCTCGATAATGACATATGATCTATTGTCGTAAGATAACTCAATCCGAATTAAGTGATCATTCCAAATTCTTTCAAGTCTATTGCACAGACTCTCATCATAGCTTTTAACATTAAAGCTTTTGCTTCTCAATACCCATTCTTTTCCAGTTCGTAATCGCTATCACCTTCCGTTCCTAATATTATACGGGTTATACTATTGCTCGCTAGCGTTCTATAACCTTTTAATAACCACGTCAACCTCAGTATCACGAATGTGTTCCCATTCCGCATACTACCACCACTTTATTACTCCTTTTTCAGTTGTTTCTATTTTCCAAAATTTGATCAATCAAATAGAAGTAAAGGAATTTGTTGAGAGATCACTATGATCATGAACACTTGTTATATCGCATAGTTAGTACAGAAGGTGGCCAGCCTTTAGTACTTGACAAGCAATTAAACAATATGTGGTATCCTACTAGGCTTCTATCACAAAGATAGATAGTCATTCGGCAATACCTCCCCTTCTGGAAGGGTTGTTCTTCTCAGCTTACATGAAATGAAAAGAAGAGAAAAGAACGAACTGAAGAGAATTGTATATATGAAAAAAATATACAGCCACAAAATATCTGGCTTGGAACCTACCTCTGAACTATAGAGGTTTGTCATAGGAGAACAAAACATATATGTATTTATATCAACATCAAGTATTATAGCATCGCATTTCACGTGCCTAAATATTTTCTCTATCCCGTCCATCATTCTATGGACCCATGCTCTTCCTCGAGCTTATACACAATCACCTTTGAAACTCCCTCGACATCGAAAATCGAATCTGGGATCTCATTCTATACATCATCGCTACTAGAATTCTATGCTTGCACCGCAACCTTCCTCGTATAATAATACGACTCTCTATTGATAAGAAAGAATAATAATTCACTAGGTAGATACTCTACTTAATTAGTCTATCAATGATAACTTATACACTACCACGACCCGATTAGGGGTACTCAATCTCGACACCTATTCCAATACAACTCTCACGGTTGTAATCAGCTCGATACTCGCAGAATCATTGCTGCCTTACTATGGTCCACCACTGACCTACTGTCGTCATTCACATTCCATGAAATCTTAATAGCTAACCATACGGAGTCCATACATGTCGTATCTAATCCTTCTAAGGAGGTAACATAATCACCATTCATGATTCATGAAGAACACTCCTGATCCTGACATACATACATGACATGAAGCAAATAAAAGTGCAGAAGAGTTTCAATCAAAGCAACGATAGCAGGTTAATACCATTCTTAATCATATGCCTTCAATAGAAGACTTAACTCAAAGGTTTGTTTAGAGGACCTCCTAAGATAGATAGCCCGTTCATGGCGATTACGCGAATTAAACCTTTACCAACTACTATTACGGTCGGGTATTGCACAGTCATCAGAAGGAATGTCAATCTTCCAAACCATAATACAACCTTCACAGCTTTAACCATCATCACTGTATTCCTCTCGCACGAGCGCCTATAATTATCCTCTTACCTTTAAAGTGTCGGCCACCTCTTTGGCCTTTCCTGATAGTAAAATTTCCTTACAGTCAATTTCACATTAACCACCTCCAATAAATTTCTACCTTATTTCAATCACAGCTTATGTGAAAATGCTTTCCTTAAAATCTGATGAGTAAAAAAAAAAAAAAAAAAAAATCACCATTTTTCCATAAGTTATTGCCTCAGTCTTTAGAGGTTAATCACTGTCAAGACTGACTCTCGATCATACTTAGAACATCTTCTATCTTAAGTCCTAATTTCCCTGAACAATTTCGACCATTACTGGTTCGATCCATACCTTCTCGTGGTTTAACACGTGCCTCACTTGGCATCAATATAATTACGTCATATTTCCTTTATCAATATTTTTATTCTTGAGAATTTCGAATATTTCCTTTCTCCTTGTAAAACCTCTAAGGTTATCCTTCAATCGTTCCTCCTGTATTCCCTAGATACAGGGCATATCACAATACCATTTACTAATAGTAGAACCATTGTCTATATACTTCTGAAGAATTTCTCCACTGATCCTTAAAGGTTATTATTACCTTAACCCTTTCCCAATCATACTGTCAAAACTCATACTGTCCCTATTAAGGGTGAAATGCCAACCTTTATGCATTCCCCTAGGATTCGTTTTAAGTTACCGATGTTCTATCCTTAATTCCACCTTTAAAAAAAGGTACAAGCATCCTTCCATGGATAAATAAAGTCATATATGCCTGATAAGGGTATCTTATTCAATCAGTTCCACCTCGATAGTCTATACCGAATTTCACAATAGCATCCTTATTCAAGTTAAGGTCAATCCACATGGCCTCCAAAAGATAACAATGGTCCTCCGCTTTTCTTTCCTGATTTGGTAATGATAACAAGGATGTTCTGGAAGATATTGGTCATGTTCAACGTGAACTTCTTCTTAATAATTCCTTATTTACTTTTGTTGTTTATCTCAACAGTCACCTCAATGTTGGGATATCTTTCATACCTGGCGTCTCCCTTTCTGGGTATCATGCCACCGGTCTTACATTTCTCATTCTTGAAGGTCACTTCCTTCATCCTATTTTCCTAGTTTCTTACTTCCTTGTCTCCTCAGTCTATCCGCGTCTCATTGTTTATCCTTCGAACTATCTCAATGTTTCCTCGAATCCTCCCAACTTAAAGGGGATAAAATATATGCATCTCTTATGCCTTCAATCATCAATTTAACTCATGGTGAATCACTCTCATCCGGACGATTACATACTTTTCTATTTCTATTATTAGGAGTCTTTAGGGTTTCCTCATACCCAACTCCCTTATCATTCCTCAAACTCTGTTGCCTTTTTATTCCTTTCCACTTCAATTCCTTTTTATTTTCCTTTCTCTTATCATTATTTCATGAACCAACACAACATAAGCATTGATTTCAAATATCCCGTCATTCTGGATTCGTGTCCTCAGAACGAATCTTGACAACTTTTACAACTTAAATTCACCATTCATCATACTCGTATGCCTTTGTTCTGGCTCTAAAGCTTTTACACTCTCTCTATAACCTCGGGAATTACTTTCCCAAAAACAATTGGCTGAACCTTAATCAGTTTATCATAACCTCTGGCTCCGTGCCTTTCTTGGTCTTTCACCAGCGGGTGGTCTCTCTCTTAGGAGGGTAAGTGATAAAAACAGTCTTTTGTGATTCGTCAATCATTTAGAATCTCAAATGATTCCTATATTTCCTTTAGCCAGGCTCTTGCCTCGACTGGGTCAGCTTGTTCCTTGGAACTCTGAGAGCTTAGCGATTTAAAGGTCCTGAAAGAATTTCTCACCGCACTGTCTCCTCAGGGTGGTGGTTGGGGATAATAGTCTAAGTTCTTTTTAGACAGGTCCATGAATTGCCGTATAGGAGTACCGTCTCGGGTCTCCTTTCCTTACTCGACTTTCTGTTTCCTTAGTATGAAATGTTTCATCCTACTCCCCATAATTGGGGTCATCTTTTAATTTAAAATCCTCATTTTCCACTCCATTATGTCATGGGTTCCTTCTATCTTGATGGCGACCTCCCTGACTATCACGTTCAGGGTTTGCTCTAAATCTTATTCCTCAAACTATGGCTCTCATCTAAGTTCTCATCCTTACGCTCTTGAACTTTCGGAACCCAAATTCTATAGGAATACCTCATTATTCCCTTATCATCTTTCTCGATATTAATCTTTTATCTAAT
The DNA here is from genome assembly GCF_009905375.1 of Apium graveolens. Taxonomy (NCBI): domain Eukaryota; kingdom Viridiplantae; phylum Streptophyta; class Magnoliopsida; order Apiales; family Apiaceae; genus Apium; species Apium graveolens. Next base: position 126,070,634 of record NC_133647.1, read on the forward strand.
TGTTGGCTCCCTGCCTTCATTCATAACTTTTTCTGGCACAATATGATCTTTTCCAATAATTCGGGCTGTATTGCAATCTCAAACAGCTTTTCGGTACCGGCTCCGGTTACCTTCACTTCTATTTCCATTTTCTCAAAATCTCTTATAAACTCTCCAAAAGACATTATCATCTTGAGTCTCTCCTTTTTACTAAGGGCATCAGCCACCATATTGGCTTTCCCCGAATGATAAAGAATCTCCCAATCATTATTCTTGATTAGCTCTAACTGCCTCCTCTGGCATATGTTGAGCTCTTTCTACGTGAAAATGTACTAGAGCACTTATGGCTTAGGTAATTCTTGCACTTCTCTCCATACAAGTAGTGCCTCCAATCCTTAGGGTAAAACTATTGCCACGAGCCTAAGCTCATGAACGGGGATATCGAATTTCATATTACCTTAATTGTCTTGACATGTACGCGATTACCTTACCGTGCTGCATAAGCACGCACCCTAAGCCCTTGTGCGAAGCGTCACTATACTTCACAAAATCTCTTTTTCCATCCGGCAATGCCAGCATAAGGGCCATCACCAACCTCTGCTTCAGTTCTTGAAAGCTGTTCTCGCATTTCTCTGTCCATTCGAACTTCTCAGTCTTACGAGTAAGCCGCGTTAAATGGGCTACTATCTTTACAACTTGAACGAACCTCCGGTAGTGACCGGCCAATCCTACCTCTGGTAGTCGACCAAACCATGGTCATCAATTCATCAGTGGTCCTTTATCCAATCCTGTCAGGATCCTCCATGGGATCCTCCTCAACAACTATCCCTTCTAGGACAACATCCTCAACCGCTAAATCCTCAATATCAACATCATCCGGTCCTGCATTAGGACACTCTATCGGATCCACAATCCGATCTCCAATTAGTAATAAAATATCATCGCGATGTTGCTCCTCAACCTCAGGGTTCGGAGTCCCGCTACCATATACGATAACGAACTACGCTCCTATCACGATATTTATAAGGGTTCCCATAAGGGTTTTAACTGTCAGTACTACGTTAGGTAGCCCGACTATGAACTTGGCAAGAGTTCTTATTATCTTAGTGAACTTATTATCTTAACGTCCCATCATCTCTGAGGTTTATAACGCTTGGCTCTGATACCATTTCTGTAACACCCCCAGATCCGGGGTCGGGGATCCGGGTCGTCACGGTCTTTCATTCCACAATACCACTTCACTTACTTAATAAAAATAACCTTATGCTGTGACCCCACACTAACACACACCACAACCCGTTATAGTCTCAGAGATGAACATAAAAAAAAATAACCACAAGTAATTATATTCCACAATTATCTGCCAATACACCTTAAAAGGTTTTCTGAATAGATTTACATTTTATTTGCCATTACTACAATTCATATTATACATAAGTCTGGTACATCAAAAGTTGAAGGCCTAGCCTATTGGTAGTTCCTACCTCAGCTACAGCAGCATCAACGCTTCCAGAAGACTGCCGAACGATTTCTAACCTCTTGCGAATCGGGAGCTTGGTCCGGTTCATCTTGTCTATCTGATGTTGTGTGATGAAAGAAGAAAGCAAGGGTGAGCAGCAAGCCCACCAAAATAATATGTATAATGATTAACAATATATGAGTCTACTCATAATACTCATGAAAGTCTTGGTCAAAAGAAGTGAACCAAGTTGATAACTTAATGCGATGAAGTCGCAAAATATTCAGTATATATATATACATATATACTTTTCAAAATATTGGAAGTCCTCTTCCATGCATAATATACACAAAATCCCAGTGTATAACTGTATAAAAATATCGTTGCAAGGTGATCTCATATATCTAACCTTGTCTCAACGTTTTTCTAAAAATCTTTGTCATTCATAAGACAATTATTAATTAGATATAAGTTTAAAAGATGAGGTTACCAAATACCCCAATATACTTATATCTTACCCAATACTACTTGAACTACCACCATTCAAGTTATAATCAGTTTCAAAAGTTCATCCCACTGATGAGACCACAAGATAAGACTTGAATAGATTCAATCTTTGAAATATTATTGAATGAAAAAGTTATGAGATACTTTATTTAGTCCCGATATATATATATCCACATATATATATCCCTTTAAACATTTCCTGGAATCTCTGTTATGCAAAGTATGAACAGAGTTTGAAACATCCAATGAATTTTGGAAAGGAAAAGAATTTTGGCATAAACCCGATATCTTGCTGATCAGGCACAGATACCAATAAGTAACCTTTTCTACTGTAGATGGATGAATTCCTCACCGGTCATCACCCTGGTCATAATTAAGACCTCGCGCTCGACCGTACCCCGGCCCCTCACGCGTTGATGGACTGCCACCCAGCCACTTACACAATATTAGACCGTACCCCGGCCTGTCGCTTATGCCGACTCAATTAGATGGGCTTACTTCCCGAACATTGGGCAAGTAATCAATTCATTTACCAAATCTGCAACTTCGTTGCGAATATAAAATACACCACAGAGCCGGATTCCCCAGGTTTTGAGCGAGTATTTAAATCCCCTTTAAAAAGGAAGATCTTAAATATAAAAATGAGTTTTGGGATCCGCTCTGACTTTAAAAATCATTTTGAAGACTCGAAAACACTTTAAAGAGTGTTTGGAGTAAAGCTGATTTAATGAAGTAAATCAGTCCCCAGAATATTTAGAAAATGACTGAATATTATTATTTAAATAATATTCCCATAAAGAATAATCTTTATCAAAATAATTGAAGTAGAAGTATTAAAATTTACACTTGAAACGAGTATTAAATAACCAAAGATATACTTATATGAAAGTATTATCTTTATTTGAATAATCGAAAATAAGTTTGATTATTAACACCTTATTCTTTAATAAAATAAAGAATATATTTCAGCAAATAATCGGAGTCATAGATCCTCAAATGAATATTCAAAAATATTCATTAAATAATATAAACTGAGTCATAAGCCTTCGAATGAATATTCAAGATAATATTCAATAATAAAATAAAGTTTAAAGTTATCGAATAAACCTTATTCGATTAATAGTTTTGAAAACTATGACCATATATATGTATATATATATAAATATATATATATATATCCATATCCATATATATACAAAATCTACTCGGGATCCTCGACTCCCGGTTTTAGAAAATATTTTCACCTTTGGGTCCCTATACTAAGGGTATATGCAAGTTACCGCTATCCTCTAGCATAGGTATTATCAACTGAACCAACAGATATATTTCAAGAATATGAAACAGGCATGCATATATACCATATCACATGCTACAATATATCGCAAGAATTTGCTAAATAACCAATATGCATTTATCGCAAGATCATGCATATACAAATGTATACATCACAACAACAGTATAACAGATAGAATACTTGCCTGAGCGACTGGGGGTTACGAATGGCTCGGGACGAGTCTGGTAACCTATAAACAACAAGTAAGTTGGAATTAAACCAAAATCACTTGTAAATCTATGCTTTAGCTAACTTAGACTCTAATGCTAGTTTTACGCTCACCGATTCGCTTAAGTCACTCGGGTACTCTCGGCTCCATCATTTTTAATAACTTAACCTTTACGAGTCTTAAAGCGATTCCTTCGTGAATGACTTACCAACTGCCTAACACACTTACCATAAATGTTTCATACATTAATTCACCCTTTTTGGTCTTTAACCTACATTTCAAAGTAAGGCGAGGGAAAAAGTTTCGTTCGCGAAACACCGTTACTTGAAACGGTCGTTTCTCCTAAACCGTAAATCGGAATCGAACGAACTACATATCAAAACGAAGCTCGTAACATGAACTATCTAAACATGACAATGGTCAAAACCTAGCAGTGAGTTCAAGGGTTCTGATGCTATGCACAAAAACAGTCCAAAGAAAATCGGCCGTTACGACGGCTATGTTTACGCGATTTCCCAAATTTAAACCACTCGATACCAACCACAAATCAACCCCAAATCAATCATACAACAATCATCCATCCTTATCACATCATAACAACCCCAACAAATCCATATTAACCATTTATACTTATTCCTCACATGAACTAAAAGCTTTACTTAGGTTCTTTAACTAATTACCAAGATTTACAACTCCAACAATACAACAAAACCAACTAATCTCTACAAACTCAACCAAACTTCAACCAATCAAGCATCATGCCTCACATATGCTATATCAAACACATTCAATCCTAATTACTCAAAACTAAAGCTAGGGTTTGTAGTTTATACCTTCCTTGGAGAGTGGAGAATCAAGAGGATGGCTTGGAATCACCTTTAAAGCCCTTAACCAAGCTTAATCTAAACAAAACTTCAAGAACACAAATTTTAGTTCTTGAAAACACTATTCACCATCTTCTTTGATGATTTATAGAAAAAGATTGGCTTGGAATTAGAAGCTTAAACTTATAGGAAGTATGTAACTTAACTAGGAGGAGCTAGGATAATTACCTTGGAAAATAACAAGTGGAGGAGCTTGGACTTCCCATTTCTTAAGAAACCAACCGAGAGCTTCATGAACAAGCCTTGGTTGCTTTTGATTTTTGATGAAAATGGTTTTTTTTTTTCTTGGCTTGGTTGCTTGGTTTTTGTGCTTGCTTTAGCAAATTACTACCTTGCCCTTGAATTTGTGTGGTTCTTATTCAACCACACCTCCTTCCTTCCTATGTCATGCTTACCTCATCCTCATGATGTCATCCTTCCTTCCTTGTCTTCTTTCTATTGGTTGGATGACATCATTCCCATTAATCCCTTTGATTAACTTCCTAATCGTTTGCCTAATGACCGCTGATCTGCTATACGGTTCGCTTAACTTTCGTTCTCGTTTTATCGTTTGAAGGATCATACCCGGGATCTTATTACTTAGGTTCCCTTAACCTTTCTCAATATATTAAATTCCTTCTATGATCCTCTTTTATAATCCTTTAATTTAAATCCTTTTTATCCTGTTACCTTATACTCAATTCTCTCCGTATATTGTGGATTTCCGGGAAAAACCAAAGTGTTCGGAATTGGATTCTGACGATCTTTACATACACTTATATACTCCATAGAGTACTAATAATATCCCATAAGATCAATAACAGAACCCCTACATAGCTTGGCATGAAAAGTTTTCTCATTCAGCAAAAACACTATTCATAAGGGTTTCAAAATTTTCCAAAAATTGGGGTTATTACAGCAAGGGTTGCCGCCATATCTGTAGGATCATTTAGTTTACATATTCCTACGGGCAAGACTATTATTTTGAATAATTGTTATTACGTTCCCTCTATTGTGAGGAATATTATTTCTATTCCTACGTTGGATTTGGATGATTTTTCATTTATAATTAAGAATAATGAATGTTCTATTCTTAGAGATAATGTTCTTTATGGACGTGGTACTTTAAATAATGGTCTGTATGTATGTGACGTAGAGCATAATTTACTTCAGATTGAACAAACTAATAAAAGAAAAAAGGGATGATGAAAATCTCACTTTCTTGTGGAACTGCAGACTTGGTCATATTAGTGAAAATAGACTGCGGACATTGCATAAGGAAGGGTTACTTGACCCCTTTGATTTTGAATCATATCCTACATGCGAGTCTTGTCTATTGGGTAAAATGACCAAATCTCCATTTAGTGGACATGGAGAGAGGGCTGCAGATTTGCTAGGATTGGTACACACAGATGTATGTGGACCAATGTTTACGCAAGCCATGGGTGGATTTTCATACTTCATTACTTTCATAGATGATCGATCTAGATTCGGATATGTGTATTTGATGAAACACAAGTCTGAAGCCTTTGAAAAGTTCAAAGAATATAAGTATGAAGTGGAGAAACAAACCAGACATAGTATTATAACTCTTTGATCAGATCGAGGTGGTGAATACTTGAATGGAGAGTTTCTAGCTTATCTCAAAGAAAATGGTATAGTCTCCCAGTGGACTCCTCCATATACTCCACAGTTGAATGGGGTATCTGAAAGGAGAAATTGAACTTTGTTAGACATGGTTCGGTCCATGATGAGCTATGTGAATCTTCCAGTATTCCTGTGGGGTTATGCATTGGAAACCTCATCATATTTACTGAATAAGGTGCCTTCCAAATCTGTTCCTCAAACTCCATATGAGATATGGAAAGAAAGGAAACCGAGTCTTAAACACGTTAAGATTTGGGGATGTCCAGCTTATGTCAAGAAAGTTGACCCAGATAAGCTGGAATCTCGATCTGTAAAATGTAATTTTGTGGGATATCCTAAAGAGACTTTAGAGTATTACTTTTACACCAATCATCGGGTGTTTGTCTCCAGACATGCTACCTTCTTGGAAAAGCAGTTTATCCTTGAAGGAAATAGTGGGAGCAAAATTGAACTTGATGAAGTTCAAGAAACACAAACTACTAAGGATCAAGTGGAAACACCTGTTCAGACTGAACAACCTTCTGTGGAACAGCCCATTCATAGGACAGGGAGAGTGTCTCGCCAACCTGAGAGGTATTATGGCCTTGTCATTGAGAATGACAATGAGTTGTCAATCATTGATGATGACGACCCTATGACCTATAATGAGGCTATGAGTAGTGTTGACTCAGAGAAATGGCATAGTGCCATGAAATCCGAAATGGAATCTATATATACCAACCAAGTATGGACTCTGGTTGATGCGCCTGAAAGGTGTTAAGCCTATTGGGTGCAAGTGGGTATACAAAAGAAAGATTGGAGCAGATGGCCAGGTGGAGACCTATAAGGCCAGGCTCGTGGCAAAAGGATTCAGACAAAGGCAAGGGATTGACTTTGATGAAATTTTTTGCCTGTAGCCCTGTTAAAATCATTCGGATTTTGCTTCCGATTGCTGCTTACTATGACTATGAGATCTGGCAAATGGACGTGAAAACGGCCTTCCTCAATGGGAAACTTGTAGAGGAAGTGTATATGACACAGCCAGAGGGTTTTCTTTCCAAGGGAAATGAACACCTAGTGTGTAAGCTGCTGCGAACCATATATGGTTTAAAGCAAGCTTCTCATAGATGGAACATCCGTTTTGATGAGACAATCAAAGAGTTTGGTTTTATCAAAAACATAGATGAACCATGTGTCTACAAAAGGATTAGTGGGAGCGCGATAACATTTCTTGTATTGTATTGAAAGAGGAGATGTCAAGATTGAGAGAGTTGACACACATAACAACGTAGCAGACCCACTCATAAAGCTATTTTCTCAAAGTCACTTTGATCGTCATAAAGACAAGATGGGTATTAGATACCAGAGTGATTGGCTTTAGTACAAGTGGGAGATTGAAAGAGATGTGTCCTAAGTCCAATCATGTATGAGGATTTAGGAATAACTTTTATGTAATATGTTTTGATTTTATTGATATTAATAAAAGACTTGTTTTGATTTTACTGCGGGATTTATCTATTTAAGTGTTTAAATAAGATATACCATAGTTTAGAGTAAAGCTTTTATGGATTATGATGAGATCATAATAATGAGACCTAAAAGATGATAACTTTGAACTTAAATATTTCCTGGTCGTAGGATTACTAACTGGTAATTGGTAATCCACAAAGATCGGTACATACTATGCTTGCTTCATTATGAAGGATGTTTGTTCTCATAGACATTTGTGTGGTGACACTATAACTAGTATGTAGGTGCTTATTATAGAATAAGTTCACGAAACATGACTCACACAGCTGAACAACTGATGGAGTTCACTCACGTGTTAGCAGTTGTTCACATAGTGATAGTTGTACAAGTATCCTTAGACTTGAGGTCATCATAGTCATCTTGTGTACACTGAACTATGCTTTGGTTTAGTTCTTACTCTCCAGGGACAATTATAAGGGCTCTACTGGGTATAGGAATTTGTACACGAAGATAGTGAATGATCAATAAAGGATCTACCCCTTCCAGTGAAGGAAGAGAATGTTCAATGTTAATCCACTTATACTAGTTTAGGAATCTCTGGCCAGAGTGAATGAAATTAGAAAGGAGTTTCTAATTTACATTAAATAGAACTAAGCATAGTGAATGGGAAAGCAAATGATTAAATAAGATAGGCTTGAAACAAGTTCCATGCCTTGTATTTAATCGTGACATTGCAGGGTGGAAGGAATTGATTGTACGGTAACTACTCACTGAATGGGTTCTTGGTATTCTAAGCAGTGAATTCGTATTATCCGGATAATCGCGATATGCTGAGAAGTATCCCTCACGATGTAGAATAAATATGATTAATTAATTAATCATATTTAATGAATTAGAGAATTTATATAAATAATGATAAAATAGTTTTATTATTATTACCAGCTTAATATTGAACCTACAGGGTCACACCATAAAAGAGAATGATTTACTGGTATAGGAATTAATTAATAATGGCTGATAATTATTTATTTGTGAAATAAATAATTAATTAGAAAATTTAATAATTGATTAAATGAGATTTAATTAATTATAAATTAATTAAAAAAAGTTCTTAATATTATTAATTAAGAATTTAATTTTGGAAATTAAATCGAGAGAATTATTTCTAAAGTGTTTAGAAAAAGGATTAATAATTAAAAGGTGTTTTAATTATTAGTTAATAGGTTAATAAGAATAAAGGGTTAATAATAATAATATTTTATGGGAAAATTTTCAGCTAAAAATTTTGCTTATAAATATACTATTATAAACCCTTATTTTGCCTCAACCTAAAAAGTTATGAAAACCCTAATTCTCCCACCCCTTCCTCCTCCATTACATTGATCTCTTGGTGGATACCGGTGGAGTGCTTCACACTTGAGGAGCAGCTGGTAGGGATCTCTACTAGGGATCGTAAACATACTGAACTACGAATTAAATATTATTTTTCGCATGGATCCTGCAGAGGGTTTCGGTTTTTTTTAAGATTTAAATTTACGTTTTCGTTGCGTTTATGTGCTAAAAACCCTTCAATACTTTCCCAAGGGTTTGTAGAGGTTTCAACATACTTGTGGGCTGCTTTCTCTATGGTTAACCTCTAGTCTCCGGGCTGAAGCTGAGACGAAGCACGAGCTGTGGGGGGCTCTTCATCTATATCTTCCATCTCGCCGTCCCTGGGCGGGGCAACGGTGGGCTGAATGGTTCCGTAGATCGAGGTTTTGCTTTTTCGCGTGGTCATTAGTTTCAGAACAGATTATGGGTGATGGTACCAGGATGTGTGACTATTTTGGAGGAAAAAATAAGAAAAGTAAGCTGTAAAGAGAGTGAGGGTTCTTGTTCTTACCAGAGAGAGGGTTTCTTTGGTTTTGTAGCTGTGTAATGTAGCTGGAGATGACACCACATCACCAGAGGTTCGCCCCCTCCTTCTAGCGCCAATGATAACTCGATTTCTTCCCAGGTCTTCTCCTTTCTCACACGCACTGGGACCCGACTTCCGTAGCGGTTGGAGTGTGGTTAACCTGCTAAGTAGGGGTATCTGCAAAACAGAACCGGAGGGGGTTGTATCCCGCGGCAACTCCGGTGTGAGAGTAAGAAATGGGCTTTCTTGAAGAAGAAGAAGAAGAAGAGGGAAGAATGAGCTATTCAAATTATATGTGAGGGTGTGTGTATAGGTGTGTCGCAGTCAAATATTTTTCAACCCCTAAAACCCTCTTTTTTGGGCCTTTTATAGGTCCTAAAATTTAGGGTTTTTGGGGTTTGTACCTCTTCATCCCGACCTTTGATCATTCTTGGTTGGTGATTGGTTGGACGGTTCAGATGGATTATGTGGTCAGGTGTCCTTTCTCCATCAGAGTTGTCTTGGGATATTTACCAATGGACGGCTGGGATACAATTGTTCCATTTTGGGTAATATGAGATAGTTGACTCTTTTGTCATGTGCCACGTGACACCGGGGACCACCCCGGCTTGGGCCTGGGGTGTTATCTATTTTGGGCCTCTGTTCTTTTATCTGGGTCTGGTTACTTCTGGCCTATCATACCCAATTCCCATTTGTGTAACATTTGTATGCATATATCACGTATACTCTATTTATCCCCATTAATTTCTAAAATCTCTTCTTCTTCCTTTTATAAAATCTTTTCTTATCTGTATAGTGATAATGATGAGTGACTCATTGATTGTAGTAGATCTGTAGACGATTTGGCTCACACAAGTCTACTGCGACTTACGGGCAAAGTGAGAAAAGATGGAAGAAAGAATATACGCACTCTGATGTTGGGTTTTTTTTTTCAATTGAGCTATTTTGGTACAAGTTGAGTAATATTTAGGCTATTTTTGTTATTTTTTCATTTCTTTCTTAGTCAACAACTTATCTCTATTTAGATATTAGGTACATTTTTCATATTATTTTAAAATTAGAGTTTAACATACATATTTTTGTTCAAAAAATTATTAAAAATATATATATATATATATATATATATATATATTTTTTTAACTAAATATACCACGTATGGTTAGATCATCTTCAACGGGATGCATAGATGAGACTTTTTGGCAGCAAGAGTTTATCGTCGACCCAAATTATTAGTTGAATTTATAACTTATAAGGTGATAAATTGAATATTAGTAAAGGCGTATTTTTCTCAATTTATTTTAATTATTTGCTTTTTTATTAATTTAAATTAAAAAATATATTTTTTAAATATTAATCTAAATTAAAATATAAGAATTAAGATAATTTTATTTAAAAACTATTTATTTTAGTTTATTTATATATAAAAATTGACTAGTAAAATTATCCAAATACTAATATAACTTATAAATATTTATTTACTTGTCAATTATAAATCACTTATTTATTTTAAGTGGTAAATTACTTATTTTAAAATTTTTAAAATGGACACTATATTTGAAAATATACAATAAGTAAAACAAAGACTACTCCAATGCAGAAATCTATTAGGCATATTTCTAGATAACAAAAAATCAGCAGGTTATAAAGAGAGGTGGTTATCGAGACTTTGTTTATGTACGTATTATAATTTAATAATTCTAGTATATATATGTCTTGTTTTTTTTTTAATTTTATGTAACGTTAAGTGTAAAAAAATTATTTATAAACATTTTTATTATTAATCAGATTTATTATTTACTTTTATAAAAATTAGTAATAAATTAATAAAATAAAAAAATAGTAAATTTTTTGTAAAATGTAAGTAATATTTTTTAACTAATTTTTGTCATGTTCAAATATTACAATCATATCAATAAATATATTTTTATTAATTATATAATTATTTTCACTTGTATTAAATAAAAATTAATTCATTTTTTATTAATAATTCATTCACAACCTTTGTTATAAAATAATGACTCTTTAATTAAAAAAAAACAAGATTACCGATTGACACGTTGGATGATTAATAATACCGTTTTCAATACCCAGTCAATATTTACGTACAATCACATATTCCTTCTACAGCTACCTATTCAACAACCGACCCAAGTCCGCTTATACACCCATGTGTTTATTTCTTAAGTTGTTAAATACAATCGATACATTTGTATTATTCCCTGTCGAATAAAGACAATAAAATGTTGAACAATCGTACTGGGAAACTCTTACCCTTCAATCTCTCCGTATGCTTTTCATCAATTAAACAGGCTGTTTATACTTACTGTTATTGTTAATATAGCATGATTATATTTTTAATGAATACTCAAACTAACTTTGCGTATTAAATATTAAAGACCGACACAATACCCAATTTTTGATTACGTATTGTTTTTAAAAAAATTAATATAGTTGACGTTATCTGGCCTGCAATTGCGTATTAACCAGTTACTTAAACAGCGTATTAATATTACTAGCATAAATCCCGTGCGATGCATGGGTTTTCATTAATATTTTAAATTTTTATTTATCAAGTTATATTATATTTTTAAAATATTTATATAAATATATAATGATTATAAATTTATAATAAAAATAATAGAATAACATGTGGTCATAATTTAGTAAAATAAATAGACTATTTGTAGTATTTTAACAATTTAGTAGTTTAGCAGATATGTAACAATATTATTTATATCTTTTAATAATAGGATAAGTTGTATTCGTAGTTTAGTAGGATAAGTATACTATATTTAGTATTAGTTTAATAATTTAGTAGTTTATTAGATATATAACACTATTTATCTATTTTTGTAATAATCAAAATTAGGAAATTATTGTTGAACTAAACCGTTAAACCAAATTATCTCTATTCCGGCTATTATAATATAGCATAGATAAGATATCCAAGTACGGGATACGCATTTCATCAGGAATTTTTAGCCGGTCTCACCTAAAAATGTTATTCCCATCACTATAGTCTAAAAAATGTTTATTTTTACCTTTAACCCTGAAAAGACAACCCTTAAAATATAAGTGTTAGAAATTTGAAAATAACAAATTCTAATTATTTTTCAAATCATTCTAACCAAAATTTCTTATAGATTAATTTATGTAGATAATATGAATTTTGTGACCCAGATCACATGTTTGGTGTTTTATGAAATCCAAATCCACAATTGCAATTGCAATGCAAGGAGAAACAGTGAAAAGCATTTTGTAATTTGGAAATTAAATCGGCAGTGAAGCACATTACAAAAACATTTTATTCAGAGTATCCATGGGTCTGTCTTGTTTCTTCACAGTATCGCCCTTACTACGTAAGCAGCCAGTGTCACTCCTTCGTTTCCATACATCTTCTTTGAACCATAACCCTAATCCCAGTAGCACTAGACAACTTCAACTTCTACTACTTGACAAGTCCAAGGTTGGTTTCGATAAACTCGACGATGCTCTTGTCTTGTTCGATAAAATGCTCCATATGAAACCTCTGCTTCCTGTTATTAACTTCAACCAACTCCTAACATCCCTCCTTAGAATGCACCAATGCTCTCTTGCTGTCTCTCTGTTTCGAGACATGCGTGTTTTAAGCATTCCCGTTAATATTGTTACTTTTAATACCGTCATCAACTGTTGTTGTCACTTGAATAGACTTGATTATGCCTTTTCGCTGCTTGGTGGAGTGTTTAAGATTGGCTTTGAGCCGAATGTGCTGACCTACACTACTCTCGTGAAGGGTCTTATTTCGCTGGATAAGTCTGTTGAGGCGGATCGTTTGTTTAGGAAGATTATTAGTTTTGGAGAAATTGAACCTGATGTTGTTACCTATAACACTGTTATTGACGGCCTCTCCAAAAAAGGTCATACTTCAATGGCTATTACGTTGTTTAGATGCATGGAGAAGAAAGGTTGCGAACCTGATAAAGTAACCTATAACATTATGATTGATTGTTTGTGCAAAGAGGGGTTAGTGTATCATGCCTTGCGTCTTCTTGATGAAATGAGACACAAACGAGTATCACCCAATGTCAGAACTTATAACAGATTGATTCAAGGTCTCTGCAACTTGAAACAATGGGAACATACCAATCGAATGCTAAACGATATGGAAAATATGAATATTACTCCAGATGTACATACTTCTAATATATTGGTTGATGCATATGCCAAGCATGGAAAGATAAAGGATGCAGAGGATGTGATAGCAACTATGATACAAACAGGCAAATATCCTAACCTAGTTTCCTACAATGCACTGGTGCATGGATATTGTCTAAGAGGCAAAATGGACAGAGCACTAGCAGTGCTGAATACCATGAGGAGTAAAAGGATAGTGCCTGACTCGTACAGCTTCAGCATTTTGATAAATGGGTACTGTAAGAGGAAGAATGTAGACAAAGCCCTCGATCTCCTCCGAATAATGCCCGCTAAAGGTCTAAAGCCGGTAGTTGAAACTTACAGCACTATCATACATGGTCTTTGTCAGGTGGGTAGACATGCAGAGGCGCGGAACCTTTTTTCTGAATTTCGAAATGAAGGTTATAAACCAAATATTGTAATCTGTCGAATATTATTAGATGGCCTATGCAAGAACCAGTGCATTGATGAAGCAATGTCCTTGTTTCATGTGATGGAATCTGATGGTATGATGCATGATATCCAAAATTATAGTATAATCATTGATGGTCTGTGCAAGAGCAGAAATCTTGACAAGGCAAGGGATGTTTTTCACAACCTTTTGTTACAAGGTTTGCAACCTGATGTCAAAACATACACAATAATGATTCAAGGATTTTGTCAAGAAGGGTTATTGGACGATGCCAATAAACTTTTTGTTGAAATGGAAGCTAAAGGTTATCTGCCCAGTGAAATCACTTACAACAGTATTGTCCGTGGATATTTTCAAAATGAGAAGTATGATCAAGGTTATAAATTCTACGACAAAATGCAGAAGCATGGTTTCTCAGCAGATGCATGTACAACTTCTATGCTGGTATTACTTTCTACAGATAAAGAGGAGTAGAAGATACCATTCTACCGTGCTCTCCGTAAGAAGTTTATGACATAGGTACTGAAGTCAAAATTTAATAACTAGGATTTCTGATGGATTCTTCCATATATGTCTTTTAGACAATGTTTTTTATTATTTGAAGGTGTTCAGGGCAATGCTGGGAGAAGATAAAGGAATGAACTATATATATGTTTACTTTTTAATTAAAGAGGACCAGTTCACAAATTTATTGTGGCTGTAATGAATTTGTCATAAAATTCTATTAGTGAAGTAATGTTTTTCCTTATTATACATTTAGTCTCAGAAAAGAATGTAGGAGTGCATCAAACTGGAAGTGCATCAACAGTTGCATAAATGTTTTTGAGATACTTTTTTTACTCATTGTTGTCCCAGAAAGAATATTGGCCAGGAAATCTAGAAGTAAAAGCAAATTTTATGGTCCACTTTGTTAACCAGAAATGAGAAGGATGTCATTGCATGTATAAAGTCTTCAAATATTAGTCGTCATTTTGGTATTTGTTTGGATCCTATAATGGCAATTGAGGCAGTAAAGCAAAAGGTAATTATGGTTATATGGCAGGATTTAAATCTAAATTTAGTTCATGTACCTAGAAAATACAGTTTCAAGTTGGTTATAATGATTCGATGGGTTTTATGCTCAGTTCTTGGATAAATCAGGGTGTTAATAGAATCTTTGAAATTGGCAGCTCTTAACTCATTTAATATTAGGAGGACCTTGTGGTTATTGATGATTAAACATGGATAGGCTAAAGGAAGTTTCTACCTTTTCTTAAATTGGGTTTTCTGCTGCGCACACGCTATATATTTACACTTTTCAATGACATTTAATATTTTTTATTTATTCCCATAAAAAATATTAACACTTATATTTTCACTTTTTAATCTTAGCAATGCTTAACCATGATTAACATATCTTATTCTATATTTATCATACCTTCTTGTACCGTGTTTTTTTATATATATTCAGTTCTTCAAATCACATATTTTTATATTAAAATAACCGGGCTACTTTAAAAATAAAAAAGAGCTTAAAATATTAACTAAATATTATGTAACAATAATATTATCATAAAAAATTTATACAAATTCTGTAGGTGAAATTTTTACTTCCATATTAGAAATTTGCTTTCTATTTTTAAAATTAAAAAGACATGAATATTAGACAAGAACATTGTATGATGATAAATATACAAAATTATAAATAACTATACTCAAGCATAATCGTTTCATATTCACTCACTGGGCCTATCTCACCTGTCTTTTTCTTAAATCCCCTGTCTTTTCTTAAAACTTTCACAAGATGAAGAGGAATAATATTGATCTAAACAAATCTTGTAAAGAAGCCATTGAAGATGAAGAACAAGAAGCTAGTGAAGAAGAACAAGAAAATAAAAATATAACTTTGAGTCTTTCATTGGCCAATGTTTCCTCAGTGAAGAAGAAGCATACTTGTTTTGTCACAAATATGCTAAATAATATGATTTTTCTATACGTAAAGCAAGATTTGACAAAAATAAAGATGGAGAAATCAAGAGAGGAGATTTTGTGTGTCATCAAGAAGGTTTGCAACTTTCAAAGATGTGGATCCAGTGCTGAAACAATGAAATACTCCATCTACTAGGTGTGATTGCAAAGCTTATATGAGGGTAACATTAAAGAAAAGTTTTGAAATTTTTCCAGAACAATGGCATGCCACTGAGTTTATTGTTACACATAATCATGAGTTATTTTCACAAGAAGAGGTACGTTTTCTTAGATCTTATCGTTTTATGACAAAAGATGATGAAAAACGTATTCTTTTGTTGAAAGATGGAGGTATTAGTGTGAAACAAAACATGCGTGTAATGGAACTTGAAAAAAATGTTAGAAATGGTCACCTTTCATTCACCTCAAAAGATATTCATAATTTTTTTAGTAAAATTCGTATTGAGCAAGCAAAAAATGATGTATTAGATTTTTTTGAATATTGCAAGATAGCTAAAGAGGAGAACCAAAATTTTCAGTACTCTGTTACACTGGATGATGAAAGAAAAGTGGAACATATTTTTTGGTCGCCAGCTCACTGTTTTACTTTGTATCAATCATTTGGTGATGTTGTGATCTTTGATACAACTTACAAGATTAATGCTTATGAGATGTCATTGGGTATGTTTGTTGGAATAGACAATCATGGTAGGACTATATTATTTGGATGTGCTCTTCTCCGTAATGAGACTAAAAATACATTTTCTTGGTTGATGAGGGTAAGTTCATTTTTTATATTTATATATAATTGTCCTTTTAATTAAAATACATATATATTTGTTTGTTTATTTATTTGTGTATGTATATTATATGCAGACATTTGTGTCCCTAATGAATAAGCCCCCTAAATCAATATTAACTGATCAAGATCCTTGGATGACACAAGCTATTGCAGAAGTAATGCCTTTAACTAAACATGCCTTTTGTATATGGCACATTACATTAATATTTAGTAGTTGGTTCACAGGAATCCTCCGTAAACAATATTTTAATTGGTGTTCTGATTTCTATAATTTGTATAGACTTGATACTTATGATGAGTTTGAAAATAGATGGCCTGAGTGGTTGAGAAATATAAGCTAGAGAAGAAGAAACATGTATTAGGTTTGTACAACATAAGGCATTCTTGGGTACCTGCTTATCTCCGTGCACACTTTTTTGCTTATCTCCGTGCACACTTTTTTGCTGGAATGACCACAACTGGGAGATCTGAAAGTTTTAATGCATTTATCAAGAGATTTACAAGTTCACGTATATGTTTAAGCCAATGTATAAAGCAAGTAAGTATTTTTCTAATTTTTTTGTTATAGTTTGATTATGATATAGTTGTATTTTAATATTAATATTGTTATATATGGTTAAATATAGGTTAAATGTAAGTATCTTTTTTATTATTTTTCATAACATTATTTATTAAGATGTAATTTTATATATGATATTAATATTTTTATAGGTTGATTTGGCTATCGAAGATATTGGACAAAATCAATTACAAGCTAGAATGTTAGAGAAATACAGAGGAGCTTCCTTGCTTACTTTGTCTCCCCTAGAAGAGCAAGCACAGAAAGTCTTGACTCCATTATCTTTCAAAAAATTTCAAGAACAGTTTGAAAGAGCTACTCATTATACTGTACACACTAACGTTGGGGGATTTGTAGTGCAGCATTATGCTCAAGGTGATACACAAAAGCATGGAGTTATGGAGAATGGACAAATGTTGATGTGTTCATGTAAACACTTTGAGTTTTGGGGAATCATTTGACGTCACATTTTAGTGTGTTCTTTCACCAAGATGTGTTCACTATTCCATCTTTGTACTTTCCATTGCGTTGGCATAGTAAGATAATATATGATCAAGAGAGGGTGGTGGATGTGGTTAGTGAGACCCAGGGAGAAAGCAATATTTTTGAAGATGCTAATTTAGCTGGCCCTGTTTATTGCCCTCCTAAATCAAAGACCAAAGGGCGTCCAAAGAGTAAAAGATCAAAAAGAGGAAAAGAGGTGAATATGAAGCAAGTAAAATTATGCAGATTTTGCAAGAAACAAGGTCACAACTATACTACATGTCCAGACAAGGAAAAAGAGGAAGAAAACCATATGCACTTGAAAAGGCCTCAGAAACAGTGAAAGTTTGAACCCAATTTATCATCTTAAATTTTGAAAATATTAGAAGTAATTAATTTTTTGTTGAATTTTTCATGCAAGACGATATGAAACTATTTAGCTACAGTTTTATTAACATTGCAATTAAAATTATTTAATATTTTTGTTTATCTTTTAATTTTTTTATATGTATATATAAAATAAACGATGATAAAAAAAGTTAGAATATGTCAATTTATAAATAGTGGTGGCCAATCTACTATTATTAAAATTAACAGTAGTTTACTTTTATTTAAAAAATTGAGATATGAAAATAAAAATTTCACTAGAGTTATCGATATTGTAAAAAAAATCTAATTTTTTTATGACAATATTATTAAGATTTGGCACACTATTCTAGAATTTATATCTTTTTAGTTAGTATTCTTTATATTTTCAAAGTGGTCAAATCTTTTTGTTATAAAAATATGAAATTTGGATAAATGAAAAAATTAAAAAAAAAAGAACACATGAACTATACAAATATATTAAAAAACTTTGAAATAAGCCATGTTAACCAGGGTTAAGCATTGTTAAAATCAAAAAGTGAGAACAAGAAAGTTTATGGGAATAAACAAAAAAGTAGCTGACTGGCATTAAGTGTCACTGAAAAGTGTAAATGTATACTTCCTAGCGTGTGCCCATGGGCACACAGCAGAAAACCCGTTCTTAAATTATGTCGATGGTTAATTTTAGTCCGATAAAGAGAATCTCCAACCGCTTCTTAGTTTATTCCCTAAATTTAATACTCCTTCCGTCTCAATTTATCTGTCCAGTTTAACTTTTGCACATAATTTAAGGTTCATTGACCGCATAATACCGTTAATTATTTTTCAAAATTTCTTTTTGTGAATAAAAATTTAAGATTTGAATATTTATTCACAAAAAAATTAAAAAAATTATCAAAGTAATTATGCGGTCAATGCACCTTAAACTACGTGCAAAAGTCAAACTAGACAGATAAATTGGGACGGAGGAAATATAAAATATTGGATCTTAATAACTTAAAATATCAATAGTTATTCTCACCTCCAGCAATATTCCCTATATTCATTCCTTATATAATATTTTATCATTAAAAAGTATCATTATTACATAAAGTAAAGAAAGAGAAAATGCTTCTTTCAAATATATATTATAAAATAAAAGTTAGAAGAAGAGAAAGTTTAGCTAAAGATAAGGAATTGAAATAAGATTTTAGTGGATTTTAGTGATTTAAGGAATCACTCGGATACTGTTGGAGTAATTTTTTTCTTCATATTCCTTATACTGGATTTTAAGATTTCAAGTAGCTAAGTTTTTGGATTTGCTCTTAGTCCATCTCGTATTGCTATTGAGACTAACTAATACTATTCTACTACTAGTAAAAGTCTAGGTAATATTACAATGATTGATCAGTCACAATCTAAAGCTAGATAAGTGTCTGTTTGGAAAATCTTAGAATAAGTTATTTATAACTTAAAATGAATAAGTAATTTAAAAGTGATAAGTATATGAACACTTATAAGTTATATAAGTGTTTAGATAATTTTACTTATAAGTCATAATTTTTTTTAACTTAAATGAACTAAAACAATTAATTTTTAAATATATTTATCTAAATTCATAAATTTTAAATAAAATTAACATTTAAAACTATAATTTAGAATTAGAGTTAATAAACAGGAAAAAAAATCAAAATAGGTTGATAAAAAGTACGTCATTACCAACATTTCACTTATCAGCTTATAAGTTATAAATTCAACTTATAAGTTGGGTCGATAAACACTCGTCGATAAGCTGTTATGGAATTATAAGCCGGAAGTAACTTATAAGTGAGTACACAAACAGGCCCTAAGTCTAGACTTGGCATATCATGTCAATGGAACATTGGTCAACTCTATGCGGAGTTAGTTACATTCTTTTGTTAAGTCAATATTTGATTATGTGATATATAAATACTCCCAAGTTGTAACTTTTATTTTTAACTTTCATTTCAATAAAAATAGTTTATCGGTAAATCTCTCGTTGAATAAATATGTTCTCTAAGATACAAAACATGTGTGTATATATTTTTGTTATTCTATTATGGTATCGGAACCATCATGATTGAAATTGGTGTCAATCTCGTGATTTATCGGTAAATCTCTCGGTGAATAGATATGTTCTCATCTCCTTCAATCTATTCTCATTTTTTTCGTTACGGTATTTCTTTTTATGTATGTTGTTACGATAATTATATCGATTTCTTACTATTTTTGAATGATGAAACCCTATTTTTTCTGGAATTTAGATTCAATTCAATTCAGTCATGGTGCGAAATGGTTTTTTAATATATTTCAAAAATTATCTAGTGTTAATCCTGCTACTGCTCGTTTTCCTAATAATAATGGCGATAATGGTATGAATCTTGTCGATAATATTAATAATACGGTTCATAATGAGATTCCTTTGGAAGATGATGATGCTAATTAGTCTAATCGTGATCTTATTCTCAATAATTCTCATCTTTTATATTTGCACAACAATGATCATTTTTGTCTAGTGTTAATTGCTAAGAAATTAACTGGTCCTGATAATTAAGGTGCATGAAGTCATTGGATGCAGATTGCTTTGAATGCTAAAAATAAATACAATATTATTAATGGTAGCTTTAAGATACCTACTTCATTGATTTAGCTGCACAGTGGGAAAGAGTGAATGATATGATTATCACTTGGATCCTTAACACTGTTGTTGCTGATATAAGTGATGGTTTGAGTTACGTTAGCATTACTCCTTAGCGCCATGGTTGTTCATAGAAAAATATTCGAGTCTAGTCCTTTAATCATTTTTACAGACTTAAAGGATACATTTACAGACTACACAAACTATTACAAGTCAACTTATTCTTAGGATTGTGAATGTGACTTAATCTTGCTATATTAAAACATGTCTTGCACAACGTACATTCGTGTGAGTAAATGAAATATTTTATTTATAAGAACTTACCATAAAGTCAAATTCAAAATAATCTATAACCAATTAAATATTTACTTATAATATTATTAGGTCCTGTAAAAGGGATATTTTAAGCTAGAAGGGGGGTTGAATAGCTTAATTATCAATTTAAAATTTATTATGGCATTTTAAAAATATTTTTCCCGTTTTAAATATTTTACCGATGCAGATTATATATGCGGAAATAAAAGACAAGGAAGAAAATACCACACGAGAGATTTATCCTGGTTCGCGATGGCGCAACCTCTAATAGATTCGCTCACCCCTATGTCCAGTCCCCGAGCTCCTCTCCAGGACCCGAGTTTTTCCTTAAAATAACCTTGCTCCTACGTAGGCGGAGAAGCATTTACAACCCCACAAATATTTGTCTTGGTGCATAACTCCGGGTTACCACCTCAAAATAAATGTGCAAACCTACACAACCTATCTTAGACAATAACACCCTGTTATTTCTTCAAAGTTGATGTAGAACCCTTGGTATAGTCTTTGTCCTTCTAAGCTTTTGCCGGTCTTGGATCTCAGTAGTAGGTCTTGGGTCTTTCATCTTCCTCATGGTGCAAAGACTACTAACTCCTCGTTAGTACGTCTAGGACTTGGGTCTTAGAATGAGAATCAACTCACTATACTTCACCTCACTGCAAAACGAAGAAGACAATGTCTACGAAAACAATACCCGTTATAGATAAAAAGAGTTTGGACTAGTAATACATTTAACTAGACCGGATGACGAACAAATATTCTTAAAGGAATATTAATGTATACTTTTCTTTAGATTAAGTGAATGTTAAAGTATACTTGGTTTTACTTCATTTTGAATAATATATTTTATTTCCGAAGTAATAAATATATCAAGTCCTTGGTGAAGCGTTATAGCTTTCAGATCTTTGATAAAATAATTTCTCGTTTAATATAGTCGTGTGTAGACTTTTTTTAAATCGAAAATGTTACACTTATTCTTTAACTATTTGCACTTATAAAATATTTGGCCGAGAGAATAAAAGATGTGTAATTTAAACACAATATATCACAATATATAAGAGCAGAGTTTGAATTATATTAGCATAATTTATATGTGTATATATATAGTATAATATAAGCTTTAAGTTTTTCCCACGAAACACTGAAGATGCTAGTAAGGGAAATCGCTTAATTCTTATACGATTATATATATACTTATATTTACTTAAAAGCTTTAAGATCTTCCCATGAAATACTAGAGGTGCTGGTAAGGGAATTCACTTAAATCTTTTAACTAAATATAGTAAATATTTATGTATAGATATATATAATATAAGCCTTAAGTTTTTCCCACGAAACACTAAAGGTGCTAGTAAGGGAAGTCGCTTAAGTCTTGTTAAATAATTATAACAAATATATCAATATATGGCCAAAATAAGTGTGTTTAAGTTTAAAGAATAAAATGCTAGCTTTGTAATTTAATTCCCTCGAAACACTAAAGGTGCTTGTTAGTCGCTAAACACGCGCTAATAATACACGCAAGTATACGAGTTCGCAAGTAGTATAGAATCTTTTCTAGTTCATTCCCACAGAGACTGTATTGGTTAACTAATTAAGTCACGCACTTAAGCAACAATGTATGGTTATTATTCAATGCTAAGACGATAACAAATTGAGGTTGTTTATAACTAAGGATTAACTAATAATTATAATTACGAGATTACTATTGACTGAATTAATATATATGACTAACATGAGATTCTAACTTCATTAAATACTTCATTCAATAGCCTTATTGTCTTCAACCTTAGCATGCAATGGTGATGACACTAATCAGATAACACGAAACTGATAAACGCCAACTTTCGTTGCACGAGTACCATACTACCAGACATCCAAAAAAGAGATAGAAGCTGAATAGACACCAATTATATTGAAACCCTATATGTCTATAGAATTTGACAACATAACGGTTTAAGCACAAGTTATCTATCTTGATTACACAGGGCAAGTAAGATGGTTAAAATTACCTACGAATCATGCATAACAAATACATGAACCTATGCTAGTATGGCAAGTTCTAAATCCTTAAATTCATTTTCGCTTCACTAAGAATTAACACACTATCTTATAAGTTCGCGATGTTCATAAGACGAATACGCGCAACCAATACTAGGATATCATACAATCACCACATACTAAGGCATCGAAATAATTTAACTAAAGAAATCCATAAATAAATCTGCTAGAACCCCACGACAACGATTAGTCTATAATCGGACTCATCGTCAATGTGGGTTCCAATGAAAATATGATATAACAAACGTAGTCTTTATAACGAATAAATAACAGAGTATAACACAAGAGTATAAGTTCAACAAAATAAGAAACGAGCATCCAAAATTACAACTCAAAACAAAGATTCACAAGAATAAACTAGATCGTCTTCGCCTTTGTTGATTTGTGCTATAGGTCTCTTGTCGTCTTCTCCTTAGCTCTGAAGTGTCTCCTTCTTGATTAGTTATTAAAAATGACCTAGAGTTGTTTATATAGTAGCCCTGATCAGCATATAACCCCAGAAAATTAGTCTTCTATTAAAAACAGGAATTCTGCATCCCAACCTGGCGCGACCGCGCGCTTGATCAGCACGGGCGCGCCGGCTCTCTGAAGTTATGGCGCGGCCGTGCGCTTGATCAGCGCGGGCGCGCTGAGCTTTTGCCAAAAATTATTTATTTTCTTTTTCCTTTTCTTGCAGCCTCGAGCCGGACTTCGCGAGCTTTTATTCCAACACCACCTAGACACTATATTAGCACCAAAACAATGTTAATTCACCTGATTACCTAGATAATGCCTGAAATGAAAAAAACACTCGAAAACAAGTTAAAACACTTAAAAGCTTGAGTACAAATGCATCAATTCAAAGCTTATTAGAGCATTATAAAGTATCATAAATGCCACTCAACATACCCCCAAACTTGAATCGATGCTTGTCCTCAAGCATAAACAGACTCAAAGAACAAGAAATAAAAATGCTTGAATGCAACTAATATGAATGCAACGATCCCCATAGAATAACTAATCCAATCAACAAGCAACATCTCAGCAAATGTAATTATTCGCATAAAGATCAATCAAATTTCACAAATCAACCTACAAACCAGAGACGTGCGTGTGTGCAAATGCTTACAGATGTACTATCTTAACTAGATCGACAATCATGACTCACTACTTATCAAAATAATCGCAAGCTTATAAATAGAATAAAATCTAGACTCAAAATAACTTATAACACTTCCATTCTTATATCAGAGCTTAACATGGATTCATACTTTTATTCACAATAAAACAACACAAGTATGCTTATTTGATCGTACAATGAGTGAGGTCCACAAAAGACTTATACAATAGTACCCATATAGCGAGCGTTGGGTTAGCGGATCCTAGACTATAAAAGCCTTAGGTCACTAGGCACAAATTCCCCTAAGAACTTAATAACTCGAGTACTAAAGATCCCACTTGTGATCAGTTATACATAACACTTATTTTTTTTTCTTTTTTTCTCTTTTTTTTTCTTTCTTTTTTTAACTAATTTTTGAATAAGTGCATTTCGCTCCATCTCATTCATCCCTAGACTACTCACTTAAATATTAGATGGCTACTAGCCATGTGACACCTAGCCATACAACTAGCAATGATATCCAATTTTCTCTAATTTTTAAATATCCATGTCTTTTATTATTAAGAGAATATCCTAAATTCTAAGTATAAACAAGTGATTAACCTCGACAAACAAACAAACCATGATCATGATCTAGGACTCTATCAAACTATAAGACTTAGTGAAATACAAGTGTCTCTAGCATGCATATCAAATCATAATAAATTAAAAGTTACTCAATCATGTAAAAACTCGAAGACTCAACATCACTAAATACGACATCACTACACTAACATCAATATCACAAGTCAACTGGAAAATTATCTAAGGGATCATGTCATAATGCAAATGCATGAAACTACATGAATAAAATATCATAAAACTGCCAAAAATAATAGAATAAAATAAAAAAAAAACTACATGGCAAAATATGCAAAATATATGAACTAAATTATCATGAACATGCAACTATATGAGACTCACACACAAACATATTCCTTCAACTTTTACCCCCAAATTTAAAATATTAATTATCCTCAGTGAAGGTAATAGTAAGGAATCAGGCATATCTACTGCGAATCAGAATCCTCACACTCAACGGGTGGAGTGTTAGGCGTGTCTGGAGGCGGATACGCGGAGTCCTCACCAAATACTGGTCACTGGATGTCAACACCGGTGGCTCTAAAAGCTGTCCCAAGTGCCTGGGTGAGATCGTGTGCAAACAGACTATGGATGTCGTGCATTGCATTCATCCTCCTCATGAGATGCCTATACTGCGTCGAACTCAAACCAGCTCCCATCTCGGCTCCCACTATCTCCTGCTGCTGCTGTTGCGATGAACCAGCCTCCTCTCCATACTGAGCTCTCCACGCTGCTCGACGGGCATGCTAAGAACCTCCTGCCGTAGCTGCTTCTATAGGAACACCACCTGGAAGATGATCATATGAATACCCAAGCCCCTTAGGATCGGGCTTACCTCCATACCACTCATGCATGCTCTATAGCATAGAACTGTCAGTAGGAGCAATGGGAAGCTGCAGTTGCTCATGTGTTGGCCAATGAACACCAACCGCCACGCACAACTTCATCACAACAGACATATACAGAATAGCACCTGTAGTACCTCCACTCAAAAATCTCAAAATCCCCTGATATATCACCATCCCCAAATCAATGTAATCACCCTGAAGAATACCCCATAGCAGACGAGCACGCTCCACAATAATCTCATGCACATGCGAAGATAGCATGTTGTTAACACAAATAAACGAGTTCCAAGCCCGTGCAAACCTGTTCATGCATGAAGCAGGGAACGTGGAGTAATCAGTAGTGCCCCTCTTGAACTTCCAATGAGTTTCAGGCACACAGAGAGTAGCAACGATGAGATCCAAATCAAAGTCCTCTGGAGTCTTATCATTCCAAGTGTCCTGACCCACCTTCCTCGCAGGCTGCTCAATCACCGTCATGTTAGCTTCAGCACTGTACTCTATAGTTCTCCCCCTCACCACCGTGAAACCATTCTTCTCCGCCTTGGCATTCGCATAGAACTCTCGCACAACACTCATGGGCACAGAAGCGGGAGCCTCACAAAAAGGTACCCAGCCCATCTCGAGAATCATCTCCAATAGCTTACCGTCCTTACCTGATGATAGAAAACCTCTCTCTTTAGAAATAGGCTTCAAGAGAAGCCTCGTGTACTCCTCCTCAGCCTCAGGAGTAGAAAACCTGGGCCTCACACCACCTGCAGATGAAGAATCGGTGGTGCTGCTTCCAACTTGTGTTCTTTGTTTCTTGGGTGCCATCGGAATTGCAGAAGAGAGAATAAAAGCTTAAGTATTTAGAGAGAATTTGTGTTTGAGAGTTTGTGATGTGGTGGAGAAGTTGTGTATAAGTGTGTGTATTTATAGGTGGAGAGGTGTGAATTCTATAAGGAATAGAAGTAGGAATTGATTGTGGGAATTGCGGGAATAATGGAATTGATTAGGAGAGGGAATTATGGGATGTGAAAGAGTAAAATTCGGGTTGGAATTGATTTTGGAGTAAAATTCCCGATTTTACCTTATAAAACTGCTAAAATAAAAATAATCGAACAGGACCCGGCGCAGCCGCGCGCTAGTTCAGCGCAGGCGTGCGTGGTTACTGGGAAAACGGCGCGGCCGCGCCCAATTTCTATAGTTGGCCCTGAATTTTTTCTTTTTCTGACTTTTTTGTGTTTTTCTCTTTTTTTCTTGCTTCTTCTACCTACTATTGTACAACATACTTGGGTTGCCTGCCAAGAAGCGCTTCTTTTACGTCTCTAGCTCGATGTATAATCTCGAGATCAAATGGACAATAAAACAGCACTAACCACCTCACGGTTTACCGTGTCACCATAGTAATGCTTCAACCTCTGACCATTTACCTTGAATGCTTGGCCCGGATCATTCTCAAAAATTTCCACTGCTCTATGTGGAAACACAGTTTTGATTATGAATGGCCCTGACCATCTTGACTTCAAGTTTCCAGGAAAAAAACGGAGACGAGAGTTGAAAAAAAGAAGTTGTTGCCCCGGCACGAATGATTTGAGCACTAGACCCCTATCGTGCCACCTCTTGACTTTCTCCTTGTACATTTTGTTGTTCTCATAAGATTAAAGTCGAAATTTGTCGAGTTCATTCAATTGAAGCATCCTCCTCTTTCCAGCCGCATCCAAGTCAAGATTCAATTTCTTCAAAGCTCAGTATGCCTTATACTCGAGCTCCACAGGCAAATGACACCCATTACCATAAACCAACTGAAACGGTGACATTCCCAATGGAGTCTTATATGTTGTTCTATAAGCCCAAACAGCTTTATCAAGCTTCAAAGACCAATCTTTCCTCGATGGACACACCACTTTCTCTAAAATGCGCTTGATCTCTCTGTTAGATACCTCAGCTTGACCATTTGTCTGAGGATGATAAGTCGTAGCAATGCGATGATTCACATTATACCTTTTCATCATAGCAATGAACTTGCGATTGTAAAAATGCGACCCCTCATCACTGATTATGACTTTTGGAGTTCCAAACCTTGTGAATATCTGCTTGTGAAGAAAATTAAGCACCACTTTCGAATCGTTCATTGGCTACGCCTTAACTTCAACCCATTTTGACACGTAATCAACTGCCAACAAGATATACTGATTGTTACAAGATGAGACAAATGGCCCCATGAAGTCAATTCCCCAAACATCGAAGACCTCAACCTCTAGAAGCACATTAAGAGGCATCTCATCCCTTTTGGACATATTACCCACACGTTGACATTGATCACATTTCAAAATGAATTGATGAGCATCTTTAAACAAGGTTGGCCAAAAGAAACCTGCTTGAAGAACACGAGCTGCTGTCTTTTCTCCACCATAATGTCCTCCATAAGCCGTTGCGTGGCAATCTCGCAAAATCCCCCCTCGTTTCGCTGTAAGGAATACATCTCCTGATGATTTGGTCAGCTCCTTGGCGAAAAAGAAATGGCTCATCCCACATATACCACTTTACTTCATGCAGAAACTTCTTCCTTTGAGCATAAGATAAGTCGGGAGGCATGATATTACTCACAAGGTAGTTCACAATGTCTACAAACCACGGTTCTTCTTCTTGCACTCCAAACAGATGCTCGTCGGGAAAAGATTCATTTATTAATGTCTTATCCAGTGAAGTGGCATTAGGATTCTCTAAACGCGAGAAATGATCAGCGACTTGATTTTATGTTCCCATTCTGTCCTTGATCTCTAGTTCAAATTCTTGAAGCAAAAGAACCCATCTAATCAATCTAGGCTTCGAGTCCTTCTTTAAGACGAGATATCGAATTGCCGCGTGATCCGTGAAAACTGTCACCTTAGTCCCAAGTAGATAAGATCAGAATTTCTCAAAACCATAGACAATAGCCAAAAGTTCTTTTTCGGTAGTAGTATAATTTATTTGAGCACCATTTAGGGTCTTACTAGCGTAGTAGACCACATGAAATATATTGTTCTTCCTCTGCCCAAGAACTGCTCCAACTGCGTAGTCACTTGCATCACACATCATCTCAAAAGATTCATTCCAATCAGGTGCAGTAATGACCGGTGCCGTGATTAAACTCTTCTTCAATGTATCAAAAGCTGCAAGGCACTCGTCATCAAATTTGAAAGGAACATCTTTCTCTAACAGACTGCACAATCGCTTTGAAATTTTTGAGAAGTCTTTGATGAAACGCCTGTAGAAACCCGCATGTCCAAGAAAACTGTGAATTCCCTTAACATAAATGGGTGGAGGGAGATTCTCAATGACCCCCACCTTGGCCTTATCCACCTCAAGACCCTTACTAGAAATTTTTTGCCCAAGAATAATGCCCTGACGCATCATAAAGTGACATTTCTCCCAATTGAGAACTAGATTGCTCTCAACACACCTCTTGAGAACATTTCCAAGATTTTGCAAGCATTCATCAAAAGAATTGCCAAAGACTAAGAAGTCGTCCATGAACACCTCCACATTCTGGCCAATCATGTCAGAAAAGATGGCCATCATACATCTCTGAAATGTGGCTGACGCACCACACAGAGCAAAAGAAACTTGTCTGAAGGCGAAAGTACCAAATAGACAAGTGAAGGTAGTTTTCTCCTGATCTTATGGAGCGATACAAATCTGATTGTAACCTGAATAATCATCCAGAAGATAATAGTACTCATGACCGGTCAACCTGTCAAGCATCTGATCAATGAAGGGCAAAGGAAAATGATCATTTCTAGTGGCTTTGTTCAGCTTCCTGTAGTCCATGCAAACTCTCCACCCCGCGACTGTTCTAGTAGGAATAAGCTCATTCTTTTCATTTGCTATGACAGTAATACCACCTTTCTTTGGCACACATTGAACCGGGCTTACCCATGAACTGTCAGATATAGGGTAGATGATCCCTGCATCTAGCTAGTTAAGAATTTCCTTCTTCACTACTTCCTTCATGATTGGATTAAGTCTTCTTTATTGCTCGACCGTAGGCTTGCTACCTTCCTTCAGCAGAATTTTATGCATGCAGTACGAAGGGCTGATTCCCTTGATATATGCTATAGTCCAGCCAATTGTTGATTTAAACTCTCTCAAAATCCTCAAAAGCTTTTCCTCATCACTACCTGAAAGGTCAGATACAAGAATAACAGGCAGAGTAGATTCATCACCTAAAAATGCATACCTCAAATGCTCAGGCAAAGGCTTAAGCTCAAGAGTAGGAGCTTCCTCAATAGATGGCTTGAGGCTTTTAGGAGCTTTGTTCAATTCCTCCATTCCAAGAGATTCAAAAGGCATATCTATCTTCCTTTTTCGGGGAGAAGCATTCAAATATTGCAATTGTTCTTCACCTTCATCATCTTCACTATCTGAATTACCTAACAAGACTTTATCTAAGGCATCAAACCTTAGCAATTGATCAAGTTCCGATGTGACCACCGAATCGACTAACTCCACTTTTAAGCATTCCTCATTATCAGTGGGGAATTTCATAGCATTGAACATATTAAAAGTAACATCTTGATCCAAAACTCACATTGTGAGCTCACCCTTCTGCATATCTATCAAGGTTCGGCCAGTCGCCAAGAAAGGTCTCCCCAAGATTATGGGAATCTTCTTATCCTCCTCGAAATCTAGAATGACGAAATTGGCAGGGAAGATGAGTTTATCAACCTTGACCAAGACGTCCTCCATAATACCTCGCGGATATGTAATAGAACGGTCGTCCAACTGTAAGGTCATATAAGTCATTTTGTGATCAGGTAAGTCCAACTGCTTGAAGATTGACAAAGGCATCAGATTGATGCTAGCTCCCAAGTCACATAAGCATCTATCAAAAGATACTTTTCCAATAGTATATGGAATAGTGAAGCTTCCAGGATCCTTAAGCTTTGGAGGTAATTTCTGTTGCAGCACAACACTATATTCCTCCATAAGAGCGACAGTTTCTAAATCATCTAACTTCACTTTTCGAGAGAGAATACCTTTCATAAACTTTGCATAACTAGGCATCTGCTCAAGAGCCTCAGCGAAAGGTATATTGATATGAAGTTTCTTGAACACCTCCAGAAACTTCTCAAATTGCTTGTCTAGCTTCTTCTTCTGCAGCCACTTAGGAAAAGGCGGTGGAGGATAGACCTGTTTCTCCCATCTATTACCCACAGGCGGAGGGTGCTCAATAGTAGTCTTCCTTGGTTCCACTTCTTCATCATGCTGCTCTACTTCTTTCTCAGCCCCTACTTCTTCAGTCAACTCTTGAGTTTGTTCGGGATTCACAACCTTTCCAGACCTTAAAGTGATTGCCTTTACCTGCTCCTTAACTTCCCTCTTTCCTGATACTTCAGCGCACTAGT
The DNA here is from genome assembly GCF_009905375.1 of Apium graveolens. NCBI lineage: Eukaryota > Viridiplantae > Streptophyta > Magnoliopsida > Apiales > Apiaceae > Apium > Apium graveolens. The sequence goes on from NC_133647.1 coordinate 126,101,627, forward strand.
AGTGTACCAGGCTGACGATTTAGCAAGGCGTTGGCAATTTTCCCAATTTGATTTTCCAAGGTCTTGATAGAAATTACTTGACTCTTGTACAGAAGCTTCAACTCCTCTAATTCAGATTTTTCATTGGCTTGTTGCAGCTAGAGTTGTTGTCTAGGTGCATACTGTGGTTGCTGAAAACCAAGGGGATTGTACTGTTTAGCTGGATATTGCTGATAAGGCTGTTGAACCGCGTTCTGACTTCTGAGTGTTGCTTCAACTGAAATTAGGATGATTGCGGTTGTTGGGATATTAGGTGGCTGGCACTGGTTGCTGCGATCGCTGAAAGTTGCTCACAGACTGAGCTGATTCACTAGAAATTGCGCACTGATCAGTTTCATGGGCACCAACACAAAGCTCGCAAACACTAGCGATTTGATTAACTCCATAATTAGCCAAAGTGTCCACCTTCATCGTCAAAGCCTTAAGTTGGGCAGCGATATCAGTGGCTGCGTCCAACTCCAAAATTCCTGCGACTTTCCCCAGAGTCAGTCTCTGGGAAGGATTCTGGTACTCATTAGCAGCCATTAGTTCAATAAGTTTATAAGCTGCATAGTAGCTCTTAGCCCACAAGGCTCCTCCTGATGCTGCATCAAGCATGGGTCTAGAAGTAGCACCCAATCCACTATAGAAGCAGTTAATAATCATCCAATCAGGCATGCCATGGTGTGAGAACTTCCTTACCATCTCCTTATATCGATCCCAAGCCTCACACATAGATTCTCCTGTTTGCTGAGAAAACTGGGTAAGAGCATTCCTGATTGCAGCAGTCTTCGCCATGGGAAATAATTTAGTGAGAAACTTTTGCGCAAGATCCTCCCAAGTGGTGATAGACCCTACTGGTAGAGAATGTAACCAGCACTTAGCCTTGTCCCTCAGAGAGAATGGGAAGAGGCGTAGCTTGATAGCATCTTCAGTCACATCATTAAACTTGAAAGTATCGCAGATCTAGATGAAATCCCTGATGTGCATGTTGGGGTCTTCAGTAGGAGAACCCCCAAACTGGACTGAGTTCTGTATCATCTGAATCGTGCTTGACTTGATCTCAAAAGTTTTAGTCCTGATGGCTGGTCTGATGATGTTTAAATGAATATCATTAATCTTAGGCTGAGAATAGTCCATCAAAGCCTTAGGATTTTCCACTTGATCACCCATCTCTAATAAAGCTGGTTCTTCAACTTTCTCTTCTTCTTCTACCTTCTTTTCTTCCTCCAAAACTTCCTTAGAACTACCACAACTTCTTCATCGGCTTTATCCAGTGTTCTCTTACGAGTACGCGAAGGCGTATGCATACACCCTCGCTAGATTACCTGAAATAAGACAAGGAAACAGATAAGTAACAATGTCCGAGTCAATGAACTTTAACGACCACTGATGGAAAGCACATAAACTATAAATTAACATTGCAGTCCCCGGCAGCGCCGCCAAAAACTTGTTAGTCGCTAAACAAGCGCTAATAATACACACAAGTATACGAGTTCGCAAGTAGTATAGAATCTTTTCTAGTTCATTCCCACAGAGACTGTATTGGTTAACTAATTAATTCACGCACTTAAGCAATAATGTAGGTTTATTATTCAATGTTAAGACGATAACAAATTGAGGTTGTTTATAACTAAGGATTAAATAATAATTATAACTATGAGATTACTATTAATTGAATTAATATATATGACTAACGTGGGATTCTAGATTCATTAAATACTTCATTCAATAGCCTTATTGTCCTTAACCCTAGCATGCAATGATGATGACACTAATCAGACAACTCGAAACTAATAAACGCCAACTTTCGTTGCACGGGTACCATACTACCAGACATCCACAAAAGAGATAGAAGCTGAATAGATACCAATTATATTGAGACCCTATATGTCTATAGAATTTGACAACATAACGGTTTAAGCACAAGTTATCTATCTTGATTATACAGGGCAAGTAAGATGGTTAAAATTACCTACGAATCATGCATAATAAAAACATGAACCTATGCTAGTATGGCAAGTTCTAAATCCTTAATTTCACTTTTGTTTCATTAATAATTAACACACTATTTTTATAAGTTCGAGATGCTTATAAGACGAATACGCGCAACCAATACTAGGATATCATACAATCACCACATATTAAGGTATCGAAACAATTTAACTAAAGAAATCCATAAATAAATTCGCTAGAACCCCACGACAACGATTAGGCCATAATCAGACTCATCATCAACGTGGGTTCCGATGAAAATATGATATAACAAACATTGTCTTTATAACGAATAAATAACAGAGTATAACACAAGAGTATAGGTTCAACAAAATAAGAAACGAGCATCCAAAATTACAACTCAAAACAAAGATTCAGAAGAATAAACTAGATCGTCTTTGCCTTTCTTGATTTGTGCTATAGGTCTCTTGTCGTCTTCTCCTCAGCTCTGAAGTGTCTCCTTCTTGATTAGTTATTAAAAGCGACCTAGAGTTGTTTATATAGTAGCCCTGATCAGCATAGAACCCCAGAAAATCAATCTTCTATTTAAAACAGGAATTCTGCATCCCGACCTGGCGCGGCTGCGCGCTTGATCAACGCGGGCGCGCTGGCTCTCTGAAGTTCTGGCACGGCCGCGCGCTTGATCAGCGCGGGCGGGCTGGGCTTCTGCCAAAAAATATTTCTTTTCTATTTCCTTTTCTTGCAGCCTCGATCCGGACTTCGCGAGCTTTTATTCCAACACCACCTAGACACTATATTAGCACCAAAACAATGTTAATTCACCTGATTACCTAGATAATGCCTGAAATGCAAAAACACTCGAAAACACGTTAAAACACTTAACATCTTGAGTACAAATGCATCAATTCAAAACTTATTAGAGCATTATAAAGTGTCATAAATGCCACTTAACAGTGCTAGTAAGGAATATAAACTAGGCGTTGTATGAAATTATCTGTTAAGTCACACACACTGTAGAAGGGGGTTGAATACAGTGTTTATCACAATCAAATCGAATTAAAGAACTCAAGTAACAGAAAACAGACTTTATTCAATATAATAAACTCTGTTACAATATGGAACTGTCCTCTCTCATTGATGAACAAATATCACGAGAGCTGCTAGGGTTACAATGAATATTATTCTCGATAATGATAACACTTATAGTGTAAACCCTATGTCTGTGTTTATATACTACACAATTACAAGATAATCGTTAATTGATATGGAATATAATTCTGCTTCCTAAAATATATCAATCAGATATCTTTTCTTCCAAGTATTTTATTCTTCATAGAATTCCTTCTTCATGCATATCTCTTCTTGCGTTTGTCTTGATCTTCTTTCCTTTCAATCAGTCGCCTTCCTTATCTGAAAGTCTTCTTAAGTCCTGATATTATCTTCTGATAAATATCTCCTGATAACTTAAGTTCTGACCACTTAAGTTCTGACTTTAGTATAAGTACTGATTTCCAGTTAAGTACTGATTTGTCATGTTTAAGTAAGATCTGAAAACTAAACACAAATCATATTAGACATGACATTATCAAATATATCTAACAATCTCCCCCAACTTGTAAATTAGTATAATATACAAGTTTAACAGATATTTGATGATGTCAAAAACATTAAGTACAAATGCATGAGAATTTGACTAGAAAACTACAACTTACAGTCCTTAAAGCTTTACCAACTTTAACTTGCGATAACAGCTTCAGTCTGTATACACATCAGAATTTAAGCAGTTGTAGATCTTGACTTGGCTTCAATTACTGATCTCTTTGATGTCAGGAGTTGTTCTAAGATAGTTCTTTAACAAACATCTCTCAACATATTTAAGTTCATCAATCATCCTCCTTTTAGCATTCTTCAATTCAACTGTATCTTCACCAATTTGAAAGATAGCAGCCCTGAGATCATTTATTTTAGCTTTCCTTATGTCCTGATCCAGTCTGATCAAATATGCCTTGTCAGACTCAAGATTGAATTCTACAGCCTTATAACCCAGAAAGGTAGTTATAATCTTAGCAGAGTTAGGCTTCATCTCAACAATATCACCTTTGTGATCTCTGTACTTGGGACAGTATGTGCTGTCAGACTTCACAGAATAAAGCTTCTTCTGTCTCTAAATTTGAGTCTTCAAATAATTTGCAGCACTTTCTGTTAATCTGTTCTTCACTTGAAGTAAGAATAGAACATGTTCTAATTTCTCAAAATACTTCAGTGGTATAGCATTTTCCCTTATGTGGTAAACCCTTCCATCTGTCATGAAATATAACAAGATATGTTCTTTCAAGAAGGTATGGTAAACCATCTGTACATATTCAAGCTGATTCAATCTTTCAGGAGTTGCTCCAACACCTGGTTCACTTAAGGAAGTTGGATCATTGGTTGTGTTCTGCACTCTTCTTTCATCAGCACTACCCAATCCAGATTTATCTTTTGCTTCCTTTCCTGTAACCACTCTTGCTTCAAAACCACTTGTTGCAGTCTTCAAAGGTTGAGTCTGTTTAGCTTTAGTGAATCCCGGTAGGAGTAGCTTTGAGGATTTAACATGAGCAATGTCAGAGGTTTCCTTTAACTTATCTTCTGATATCAAGCTAACTTGAGCTATGTCAGAGGTTGCTTGCTTCAGTGTTATATCAGAACTTACTATATCTTGACTCTGAACAACTTGAGCAATGTCAGAGGTTGTTTGAAAAATCTTCTTTGAAACCAGAGTAAGATTAGCATCCTCAACAGATATTTCTTCATCCATAAGAGGCACATAAACCTTTACAGGTTCACCAACTTTTTCTTTGCCCTTGGACCTTGGATCTATCTGCATTTGTGATTTGGCCTTGGTTGCATCAGGATTTACTCTTTCTTTTATCACAATGCCTTTAGCCTTAGGAATTTTCTTTTCAACAACAGAAGCTTCAGATTTGGAGTTGACTTTTTCTAACTTAAGTCTAGCTTCTTCTTCCTTTAGACTTTCAAAGTCCATTCCCGGATTTTCTTTCAGAAATAACTGTCTTGAAATCTCCTCATCAAGTTCCAGATGTTCATCAGAACTTATCCTTTTACCAGTATCAGAAGTTATTCTTCTCCCAGTATCAAAACTTGTTTTTAGACTTATAGTTCCAGTTCTACATGATGAAAGACCTTTACCTTGACCATGACCTCCACCCATTCCAGAGTTTCCCGGATCATCTTTTCCATCATCCTTTCCCTTCAGTGTCTTAATAGGTTTGCATTTGGACTTAATTACTTTCTCCCCCTTTTTGGTATCAGCAGGTAACAAAAGAGAGACAAGCAATTCCACTGAGGATTGGATCTCATTGAGTTGATTTTGATAAGAAGCTTGATTTTTCAAAATTTCATCAATCTGAGACTGTTGCTTCTCTTGGGTTTTCTCAATGTAGGCAATTCTGTCAAAGGTAGGTTGGAAAAACCTTTTCTTTTCAAGTTTCAGATTCATATCTTGCTGGTTCAAGTTTTCTTGAATTTTATTCACCTTGTCATGAGTGATTGAGTGTTGACCTTGAAGGTGCCTTGTACTCAATGCAGTAACTCTCAGCTGTGTCTTGAAATCATCATTGATCAGCATTTTATCAGCTTTTGCAAGATGCTCAGCAAGAATCTTTTCAGAAGGAACAAAAGTAACTGTGTTCCACTCCTTTGTCCACTCCTGTCCTCTAGGAGTTTCACTCCAAGGTACTGGTGCTTCCCCTTTAACAAACTTCTTGACTATCTCAGCTTTATGAATAGTTAGTTGAGGTGCATGTCCTGATGGACCAGATGCATCAGCATCTACATTTGTAGCAGCAGCTTCACCAGTAACTTCATCATTAGCAGCATCAGAACTTGTAGAATCAGCATCAGCAGCATCTTCTGATAAAAGAATAGTATGAGAGGCTATTGAAGCTTCAACATCATCCTCTAAGGGCTGATCTTCAATTAAGTTCTGATCAACAACCATATTCTGATGCTCACCTAAAATCTGATCTTCAGTATCTAGATGCAGAGAAGGTGTTGTAGGCAATTCTGGATTAAAACCAGCATCAAGAAGTGGTGTTGTAGGTGAAGTGATTGGAGCTAGTGGAGCTTCTAGATGCAAAACCTGAGGCACTTCCAAGTTATGGATGTCAATTTCATCACCTGGCCCCTGGTTATCAGCATGTACTAGAGATTGATGAGTTGCATGAAGGTCTGGATCATCACTAGGAGAATTGTGAGCTTCAACAGGGTCTTGTGAGATCAGAGATTCCTGATCCCCTTCCTTAGCTGCTGCTTCCATTCCTTTACCAGAATCCTCAGGCCTTTTTGCCAATGATTTGAATCTTTTAGCTTTTGAGGAGTCTTTAGGAGCTGTATCATCAGAATTACACTTTCTAAGCCTTTTTAGGGGCCTGGAACTCCCAATATCAACATCCTTCTGAGAGGAGACCTTCTCAGCTTCTACAACAACAGGTTCTGAAATTGAACCTGTTCCTTAGCATCTGATTCATCTCACAGAATGAATCTCCTTCTCTTCTGTTGTGTCTGAGGTACTTTCTTAGTCCTCTTAGGTTTGGAAGATGAAGGCTGCACTGTAGGATCTGAAGGTTGAGGTTGAGAAGTTTGAGGTGGTTGAGTAGAGGTGGTAGGTGTTGATGGATGAGGTTCGGATGGTTGAACATCAGGATATAGTTCAGCGTATTTAACTGGATTGTAGTTTATTAAGGCTTGTTTGACATATAAAGGAATTAGGAAGGGTCTTAACACAACCTTCTTATTATCAGTAGATAATAAGTCATTAAAAGCTCTTTTAGCTAGTCTGAATGATGAAATTAATTCACTAGCAGATTGGGGCTTATTATCACAACAAAAACTGTAGATAAGCTGATAGAATCTGGCAAAATAAACAGTAGTTCTATCTTCTGTCATTCTATCCCCAATAAAACCTAAGACAACACTTGCATAGTCAAAATCAGTTTGATTTATGAGAGCATACCCGATTTGTTGGCTGAAGATGGGAATTACATCAAAATTGGAACATTTGTTTGCAAAAGCCTTGGTAATGCAGTCAAAGAAGAAACTCCATTCCCTCCTTATGAAAGATCTCTTCAACTGGCCCAGCTTTGCCAATGTCTTCTCATATCCCAGACTGGCCATCATGTTTTGAAGAACTGGTTCTTCAACAGTAGAATAAACACAATTCTCAGGTAGCTGCAGTGCTTGTCGAACCGTAGACAATGTCACAACATACTCATCCTCCCTAATGAAAAAATAATACTTGGGGACCCTTGAGCACCACCATCATCATATACACCGCTTCTCCAGAACTCCAGTACTTGAGTACCAGAGACTGCTTCAGGTTCGGTCAGAGCATACCCAATATCAGAACTAGCAAGAAAGTCCTGAGTGAAGTGAAGTTCAGATGGGGCTTCTGACTTGCTAAAAATAGCGTAGAAGTTATTAGGAACAAACGTAACTCCATCAAAAATTATGTCCTTGGGTACCATGAGAAATACATGAGAAAGAAAATTGCCTGTAAGGTGTTTGATAAAATGTCTGTATGAAAAATCGTCAGTAGATGTGAGAGAGAATAAAAGTAAAAAGAGAGAGATAAAATATGAAGGTAAATAAAAGATTTTACAATCTTTTCTCTCTTTTAATTATCACAAAAAAATAACCTTCGAGACCTGTCAGACATGCAGCAGTAAAAGATAATTAATGGGCACGGGTATTCAGTAATCATTACTTATCACATGTAGTTTTTCAAGGAGAAAAACCGTTCCATTTACCAAGTAATCCCATTAATCAAGGACGCTCAGTTTTATTTTAAATTTTAAAACTGTTCCCACTAAATAAATTATTATTACTGCTTTACCAATATTCTGTAAAAATATGACCAATGAGAGAATGACCATAAATAAACCAAGTAAATAAATACTGCCACGTCAGAATCAGAATTTGATTTGTATCAGAGCTAAAAAGGTCATCAGAATATGGTTAGTATCAGGATTTAATATGTCATTAGAATATGAAACGACTCAGAGACTAAATCTTGCAAAAAGATAAAATTTCATTAATATATTAAGCAAATATATTTCATGAAACTTAAATTACATGCATAAAATTACAAGATTGTCCTAGTCTAAAATGTCTAACATCAACAGCTTTAGTCCTAAGCTAAGAAGCCTAACGACTAACTCCTTCTGCTGCTGACGAAGAGCACTGCAAGACGGATAATCCGTTCTTGCTGACGGAGAGCTTCTCTCCTTTCTTCTTCCAATCTATCAAGATGGAGATGATACTCCATTGATAAAAATAAGAGTTCGGTGTGAACCTCTTGTGGAACCGAATCCCAGAGTTCATCAGGAATGGCAGTGACATGCCACTCCTGCTGCCAGTAAGCACAACTTAACTCAATAGTGAAAGTTTCATAATTCAAGAATATGTTAAAACGAACCATTTTTGGTGATATGAATAAAAAGAGAGTGATAAAGTGAAGAATGTTTTGGCTGGAATGAATCGATGGTTTAAATAGCCAATGGAATACCAAGGGACGGGAGGACTGGGCAACAATTCCAAGTAAAAATGATGACCCCTCGAGTCCCTAGATTGATGAGTAATAAGGACAGCCATTGGAAGCTTAAAACAGGAGTTAATGAGCACACTAAACAAGTAAAAATTATTGTGCATATACGAGTACCACTAACCCAAATTATGTTGATTGTTTATATCTCACCTAAGTATATTCTGATTTTAAATATGACTGTTTCAGATTTTAACCACAAATAAGTCAAGTAAAGAATCAGGATTTAATATCAGAACTTAGACTTATATCAGAACTTAACAGTCATCAGAACATGATTTCTTAACTCGAAAGGTGAATGCCTATTTCTTTAATTTTTCACACAAATTCTGATTTCGTTTCTTCAGAACTTAATCATCAGAACTTTCATCATAACTTATCCTCATAATTTATGCATCTGACACTTAAACTGTTCATCTAAAATAACATTTATCACCACAGTAATTTTCATCATTCATATGGAGTGTATGTGTGTGCAATAAGCGAAATATTAGATAAAGATTAAGGTCTGATTCACTTCAGTACATCTTAGAAATAAGGTATAACTAAGAACTTTGCTCAAAATCTGTTAGTATTCTGAGGTCTACTTTAGAATGAATTCATGCATGAGTCCACCTCAACTGTTTTGTCCTCATTTTATGCATCTTTTGAAATTCCATTTTTCAGTGGCTTCTCAGTGTAAGTGAGTTACGACTGCTTATTAGAATTTATGCTATTATCAGAGTATTTCTCCAGTAATCATAGAGTGTGAAAAGTTACCAAGAAAAATTTATATTTTGCTTTTCTGATGCATATTACTTAATAACAGCAATGCACTTGGGTCTTCCCTTCCATATTTTTACTCTAGATCTCAAAGGAGTACCTGATTTTATTCCCTTTTTCTTTTCCTTTTTCTTTTGATAAGTGAGGTTTATCAGCACTTAGTACATCCATCAGATTTACTAACATCAGAACTTAACAGATAAGAAGCACTATTCTAGTTTTTGACTTAGTAATAAGATACACAAAGTAAACTTAACTAAGCTTAATATCAGAATTTGCTTGTGTTAAAAGATTTCCACATAAATAATTACTTCAAACATGAGACTTTAGTATATTAAAGACTACTAGGTCAGCATCTAGTACAGTTATCCTCATTGGGTTGAATAGTCACAGAAACATTCATATCACTATCAGAGTATAGAATTTCACATCAGACAATAATTAGCAATTAAACAATTTCCAATATAAGCACAGAATACACAAAGATAGTAATATCTGTAAATACTGATCATAAAATCTGATGTATCAGAACATAAACTAAGCAGATTTAGAGAAAGAACCTGAAACCATTCCAAGTTCATTTACCAATCTTGTAAAAGTAGCTTCACACAGTGGTTTTGTGAAGATATCTGCTAGTTGTTGATCTGTTGGAACAAAGTGCAATTCCACTGTACCTTCATCCACATGTTCCCTTATGAAGTGGTACCTAATGCTGATGTGCTTTGTCATTGAGTGTTGAACTGGATTACCTGTCACAGCAATAGCACTTTGATTATCACAGTAAATAGGGATTTTAAAGTATGTTAACCCATAATCCAGTAACTGATTCTTCATCCAAAGAATCTGTGCACAACAGCTTTCTACAGCAATGTACTCTGCTTCTGCAGTTGATGTGGAAATTGACTTTTGTTTCTTGCTAAACCAAGAAATTAATCTGCCTCCAAGAAATTGGCAGCTTTCACTTGTGCTTTTCCTGTCAATTTTGCATCCTGCAAAATCTGCATCTGAGTAACCTATTAGCTTAAAGTTTTATTCTCTGGGATACCACAATCCCAGATCAGCTGTACCCTTAAGGTACTTGAAAATTCTTTCCACAGCTGTTAAGTGAGGTTCTCTTGGATCTGCTTGAAATCTTGCACAAAGACAGGTAGCATACATAATATCAGGTCTACTAGCAGTTAGATAGAGTAGTGAGCCAATTATACCTCTGTAATCATTAATATCTACTGATGTACCAGTATCCTTATCCAATTTTGTTGCAGTGGCCATGGGAGTGGATGCACTTGAACAATCTTGCATTCCAAATTTCTTCAGCAAATTTCTGGTGTACTTGGATTGACAAATAAAAGTGCCTTCTTCATTCTACTTGACTTGAAGGCCCAGAAAATAGCTAAGTTCCCCCATCATACTCATTTGATATCTTGACTGCATCAGTTTGGCAAACTTCTTGCAAAGTCTGTCATTTGTAGAACCAAAAATGATATCATCAACATATATCTGCACCAAAAGTAAGTCCTTTCCATGGTCGAGGTAGAACAGTATTTTGTCAATAGTTCCTCTGTTAAATCCACTTTCCAGAAGAAACTGAGCTAAAGTCTCATACCATGCTCTTGGAGCTTGCTTAAGGCCATAAAGTGCTTTATCAAGCCTGTAGACATGATTTGGAAGTTTGGAATCTACAAAGCCTGGAGGTTGTTCAACATATACTTCCTCTTCCAATTTTCCATTAAGAAAAGCACTTTTCACATCCATTTGAAAGACAGTAAACTTTTTGTGAGCAGCATAAGCCAAAAATATCCTTATGGCTTCCAATCTTGCAATTGGTGCAAATGTTTCATCATAATCAATTCCCTCCTGTTGAGAATATCCTTTTGCGACCAGCATTGCTTTATTCCTTGTTATTATGCCATCACTATCAATTTTGTTTCTGAACACCCACTTTGTACCAACAACAGATCTATTCTTTGGTCTTGACACTAGGGTCCAGACTTTGTTTCTTTCAAATTCATTTAACTCTTCCTGCATTGCTTGCACCCAATCAACATCTTGAAGAGCTTGTTCCACTTTCTTCGGTTCAGTCTGAGAAAGAAAAGAATTATATAGACATTCATTTGATGTAGCTGTTCTAATTCTGACACCTGCATCAGGATTTCCAATAATTAAGTCAAGTGTATGTGATTTAGTCCACTTTCTTGCAGATGGAAGGTTTTCTCTAGAACTGGATGCTCCCCCATGATCCATGCTGTCTTCATCAACATTTTCTGATGCTCCCCCTGAAATTATGCTCTCTGAGTTGGATCCTTCATTATTTGAGTTTCCAGAAATATCAGAACATGAGTTTCCAGAATTATCAGAACTTGACCCATCAGAACTTGAAGAGCCTGTTGTAGATTCTGATGCTTCTTGAGATGTGGTTGGATCTTCAGTATGCTCCCCCTGCATAGGTGCATCTTCCTTTGGCGTAGTCACCACAATTTCAATAACATCAGAGTTTAATCCATCAGAGTTTGTAGTATCAGGATTTAGACTGTTAGGATTTAGACTGTTAGGATTTACAGTATCAGAAATTAAATCTTCATTTTCAAATCTCAGCTGATCATGATAAATGAAATCTTCAAGTCCAGTAATCTTCTTATCATCAAAAGGGACATTGATAGATTCCATGACAACCCTTGTTCTTAAATTGTAGACTCTGGAGGCTTTTGTGGAAGGTGGATATCCAACAAAAATTCCTTCATCAGCTTTTAGATCAAATTTGGATAGCTGTTCAGGATGAGTCTTAAGAACAAAACACTTGCATCCAAATACATGAAAATACTTCAGATTTGGCTTCTTTTTCTTCACCATCTCATATGGTGTCTTTCCATGCTTGTTAATGAGTGTTGCATTCTGAGTGAAACAAGCAGTCTACACAACTTCAGCCCAAAAATAGGTTGGTAGCTTTGCTTCATCAAGCATAGTTCGTGCAGCTTCAATAAGAGTTCTATTATTTCTTTCAACAACTCCATTTTGTTGTGGAGTTCCAGGAGCCGAAAATTCCTTCTTGATTCCATGGTCTTTGCAGAACTCTTTCATGATCAAATTCTTGAACTCAGTGTCATTATCACTTCTTATGATCTTCACAGAATCTTTGACCAATTTATCCAGTTGCTTGATCAATCAAGATAGATGCAGTTTCACTTTTTGTGTGCAAGAAATACACCCATGTGTATCTGGTGAACTCATCCACTATGACCATATCATATTTCTTCTTTGCAATAGACATGACATTCACTAGACCAAATAGATCAACATGTAGTAGATGATAAGGCTCAAGAATTGATGATTCAGTCTTGCTCTTGAATGAAGATTTTCTTTGTTTAGCCTTCTGACATGAATCACAAAGACCATCAGGAGCAAATACTGATTTTGGCAGTCCTCTCACAAGATCTTTCTTGACTAGTTCATTTATATTATTGAAATTTAAATGAGAGAGTTTCTTGTGCCAATTCCAGCTTTCTTCAATTGATGCTCTACTTATCAGACAGATTGCAGAACCATCAGTACTTGTTGAAATCTTGGCTTCATAAATGTTACTATGCCTGAATCCTTTCAGAACAACTTTGCTTGTAGATTTGCTTACAACTTCACAGTGTTCTTCAAAGAAATCCACATGATAACCTCTGTCACAGATTTGACTAACACTGAGCAGATTGTGTTTAAGTTTTCAATGATGACATTCCCCAGATTGATATTGTCATATCCCAAGGTTTTTCCAATGTTGCCATCTCCATAAGAAACGCTTGGGCCAACTTTCTCCACAAAGTCTGATAGCATGGCTTTATTTCCAGTCATATGTCCTGAACATTCACTGTCCAAAACTAGGATGTTTTTCCTGTTACCCTGCAATCACAATGACCATTAATGATTAGTTTTAAGGACCCATACTTGCTTGGATCCTTTGGCCTTATTAAGTTTGTTAACATTTGCAGCGGATTTAGCATCAGAGTTTATGTTAACATTTTTCTTATCAGCATTTACACTATCAGACTTTGTATCAGAACTTACACTAGAAGGAACAATGCTAACTTTCTTTAAAGAAGGTTTTATTTGATAATAATCATACTACAAACTATGATATTCCTTACAAGTATAAATGGAATGCCATAAACTACCACAATGAAAACAAGGATTTTGTGGCCTATATCTAACAAACTGACTCTTAACTCCTGACTTTGAAGGTAAGGAGTTTATGTTCGTATTTTTCCTGTAAAAAGAAGCCAGATGGTTAGAATTTCCACAGTTATAACATGTTTTTATAGGAGAATTAGGAACAGGTTTGTAATCGTTACTTTTATTCACACCTTCCTTTCCATTCCTGTTTTTCCTAGGTGACTTTACCTTGTTTACATTCTTAACATCTTTCAGCTTATGCTTAAGCTGCTTCTTTGTCATTAAGCCTACGTTAACTTCAGTTGGCTTTTCCTGTTTTAGTTTGCCAGAAGTTAATTCCTCTTTAACTTCTGATTTATCAGTATCAGACTTTACAGCTACAAACTTAACAGGTTTCAACTTTGACTTTTGTTTAACAACTTTAGGCTCAATTTCTACAGTTCCTTTATCATTCTTATAATCTTCATAACCTAAGCCCTCTTTCCAGTTTCCACTACTTAACAAATTCTGAGTTGTTCTGCCAGAGTTAGTCCAAGTTCTGATAATCTCTCTTTCCTTTTCTAACTCAGTTTTTAGAGATTCATTCATTTTAAGTACTTCATCCCTAACATAAAAAGCATCATCTCTATCTTTCTGAGTTTGATGGAACATGACTAACTCTTTTTCTAAATAATCATTCCTCTTTTTATAAGCAAGATTTTCAGAAGTTAATCTTTCACATGTTAAAGTTTGATCTCTATAACTAATGAACATGGTTTTAAGATATCTTCTCAACTCATTAATATCATCAGTATGAAAGGCATAAGTAGTTTGAGGTACCTTTAACTCAGCAGCATCAGAACTGTTATCAGCATTTGCCATCAAGGCATAGTTTTCCTCACTTTCAGAATCTGAAGTGTCTGTCCAGCTTTTCTTCTTTGTGACAAGAGCCTTGCCTTTGTCACTCTTCACTTTCTTGCAATCAGGAGATATGTGTTCTTTCTCACCACAGTTGTAGCATTTGACATTTGTGTAATCTCCTCTGTCAGACTTCCCTCATTTGCCTTCAGATCTTCTGAAACTCTTCTTATCAGAACTTGCACCTTTCCAGGAGAATTTCTTTCCCTTCCTGAATTTTCTGTATGCAATCCTTGTGATTCCTTTCACCATAAGAGCACACAGCTTCATCATCTCTTCATCAGCATCCATCTCAGGAAAACTTTCAGTTTCTGAGTCATCATCACTATCAGAACTTGATGACTCAGTATCAGACTTTGTGATGAGAGCTTTTCCCTTGCCTTTCCTTGAGGTAGCTGCTTTGGGAGATTCCTCCTTAGCCTTAAGAGCAACTATCCTTGACTTTCCTCCTTTCCTCTTGCTTCTTTGTTCCATCTCAAGTTCATGAGTCTTGAGCATCCCATAAATTTCATCAAGAGTTGTTTCTTCAAGATTGTAGTTGTCTCTTATAGTGGTGGCCTTCAAATCCCATCTTTCAGGAAGTGCTAACAGGAATTTAAGATTCGAATCCTCAAGATCATACTCCTTGTCAACTAGTGATAAATCATTCAAGAGTTTGACAAATCTGTCATATAAACCAGTTAATGACTCATCAGGCTTTGAGTCAAAGTGTTCATACTCTTGAGTGAGTATTGTCTTCCTATTCTTCTTAACTGATTCGGTTCCCTGGTATCTTGTCTCCAAAGCATCCCATATCTCTTTTGCAGTCTTGCAGTTGATTACCCTGTTTGACATTACATTATCAATAACACTATGCAGCAAGTGTCGTACCTTAGCATCCTTAGCAATTGAAGAGATATCTTCAGCAGTGTAATCACTCTTCTCCTTTGGCACAGACTTTGTTGATTGACCTGCAACTACAACAACGAGTTTGGTTGGCTTGTGTGGTCCTTCATTGATTCTGTCAAGATATTCTGGATCAGTAGCTTCCAGAAACATAGACATCCTCACCTTCCATATGGAATATTCAGATGGTTTCAGAATGGGAACTCTAATAGTCTCATATCGACTATGGATTTGAGTTTTTGGAGGTTCTTCAGTTTTGGTGGGCTTGGTTGGAGTTTCTTCTTCAGACATGATTGTTTTTGGATCTTAAACTGTTTGTGTGTTAACAGATCTGCTCCGATACCACTTGTTAGGTCACACACACTGTAGAAGGGGGTTGAATACAGTGTTTATCACAATCAAATCGAATTAAAGAACTCAAGTAACAGAAAACATACTTTATTCAATATAATAAACTCTGTTACAATATGGAACTGTCCTCTCTCAGTGATGAATAAATATCACGAGAGCTGCTAGGGTTACAATAAATATTATTCTCGATAATGATAACACTTATAGTGTAAACTCTATGTCTGTGTTTATATACTACACAGTTACAAGATAATCGCTAATTGATATGGAATATAATTCTGCTTCCTAAAATATATCAAACAAATATCTTTTCTTCCAAGTATTCTATTCTTCATAGAATTCCTTCTTCATACATATCTCTTCTTGCGTTTGTCTTGATCTTCTTTCCTTTCAATCAGTCGCCTTCTTTATCTGAAAGTTTTCTTAAGTCCTGATATTATCTTCTGATAAATATCTCCTGATAACTTAAGTTCTGACCACTTAAGTTCCGACTTTAGTATAAGTACTGATTTCCAGTTAAGTACTGATTTGTCCTATTTAAGTAAGATCTGGAAACTAAACACAAATCATATTAGACATGACATTATCAAATATATCTAACATTATCACTTCGTGCTTAAAAGTGTATAATTTGTAGAAAACAATCCTTGTGCAGATTTGTTTTTCTTTAAGTTATTCTATATAAGAGCTTGTATAGATTAAGAGAATTTGGTACTAAGCTTCTTATATGAATATTAGGAGTGGGCGGTTAAGACTCGGATGGAAGCTAAGAGGTTTACCACTTTAAAGAGATGAACGGAAAAGTTCGCCGGAAAAATTCGCCGGAGGTTCGGCCCGATTATGGCTTGTTGGTCGAACTTGGGCAGCCCTTCGGGTGGCAAGAAAGTGGCGTGGATGAGCTTTATTTGGGTTAATGGAGCTTGGTTGGTGGAACTAATCTTGAAGATCAAAAACCTTGAATATATGATATATATTTGTAAGAGAAAAGGTTTTTGAGATGAAGTATTTGGGTTTGGATATTAGAGAGTGTGTAGAGAGAATACTTCTTGAAAATGCCCAGCAATTAATTAGCTCTTAGCTTGTGTGAAATATGGTGGGGTGGGTGTTTATTTATAGAAGGAGTTAGGTGAAGGGAGTGGTTGGGATTGAGTTAAAATGAATGGTGGATGAAGAGAGTGTTGTGGATTGATGACATGGAGGATAAGGTGTGTTAGTTTGCAACTTGTATATAGGACAAACAAGAAAAATCCTAGCAACTATTAATTATATAATAATGGTTTTTAGCTTTTTCAATTAATCATTAATTACTTAGTTAATTAAGTAATCAACACCATTAAATATAACGACTTTGAAAATCCTTTAATAAATACAACTAAAAATATGATAATTACCTAAATATCATAAAATGATGATATGCAAGTTTTGGTCAATTTTAGTCAAAGGTAGCTTGGTCAAACGCTCGGTCAAAGTCTTGGTCAACACCCAGAAAAATCACACCCGGACAAAATTTCTCAAAAATTACGAAACTTTAACCATGCATAGATTATACCATTTAAGTGACAAATATTAAGTTTCAAGATTTTCTAACAAGTGTAAGTATTTTATTTGAATTTAAAATGATTAAATCAGGGTTCTGTTCCAAATAAAATATGAACGATCTTTTATGAAAATATATAGACATTGTTGGCTCAGTTTGGGCTAAAATAAATACTTAGAATATATTTTATTAAATATAAAATATTTTGAGAGTGTGGGAAATATTTTTAAGTATTTAAAAGTATTTTCTCCGATAAGTAATATATTTGAGATACGAGAGAAAATGATTTGAAAAAAATATGAGGAGAGGGATAAAATGAGATATTAATATTATTTTATCAAATATAAATTTATAAGAGTTTAAAAATATATCTTTGGATTTATAAATATTTATGGAGTGAAAGATATATATTTTATCCCTTTTAAAAACATCTGTTTTTGAAATAAATTTAGCACGAGTCTTCTAAAGAATATCCAAGTTCTGATATTTCTTTTTCAAACTTGTTGCCTTATTAATATTGCAAGAGAGCCTAAGAAAGATCATATTTTCGATAGTTCTTTTACGATCTCATTGTTTTGGAGTATATTTCTTTAAAAATAAATATTTTGAATTTCAGCAAATTGAAATATCTCTTGTATTTATATTTAAAATATAAATACATTTTGAAAAACATTTTTGAAAATATTTTGCTAGATATGGCTTTTCACTTTTGATTATGTCAATTAAATTTATGCCTATTTGGAGAGGATATACGTGTTTTAAATTTTATGTTAAATTATGCAAATACCAAAATAAATAATTAATCGAAGATTTCCTTTCAAATATACATAAATACGATCTTATTTAAACATTTTGTAGTCATGCTCCCTGAAAATCAATATATACGAATTATTAAATCTTTAAACAAAGATATTATACCCGTTGGATCTAAAATATAAATATTTTATAACCATCGATAAATATGTATTTTAAATATAAATAGAATCTTCTACATTTTTAAATATTTAAACGAAAAAGAAGTAGACATCCCAAATTTATATTGATGGGTGTCCATCATCTTTACATGTCGAGACGTGGTGCTGATCGCTACACTATAAATGTTATAGTTACGACTTATCCGTAAATAGTTATTTGCGTAGTGGTAAGTGTCTGATCCTAACACGTAGTATCAATCAGGTCACATCCCTGAGTCCCGCATATTATGATATTTACCTTTATTATGATATTTACCTTTTCAACTAATTTAATTTAATAAACATTTTAAATAAAAAAATTCGTGCATCAAACGCTGAAACATTAAAATATGGTAATGGATTAGTTGGTATGGTACTTATGTTTCTATATTTAGAGGATTGATTTCGTATCTATATTACTTTTTTATAAATCGAACTAAAGAAAATTTATTCGTCGGTTTAATGGTCTCATAATTAAACAAAATAATATACACCAGGCTAAAACTACTGATACATGTTAAAATAAAATTAAAATCAAACTAATTAAAAATAGTTGGATTTTGTTATATAATGGGTTTCAGGCTAAAACATACTATTTTATTTTTAATGAAATAAGAACATTGTACTTTTACAAAATTGCATATATAGCACATAGATCAAATTCATGTGTATTATATTTTCTTTTTATATTTTTAAAATAATTAAATATATTAAACAAAATAAATTTTGATATGCCCCTATTTATTTGTCACATTTTTTTACCGATCAAATTTGTCAATTTTTAACCAAGGATTATAAATTACTCATATTATCTTATAACTCGGGCAAAGCACATGTGATCTTAATTTTGTTTATTATTTTTATGTATTAGATGTTCTTCAGTTCTATGATATTTCTAAATCATCTTTAAAAAAAATTATACGCTTATTTTATATATTTTAAAAATGGTAGGAAAACTAGGATTTTTTAACTTAAATTACTTGATTCAATATTTGTAATCAAATATGAAAATATACATTATTTAAGTTTTGTTAATTTGGTAATCAAGTGATTAGGTATATTCGGATTAATGTCATCAAAGAATAGGAACTGTCAACTTGATTTTTGCTTAAAATTTTAATGAAAAAAGTACCTAAAATCAAGTAATAAAATTAAAACAAAATTAATATAAAGATTAAGAAAATTTTCCCTTTCTTTAAAAAAAAGAACATTTTCCTTTGGTATTCTTTCATTTTACATTAATATTAGTTTTAACAAAATTAATACATCCCTAAATTGAATGGGGAGAAAATACAACTACAGTAGTATTCGAACGTGCATTCAAATATTTACTTAAAACTTTTACAACCTTTATATAAAATACATAACAACCATATATGATCAATATTTTAAATAACTATAGTACATTATAATATACAACAATACCTCGATTACGTGCATTCAAATATTCACTTAAAACTTTTACAACCTTTATATAAAATATGTCCGCAAGGGTTGACTCAGTTGGTTAAAGAGAGGAAAACTAACCTCTTGGTCACAGGTTCGAATCCCACGGGAGGAGAATTTATGATTATGCCTCCTGAGCCAGAGCCTGTTGCTTAAATGCGGTTTACCTTGGTTCACGTGGTTTGCAGGCTATTACGTGAACCCGTAGGGTTTACCCAGTGCGCACCCGAAGGGTAGCGGCTGCGGGTTACCTACGATAAAAAAAAAATACATAACAGCCATATATGATCAATATTTTAAATAACTATAGTACATCATCATATATAACAATACCTCGTGCTAAATAGTAAAATTAGAATTAAATAAAATTAGATAAGACTTTTTATAAAAAAGCTCATATGAATTTAAATTTGAAAGCTTATTTGTATCATCAAAATATAATATAAATATTTGTTGTTGGCATTTAAACCTGTGAACCTGGGTAAAGTATAAACAATAATATAAATATTTGTTGTTGGCGGATTTGAACCCAGAAACTTCGATAATGGGTTATTTTAGTATTGAAATCTAAGATTTTTGTAATATGTGCCCCTGTCATATGCTAAACACTAAAAATTATAAAATTGACTCTTTTTGATTGGTATAAACCCGCCTTTATTAAAAAATAGAGGCCAATTAAATGTAGTTAAACATATGAAATTGAGTTCTTAGTATCTGCTCATAAGCACACCGCAAAAAGACTGTTAGATTTGATGGTCGTTATAGTTTGATTAAGAAGATTTGACGATCATGTTGGAAGATAATCAAAACAAACGAAAAAAATGATACCAAATTATAATACATTTCAGTTATTATTTAGTGTAAATATTTTTTTTAAAAAATTAAAAGTTCTATATTAAAGTAGATTAAATATATTTTTCAAGAATATAATTGTTTTTATTCAATTATAAAATATTAATAAATTTTAGTCAAATTTTCATAAATTTTATAAATTTAACTGTTAAAAAATCAAGTGTAACAATAAAAAATTGACGGGGGAGCAGTTAATTTGATTTCACCCCACCTCTAAATTCATTTCTCTCGTGTAATTTAACAATTTTCTTTAATAAAATAATATAATGGTTTTTTTTGAAGAAAAAATAATATAATTGTTAAAATCATAATCAGGCTGAATGGCTGATAGCTTAAACTCACGGCAGAGTTTGTAAAACAAAACAGTGAGGCGGCGAAAAGGGAAAGTAAAATAAATTACAAGGAAGATGATGATGATGAGAATAATGACGAAAAGAAGGGCTTTCGCTACTTGCTTCAGTTCAAACACCCCTTGTCCATTTCTACCACTAGCACTAGGTAACTACTAGTAGTTGTTTTACAACACTGTTTCAATTTCATTCAGTTTCTTACTTCTCCACTAAACTTAACCCTAACCCCTTTATTCTTTCTTCATCGAGTCCTCATCCCCAACTTGAACAATTACCTTATGGCAAATCCAAGGTTGGTTTCGATTAACTCGATGACGCTCTTTTTTTGTTCGATAAAATGCTCAAAATGAAATCACCTCTGCAAAAAAAGAATTGTTTAGGAGTTCCTAAAATAAAATTGTGGAATTTGAAATTCTGAAATGGTGAACCTGTGTTGTATATGTTATCTTTTATTAAAAAAGAAGTAGAGATTAAGCATGGGTTTTCTACTTCTTTTTGGAAAAAAGTAGGAAGGTAGTTTCTGGGGACATGCAATATACTTTGCTTATGTTATTGGAAGTCTGGAACTACTCACAACAAGTAAACAAGACCCGCTCTTGCTTTTGCCATGAAGTTTTTGTCCAAGGTACTGGAATCTTTTGATTTAATCTGAAACATTATTTCCTACTAGTGTGTGTTGACTTGCAACTTGGTAAAATTTGCCATCAATTCAGGCAGTTCAGTTCAGCAGTAACACAGGGTCAGTTTATAGTTGCACAGAAAGGGTGTATTTTATTTTTTGGGGTCACTAATTATATGTCATCTATCACCGTTATAGAAATATTTGGAAAGTTATTTTTAAAAAATTTTCCATCTTCCCAAACTTATTTTCAATAATACCATAAGTTGAATTTCCCTTTCAAAAATGGATGCTACACAATTACAATTCTGCACTTATTTATATGAAAATAATTAAAATTTATATATTTATGTAATTATTAAAATTATTATATTGAATTAGGTTTAATAAGTGTCCCGTTTTATTTTCTGATTGAATGACAGGACAAAATTCCAACGTGGTTGATAGTGATTAGTGATTATGTTATTTTTATATTGTAGGTTACTACAATTATCTGTTTTGATCTCATATGGATTTAAAGTATGTTTGCAAATGCTTGTGTTATCTAGTTTGACCAGATCCTTCTTATAACTCTGTTCCCACTTGTCATCTTATTTCAGTTTCCATTTGCATATTTGACATAGTAGATTTTTGGGCTTTTTTGAGAAATGCCCAAGTCTAAAAATACTTTTGCAATAATACATCATTTTTTTAAAAAAATTGCAAAAATATTTTTTAATTTGTAAAAATAAAATTTATCAATTTTTTTTTGCAAAAATACGTTTTTTGGCAATCGGAATCAACTGCATGCAACATTTGATGCGTTTCTACAACTATATGTAACTCCATTTAGCTAGTTGCATTTCTGTTTGAATTCGGTTGATTTTGGTTAATTTCATATTTTTACAAAAAAAAATCAGAAAATAGTAAAATTGCAAAAAAAAACTTAGAAAAATTATTACAAAAAAAAACTTAGAAAAATTAGTATTTTTGATAATTTCTCTAGATTTTTCTACTAATTTAGATGTAGCTCTCCGACTTGTATTAGATGACAATTCTGGTTAGTTTTTGCCACCATGCCAGTCATATAGTAAATAAAAACAATATACATTGACAAGAGATTTAATATATCTTGAAAAAAGTCTCTCTCATGTATTTACATGTTCAATACAATTATTTATCCACAAATGAGTCCCTGGTCTCGAAACAATCTATTCTCCATTATCCGCGATCTTGTCGCTATCTCTGGGATAGTAATCGTGTACCTATGCATTGACAATGACAACTACGAAGTTATGATTAATTGTAAGCAAATATTTTACATATCATAGTCTCACAATATAGCAATGCATCTCACATTTATTTTCTGTAATCATTAGCCAGAACCTGCTGATCCTAGAATATTTGCGTAAAGTATCAAAAATTTCACACTATGTTGAGAAAAATTAAAGCTGTACTTGCTTGAGTTTAAACGCTCCTTGTCCATTTCTACCACTAGGTAATGACACTGCTAAGACTACTAGTTTTTTTACTACATTGTTTCAATTTAATTCAGTTTCTCATTTCTCTACTAAACTTAACCCTAACCCTAATCCCTTTATTCCTTCTTCATCCAGTCCTCTTCCCCGACTTCAACAATTACTTCTTAATAAATTAAAGATTGGTTTCGATAAACTCGATGATACTCTTTTTATGTTCGATAAAATGCTCAGTATGAAACTTCTGCCTAATGTAATTGCCTTCGGTCAACTTTTAAAGGCCCTTGCTCGAATGAAGGAGTATTTTGTTGTTGTTTCTATGTTTAGAGAATTTTGTCTTTTAAGAATTACGTTTGATATTGTTACCTTTATCACTGTCATCGTTCGTTGTTGTCGCTTAAGTAGAGTTGATTGTGTCTTCTCGTTAGTTGGCGGAATCATTAAGTGTGGTTTTGTCCCTGATGTTACCTACACAACTCTCCTTAACGGCCTTCTATCTCTAGATAAGTTGCTGGAGGCTGAGCATCTTATAGAGGCTACATCATTAAAGTTATTAAATAAATAGCTGATTAAATAAATAGCTGGCTACACATATAGCAGCTTACTGCCTTACTTTGTTTTCTGTTATTTGAACTATTATTAGTACCGGTGTGGTCCTATGTACTGCATAACAATATAACTGAACTGTAACTCTCTTTTGTCTGCTTGTTCTCATGACTCTCTTTGATATAGAGGAATAAGGTTCACATTGTGAAAACAGGTTGAAAATATATGTTTTTGGTTCTTGCCATCTATCTTCTTTCTTATTAATTCTTTCTCTGCACTAAAATGGCAATCCAAATAATTCAGCATTTCATGGTATCAGAGCAAGGTTGCTGAGAACTAACGGCTACCTGAAATCAACCTCAATTTGATACAACTCAAAAAGGAGCAGCAACTCTTAAATCTGTCAAAATCAATTTATAGATTTAAAAATCTTCTTCTTCAAACCCTTACCTTAAAACCCTTTCTACTCTTGACTCAAATCTCTGAGTTAATCAAACAGCTAAAACATGGCTGCAAATCGAATCACATATCAAGATATGATGACTCCTCTCTTCATTCACCCTTCAGATAATGCAACAGCCATTCAAGTGGACAAGTTGCAAGGGTCATCAGATTATAGAGCTTGGCGTCGATCCATGGAGATCAATCTGTCTTCAAAACGTAAGCTTGGGTTTGTCAATGGTACAGTCCCTCTCCCTACTGATGATGCTAAAAAAATAGACATGTGGGAAACATGTAACAACATGGTGATTGCTTGGTTAACTAGTAATGTGTCTCCTACCATTAAACAATCCATTATGTACATGACCTCTGCACACGCTATATGGCTTAATTTGGAGAAACGATTCTCACTCACAAATGGATCTAGGAAATACAAGTTAAGCAAGGACTTGTATGAAATCAAACAAAACACCCTCTCTGTTACTAAATATTACACCTCGATGAAGTCTGTATGGGAGGAGCTAGACTCCTTGAACATGTTACCAACTGTGGTTAATCCCCGGCCTGAAATTATAAAATTATTGGAATCCATTCAGTCTCAAAAGGAGGAAGCTCGCTTGTTCCAGTTCTTGAATGGCCTTGATGAGCAGTATAATGCTCAAAGGAGTCAGATGTTAATGTTGACACCTCTTCCAACGGTTGAAACAGCATGTGCAGCAATAGAATAGGAAGAAGCTCAACGCTTGATGCTTAGCTTGTCAAAACCAAATCAAGAGGTCATGGCTATATATAGCAGAACCAACCAGGAAAGACAGATAACTTGCAGTGCTTGCGGGGTAAAAGGACATGTTTCAGAAAAATGTTGGACAGTGGTGGGGTTTCCGAAATGGCACCCCAGAAATAACAAAGGGCTGCCTTACAGACCCAGAACTCAAGCCTCACCTGGACAAGGTAATAGATGGGTTGGTGCTCCTAATGCTAAACCAAACAGGATGGCAGCTAATGCACAAGTTCAGGACACAACTGGTATTCTCTTTACTCCACAGCAGCTGGAACAGTTGGCTAAACTCATGCCTCAAATCAGTTCAACACAAAGTAAAGGATCTGAAACCGATGAAGAGCTGGATTATCACTTTTCTGGTATGGTTTCTCCTCATGAGTCTGATTTTAGTTCAGCATGGATTATTGATTCGGGTGCGTCTGATCATATGACACCCCACTTGACTTGTATTTTCAAGCCTAAACCCTTTACACATACACAGAAAATTAAATTGCCAACTGGTGATAATGTTTTCATTTCACATTGTGGATCTGCTCATGTATTGCCTGATTTAACTTTACATAACGTGTTATGTGTGCCCCAATTTAAACACAATCTTCTTTCTGTGCAAAGACTGGTAAAGGACAACGATTGTGAATTACAGTTTTTTACTGATCATTGTAGTATTCTTGACAGACATACCAAACAAGTGAAAGGGACTGGCTATTTACATAATGGTCTATACTACTTGTTCCCTCAATCTAACTCTGCATCTCTATGTATGACTGCTGAGAACACAAAACACCACACACCTAACAGTATGACCTTATGGCATAATAGACTAGGACACGCACCTATGTCTAAGCTTACACACATCCCATATATTAAATCTAAAATAGCAGGCCTACAACCAGTTTGCTTAACATGTCCAATGGCCAAATTTACCAAACTCCCATTTCCCAACAGTACATCACATGCTTCAGAAATTTTCGAACTCATTCACATGGATATCTGGGGTCCTTATAAAACTCCTTACAAGTCTAAGTACAGATACTTTCTCACTTTGGTGGATGACCATTC
Organism: Apium graveolens; assembly: GCF_009905375.1. NCBI lineage: Eukaryota > Viridiplantae > Streptophyta > Magnoliopsida > Apiales > Apiaceae > Apium > Apium graveolens. The sequence goes on from NC_133647.1 coordinate 126,127,290, forward strand.
TAGGTATACATGGATATACCTTCTTCAAAACAAGTCAGACACATTACAAAATCTAAAAGCTTTTCATGAATATGCTTTCACACATTTTCAGAAATCTATCAAACACATCCGTTCAGATAATGCTTTAGAGTTCACAGATAGAAATTGCATTCAATTTTTTGCTCAAAAAGGCATTTTGCATCAAAAAAACATGTGTTTATAGGCCACAACAAAACTCTAGAGTGGAAAGAAAGCATCGATATATTCTTGAAATTGCCTGAGCCCTTAGATTTCAAGCTGGATTACCTTTGTCTATGTGGGGGGCCTGTGTCATGACAGCAGTACACTTGATTAACAAAATACCTTCTTCGGTCTTATGTAACAAAACTCCTTATGAACTCCTTTACAACGAACTTCCTGAATATGATTATCTCAAGACATTCGGCTGCCTTGCTTTCGCTACAAATCCTACTATATCAACTGATAAATTTGAGCTCAGAGGTGTGCCTTGTGTATTCTTAGGATATCCACCACTTACCAAAGGCTATATCTTACAAAATTTGATGACACACAAACAGTTCATCTCTAGGGACGTCACCTTTATTGAATCAATATTTCCTTATCACTCAGACTCCCTAAACCATTTCATGAAACCAATTCCCCCTTCTTACAGTCCTCCAGTCTGTGATGATGACTTTGAAGAGTTCAATTCACCGCCAATGTCTCCACCTCCACCCAGTACTCCTGCCACTAACAACCCTACCATTGATTCATCTCCTACTCCACCCCCTCCACCCATTCGAAAATCTAGCAGACCACACATTCCACCTTCATGGCTACACGATTACATTACTCCTGCACCAACATCCACTATTGCAACATCAATTACCAATCTGGCCATAACTGAGGTTCACCCTTCATTTCATTGTTTCTTATCTACTCTCGCCAACACATCAGACCCTACATCATTTAAACATGCTGTTCAGTTTAACCATTGGGTGACTGCTATGAATGCTGAATTAGACGCCCTGGAAAGTAATAATACTTGGACGGTTACTGAGCTTCCTGCGGGTAAACATTCAATTGGTTGTAAATGGATTTTTAAGACTAAATTACAGCCTGATGGTTCTTTGGATAAATACAAGGCACGTTTGGTAATACTTGGTTGTCATCAAAAGTACAGCTTGGATTATGAAGAAACATTTGCTCCCGTAGCAAAGTTAACCACCATGAGAACACTACTTGCTGTTGCTGCAAGTGAAAACTGGATAACATGTCAAATGGACGTCTCAAATGCGTTTCTCCACGGGGATTTGTTAGAGGATGTCTACATGAAACTCCCACCTGGTTATACACATGTCGGATGCAGAATTATTCAGTCTTTTGATTATAACATCAAGGTCAAAGCTTCAAATCTGGTCTGCAAATTACACAAGTCTCTTTACGGCTTGAAACAAGCCATGAGACAGTGGTTTTCTAAACGATCATCAACTCTCGTGCAAAGTGACTACAAGCAATCTAAGGCGGATTATAGTCTCTTCACCTATCAAACGGATTCTTCCATCACTGCCATTCTTGTTTATGTGGATGACTTGCTCATATGTGGTACATGTCAGAACTCTATCAATAAACTAAAAAACATGTTGGCAAATCAGTTTCATATGAAAGATCTTGGACCCTTGCGATATTTTTTGGGGCTGGAAATTGAAAGAAGTCCGGCTGGTATATTTATATGCCAAAAGAAATATTGTTTGGATATTATAAAGGAGTATGGAATGAGCAATGCCAAACCTGTGCAATTACCAATGGATTCTCATCTTAAACTGAGCACGGATAAAGGAGATCCTTTGTTGGAACCTGTAGTTTATCAAAGATTGGTTGGTAAGCTAATATATTTAACTATTACTAGGCCTGACATTTGTTTCACTGTTCAGTTATTGTCTCAGTTTATGCAACAGCCTACAACCTCTCACTTACAAGCTGCAAAAAGAATTTTGAGATATATGTTTGGCACCTCTTCTCAAGGAAATTTGCTTGCATCTTCATCTGCAGCACAATTAACAGCTTTTTGTGACAGTGATTGGGCTTCTTGTCCAACAACTAGAAGGTCTACTACCGGATATTGTATTTTTTTAGGTACATCTCCAATATCTTGGAAAGCAAAAAGGCAAGCAGTTGTGGCGAGGTCTTCGGCAGAGGCTGAATATAGAGCAATGGCTCTAACTACCTGTGAAGTCACTTGGTTGTTTGTGCTACTCAAAGACCTGAGAATCTCTTATCTTGCGCCAACCATCCTCAAATGTGATAGCAAGGCAGCATTAGCCATTGCTGCTAATCCAGTTCTGCATGAAAGAACTAAACATGTGGAATTAGACTGCCATTATGTGAGGGATCGGGTCAGAAGTGGAAATATTCATCTTCAACACACACCATCAGCTGAGCAAGTTGCAGACGTTCTCACTAAAGTCCTACTTGTGCAGCTGCATAATCAACACGTTGCCAAGCTGGGATTCAACCCTCCGTTTGACTCACCAGCTTGAAGGGGGGTATAGAGGCTACATCATTTAAGTTATTAAATAAATAGCTGATTAAATAAATAGCTGGCTACACATATAACATCTTACTGCCTTACTTTGTTATCTGTTATTTGAACTATTATTAGTACTGGTGTGATCCTATGTACTGCATAACAATATAACTGAACTGTAACTCTCTTTTGTCTGCTTGTTCTCATGACTTTCTTTGATATAGAGGGATAAGGTTCACATTGTGAAAACAGGTTGAAAATATATGTTTTTGGTTCTTGCCATCTATCTTCTTTCTTATTAATTCTTTCTCTGCACTAAAATGGCAATCCAAATAATTCAGCATTTCACATCTCTTTAAGAAGCTTCTTATATACAAACAAATTTAACCTGATGTAGTTATCTTCACCACCATCATTGACGGCCTCTGCAAAACACGTATACTTCTGTGGCTTTTATGTTGTTTAGATACATGGAGAAGAAAGGCTGTATGCCAAATGTAGTTACTTATAGCACTATTATCGATAGTTTGTCCAAAGACAGATTTGTCGATGATGTGTTAGGCCGCCTTGCTGAAATGAGTCACAAAGGCATAACACCAAATGTTATAACCTATAGCTCATTAATACAAGGTCTTTGCAACCTCGATCGATGGGAAGATATTACGTAATTGTTAGAAGATATGAACAGCCGCAGAGTATCTCCAGATGTGCATACCTATAGTATATTGGTTGATGCACATGGCAGAGATGGAAGGATAAAAGATGAAGAGGATTTGATAGAATTAATGATTCAAAGAGGTCAATATCCTAATGTAGTCACATATAGTGCACTCATGGATGGATACTGCTTGCGCGGAGAACTTGAAAAAGCATTAGGAGTGCTCGAAACCATGAGGAGTAAGGGGATTTTGCCCAACACTCGAAACGATTGAATCTTACAATACTATTTTACAAGGGTTATTTTCTACAGGCAGGCATGTTGAAGCGCAAATTTTTTTAAGAAGAAGATGCTAAACCAAGGTCCTAAATTAGATATCGTGACATGTTCTATCCTACTGCATGGACTTTGCCAAAACGGTTTTGTTGCTGAAGCTCTGTCCGTGTTTCACATGATGGAATCCGCTTTATTCCTGATATATACATTTACACTATTCTAATTCACATATTGTTCAAGGACGGAAAAGTTGGAGAGGCAAGAAATCTCTTTATCAACCTTTCTTTGAAGGGTTTACAGCCTGATGTCAAATCCTACAATGTTATGATCAGAGGATTTTGTAACGAAGGGTTACTGGAAGAAGCAAATAAAATATTTATGGAAATGAAAGTTAATAATTGCTTTCCAAATGATCTTACATGCAACACATTTATCCGAAATATGAAGAAGGATGTGCGCTTATAGATGAGATGGTTGCTCAAGGTTTCTCAGCAGATGCCTCTACCACCTCGATGCTATTTGACTTGCTAAAGTCAAAAGGGCAGGACCCAGCTCTCCTTGCTTTGCAAATGAAGTTTTTGCCTTAAGTACGTCAAGGAGAGAGTTTGTTATGGTAATACATTTAATTTGTCAACACTTTGTATGAGTTTGCTACAAAATTTCAAGGTAATTGAAATCGTGATATCGGATTTAGTTTTGTTGATTATAAAAATTCCAAAATGGGTGATCCTCTGTTTTATTTGCATTTTTTTTTACAAAATGAGAAGTACAATAAAGCATGTGTTTTATGTGACAAAGTGCAGGAGTTGGCTTCTCATAATAGATCCTCTATGTTACTGGACCTACTCCGAACCTATAAACATGGCCCTTTTACTCTTGTTTTGGTAATGTCAGGAGAAAATTAAAAAATGATCTATTTGTGACCTGCATATGATTGCAGTTAGTTTAGTATTGCTTATTTGAATACCATATTTAACCTTGGTGCTTCTGTGTTGTAGTTCCAACATTTTTTTGCTTTGTGCTAGTGCTCATTGGGGACAGGGTGTTTATATATTGGTGCTACTTTATTTGTTATTTGATGTATGTAAGTTAGGTAAGTGATTATGGTTTATCAAGTGTGATATAGGAGAAAACTGACTCCCTGCTCTTAGTAACAGTATTGAAAGAGGATCCGGTAGATATACTGATCCAAAAAGGCTGATATGCTAATATAGTGCACATATTGGACGAGATGTTTGCTCGTAGTTTCTCAGCCGATGCCTCTATTACCTCCATACAACTGGTCTTGGTCAAATTAAAAGAGTAAGACCCGGCTCTACTTGCTTTGTAAAAGTTGTTCTTGCCTTGCGTACATCAAGGTGACAGTTTGTTGAGGTACAAATTACTTTTAAGTTTCCAACACTTGGCAAGACTGTACTGGACCTTGAGGGAACCAATAAAACGTAGCCCTTCCACTCTTCCTTTACGTAAAAAGTTTCTGTCCTAGGTAGTATCCTTGCATACTCTTTTATACTCATTCTTTCCCATTGAATTCTATACGTTAATTTTCGGCACGTTTTTCAATGCTTATTTAAAACATAACTCCATAATATTTTTTTTAATTTTTTTCCCTGAATAAAAGTTTTATGTTTAAACTTTTATTCAAAAGAAAAAAAAATAAAAAAACATTATGAAACTATATTTTATAGAAGTCTCGAAATGCGTGTAAATAGTGAACGTATACAATTCCATGGGAAGGAGGTAGTATTTGTTATCGGTTTAGTCTGCTAGGATTATTCTTTGCTTTAGGGATAGTTTAATGTTTCATAGAAGAGTGTCGGGTGCAGCAAATATGAAGTACAATAACATGTACATTTTTTTCTTTTGTATATTAATTTTTGACTTAATTGCACTCTGATGGCCTGAGTTATAATTTTTAAGCACAAAAATGGCTAAAATATAAAGTTAAGCGCCCGTATGACAAAAATGCAGGTCGTAAGTTTGCTGAGTGTGGTCTAGGCAGTCGTAGCTGTGATTTTTTCAGGTGGGTGGATGGGTACGTAAGGTGTAGGAATCTGGTTATGGAAGTGGAGAGAATGAAACTGGAGGCTAGAAGATGGAAGATTAGATTTCTGTTTTTATTCTTATTATTATGCTTTATGTTAGTTTGTAATATTCCTCATGTTGAAGATGTAAAACCAGATGTTTGATTAATGTTATTGCAGGTGTGAATACTTGCAATTGTTAACTTGTAGTTATGTGCACTAAAAGATAAACATACACACTTTTTATAAACACAGAAAAGGCTTGATTGATATCATTCCATTAGGATCATTTACAATTTCGGTCATAGTACAAAATATTATATAGTAGCATCTAGTGACAAGTTTGTAAGGCTTGGAGCCATTAATTCTAGCTATTACATACGCCAACAACCATGTGACTTGCAAAAATAGTGTCTTAAAACTGCACACCTATATCCCCAACAAAAAAGATCAAGTGCCATAAATATAGTCACCAATATTAGATCTAAAAATAAAGTTTCTTGTCAAGGCCAACAAAAAAACACAGAACAAATATCACGTCTCCCATTAATTCATCTCTTTCTCTTTGGAGTTTGCTTCTTGGCCTGTTGAGCAAAGGCAGATGTTGAACTTGCTTGAGTGTCACCAGCTTGTCTATCATTCTCATGCTGATGCATCATCTCAGGGATGGTATTTTGATGTTGTTGTTGTTTCTACATAGTAAAATGTATTATAAGTAGGTCTCTGTTTAAACCTAATGTATTTAAGTTGATTTTAAGTAAGTCTTACCTTCTGTGCACAGATCCTTGAATTATGCCCTGGCTGGTTGCATGTTTTGCACACACAAGTAGTCTTACCAATGTTAGGCACCGTCCCCTGTTCTGCAGCTTTTTTAATGACATCATTTTTCTATAATTAGAAGATAACAGACCATTAGGGTTGTTGACTTATAACCATATAAGTACCATTTATATGAATTACAAGATAAGTACCTTGGCAGGACAAGTCCTAGTGTTATGACCCCTTGCCTTACAGTAGGTACAATTAACAATTGTCCCAGACTTGCTGAGTTTAGTGGCATCTTCAGGAATATCATTTCTGGTGTTTCTCTTTTTTTTTGGTCTTCCTGCTGGTGTCTTCACGGCTGGAGGCAAAGGCCTTGGCTTAGAGGCTTGTTCCCAAAATTCAGGACTTACAATGGGCTCCAACAAACAGCTGTATAGGGGCTCCAACAAACAGCTGTATAACTGTTTGAAAGAAACCAGTTTAATTTGGTTGTTAGAGTGTAAAAAGCAAATTCTATATGTAGCAAAAATAAAGGAAACTGTATGCAAGAAAATCTATCAATTACCTTCATGTACATGTCCTTGCTGTAGCATTCATGCATGTAATTCTCCCAAGGATCATTCCTAATGGCTATGCATGCACAAGCATGATAGCAAGGAATCCCAGTCAGATTCCATTTTCTGCAAGTGCAACTTTTTTTCTCCAAATCAACAACTAACTCATGGCCATCATCTGTACAAGTGACTAAGTATGTGGTGCCTCCAGACCAGGACACAACACAATTACCAGCATACTGTATTGACCTAGGACATTTAAAGATAGGACAACAGTTATACTTAACATTAATTTTAAATTTTAATAAGCATAAAATTCTCATTTTCATCCCATCTATAGATTATGGTCTACATTGAGTGCATTCCATAATTGTAATCTTAACTTTGATGCAGGAAAGATACAAGATAGAGCCACATACTTGTCAAGTTTTTTTAGTGCACTAGGGCATATCACAGTGTCCCTGGCTGTTAATTTGTCTCTTCTAACTTGAATCCTCTTCATAACTGATTTATGCAGCTCCCTAAACATAGTAATGATAGGTAAGTCTCTGTACTTCCTGATACTGCTATTAAATACTTCACAGTGATTGTTAACAAACATATCACTGTGAACATTTGTTCTAAAAACAGCTCTTGTCCACTGTGTTTTGGGTTTTGCAATGAGCCAGTCATGACATTTTGGTGCAATCTGTGAACATAATTGAACATAATTGAACATAATTGAACATAATTGAACTTAATTGAACTTAATTGTATAAGGTACCTCCTTCATCCTGTTCATGTGGAGATTAAACTCCCAATCTGTTGATGCCCTAGCAGCTTTCCAGAGAAGTTGTCTTAATGTTATGCCCTTGAACTCCTTATGCATATTTTGGTACAAATGCATAACACAGAATCTGTGTTCTGCATTTGGTACTATGGCCTCCAAAGCATTTATAAGCCCCTATCAAATAAGTAAAAATATATTAATATAGACATTTTTATAGAAGTGCAAGGTAATAAACTTGCATATTTATGCACACACCTTTTTTCTGTCAGAGATGAAGGTCCACTCAGCATCAACTTGGATCTTCAAGTCATGAGTCAGTAATTTCAAGAACCATGTCCAAGATTCAGTGGTTTCTGATTCAACCACAGCCCATGCAATGGGGTACATGCCATCATTGGCATCTACCCCAACTGCAGCTAATAACTGGCCACCATAGGGTCCCTTGAGATGGCACCCATCTAGTCCAACAAGGTGCCTACAGAACTGGGTGAATGCCTTTTTTAGTGGGCCCAGACATACATACAATCTCATGAACCTAGCCCTATCTCTCCCAGATACTTGATCTTCAGTAAGAACTTTAACTGTTGTCTCAGGAAGCACCCTTTTTAATTCATAAGCATAGTCCCACACCTGAGCATATTGTGCTGCAGCAGTCCCATTGATCTTGATCAGAGCTCTTTTCTTGGCTCTATACACTGCATACTTTGACACCTCACACTTCAAGTCATTAAAAATCTTCTTGTGGAATGTAGAAACAGGCCAACTGGGATTCATTCTGATTTCCTTTTCATAATGTGCAGCCAACTAGGTAGAGTTAATTTGTTTTTGCTTAAAAGTGGGCATGCAGGTATGCCTCTTGATTATGGACCTTATCTGGTATGTTGATGTCTTGTTAAAGGGGGAAGCATAAACTGTCCAGGGACAAGGTTTCTGGCAAACATACTTAACTTTCCTACCATAATTAGCCACCAATTCCACTGGCCTCCTTTCCATTATAGCATGATTTCTCACAGCCTTTCTGAATATTGCAGAGCTCTTAAACAACATACCAAGCAAAAAAACTGGTTTTTCCATGTCAACCTCTTCATTAAAAACTGGGAAACTAGGCTCATCCTCATCAGTTGAATTTTATGCCATCCTTTCTTCATCACTCCCTGCATAAACAGAATCCTCATCACTCTGTGTGTTGTCATCTTTCTGAGGGTCCTCATGGATGTCTTCATCCTCATCTTCATACACAGTCCTGTCAACATGTTGATCAAACAATAGGTCATCATCAATGTCATCTTTGTTGCTATCATCTGAGTGGAAACTTTCATCATCACTATCTGATTGATCACCACCATACTCATATTCCTCATCACAGTCATCTTGATCAGAGAAATCCTTATACACACCCTCAAGTTCAAGCATTTGCTGTTCCAGCTCATAGTCATCCTGTGTTGAATTGGGAAATGGTTCTCCATAAAAATTTCTTCTTCATATGCAGTCTTTGATGTAGTACCATCACAGTCTTGCCTTAGTGCAACATATGATTTAGTAACAAACAATTCTACATACTTATTAGTCCTTGGCCTATCTTTGTTATTTATCAATGTGCACATTACCATGAGATCATCATCACTTTGTAACTCAAATAAACCGTGCTCCATTGTAGTTCCTGGAATCCTATACCACAACTGATAAAAACCTCCGCTCGATCCACTTTCAATCAACATACTATTGATCTCTATAAGACTAATAGCATCAGAATCACAGAAGTCGACATAAACCACAGAACCTCCATTATATCTCTTAGGATTTTCCTCCATTTTACCATCATAAAACATTTTAATTGTAAAAAGCTCAGCATCTGAGAAATAAACCCATTTACTTAAATTAACTAGCTAATTTGGGATAACTAAATTACACTTTAAAAACACGAATAACTAACAATAAATCATAAATTACACTTTATAACACTAGCAAACAAGATAATCAACACAGCATCAACATAATTCATAATTATACAGTAAACAAAAAAAGACACTATAAAACACTAGAAAAATAACTAACAAAAAAGACATTGATATCTTATTAAGCAAAACCCTCAAATTATACATAACATTACAAATCTTACTAAGCAAAACCCCCCACTATGATGACATGTTGTTAAAAACCCCCTAATTATACATAAACATCGCATGCAAATAGAGAAAAAGTACATACCTATATATTGTGGACATTGGTAGGGTTTGAATGCTTCTTCATCCTGCTTGGGCCTCAGTTTCCATGACATCTTGCTCCAATTTCGTCTTCATGGTTTCTACAATTTAGTTAGTTTTAGGGTTTTGTTTGATCGATTTTTGGGGGGAATTAAGGGTTAGTTTAGGAGGGAGAGACAATAATAGAGGGGTTATATGAGTACAACGTTCAATTTTACATTTTTACCCACAGTCAGTACTTTAAACTGTGAAGTTATATAACATCCGTTAATGAGATTGACAGAAAGCAATCGATGGTTAAAAAAATTTAAGTTGTGTTATGCGGGCGCTTAACTTTATTTTTTAGCCCTTTTTGTGCTAAAAAATTATAACTCAGGCCATCATAGTGCAATTAAGTCTTAATTTTGTACTAAATAAAATCTACAGTTGAAGTTGTTTCTGCAACTTCTTTTAAAAATATAAGAACATTTTAGTGACTGTAGATTTTTGTTCAAGACTAGTACTACTTCCTTAAGATCAAAGCCTCCTCAAATTCCATGGAATTTAGCAAGTAGTTGTCTGACCTTTTCGATTTCATCCACTTTCTCTTTTTTGCACTGGATCTGGCCCTGATCCCAAATCCCTTATATTCCTTCTTGATCGCTACCTCATCCGCAACTTGAGTAATTACCTATAAGAATAAGGTCTGTTTCAATTTGCTTGATGATGCTATACTTGGGTTCCATTATTGGCTCCAAATGAAACCTCATCCTACCGATATGGACTTCAATCAACTGTTATCCGCGGTCTGCCATTGCTACAATGAAACAAATCTCTGCTGCCATCTCTCTTTGTACTGATTGGTGTACTTTTACCATTCCAGTTAATGTATGTACATTAACACAGCCATCCTTGTTAGTTGAAATCAAGTTTGTTATGCTTTTTATTATTTTTTTTATTAAACTACTAATTCACAAATTGTTCGAGGACGGCAAAGTTGACGAGGTAAGAAATCTTTTTCTTAACCTTCCTTTTAAGGGTTTGCGGCTTGATGTTTTTGCAACGAAGGGTTACTGGAAGAGGCAAATAAAATGTCTATGGAAATGAAAGCTAGTAATTGCTTGTCAGATGATCTTACTTGAAACGCAGTCATCCATGGCTGCTTTGAGAATACAAAATATGATGAAGGCTGTGATCTTATGGATGAGATGGTTGCTCAAGGTTTCTTAGCGGATGCCTCTACCACCTCGATGCCATTGGAATTGCTGAAGTTAAAAGGGCAGGTCCTGGCTGTCCTTGCTTTGCGAAAGAAGTTTGCGACAAAATTTGAAGGCAATAGAAACTGTGATATCGGAGTTGATTTTGTTGAATATTAAATTTCGAAAAAGTGGTCCTCTGTTGTATTTGCATCCTATTACAAAATGAGAAATATAATAGAGAATGTGTTTTCTCTTACAAAACTAGTGTCACTTTATTGAATATCAAATATCAAAGACTCAAAGTAGTGTCCTGTGTTGTATATGCATCGTGTTGCCTAACTTTTTACTATTTCTCTTTAGGATTAGGTTTCTTATATGTTGGCGGTTTGTTTTTTTTATTATTATCCAATGTATATATGTTACTAGTGGTATGTGTGTCTTCTCCATTACCGTTGATATTTTACGTTTATTACTAACTACTGTAGTATTGTCATATTGTTTTGTTGTCACTTAGATCATAGATTACTAATGTTTCCTCATGGATCCTGCTAAGGTAGAAAGCTTGCGTAGCCAACTCTTGTTAGTTTGTCATCAATTCTTGTTTTCTACTGGTATTCTTGTTTGCTAACTCTTGTTTAACGGAGATGCTTAGGCTGATAGCTCACTTAAAATACAATGCAGAGTTTCTGAAAATAATTTGATGTTAACCAAAAGCTGCTTCGTTCAGAGAGGTGATAGCTCATCATTGTTTGTAAAAGGCCCATCACCTTTTGACCCTTAAAATATTAATAACTTTATACCTATAAACCCCAAATCTAGACCTTATAAATAGGAGGGACAAAAAAGACATTTCACCTTCCGTATTATAAGTTATAAGGGTCAATAGGTATACTCAATAAAACTTGAAGTGTGAAAAAGTATATCGCGATATACTTTAAGGGATAACAGTTATATTTGAGTTAATAGTTGCTTTCCAAATGATCTTACATACAACATTTTTATCCGCGCCTCTTTCGAAAATAAGAAATATGATGAAGGATGTGTACTTAGAGCATCTCCAATGTTGTTGATTATAATTGGTTGGCTAAATTGGACCTGTAAAATAATATGGAAAATTTGTTGAATCTATAAGACATTGTACTTCGATAGTATTGACTATACTGGTTGACTATATTTTAAAAATAGTATGTTATTAAAATTTTATGTTGTTATAAATAGAATATATTACTTCAATATGATAATAATTGATTAGATTTTTTTTACGGATTTCTTACAGGTATGTAGTGGTTCAACAAATATAGTCAACATCAAGAGGTTAGCTATATTTATAGATAAGGACAATTTACCATTGAAGATAGATTCTTTTTTACATAATCTATATATTTTTAATTTATAGTATGTATTAATGATTTTTAGCTAAGAATTATATATGGTTGGTGATTCTCTTCTAATAAGACGAGATGGTTGCTCAAGGTTTCTCAGCGGATGCTTCTACCACCTTATGGTATTGAACTTGCTGAAATTAGAAGGGCAGGACCCGGCTCTCCTTGCTTTTTGCAAAAGAAGTTTTTGCCTCAAGTACGTCAAGGAAAGAGTTTGTTGAGGTACATAATACTTATGACTTGCCAACACCGTTCGCAACAATTCAAGGCAGTGATTCGCAGTTGTGATATTAAAAGTGTTGTCTAGGGTTTGGTAATGCTATCATCATGACATTGTTGTTATATTTCTTTCTATGTTCTAAGACTTGTTTACAAGTTGCTAAAATAAATTTTGTGGAATTTGAAATTCGGAAATGGTGAACCAGTGTTGTATTCGTACTTGTTTTGAAAATGAGAAGTAGAATTAATTTTTTTGAACCTTTGTTACATACTGAATGTATTTTCGAAAATACTTAAACCTGAATTTGCCTTTTTCAAAAATGCATGCTAAGCAATTACATTTAAAAATTTTGATCTTAGTATTTTTATTCAAAAACCGAATTTATTTGAGTCCATCGTCAATTCCTATATTTAAAACAGAGGAAGTATTATAGTAACAACCTTCTTTTTCTTTAAATATAATAAAATTTTATTTTCATTTCTCCCCACTCATTATTATCGAAACAATTCCAAACACAAATAAAAAACAAGAAAGTAATCAGGCAAATTAATTCAGCATATAACATTAAGAAATCATGATTCACGCTCAAACTCGATATTAAACTCAGCTTATTTATCAGAAAATAACTTGATTTTTGTTAACTTTTTAAAAATATATAAAATATTATCATTATAATTTAGGAAAGTCTACTTTGGTCTTCTTCAGCTCTCTTCAATAACACCATCAAAATCACACACACCATCACAACTCGTTGAGTTGACTCACTAAAACCATGGCAACCTACAGTCCTAAACGCGCCGCCGCCGAGTTCCGGCACTCGAGTTCCGGCGGCGCTCGTTCGACTCCGTCTCCGATGAAGCCAGACGATGCCACGTCACCACTCGCTCCCGTAAACATCGCCGACAGTCGCGATCGGAGAGTGCGAGTGCGATCGTTGTTCTGGTTCTTCAATTCACAATCTCTAGATGAAAATAGAGTGTATAACTCGAAGATCTCGATGTTCGTGATCGTTGTGTTGATTCTCGTTGTATTGTTCTCGGTTTCTTCGGTTTTGAATCGATTTGTGAGTTTTTGATTTTTGTGATTAGTTAGTTGGATTGTGAGTTGTTTTATTTTTGATTACTTGTTCGATAATTTATCTTATCGTTTTTTTAAAATTGTTAAGTTAGTTAATTAATTGTTTAGAACAATGTAATTTAGCTTAATTTGTTATGTTCAGTTGTGTGTATGATAACTTATGTGTATAATGTGTTTGTTTGGCTTTTTCGATCAGTTAACTGTGCTTAGTTTTATCATGTCAATTACTAAAATAGTTAAGTTAGTTAATTAATTGTTTAGAACAATGTGATTTAGCTTAAAATTGTTATATAAAGTCGTGTATATGATAATGTGTTTGATTGGCTTTTTCGATTAGTTAGTTGTGCTTAGTTTTATCGTATTGGTTAGTGAATAAGTGGAGCTTTTAAGTGTGCTTAAATTTTAATACTATTGCAATGTGAGTTAGTTGTGGTAGAGTTTGAACTATCGGAGAGGTTTGAATTTTATGCTTTTATTGTTTTGGTGAGTTATGATAATGTACTTTATATGTATGGCTGTATTGTTCTGTCTAATGTGTTATTTTCCGATTACTGTTTGTTGATTTTGTGATTTAGATATTTAGCCTAGCTGCTTAAAAAATTGTGGTTTGTTTTTTAGATTATTGTTTGTGTGTCGGTGTAATTTAGTCCTTCTTGATGTTGGGTACTTGAATATGAAAGCATACTGCTCATGTGTAGTTAGCAGGGATGAGGGTTGTATGCGCGTTTGAGATTAAAATAGTAGTAACGGCCTATGACTTAGTAGGTGTAATTTTTGACATTCTGGTCTGCTTCCTTTTGTCAGTAAAAGATTATGTGCCCGTTTGAGAAATCTGAAAATAAGTAACTTACGACTTAAAATGAATAAGTGAATTATAAGTGATAAGTAAAAAAATACTTATAAGTTAAATAAGTGTTTGGATAATTTTACTTGTAAGTCAAAATAAAAAAATTCTTAAATGAGCTAAAATAAATAATTATTAAATATAATTATCTAAATTCTTGAATTTTAAGTTAGATTAACATTTAAAAATATATATTTTAAAACTGAGGTTAACAAATCAGCCAAAAATCAAAATAAGTTGAGAAAAAGTACGTCGTTACTAACATTCAACTTATCAGCTTATAAGTTGTAAATTCAAGTTATAAGTTGGGTCAACAAACACTCGTCGATAAGCTGTTCCGGGCTTATAAGCCATAAGTGACTTATAAGTGCGCTTCCAAACAGGCCCCTTAGCATGATTCACATGGATCCTAAGAAATGCTTACAGTAAATGCATGCACTAAATTATTGTTTTAAATATTTGTAGAGTGCTCCATACTTGTGCAAAAAAGATGGCATCATTCTGCGGTGTCCGCGAGTAAGATTTATCTTTCTCTATGTTTTGTCCAATTTTTTCTTCTGAAATATGTACATGTAATAAACTATAATAACTGGTATTTAGGTTAAGGAGCCTACTTCGCTTTGGGAGAATCCTTATTCAGCCACCACGTCATGGAAGCCATGTTCTGAGCGACAAAATAGGGCAATAACAGGTTAGACCTGTTATTATGCTGACTCATATTTCTCATTTTCATTGTGATTTTTTTAGACATTGATGGAATTGCTTTCACCAGACAGAATGCAATAGTTACTCTGAAAAATAAAATAAAAATGAACTGTATAATAGTTAAATTAGTTTGGTTGACACTCTGTCAAAAAATCTCAAGTGGTAAAATTATACTCCCTTTGTCCCATTCATTTCTATACAGTTTTTTTCAAAGATCGACACGGATTTTAAGGTAAACATAAAGTTTACTTCCATAATTTATTTTTAAAATTTTCTTTTTTCCGAAATAAACATTAAACATCACATTTTTATTTAGAAGAGAAAAATAATTAAAATTAATTAATGGAAATATGTTTTAAAGGAGCGTTAAAATGCGTGTCGAGTCCCCATCCCCCAATATATAGATGCTAAAGGGACGGACGGAGTAATGTTAGCATGATGTTTAAATGAGTAAATGATTTTAATTAAGCTGCCAGTCCTTAAAGGTAGTTGCACTATTATTCTGGAAATAAGCTAAAGTTCTTAGTTTCTCTCTTCTGTTCATCACTTTTCAAAGCTTGGCAACTTACTCTCTGCAGAACTTCCATCTGAGAATGAAACTGTTGGCTATATATTCATACACGCAGAAGGTGGGCTAAACCAACAAAGAATTGCTGTATGTTTCTGTTCTTTGAACTCCTAATTGATGGATCTTAAACTATATTTCAAATAATTATGCATGCATATTGATAGCCTGTTCATTTTCAAAATCATGACGTCTGTATGCTACATTTATATGGTTGCAGTCCGGAAGAAACACAATAATTAACTGAAGTATACATAGTTTAGATATTGATGTGTTAAGCTATTCTGTATAGCATAAGAATATTATTTTATATGAGAAATGTGTCTAAAGCTGAAACTTGAACAAGGATACTTTCAACTTATATTTTCAAGATAGGATTTCATGATTGTGTTCGTGTATGAGGGACGTTTCAAAACTCACTTCCACTTTTATTCCAAAAAGGATTAATTTTGGTTACATAGTGGATGGTCCTCAGTTAACTCTGATACTACATCAACCTATGTAATTGTCACAACTGAATCAGTTATTCATGAAGGAAGGTGCGACTTGCGAGTGAAAGAGGCAAATGGGATTTGGATATTTACTTATGTTGTTATTTTATGCGATGAAATGAAAACCACAGAGGGTTGATTCCGTATATTGTGATATATGTATAATTTAGGGCCTCTTTGTGCAACTAAGTTATAATTCAAAATGAACTTATATTTCAAAATCAGTTTAGTTGGTCTTTTGTGTAGTAAGTGACAATGACTTGTATTGATGTAATAGTTGAATTCTAAAATGTACGAAATTCATACTTATTTCAATGTAAATTGTAACATTTTTTCCTGTTAAGTATAAATTTTCCATTTAACTTTTGCTATCACACTTTTTGGATGTTACTTCTAGTAATATTTCTGTTATTTTTTACATCTTAAAAATTATATATATATTATAAATAAATTATCCAAATTGATATTGTGGACTTTTGGTTTATAACTTCTACCTATTATAAGTTGTAATTTTTCCTCCAAAGGTACCTATTTCCTCATATCACAGGTACAAACATATACCAAACAGGGGCAGTAACATACAGTAGAAAAATACTTTTACTTATAATCCATAATTTAAATTTAATTATCTATAAAATTTTTTAATCCA
The DNA here is from genome assembly GCF_009905375.1 of Apium graveolens. NCBI lineage: Eukaryota > Viridiplantae > Streptophyta > Magnoliopsida > Apiales > Apiaceae > Apium > Apium graveolens. The sequence goes on from NC_133647.1 coordinate 126,144,157, forward strand.
ATCCAAACGGGCCCTTAATATCCCTTTTACACTTTGTCTCACCTTTCCGAACCTTTTCTTTACTGCAAGTTATATTATCAGTTTATATCTTGATTTACTAGTACATTTCTTTCATTTATCTTTTCCGAAGATGCGAATATCAATTTCTGCAAAATATGAATCTTGATCGGTTCTTCCGTCAATTTGAAAATTCTTGTCTTTGTTAAAGTTACTGCATGGTACACTTTAGTGAGTTATCTTCTTCTCACATCCTGATCCAGCTTAGCTGTATATGAGTATTCACAGAATATCTGCTCAGTATTTGGCCCAGCTTTTGTTGACTAATTGGAGTTGTTACATGACTTTTATGCAGATATGTAATGCCGTTGCTGTGGCCAAAATTCTGAATGCCACCCTTATCTTACCAGTGTTAAAGCAGGATCAAATCTGGAAAGACCAAACGTTAGTTTTTTTATACTATGTCATTGGTGGTGTAATGGTCATCTTGCAGAAACACAGTAAATGTAGTATAAGATATGATTGGTTTCTTTATTCCCCATTCACCAGGGATTGATTTAACATGAATCTGTACTTAAAATTATGTATATCCATGTGAGTGTGCTTTTATATGTGTGTCTGTGTTTGTAAATTATACCGGGATCACTTTGATACTTAATGTGATATATTTGATACTTATGTTCTATATCACTGGATATATGTTCTATTTCATTCTGAAGTTTTCTGGTACCTTAATTTATATTTGATATGTATTTATACAGGCAGGAGAACTCCAAAGCTTGTATACGTGGTTAGATTTTTCATTTTATAGTCTTTTGAACCCGCTCATTTAGAAGATTTGGTGAACTCAGAATAAAAAGTTTGCTATAACATGTTTGCATAAATAGTTAGAATCTAATATATTGTTATCCTATATACTGTATGTAATTTTTCTCTTATAGAAACAAAATGGCTTAAGTTCAATCTTTGATTCTAGTCATTCTACTGATTCGTTTTTTATACACATTGCAGTGATAATTAATAAAGAATACATTTCTACTAACCTTGTTATAAGAATCATGAGAAGTTCTTGTGTGATGTTGTGTGGGGGATATTGAGTGTGATTTTGTATTATGTCAGATGGAATTATTATCCTCTTTTTCACATACTACTAATTTTTTTTACTCCAAATTAGTATATGCTAGGAACTCAGATTCTGTAACTACTCAGAAGTTAGTTCATGACAATGTTAACATGTGTGTGCAGAAAATTTGAAGATATATTTGATGTTGATCACTTCATAGAGTACCTGAAGAATGATGTGCGTATTGTACGTGACATTCCTGAGTGGTTTACCGACAAGTCAGAGCTATTTACGAATATAAGGTTTTTAGTTTACTTATCTTCCGCTAATGATTATAATATGTTGTAGCATTACAGTATTTAATATTCAAATTGACTGAATTAGTTAACTGTCAGTAAATATGGTTCTTCTAATTAGCTAGAGAATGATTAAATGTTCAATATAATAAATCACAGTATGATTGTGACCCCTTCTTTTTTCTTTTTGTGTACCGGACCAAAAGTGTCCATAGTAATTATTTTGTGAACTTAACGTTTCAGCCTTTGCAGAAGTGTAAAAATATCCCTTGATTGTGCAAAGCAAACTTAGTTCATTTCATTCAAGAAACCAACACATTTAAACATGCACATAAGCAAACTGTGAAATATCAGTTACGAGGAACGTGCGAGTACTGATATGCAATTAAAGTAGTTTTTATGTAAAATTTCAATTCTTAGTTCATTGTATACTTGTATTTAATATGATGTATTTGGCATAAGTTTTTTCATTTTTATTTTTATATTATGTTATATATTATTGATATATAGTTTGATAAATGTTTGAAGCTGGCAATATCTTTTTTAAATCTTGAGTAATTCATTGCAGACGAACTGTAAAGAACATTCCCAAGTATGCTCCTGCACAATTTTACATTGACAATGTGCTGCCTCGAATCAAAGAGAAGAAGATAATGTCACTAAAACCTTTTGTTGATCGACTGGGGTATGTAATCAAGAATAATTTAATTTAGCCAAATATTTGTAGGAAGAGACTAAGTTGTTTTTTGTACTTATTTTGTTCTTGTTAGGTATGATAATGTTCCTCCCGAGATCAATAAGCTAAGGTGCAGGGTGAATTATCATGCTCTGCAATTTCTTCCTAAAATTGAGCATATGGCTGATCAACTTGTTTCAAGAATGAGAAATCGCACAAACAGTACAAATCCTTTCATGTAAGAGATCTGGAAATTTTGTTCTTAAGTTTTATAATAGTGTTTAATTTAAAATATCATTATTCAATTCACTATTTCTCTATTTGTTTTATTTCATTAGGGCTCTTCATCTTCGATTTGAGAAAGGGATGGTAGGCTTATCCTTTTGTGACTTTGTGGCAACAAGGGTGGAGAAAGTTTTGATGGCAATGTACAGAATGAAAGAATGGCCACGGCGATTCAAGGTTACGCTATGGAATATATTTCTGGCACAGGAAACAAAAGTAAATGCTTGTACTATCTGCTTTTTGACTCCAAAGTGATTTGCAGGATGGTTCACATCTATGGTCGTTGGCTCTGCAGAAGCGGAAGGAGGGGCGATGTCCTCTTGAACCTGGTGAAGTTGCAGTGATGCTTCGGGCAATGGGGTACTCAAAAGAATCTCATATATATGTTGCTTCTGGGCAGGTCTATGGTGGACAGAACCGGATGGCTCCCCTGAGGAATATGTTCCCTAATCTTGTAAGTTCAATATTGACTATTAGAGCACTAAGAGTTCTTATAAATGCTGGCTTCTTTCAGTCTGTATCGTGATTCAGTGTGAAAGTGGTTGTGTCCATCTTTCATTTAGCCCTCACCAGAAAAGCATACATCTTTTGAACATGACTGCTGCTTTATGTTGTTCTTGGCCCCTTGTGCTTGATCAATGACTTTTAAATAAATAACTATATTATTCTTTCAATTTATAATATGAATAAACACCTGCGCACACTTGCATATTAATATTGCATGCTATAAATGCACGCAGCCACACAGATAAAAGTAATTCCCCCAAGTCTCTAGGATGTTCCTATGTATTGTTAAAACAATATCATAACTTCTATCAAATGTTTACGTACTTCTCTGTACCAGCCTTAATTTTATCTGAGTCATCTGACTTGTTGAGTGGCTCTTTGGGTTCCTGTATCCTATACACTGCCACCCCATTATTTGTCTTTGTTTTGCCTAGCGTCTTAATTGATTCTGGGGTTTGGAATAGGTCACCAAAGAGGAATTAGCAGGCAAAGAGGAGTTAGATGGCTTCAGAAAGCATGTGACCAGCTTGGCTGCCCTTGACTTCTTAGTCTGCTTGAAGTCCGATGTGTTTGTAATGACCCATGGAGGCAACTTTGCGAAACTGATAATTGGTGCCCGTAGGTACATGGGTCACCGCCAAAAATCAATAAAACCAGATAAGGGGCTACTATCCAAATCTTTGGGGGACCCCTACATGGGCTGGGCGACCTTTGTAGAAGACGTGGTTGTTACTCACCAAACAAGAACTGGATTACCAGAGGAAACCTTCCCTAACTATGATATCTGGGAGAATCCATTGACACCTTGTATGTGCAGAACGTGACCTGCTTGGTTACTTTGAATATTATTAGAAGAGAGCCTGACTGCTGCCTTCTTCAACAGAATGATGTGTCCATCAACTCCTTTGTTAGGAAGACATTTGCATGAAACAGCTGATACGATCTGAAGATGGACAAGTACATGTAAAAAAATGCCTCGCAGGTACAGAATAGTAGGATACCGGAAGCTTCTGTCACAGTGCAGTTTTGTATACTTAACAATGCTAATTATTGTCCCTGTTAATTACCTTAAATCTTAAAATTTCAGTAGCTTTTGTTAAAGTTTGATCTGTAAAACATTTCGTTGTATAATCAAAAAATAGGTTGAAAGTATTTGGAGCTAAGAGGACGACCAAAAGCTCCGGATTTGTAAGTATGTAACCTTTACATATTCAAAGCTTTTATCGGCTAGGGTTGTACTATCCTTGCTGGCTATTTCTCTAGTTGTCTGAGTTTATGATACATGGAAATATATATTCTATATCTACAGCTTTTGATATCCAAATTGCAGAACCAAAAAAAAAGGGGTGGGGGAAAAGGGCTGAAGAATGCTAAGCAACTTTCGGTTATAACTTGTAAGACTCTGCAGAACTCTGCAGAACGCCATTTCTGCTATAGAAAATATATAAACAAAAGATTAGCATTAGTAATATCATGATGACAACCAGAATAAGCAGGCTTAAAGGAATTTTAGATTAAAAAAAAATTCCGACCTGCCGGATTCGAACCAGCGACCTAAGGATATCCAACGGTATAAACCACTACAGTCCTCCGCTCTACCAACTGAGCTAAGGTCGGATGTGAGGTAACAATTTTAATATATAACCAATAACTTGTGAGGTAATATTAGTGAAACACTAACACTTAAGCTTTTGATCCTTGTTATATTTTTGACAAGTCATTCTTTATCTTGAATACATATTTCAGTGCTTATTTCAGTTGTAGATGGATCAATAATAAACGTGAAATCTGCATTACAACTCCCAAACAGATGAAATACGGGTACATAAGGTTTATGAAAAGATATAAACAAAGATACTAGTGTACAATGTGGAATGTTGGTGATTGTGGTACATTACAACAGTTGCATATGACAGAAATTGAAACTCCTAAATTTGCAAGGCAGGGTGCTCGAATAACTGAACAAGTAGATTAAACAATACATACATTCCAGCTCGATCATTTGCCAAACTGAGATGAACTGCTGTCCTAATACGAGATATGAGTCTGCAATCTACTATGATTGTCTTATTTCTCAGTTTAGGCTAGATCGGCCTAGTTTAATGCAGGTGATAAGAGATTCTGCGATGCTGCATAAACTTCTTCTCCCGACAAGTTTTACCCCGAAATCACGACTCAACATGCGCATCCTGTCAATATCTCCTGTTACATTGCTCAGCTCAATAACCTGCCTTCTTTTAATTAAACCATAAAGATGTAGAACTCCCGAATATGATTTTTCACCTTCAAATGCAACTCGTAACAAAACAGTGGACTCAGGATCGCTTGAACTAGGATCATATAAACAATTAAAACTTCCGAATTTAAGATCTGGGGTCTCAAATAATCTATCCAAATCACTATGTTCATCAGTAACATTATTTGGCTTTTCAGCTTGAACCGCTAACCTCCTTGTAGCAACTCTCAGCATATTAGCAGCCTCTCTCATCCCACTAAGAAAAGCTCCATGCATTGTAGCCGGATATTGTTTGTTAGTAGCTTCTCCTGCAAAGAAAAGTCTTCCATCTACACTTTCTGCGAGGATGTCATAATCATCTCCCGAAGACCCAATTGCAACGTATGAATATGATCCATATGTAAAATGATCTTGTCCCCAACGAGTACAAACAGCCTGCAGTGGCTCAGGAACAGCTATCCCTTTCGGATTAAATATACCCTTCAAAACCTCCAAAACCTTACCCACAGCATCTACCGGAGACATCTGTTCAAATTTGATTGCAGCTTCCCCGGCAACAAGAGCAATAAGAAGTGGGCCTCCAGATACAGAAGAGTAACTGTAGAACAAAAAGAATTCACCCCTCGTACTTGACTCCTCTGTCAAATGACCAAAAGTATCGATCTCCCCACCCCAAAAATCATAGGGAAAAAGGATCGCAACCTTATTTAACAACCCAAATCCTAATCTATTGATGGCATCCTGCTTTCTCTGCGGAAGCTCAGGGACAAACTCAATTGTCCCCTTCTTCAACACGCCCAAAGGCACTGTGCACAAAACCATATCTGCCTGATACTGTTGCCCACCAGCATACACCAAAACACCATCACTTCCATAATGTATACTCTCCACCATCCGGTTATAAAAGATGGGAATACCCTCCATTAACGCTCTGATAAACGTCTCATTTCCACCAGGAATAAAACAATGATCACCACCCATCTCATACGGATCATCCTGATCCCAGAATGCCATTGACAAATTTGACATCAAAGTTGCGTTGGCATATTCAAGGTTGGCCAAATGCCAATCCAACAGCATTCGTTCTTGGGGGTCATCAGCAACCCCATACACTCTTCTAAAGGCCTCTAACACAGTCCCTAGTGAAACATCTGCTGATTTAACCTCATCCATCATTGTCTGCCTAAGCTTACAAACCCTATCTAACAACTTATTAAACGAAATTTCAACACGAGTATCCATTTCAGAGTTTACAGTCTTACCATTAGGCAGATAAAGAGGACAAATATCTCTCACCTTATGAAGCGGCAATCCCAACTGCCTAGCCAAAACTCCTAGTGGATTACCATTAATTCCAGTCAACACACTCCCACCAAGATCAGCAGCCGCAACAATATCCGAATTTACATCATCCCCAGTCATCTTTTTGCTCCTAACCCTCCCCCCAGGTCGAGTCCTGCCTTCCAAGACTACAACTTTAAACCCCAAATAGATCAATTGTCGAGCTGCCACTAAACCCGATAATCCAGCACCAATCACAATAACATCACCCCTGTATTTCCCTTCTACCGGTCTACATTTTACTTCTTTGATAGCAGGTGAAAGCCCAAAATTAATATAACCATGGTTTAACAAGAACGCATAAGCAGAATTAACAAGACTCCTATGCTCAGCTCGAATTGATTCAAGAGCATGATCTTTAGTAAGCCAAACATCCACATTTGATCTCCACCGCGCAAGAATATGATTCCTAACAACAATATAATTAGCTTGCTCAATCCCTCCAATTTGAGATACTACATTGGCTTCAATCTCTTCCTCTGTAAGCGAATCAACCGGAAACCCAACAGAAATTGCAATTAATGCCTCGACGTCCACTTCTTTCGCCAAATCAGAAATTCGCCTACGACGAGACTTCGACAAAGAATGATCAGCAAGCTCTTCAAATTCATCATCAGCGGTAGTAGTATTTGGCGTTGATTTCGGCCGCATTACGCGAAAACCCGAGACAGCAGCTGCTGAAGAAATCATCTCCGGGAACTGCTTCTTCCGACGCCGGCGTTTCTTCAATTGGGGTTCACCGGAACCCGCCGGAATATCCTCCGGCATAGTAACAACATCATTTTTATCCTCACCAGATGTTAAATTGTTGATATTTTCATCTGGGTAGTCAGAAACTGAGATTTCTTGAGGTTGGTTGTTGCCGGAATCTGCAATTTCGGCCGGTGGGTTGCCGGAAAGTTGGATTTCTTGGAGTGGGTGGTTGCCGGAAAGTAAAATTTCAGGCGGTGGGTCGCCGGAAAATGGAATATCTTGAAGGGGGTCATTGCTAGATAGTGAAAGATCAGGTGGGTTAGTATTTAAAACTTGAAATTGAGGAGGAGAAACTGTAATCGAAGGTTCCATTATTATAATTGTGAGATAAAGTTTGATACTTTTGGGTTAGGGTTGAGCCAATTAAAGGTTTTTGATAGTTTGGCTGTAACTAGGGTTAACTAGCGCTTCAAGATATTAAGAAACTGTGTCAAGGTCACCTAAATTTATTAGATAGATGCATCGCGGGTTCCTATCAATTAATGTTTAGAACAGTTTCGAAATTATTTATTCGATCGCAGTATTTTCGTCCCAATTTTACACATTCATTTCAAGTTAAATATGTTTATTAAAAAAAGAGCTTGATGTTCCGAAATATGCACAATTAATTTAGGTGAGGTATCATAAATACACGAGGAGTATTATTGTAATAACAAATTTTATTTAAAAAATTACAATATTTTTATTAAAAATACATTATGTACTCACTCTGTTAATCTCCCTAAATACATATTTAGAGGCATTTCTCTCTTTAAAAAGTTACTCTTTTCGTCTCGTTTGATCCATAAATCAAAATTCACATTCTATTCAATCAAATTAAATAAATTAATGATTACTATAAAATTAAATTGTGATATCAATATTCACCTTACTTCTTTTTCTTTTATTAACCATTATTTACCATAATTATAAAATGTGGACAACTTATTTTAAGACGAGAAAAAATGGTAATCATTGAGAAAAAATGTGGACAGATTGAGTACTTAAATAAGTTTCTTATGACATGTTTTTAAATAACAAAATGAAAAATGAAATTAGAATTTAGTTTCAAAAAAAATCAAATTTTATAAATAATAAATATAAGGATAAATTTTTAAAATTACCCTTAAATTTATATTAAAAGAAGAGATGGACATGTGACCGGGAACAATCTCAAAAATAACATGCATAATAAGACAGAGGAAATACATTTCAATAGATGTACTCACACTTCTTTCATCATATCATTGAAGTACTAAATTTCATAAACTTTTATTTATCATACTGAATATCTTGAATTTTAAACGATATTTATTTTTGTAATTTGTATAATTCCGTATTGGGTTGACGTAAAATATCTTTTCAATTCATATCAATTATATTTTTATCTAAAAAAATTTAGTAAATATTTATAAATTTATGATAAAATATGAAAATTTCAGAAATAGTTATTTTATATTAATGAATCTCACAACTTTGTTGTTATCTTCATCTTCAAAATCTCCACTTAATCAAATATTTAAACAATCCAATATCAGTATATAGCTCCCCCATAAAATTTCAAGTCTCCAAACACCCGAACTTTTTAAATAATCATAGATTTTAAAAATCATACACCTGGTCGTCATTACTATATGAGGTGGTTGTCGTCCTTCTCAACCACTACAAAGTATCAAATTAGGGAAATACTCAGATAAGAGCTCGTTCATTTCCATATATCTTCTACCCTTTATTGGGTCCATTTTGCCTTTATTGGTCGACAAAAATTCCAGTTACCGTTGCATATTATCTTATTCGTAATTTTACTTATAGTCTTCCATACCGGTAACATTCCCGTCATCATCTTTTGCGATTACTAAGTATAACAAGTCAATCCGGTAATCATCAAATATATTTTGTAAAACAAGGCTGACTAATATCACATCACATTACTACTATACGCATCATGTTTGGTTATAACATCATCATCTACTTCTAAAAAAACTCTCGATTTCTAATCTTCTCAAACTCCTTTAAAATCCATTTAGCTCACTCCACAAGATAATCACATGTGGCATACTTACTAATAGCTCCATATAACCTGGTAGCAACTATTCTCCGGAACACACAAATCCTCTCTCTAGGTTTCTTCTCACCCTTCTTAATATCTCGTGTACTCACGATATGTTGTAGCTCTCGAATCCATCCTCATAGGTGCTATTACTTCAAAAGACGAGATTTAAACTGATGGTATAGAACAAGGTGTAGGGTAGACAAAAAAGATGCACTCACAGCTGAATATCCGGTAGAACCAGAATCAACATGAGGGGATTCTCGAATAGGAAGTCTCGCATAATGGGATGAGATAATAGCTTGAAAAGGTGCAACCGTCACAACCGGAGGTGATATGGCTAATACCGGTGGAAAAGCAGGGCGTGAATCAGATGATAGTCCTTCGACTGAAGGCTCCCAATGATCAGACGATCCTGGGATAAAAGAATCTTCCATCGCCGCTATCTAACAATCGCGTCGCTAGATAAGAATCTCGAGCTCATAACGAATCATACCAAAACCTACTATACAGTCGCACTCCACCTCTTGACGTTCTATTTTTCTATTTTCTAATCCTAATCCTAACCCTCTATCCATTCCCGACAATCTAGGCTTGTTTCAGTGACTTATAACCTGTGGCTCTAATACCAAACCTGTGACGCCCTCCAAACCCGGGTCAGAAGTTTGGGGTTCACAACATACACACACCCAATATATAAACCTGTTTATGAAAGTAATATATGCAATGACCCTACTTACTATAACCACGGATCACAACAGGTTAAAGTATGAAAAAAAGCCACAACCTTAACATTTATTACATCGTACCAAATCCCAACTAGTTCAACTTATAACTGATAATGATATCATTCTCACAATCTTACATAACTCATTTACAATATAAGCCCCTTCTAGCTTGATTCAACTTAACCGGAAATCCTAGCTCGCACACTGGACCGGGAATCCTCGCCATTTCCTTTTTAACCGTAAAATAACATAAACAGATTTGTAAGAGTGAGCTAACTAGCTCAGCAAGTCATAATATCAACAACTGAGGTTAAACAATGACCGATTGGAATGATTCAGAAGAATCAAGTTTCTGAATAAGTAATGATTAGAATTGGATATTCACTTTTCATTTTAAAAACCAAGGTTAGGCTGTTGATCACTCACGCACTAACCCCGAGTAAGGCACACAACTCTGCACTTTATACTGGATCCAAGGCACGCATTGGCCTAATGTGACCACTAATCTGGTCTGACCACGAATCTGGTCCACATTTATAAAACCATCCAATTTTAAAATAATTCAATATGATAACCATTGTAATTCAATAAAAACAATATCCTGATTAACATTGATAAAGCATTTATCTCAGAATATAAAACATTTCACAAGTATCACTAGGGTATATCAAGGTGTGAATATGAAGAACGTATTTAAGCCTGATGAAGAATCAAATATCTGATAACAATGGTTCAATGATAATACAGGGTATAGATCTTTGGTGTCATAGGGTATTCCAGGGTGTATAAGTTTCTGTATGCACTAGAAATGTTGTTGCAATACTTGGTTTATGGTGTGTATGTATTTGTGGAGTAGTATTATATTAGCATGGTTTAATATCTGGGAAATCAACTGTTGGTGGTTTACAAAAAATAGAGCGTACAGCTCAAGTTCAAGGATATGATCAGGGTTCAAGGTTGAATAGTTTAAAGTGCTTGCAATATAAAATAAGCTTTATTTTGAATACTAGTAACATGTTATAAGAAAGTTCAGAAATATTTGTAATATATCTCGAAGAAAGGTTCAGAAGTACTTGCCTTATCATAGATGATTTCCAACTTTACTTGTACTCATGTAACAGTTTTACTCATCAATCACCTTCCTTATTTTTCTATGCCTTGCCTCCATTCATCAATCACTTGCCTTCTCTTATTACGCTTCAATTCTATTTACGGATCACTGACTTTCTTTTTCTATGCCTCACTTACTCTGCTAGGCATCACAAGTATCTATCAATACTCAGTCTTATACCATTCGAATCGTCACATAGACGTCATAAACTTTTATCTACCCTTCGTTTTACCCAAATCCGATTTAAGGATTAAAAGTTATAATAAAAACCGTCAAACAATAACCACATAGGCATATAACACATCAATCAGATAGCACGTAGCAAATATCACACAAGATATTCGATTAAAATAATTTTCCAAAGAAGATTCGGGGTCAAAATAATTTTCCAGATATTTAATACGAATTTTTGAACATTTTTCGGAGTTAAAACGGGTATTCGAATCATTTTATAATTAAATAATAGAGTTCGAAAGCCCGAATCTGACTTTAAAATAATTTATAATAATTGTCGAGCCTTGAAAATAATTTAAAATAATATTTTAAAGCTCGAAACCATTTTTCGGAATTTTTTTAAATCCAAATAAATAATTAAATCTAATTAAATAATCAATTAAAATTATTTATTAACTAATTAAATTAATTAATCAATTAATATTTAAATTAATTGACTAAATAAATAATTAATTATCAACTAATATTAATTAATTTAATAATTAAGATTCATTTTTAAATTAATAATAATTTTCAGAAATTAAATAATGAATTTTTGGAATTTTAAAATAATAAAAATCAATTTCTGAAAATATTATAAAAAGAAAATACCATTTCTGCAAATAATTAAACACAAATCTAATTTTTGAATTTTTTATAAATAGCAATCTAAATTTTATAAATTTTTAAAACCAAAATACTGAATTTGTAAATCAGGGAAACTTCGGGTACTAAACGGTAGTTTCCCCATCGTCTTCCCCGATTCTTGCTCCGGTGGCCGGCCTCCATTAATGGCGGCCACCAAGCTTTCCGGCAACCAAAAGCCTAGCCCAGAAATCATTCAAAATCACGGGAAATCAGCTGTTGCTTTCCAGAAACATGTTCGTGCAATCAAAATTATCAACAGATCAACGAATCAGCCGGAATTTCAACTGGAAATTCCCGCCGCCGTTCGAACCATTTTTCCGATGAGCCTCTTCCAGGAATGCTATGTTAATCTAACCTATATCATTCGATTGGTTTTTAGACGATATACAATATGGTATAATCAATTTACAACAATAACCCCAAACACAGAAATACCCAAATTTCAATTAAGAACATTCAAAGCCATAAACCCTAGTTTAACAATCCGAGAATCAAACATCAATTTCAACATGTTATTGAACTCCAAATTAGTCATATAATATACCAAAATGACCAGGAAGAAAAGATCTACATGATTCAAACATCAAATCACACAAATAACATCAAGAACAAAAATTCATATTTTAATCATTGAATAATTCGAATTAAAATAAATAAATAAATAAGAAAATCACCTTAATTTATGCACTAAAATGGTTGATTGATTCATGAAGAACTTTTCGAGAGTTTCGATTTGATATATGGCACGCCCGAATCGGAGTTCGATAACACCTTCGTTTGTGCGTTTGATTTTCTGGAACGCGACAGTTAATTAGGTTTTCTCTGTATCTTACTGGATTTTACTGTCTGATTATGAATATACGTGTAAAATGAAATAAGAAAATGGCTATTTATATTTATGGAATATTAGTACGTGTTGGATCGCTTTGGATCGAAAAATACGTTGCTTAGCCGCTAAGTAGCTGCAAAAATGATCTGATCAGATAACATTTCCGGTTTTGGATAAGCATCATAAGTTTTGGATAATTATAAAAGTATTGAATAATCATCTAAACCAGGCTTCTTATAAAACACTTGTACGAATATAATGTGTAAGATATATTTGAGATGTCATGTCTAATATGTTTCATGTTTAGTTTTCAGATCTTAACTAACAGGAAATATCAGTTTTTACTGGAATCAGGACTTACTGGAAGTCAGGACTTAAGGATATCAGGACTTAGATTATCAGAAGATAATATCAGAAGATGGATATCAGAACTTAAGTACTGGAGAACTAACAATTAAGGAAAGAAGCTGATTTACAGGAAAGAAGATCGAGACTAATACAAGAAGAAAATATGCATGAAAAGAGTTAGAGGACTAGAAAAATTATATAAGATATCTGATTGTTATATTTTAGGAGACATAATTATATTCCATATCAATTAGAAGTTATCTTGTAACTATGTGTCTATATAAACACAGACATAGGTTTACTCTATAAGAGTTACGATCATCGAGAAGATCATATAATTATAACCTATCAGCTCTCATGATATTTGTTCATCACTGAGAGAGAACAGTTACATTATAACAGAGTTTATTATATCGAATACATCTATTTTCTGTTACTTGTGTTTTAAATCGATTTGATTGTATTCTACACTATATTCAACCCCCTTATACAGTGTTGTGTGACCTAACAAGTGGTATCAAAGCCTATCTGTTAACACACATACAGTAAAGATCCAAAACAATCATGTCTGAAGAAGCAGAAAATCTAACCAAGCCCGCCAAAACTGAAGAAACTCCAAAGACTCAAACCCATAGTCAATATGAGACTATCAGGGTTCCCATGCTGAGACCTTCTGAGTATCCCATATAGAAAGTGAAGATGACTATGTTTTTGGAAGCTACAGATCTAAAATACCTTGACAGAATTAATGAAGGACCGTATAAGCCAACCAAGCTCTCTGTTGTAGTTGCAGATCAGCCAGCAAAGACCATACCAAAGGAGAAAAGTGAATACACAGCTGAAGATATCTCATCCATTGCCAATAATACAAAGGTAAGACATTTGATGCATAGTGCCATTGATAATGTCATGTCAAATTGGGTAATTCAATGCAAGACTGCAAAGGAGATATGGGATGCTTTGGAGACAAGGTGTCAGGGAACTGATGCAATCAAGAAAAACAGGAGGACTATACTCACTCAAGAGTATGAGCACTTTGACTCAAAAAGTGATGAGTCATTAACTGACTTATATGACAGATTTGTCAAACTCTTGAATGATCTGTCACTGGTGGACAAGGAATATGACTTTGAAGATTCAAATCTAAAATTCCTTTTAGCTCTTCCTGAAAGTTGGGATTTGAAAGCTACTACTATAAGAGACAACTATGCTCTTGATGAAACTACTCTTGATGAAATTTATGGAATACTCAAGACTTATGAACTTGAAATGGATCAAAGAAGCAAGAGATATGGGAGAAAGTCAAGGACAATTACTCTTAATGCTAAGGAGGAATCCCCCAAAGTGGTTGTCTCAAAGAAAGGAAAAGGAAAGGCTCTCATCATAAAGTCTGAATCAGAATTATCAAGTTCTGATGATGATGATTCAGAAACTGAAAGTCTACCTGAAGTAGATGCTGATGAAGAGATGATGAAGCTGTGTGCTCTTATGGTGAAGGGTATCACAAAGATAGCCTACAGGAAATTCAGAAGGGGAAAGAAGTTTTCCAGGAAAGGTAAAAGTTCTGATAAGAAGGGCTTCAGAAAATCTGAAGACAAAGGAGGAAAGTCTGACAGAGGAGATTACTCAAATGTTAAATGCTACAACTGTGGTGAGAAAGGTCACATATCTCCTGATTGCAAGAAAGGAAAGAGTGACAAAGGCAAGGCTCTTATCACAAAGAAGAAAAACTGGACAGACACCTCAGATTCTGAAGATGAGGAGAACCATGCCTTGATAGCAAATGCTGATAGCAGTTCTGATGCTGCTGAGTTAAAGGTACCTCAAACAACTTATGCCTTTCATACTGATGATATTACTGAGTTGAGATTATATCTTAAAACCATGTTTATTAGCTATAGAGATCAAACTTTAACATGTGAAAGATTAACTTCTGAAAATCTTGCTTTTAAAAAGAGGAATGATTATTTAGAAAAAGAGTTAGTTATATTCCATCAAACTCAGAAGGATATAGATGCTGCTTTCTATGTTAGAGATGAAGTGCTAAAAATGAATAAATCTCTAAAAACTGAGTTAGAAAAGGAGAGAGAGATTATCATGACTTGGACTAACTCTGGAAGAGCAACTCTGGACATACTAAGTAGTGGAAACTGGAAAGAGGGCTTAGGTTATGGAGATGAGAAAAGTGAAAAAGGAACTGAACAAGTTAAGCCAATTATTGTTAAACAGACTACTAAGCCAAAGGTAAATCCTGTTAAATTTGTAGCTAAAACTGTAAAGTCTGATTCTGAAAAGATGAAAGATATTGAGACCGAAGTGATAGCAGAGTCAACTTCTGACAAATTAGAACAGGATAAACCAACTGAAGTTAACATAGGCTTAATGACTAAGAAGCAGCTTAAACATAAGCTGAAAGAAGTTACCAGTATAAACAAGGTAAAGGTAGCTAGGAAAAATAGGAATAGAAAGGAAGGTGTGAATAAAAGCAATAATTATATGCCTGTTCCTAATGCTCCTAGAAAGAAATGCTATAACAGTGAAAACTCTAACCATCTGGCTTCTTTTTGCAGGAAGAATAAGAATATAAACTCCTTACCTTCTAAGTCAGGAGTTAAGAGTCGGTCTGTTAGGTTTAAGCCACAAAATCCTTGTTTTCATTGTGGTAGTATATGGCATTCCATTTATACTTGTAAGGAATATCATAGTTTGTACTATGATTATTATCAGATAAAACCTTCTTTGAAGAAAGTTGCTTTAATTCCTTCTAGTGTAAAGTATGATGTAAAGTCTGATACTGTTAATACTGATAAGAAAAATGTTAGCATAAACTCTGATGTTAAATCCGCTGCAAATGTTAACAAACTTAAAAAGGCCAAAGGATTCAAGCAAGTCTGGGTCCTTAAAACTAACCATTAGTGGTCTTTATGCTTGCAGGGCAACAGGAAGAATATCATAGTTATGGATAGTGGATGTTCAGGACATATGACTGGAAATAAAGCCCTGCTATCAGATTTTGTGGAGAAAGCTGGCCCAGGAGTTTCTTATGGGGATGACAACATTGGAAAAACTCTTGGATATGGCAAGATCAATCTTGGGAATGTCATCATTGAAACAGTAGCTCTTGTCTCAGGACTTAAACACAATCTGTTGAGTATAAGTCAAATCTGTGACAGAGGTTATCATGTGGATTTCTTTAAAGAACACTGTGAAGTTATAAGTAATTTTACAGGTAAAGTGGTTCTGAAAGGATACAGGCATGGTAACATTTATGAAGCCAGATTTTTAACAAGTACTGATGGTTCTGCAATCTGTCTGCTGAGTAGAGCATCAATTGAAGAAAGCTGGAATTGGCACAAGAAACTCTCTCATTTAAATTTCAACAATATAAATGAACTTGTAAAGAAAGATCTTGTGAGAGGATTTCCAAAAATAGTATTTGCTCCTGATGGCCTTTGTGATTCATGTCAGAAGGCAAAATAAAGAAAATCTTCTTTCAAGAGCAAAACCGAGTCATCAATTCTTGAGCCTTATCACACCTACTGCATGTTGATCTATTTGGTCCAGTCAATGTCATGTCTATTGCAAAGAAGAAATATGCTATGGTTATAGTGGATGAGTTCACAAGGTACACTTAGGTGTACTTCTTGCACAAGAAGACTGAAACTACATCTACTCTAACTGATCATGTCAGAAAGCTTGATAAATTGATCAAATATTCTGTTAAAATAATAAGGAGTGGTAATGGCACTGAGTTCAAGAATTCAATCATGGAAGAGTTCTGCAAAGATCATAAAATCAAACATGAATTTTCTGCACCTGGAACTCCACAACAAAATGGAGTTGTAGAAAGAAAGAACAGGACTCTCATTGAAGCTGCACGAACAATGCTTGATGAAGCAAAGCTACCAACCTATTTTTGGGCTGAAGCTGTATAGACTGCTTGTTTTACACAAAATGCTACACTTATAAACAAGCATGGAAAAACACCATATGAGATGGTGAAGAAAAAGAAGCCAAATCTGAAATACTTTCATGTATTTGGTTGCAAGTGTTTTTTTCTTAAGACTCATCCTGAACAGCTGTCAAAATTTGATCTAAAAGCTGATGAAGGAATTTTTGTTGGATATCTACTTTCCACAAAAGCCTTCAGAGTCTACAATTTAAGAACAAGAGTTGTCATGGAATCTATCAATATCTCTTTTGATGATAAGAAAATTACTGGACTTGAAGATTTTGATGATCATGATCAGCTGAGACTTGAGAATGAAGATTTAAATTCTGATTCTGTAAATTCTGATGATTTAAATCCTACACCTGTAAGTTCTGATGGATTAAGTTCTGATGTCATTGAATCTGTGGTAACAACTCCAAAGGAAAATGCACCTGTCTAGGGGGAGCAAGCTGAAGAACCTACCACATCTCAAGACTCTCGAGAAGCATCAAAACCTGTCACTGGCTCTTCAAGTTCTGATTCGTCTAGTTCTGATGAGCCAAATTCTGATAATTCTAGAAGCTCTGATTCTTCAACTCCTGAAAAATCAAACTCAAATTCTGAAGTCTCAGAGAGCATAACTACAGGGGGAGCATCAGAAAATGCTGATGGAGACAGCATGGATCATGGGGGAGGATCCAATTCTAGAGATCAACTTCCATCTACAAGGAAGTGAACTAAAGCACACATACCTGATTTAATCATTGGAGATCCTGAAGCAGGTGTTAGAACTAGAACTGTAACTTCAAGTGAATGTCTCTATCATTCCTTTTTATCTCAGACTGAACCAAAGAAAGTGGAAGAAGCTCTTCAAGATGCTGATTGGGTGCAAGCAATGCAGGAAGAGTTAAATGAATTTGAAAGAAATAAAGTTTGGACCCTAGTGCCAAGACCAAAGAACAGATCAGTTGTTGGTACAAAATGGGTGTTCAGAAACAAAACTGACAGTGATGGCATAATTACAAGGAATAAAGCAAGACTGGTTGCTAAAGGCTACTCTCAATATGAGGGTATTGATTATGATGAAACATTTGCACCAGTTGCTAGATTAGAAGCCATAAGGATCTTTTTGGCTTATGCTGTTCACAAGAAGTTTAAAGTCTTTCAAATGGATGTGAAAAGTGCTTTTCTCAATGGAGAATTGGAAGAAAAGGTATATGTTGAACAACCTCTAGGCTTTGTAGATCCTAAATTTCCCAATCATGTCTACATGCTTGACAAAGCACTTTATGGCCTTAAGCAAGCTCCAAGAGCATGGTATGAGTCATTAGCTCAATTCCTTCTGGAAAGTGGATTTTACAGAGGCACAATTGACAAGACCTTATTCTACCTCAACCATGGAAAAGACTTACTATTGGTACAAATATATGTTGATGATATCATATTTTATTCTACTAATTCCAAACTGTGTGAGAAGTTTGCAAAGCTAATGCAGTCAAGATATCAAATGAGTATGATGGGAGAACTCAGCTATTTTCTGGGCCTTCAAGTCAAGCAAACTGAAGAAGACACTTTTATCTGTCAATCCAAGTGCACCAGAAATTTACTGAAGAAATTTGGAATGCAAGATTGTTCAACTGCATCCACTCCCATGGCCACTGCAACCAAGTTAGATAAGGATACCAGTATATCAGTAGATATTACTAACTACAGAATTATGATTGGCTCATTACTCTATCTAACTGCAAGTAGACCTGATATCATGTATGCTACCTGTCTTTGTGCAAGATTTTAGGCTGATCCAAGAGAACCTCACTTAATAGATGTGAAAAGAATTTTCAAGTACCTTAAGGGTACAGCTGATCTAGGATTGTGGTATCCTAGGGAATCAGATTTTAAGCTAATTGGTTACTCAGATGTAGATTTTGCAGGATGCAAAATAGACAGGAAAAGCACTAGTGGAAACTGCCAATTTCTTGGAGGCAGATTGGTTTCTTGGTTTAGCAAGAAACAAAAGTCAATTTCCACATCAACTGCAGAAGCAAAATATATTGTTGCAGGAAGCTGTTGTGCACAAATTCTTTGGATGAAGAATCAATTACTAGATTATGGGTTAGAATTTTTTAAAATCCCTATTTACTGTGATAATCAAAGTTCTATCGCAATGACAGGTAATCCAGTTCAACACTCAATGACAAAGCACATCAGTATTAGGTACCATTTCATAAGGGAACATGTGGATGAAGGTACAGTGGAATTGCATTTTGTTCCAACAGATCAACAGCTAGCAGATATCTTCACAAAACCACTATGTGAAGCTACTTTTATAAGATTGATAAATGAACTTGGAATGGTTTCAGGTTCTTTCTCTAAATCTGCTTAGTTTTTGTTCTCATGCATCAGACTTTATGATCAGTGTTTACAGATTGTATTATCTATATGTAATCTGTGCTAAATTTGAAAATTCATTAAATGCTGATTGTTATCTGATGTGGATTTATATACTCTGATAAGTGTTTTGAATGTTCTGTGGCTATTCAATCCAATGAGGATAACTGTGCTAGATGCTGACCTAGTAGTCTTTAACATACTAGAAATCCCATGTTTGAATTAGTTGTTTATGTGGAAACTTATTAACACAAGCAAATTCTGATATTGAGCTTAGTCAAGTTTACTTTGTGTATCTTAATACTAAGTCACAAACTAGATTCTTGTTTCGTATCTGTCAAATTCTGATGTCATTAAATCTTAAGAATGAACTAAGTGCTGATAAGCCTCACTTATCAAAAGAAAAGAAAAGAACAAAAGTCAGGTACTCCTTTGAGATCTAGAGTAAAAATGTGGAAGGGAAGACCCAAGTGCATTGTTGGTATTAAGTAATATGCATTAGAAAAGTAAAAAATTTTCTTGGTGACTTTTCACACTCTATGATTACTGGAGAAATACTCTGATAACAACATAAATTCTGATAAGCAGTCGTGACTCACTTACACTGAGAAGCCACTGTAAAAAGGAATTTCAAAAGATGCATAAAATGAGCACAAACAGTTGAGGTGGACTCTTGCATAAATTTGTTCTATAGTAGACATCATGACTGATGACAGATTTTAAGTATTTTTCTTAGTTATGCCTTATTTTTAAGATGTACTGAAGTTTATCAGACTTTAATCTTTATCTGATATTTTGTTGAATGCACACACTTTCACTCCATATGAATGATGAAAAATACTATGGTGATTAAGTTATTTTTGACAAACAGTTAAGTGTTATTTGCATAAATTCTGAGGACAAGTTCTGATGGAAGTTCTGATGATTAAACTCTGAAGAAAACAAGTCAGTATTTGTATAAAGAATCACAGAAAAATATATTCACTTTTTGAGTACAGAAGCCATGTTCTGATGACTGTTAAAATCTGATATAAGTTAAGTTCTGATATTAAATTATGATGGAATCCTTGATGCTTACGTGGCATTTTTCTTTACTTGAATTATTTGTGATAATATATGTAACAGTCATATTTAAATCAGAATAATTTGGGTGAGATAAAAACAGTCATAATCATTATGGGTTAGTGGTTAACGTGTATGTCTTGAAAAACTGCATGTGCACAGTAATTGTTAATTATTTCCCGTGCCCATTAACTCTTACTTTAGATTTTTTACTGACTGTTATTATTACACATCAGTCTAGGGAGTCGAGGGATCATTATTTTTACTTGTAATTGTTAAACAGTCCTCGCGTCCCTTGGTATTCTATTGGCTATTTAAACCGACTATTCATCCCAGCCAAAACATCTTTCATTTTCTCACAAAACTCACTCTTTTTTTTCATTCTCATCAACAAAAATGGTTCATTTCAACTTGTTCATGAACTATGAAACTTTTAATATCGAGTTGAGTTGTGATGATTGGCAACATGAGTGGCATGTCACCGCCATTCCTGAAGAGCTCTGGAACTCAGTTCCACAAGAGGTTCACACAGACCTCTTGTTCTTTTCGATGGACTACCACCTCCATCTTGATCGTTTGGAAGAGGAAAGGAGAGAAGCTCTCCGTCAGCAAGAACGGATCATCCGTATTGTAGTGCTCTTCGTCATCAGCAAAAGGAACTAGTCGATAGGCTTCTTAGACTAGAACTAAGGTTGTTGATGTTAAGATTCTTAGAATATGATTATCTTGTAATTTTTGCATGTAATTGATAAATTTCATGAAATGTACTCATCTGATATATTAATGAAATTTCCTTTAATTGCAAGATTCGGTCTTTGTTTCTCAAATTATGTGATTGTGCATGTTTTAATTGCAATTTGTTAATCTTTACTTCATCGATTTCTAATTTTTTCATGTGATGAATGTTTTGATTCAATAATGGTAAATAATAAATTTTGATGATTTGAGGAAATAGTTGAAGCACGAGTTCATGCATCTGAACCTGTGATAATTGAAGTTGAGAATGTTACTTCTCAGAAAGAGAAAGCAGCTCAATGTTCTGATACTTTGAAAAGGAAATCTGTAAATTCTGATGCTGCTGAAGTAACTCCTTCATTGGCAAGGAGATTGAAGAAAATGAAGGCTAGGAGGTATATGGCTAAGGCTATATCTGAAGATACTGAAGAAGCTGAGGAAGGGGATCAGGAATCTCTGATCTCACAGGAACCAATTATCATTGAAGCCCTTCTAGCTCAAGCCAAAGACACTGCTAATGACACAGTTGTTACCCCTCCTGTCTCTCCTATTAAAGCTACAGATGATGCTAAAGAACACACTGACAATTCTAAAATAGATATTCATAATTTGAATATTCCTGAAGTTTTTTCTCTGGAAGCTCTATCTACATCAAAGACACTAGCTCTGGAGATAAATTCTGCTGATCAGAATTTAGATGATATAATTCCTGAATCTCCAGGTGCTTCACACACTGTTGAGCTATCAGAACAGAATGAGTCTTCCTCAAGTTCTGATGACAATATTTCTGTTGAGACTCCAGTACCTACTCTGGGCAAGGAAGAATTGGTGAAGAAATTTGTTGAAAAGGAAGCACCTATTCCTTGGGAGGATACTCACAGGGGTGTTGAGTGGACCAAGAAGTGGAATAAATCAGATTTTATTCCATGTTCTAAAGTTCTGACAGAGCATATTGTAAAAGCTGATGAGTTGCTCACAAATGCTGATTTCAAGACACAACTCAAGATCACAGCTTTGTCTACAAAACATCTTCAAGGTCTACATACTTCTACTCATGAAAAGGTTGATACACTCAGAGAAAAAGCTGATAAGCTAGATCTACAGATCAAGCTTGACAAGAACAGGTATATCAGACCTATTTCTGAAAAAGTTGAAGCCATTGAGAAAACTCAAGAGGAGCAACATGCCCAAATTGCTGAGGTCCTGGCTAATCAAGCTTCTCAGGAAGCTCAATTGGATGAAATCCAATCTTCAGTTGAACTTCTTCTTTCTCTCTTACTTCCTGATGATGCCAAAATGGGGGAAAAGGTAGTTAAGTCCAAATGCTCACCTGCTCAAGAATTGAAGAAAAAGGATGATAAAGGTGATGACCAGGGAAACTCTGAAAAGACCAGGGAAGTTCAAGTTCTGATGCTCAAAGACTGAAGTCAAGTGGTGATAAGCAAAGTCCGATGTCAAGTTCTGATATTTTGATTCAGTCAGGATCTGAAGACTCTCAGAAGTTTTTGCAAACTCTGAAGTTAAAGGGGAAGCAGACTACTATTTATTACAAAGATCCTAAAATCCAAACACTTTATGAGGAGATAGCAAGAAGATTATTTTTGAAACAAAATCCAGGAATGGATTTAGAAACTCTCAAAGAGGAAGAAGCTAGATTTGCTGCTGAAAAGACAAATCCTAAGTCTAAAGCTTCTGATGCAAAGAAACCTCCAAGGCCTAAGGAGAAAGGCATTGTGATCAAAGAGAAATCAATTTCCGAGGCATCAAAAGCCAAAACAAGATTACAGATTGAAATTGATTCTAAATCAAAAGGAAAAGAAAAGGTTGATGAACCTTTAAAGAAAAAGACCAATTCTTCTATTCAAATCTATCAAGCTACAGTGCATGATGATGATGCTTTGATAGAAGATCAAAATGTTCAAACTCTGAAAAGAAAGAAGATTTCTGAAGAATCAAAGACAACCTCTGACAAGGCTCAAGTTGTTCAGAGTGAAGAAGTGCAAGTTACAGAAGAAGCAGCAAGTTCTGATAAAGTCAAGAAGTCAACCACTGACAGTGCTCAAGTTGATTTAGACAAGATGGAAGTAACTGACAAAAGGAAACTTCTATGGAAAAATGTTAAACCATCAGATCCAAAGAAAAGCCAACTGCTGTCTACTTTCATGACCATTGGGTTAAATGCTAGAGAACCAAGAGACAGGGCTGGACTAGGTTTTGATGAAGCTAAGATCAAAACAGGACTTGAAGTTGCTACAAGAGATCCATTTATGATAACTGATAAACCTCTTGAAGATATTACTCAGAAACACCTTAATAAGGTTATCTCTGTTCAAGTGGTACTGGATGCTCATGACAAGCACAACATCAAGGAAAATCTGATTCTATTTCTTGAAGATGGAAGGACATTTCAGGTGTCAAAATCAGAAGTGCTAAACAAATCATTGAAAGAACTTCAATTCTTTCATTACCTTTTAGAGGTAAAATCTGACATTACCTGGAGATGGTCAAATTTTATTTTGAAGACCATAAGAGATAAAGCTAGAATTTATGGTTCAAGAGTTACAGAGTTCATTCCAAGCATAATTGAAGATGATGGAAGTGAAATTCCAATGAAGAAGAATTCTGCTAAACTTGAAATGATCCTGAAAGAGAAATGCTTATGCTACAATGAAGATTCATCTCATCCCAGGGTAATAAGACTGAATAATGATTTAGAAAGAAATCACATCTCTGCTTTAAGGACTGCAATCTACCAGATTGGGAGTCAGACTGAAGAGATGAAGCAAGTCAAAGCTACAATGTCTCAGGTCCTGAGAAACAAAGAAGAAAAGCTGATATCAAACTTTGTCAAGAATCATTTTGGATTCAGATTGACTCAGTAAGACTGGTAAAAACTACAAGGACTGTAAATTGTAGTTAGTTGTCTAGTTAAACTCTTAATGCATTTGAACTTAAATGTTTTTGACATCATCAAATCTATTAACTTGTATATTCTTGAATAATTTACAAGTTGGGGGAGATTGTTAGATATATTTGAGATGTCATATCTAATATGTTTCATGTTTAGTTTTCAGATCTTAACTAACAGGAAATATCAGTTCTTACTGGAATCAGGACTTACTGGAAGTCAGGACTTAAGGATATCGAGACTTAGATTATCAGAAGATAATATCAGAAGATGTATATCAGAACTTAAGTACTGGAGGACTAACAGTTAAGGAAAGAAGCTGATTTACAGGAAAGAAGATCGAGACTAATACAAGAAGAAGATATGCATGGAAAGAGTTAGAGGACTAGAAGAATTATATAAGATATCTGATTGATATATTTTAGGAGACAGAATTATATTCCATATCAATTAGAAGTTATCTTGTAACTGTGTGTCTATATAAACACAGACATAGGTTTATTCTATAAGAGTTACGATCATCGAGAAGATCATACAATTGTAACCTAGCAGCTCTCATGATATTTGTTCATCATTGAGAGAGAACAGTTCCAATGTAACAGAGTTTATTATATCGAATATATCTGTTTTCTGTTACTTGTGTTTTAAATCGATTTGATTGTATTCTATACTATATTCAACCCCCTTCTACAGTATTGTGTGACCTAACATAATGTTATCGAAAAGGGTTATCGTATCAAAAATTTTGTGTCGGGCCGCGCACGGGTCAAACCGTAACCCGGATCGAACTAACTTATGACACATGGTTCTAACTCAAATCCTATGAACTAGGGCTGGAAAAACTCCTCTATCAATCCCTCTAACTAAGGCCCAACAAGGCCTAATGAGGGCCTACCTATGACATGGTCAAAACTTCCCATTTCTAAGTTACAACAAAACTGTCCCCTGCTGGACATATTTGGTGTTTCCACTCGTGCACCTAACCAAACGTCTTACAAACCTCCAACAAACACCTAAAACCTATTGTATACTCCTAGTGCTAGTTTCTGGTGACTTGGGCCTCAAAGTGCACAATAATGACAAGGTCAAATCTCACTCTAAACCTCAGGGTACCAAACTGATTTTCTGCAGAAACTAATAGTCTCCTTTCACCAAGATTCTTACTTGACAAACCCAACCAACAACATCCAAAAACCCAAACCAAACCTCAACCAAGGTGATCTACTGAACTAAATCTCCTACACTCAATATTGACTTAGTGGAGATCATCCTTACCTAAGGTGCAACATAGCAAAACAAAAGTTAACATACTATACTAATTACAAGTCATCATGTTTTTGAAAACCACAAGTTATATCTTCTTTATAAATATATAGGAATTAACATCACATATCAAGGATCACAAATCAAGATCATTATCTTAACTCAACTGAAATTAAAGCCTACTAACAATTATCAATCCAAATGATCAAAAACTTCCGAAAATCATGAGTTGTTTACATGCATGCATGCCTTCGAATTTTACAAGTCAAAACCATATGATTTCCACAATAATTTTTATCATAAAATCAACATGCAAGCCTAGCATAAGCTATAACTAAATCAACATCCTCTCCCCCTTAAAGGATTCTGTCCTCAGAATCTAAGAGTACAGATGAGGATACCGGGAACGCATATCAGACTCTAACTCCCAGGCTGACTCTTCGACCTTGGGGTTCCTCCAAAGTACTTTTACTAATTTCACCGACTTATTTCTAAGACTCTTTGCTTGTCAGTCGAGTATTTTAACAGGTTGCTCCACAAATGACAGGTCTGCCTGAATTTCTATAGGTTCATATTCTATTACATGGTTGACATTAGGATTTTACTTCTTAAGCAATGACACATGGAACACATTATGCACATGCTGATACTGAGGCGGTAAAACTAACTTATAAGCCACTTTCCCCACTTGACTCAAAATTTCAAAAGGATCAATATATCTAGGTGCTAACTTCCCTTTCTTGCCAAATCTAGACAATCCCTTCTTCGGTGATACTTTCAGCAAAATGACTTCACCCACTTGGAATTTGACATCCTTGCACGCTGGATCCGCATACTTTCTTTGCCTATCTTGAGCAACAAGTAACCTCTTCTGAATTAATTTGACTGTCTCATGTAATTGTTGTACCAATTCTGGGCCTAGAATCTTTCCTTCTCCCACTTCATCCCAACTAGTTGGTGATCTGCATTTCCGTTCGTATAAAGCTTCATATGGTGGCATGCCAATACTGGAGTGATAGTTGTTGTTATAGGCGAATTATACCAATGGCAGGTGGTCGTCCCAACTTCCCGCAAAATCAATTGCACAACTGCGTAACATGTCTTCGATTGTTTGAATTGTCCTTTCGCTTTGACCGTCAGTCTGCGGATGATACGCCGTACTCATGTTTAACTTCCTGCCAAGACTTTCTTCAAATTGCTTCCAGAATCTCGAGTTAAATCGGGGATCTCTGTCTGAAACTATCGATACGGGTACGCCATCCCTTAATACAATTTCATGCTGTTGTGCATATGTTATGTACTTGATGATTTCATAAACAAAACATCTAAGTAGATTTTACTTAGTGAAATTATGTAGCACTCGACGGATAAGAATTATAGTCCCGACGAATAACTCATTATAGTCCCGACGGATGATTAACTTATTATCCATCGAGTGAGTAGCTTATGTAATAATAAGTTCGTAGCATAGTTATGTATGCACCTTTGTATAGAATCTGTAGTAGCATATAAGTCATGTTAACTCTAACTAGATATGTATAATAGGTTGATTAATTGTACATAAATGATGTCTTGTAATTCTGCTTAAGTGAAATAGAGTCAAGTGCCAAAATAACTACCAACGGATGATTAACAAAGCCATCGACGGATGATCAAATGACTATCAACGAATGTTTAATATAGCAGTCGACGGATGATCAATTAAACCATCAATGAATGTTCTGAAAGTCGACGGATGATCATATGAAGAATTCAAACAGCAGTTGAACAGTGAAAGCTGACACACAGCCGTCGAGATGTATACAAACACACTGTGGAAGCCCATTAACTGGGTAATAGAGGACGAAAAGCAGCAAAGCTTAAAACTGTTAGATTTTATATTTGTTCAGTCTTTTTGACTTTGTAATCTTGGTATTATATAAACCAAGAGAGTAGCAAATAGAAAAATAACTGAGATAGCTGAGAAACACAAAAACAGAGAAATCTTTGTAAGCAGAATCTTTAGCATTTCCTGTATTCTCAGTAGTTCCATTTGTAAGCAGCTGTGAGCATTTCTGCACACAGAGTCCTCTCGATATATTATATATATATATCTCTGGTGGAATTGTTTAAATCCACCAGAAAGTTTTTAAAGACTCTTGTTCTTAATTACTTATATTTTGATTCAATTAAGTTTACATTCCGCATTGTGCTAATCAAAACAAATATATCTAAAATCGAGTTGAACATTTTTATTTCAAGAAAAAGGTTCAAGAATTCCATTCAACCCCCCTTCTGTAATTCTTGCTACATTGTTAAGGGACTAACAATTGGTATCAGAGCAAGCTCTTAATCTACAAAGAGTTTAAAGATAAAAACAATTCAGCAAGATGAACAAGAAAGATGTTAGAGTCAAGATTCCTTTTCTTGATAAAGATAATTACCATCATTGGAAGGTAAAGATGCATCTTCATATGCTTTCTCAAGATGAGGCCTATGTGGACTGCATAGAAAGAGGCCCTCATGTTCCAATGAGAGCTGCTACAGGAAACGAGCCATCTGTTCCAAAGCCAAGGCATGAATGGTTTGATCTTGACATTGAACAAGTCAGGAAAGATAAAAAGGCCATGAACATTCTGTTCAATGGTGTTGATGCATACATGTTTGATAACATCATCAACTGCAAAAATGCCAAGGAAGTTTGGGACACAATATAGATAATTTGTGATGGCACTCAAGTTAGAGAAAATAAAATGCAGCTCCTGATTCAGCAATATGAGCATTTTCATAATGAAGAAAGTGAGTCACTCACTGACATTTTAAGTAGATTCCAAAAACTACTAAATGCTCTTAAGTTGCATGGAAGAGTCTATCAGACTAAAGACTCCAATATGAAATTTCTCAGATCTCTTCCAAAGGAATGGAAACCAATGACAGTCTCATTGAGAAACTCACAAGATTATAAGGAGTTTACTTTGGAGAGACTGTATGGCATTCTGAAGACCTATGAGCTTGAGATAGAGCAGGATGAAAGAATGGAGAGAGGAAAGAAGAAAGAAGGATCCATTGCACTAGTTGCTGATCTGGAAAAGGAGAAGGAAGTGAAGATGGAAGCTGTAGAATCAACTTCAAAGGTCTGTGAGAATAAGGGTAAGGGGCTAGCTGCAGAAAGTGAAGAATCATTGAGCCAAGATGACATGAAGGACATTGATGAGCACCTAGCATTTCTTTCAAGGAGATTTGCCAAGCTCAAGTTCAAAAAGAACTTTGGAGCAGCCAAGCCAAATAGAAATATGGTGGATAAGTCAAAATTCAAATGTTTCAAATGTGGCTTGGCAGGGCATTTTGCAAATGAGTGTAAAAAGTCAGATTCCAGTAAGAAAAGGTTTGAGTCTGTGGATTATAAGCAAAAATACTTTGATCTACTCAAACAAAAGGAAAGGGCTTTTATTACACAAGAGAATGACTGGGCAGCAGATGGTTTGGATGAAGATGAAGATGTCAGCTATGTCAATCTAGCCCTAATGGCCAAGTCTGATGAAACAGAGACAAGTTCCTCAAGCAATCAGGTAATCACTACAAACCTTGCACATTTATCTAAAGCTAAGTGTAATGATGCCATAAATGACATGTCTACAGAATTGTATCATTTGCGTGTTATACTTAAGTCTCTCACTAAAGAAAATGCTAAAATTAAAGAAAACAACTTGTTTTTAAGTGAGAGGAATAATGTGCTTGAGTCTCAGTTTGTTGAGTTTGAGAAACTAAAAATTGAGTGTAAGATTGCCAAGGAGGAATTAACTGAGTCCTTGAAAAAGGAAGAAATTTTGAAGAAGCAGCTCGAGCGTGAACAAGAGGTGATTAAAGCATGGAAAACATCCAGGGATGTTCATGCTCAAATCACCAAAGTTCAAGGAATTGAGTCTTTTTGTGATGAAGCCTGTAAAAAGAATAAAGAGAAACTAGAACCTATTTTGGTAGATGGGTTGCTGACAGATGTAGACTCGACGGATGATGAGGACTATCCGTCGGATAACAAAAAGTGTTATCCGTCGAATGATAAAAATCCTCATCCGTCGGCTGTAAGCAAACCCATTAGCAAAGCCAAATTAATCAAGCTAAATGATAAGTATGGGTCTGTTTCCAAGAACTTTGTTTCAGGAGAGTCAACTCAAGCTAAGAAAGGGAAAAAGGCTAATGTTGGTCACATGACTGTCAAACAGTTAAGTGACAGACTTGAGAAAATAGATGTAAAAACAGAGACTAAAAAGAAAAAAAATAGGAATGGTAAAGTAGGGATTAACAAACACAATAACTACATACCTGGTAAATATGCTCCTAGAAAAATCTGTGTCAAGTGTGGTAGTGTAAATCATTTGTCTGTTAATTGCAAATCTGCCATGCCTACTCCCATGTCTGTTCAGCCTCAATTTCCTAACATGAATGCCATGCCTCCCATGCCTGTTAATGCTATGCCTACACAGAATATGAATGAACAGTTTGCTAATATGCCATTTGCACCTAATCCATATTATGCTGCATACAATATGCCTCAAATGCCATTTAGCATGCCTTACTGGAATAATATGTTTGCACCAAGCATGCCATTTCCTGTTAGCCATAACATGCATGATAATTCTGTTGCATTTAGTGGTTTCAAAGGTACAACCCAATTGACTAAGGAAGAATCTGAAATTCCTAAGTCAAATGAGATAAAACCTAAGAAACAGAAGAAGAAAGCTAACAAGGCAGGACCCAAGGAAACTTGGGTACCAAAATCAACTTGATTTGATTTTGATGTGTGCAGGGAAACATAAAGAATCTTTGGTATTTGGATAATGGCTGTTCAAGACACATGACTGGTGATTCTACCCTGCTCACAGAGTTTAAGGAGAGAGCTGGCCCAAGTATTACTTTTGGAGATGACAACAAAGGTTATACTGTGGGATATGGCTTGATTTCAAAGGATAATGTCATCATTGAAGAGGTTGCCTTAGTGGATGGTCTCAAACACAATCTGTTGAGTATCGGCCAGCTTTGTGATAAAGGCAACTCAGTAACCTTCAATAAAGAAGCCTGTGTTGTGACTAATAATCAAAATAACAAAGTGGTTCTCACTGGTGTGAGAAGAGGAAATGTGTACCTAGCTGATTTCAACTCAACTAAAGCAGAATCTGTAACTTGTCTTCTCAGTAAAGCAAGTCAAGAAAAAGTTGGCTATGGCACAAGAAGCTATCCCATTTAAACTTCAAGACCTTGAATGAGCTGGTAAAGAAAGAACTAGTAAGAGGCATTCCTCTAGTGGAGTTTACAAAGGATGGAATGTGTGATGCCTGCCCAAAAAGGGAAGCAGATCAAAGCATCATTCAAGAAGAAACTTGATTCAGCAATTGAAGAGCCTCTGCAACTGCTTCACATGGATCTGTTTGGACCAGTCAATGTATTGTCAATTTCAAAGAAAAGATTTTGCCTAGTAATTGTTGATGATTTTTCAAAGTTCTCTTGGACATATTTCCTAAAGTCTAAAGATGAGGCTAGTGAAATCATCATCAATCACATAAGGCAAGTTTACAATCATCCTGATTTCAAAGTTAGAAGAATCAGGAGTGACAATGGAACTGAGTTCAAGAACTATGTCATGAGAGCATTTTGTGAGGAAAATGGAATCTTACATGAGTTCTCAGCAGCAAGGACTCTATAACAGAATGGAGTAGTGGAAAGGAAGAACATATCACTTATTGAAGCTGCAAGGACAATGCTTGAAGAATCAAAATTACCAACATATTTCTGGGCTGAAGCTGTAAACACTGCATGCTACACTCAGAACATCTCTCTGATTAATCAAGCAAGATGCATGACTCCTTATCAATTGTTCAAGAACAAGAAGCCAACTCTAAACTTTCTTCATGTCTTTGGCTGTAAATGCTATATTCTAAGAAATCAAACTGATCAGAATGGGAAGTTTGATGCTAAAGCAGATGAAGGAATTTTTGTTGGATATGCTGTTGGTAAAGCATTTAGAGTCTACAATCTAAGAACCAACATTGTTGTGGAATCTATACATGTTGTGTTTGATGATAAAAAGATTGAAGGACTGAAAGATGGAGATTACCATGAGAGCCTCAAATTCGACAATGTTGAGATGGTCAGTGATGGAAGTGATGGTGAAAGTGATCAAGAAACAGTGTCTAAGGATAATGCAGACAAATCTATCACCAATGAAGCACAAAACTCAACATCCGTCGAGTTACAAAATGCTTCATCCGTCGGAAGGCAATCTGTGTTATCCGTCGGTAGACAACCTGCCTTATCCGTCGGTACTCAAAATTCACCATCCGTCGGGTTATCAAAAGGAGCAGGAAGTCAAGGCAGATCACCCATAGAAAGTACCCCTTTCTCAAATCAAAGATCCACAAACTCAGGGGGAGTTTCTAGCAATCAAAACTCAATCACACATCAAGACAACATTGAGGTCTCTTCATCTAGAGCTAATCTACCTCAACCAAGGAAATGGACAAAAGATCACCCCTTTGAACTGATTATTGGTGATGTTTCTTCTAGAGTTCAAACCAGGAGAGCAACTCAAGAAGAATGTCTATACAGCAACTTTCTGTCAAAGGAAGAACCAAAGAAGGTAGAAGAAGCCTTGTTAGATCCTGATTGGATTTTAGCTATGCAGGAGGAGCTAAACCAATTTGAAAGGAATAAAGTATGGAAGCTGGTACCCCAGCCTAAAGGAAAGAATCCAATAGACACCAAATGGGTATTCAGAAACAAGATGAATGAAAATGGCATAGTAGTAAGGAACAAAGCCAGATTGGTTGCTAAAGGTTATTGCCAGCAAGAAGGAATAGATTTTGATGAAACATTTGCTCCTGTTGCAAGACTTGAAGCCATCAGAATCTTTTTAGCCTATGCAGCCCATGCCAATTTCAAGGTCTATCAAATGGATGTCAAAAGTGCCTTTCTGAATGGAGATTTGGAGGAAGAATTGTATGTTAGTCAACCTCCTGGCTTTGAAGATCCAAATTTTTCAGAATATGTCTATTATCTACTAAAAGCACTTTATGGACTGAAGCAAGCACTTAGAGCCTGGTATGACACTTTATCAAAGTTCCTTTTGGAAAATCACTTCACAAGAGGTATTGTAGATAAAACTTTATTTTTCAGAAATGTTAATGGCTCTAGCATACTTGTTCAAATTTATGTAGATGATATTATTTTTGGCTCTACAGATGAAAAACTTTGTAAAAAGTTTGCCAAACTGATGCAAAGTAAGTATGAAATGAGTATGATGGGAGAACTAACTTACTTTCTTGGTTTACAAGTTAAGCAAGTTAGTGATGGAATATTTATTAGTCAAACTAAATATATTTTTGATCTCTTAAAGAAGTTTGATCTAATGGATTGCACATCTGCAAAAACTCCCATGGCCACTGCAACTAAGCTTGAACTAAACACTACTGAAAAGTCTGTGGATATTTCAAGCTATAGAGGCATGGTTGGCTCACTTCTGTACTTAACAGCGAGTAGGCCATATATAATGTTTGCTACATGTTTATGTGCTAGATTTCAGGCTGATCCTAGAGAGTCTCACTTGATAGCTATTAAGAGAATTTTTAGATATCTCAAGGGACACCAAAACTTGGCATTTGGTATCCTAGAGATTCTGGTTTTGATCTAACTGGCTATTCAGATGCAGATTATGCAGGTTGCAGAATTGACAGAAAAAGCACAACAGGAACTTGTCAATTTCTAGGAAATAAGCTTCTGTCCTGGTTCAGTAAAAAACAAAATTCAGTTTCTACTTCTACAGCTGAAGCTGAATATATTGCTGCTGGCAGTTGCTGTGCACAGATTTTATGGATGAAAAATCAATTGCTAGACTATGGTTTGCAAGTTGAGAGGATTCCTATTTTCTGTGATAACACAAGTGCAATTGCCATCACTGAAAATCCAGTGCAACATTCAAGGACAAAGCACATAGACATCAAGTACCATTTCATAAGGGAACATGTAATGAATGGTACTGTAGAGTTACATTTTGTTCCAAGTGAGAAGCAACTTGCAGATATATTTACCAAGCCACTGGATGAATCCACCTTTTCTAGGTTGGTAAGTGAGTTAGGTATGCTTAATTACTCTTGAATCTATCTAAGTTATTTTGCAAGTTGATATGTAGCCAGAAATTTAACTTATTTTTAGTCATGAGTGAAAATTTTGGCTAAGTCAAAATTTGCATCTCGACGGATGACCATTATCCATCGAGTTGAGTCATCCGTCGATGTACTATGTGCAAATAAAAATCAATTGCTTTTCTGGAATCTTTTAAAACTCGACGGATAACAGTTTATCCTCATTCGTCGAAGTGTCTAAATCTTAACCGTTAATTCCCTGAACATTATCCATCGAGTATACTTACAGTTTGTAAGTATTACACGACGGATAATGGGTGGAATTTTTACAGTTTATTTTTAAATGGCTAATTTAGGCAATTTCTATTGGGTAATTACTTTTCTTTATTATTTTCATCCGTTGTTTTTGAGATAGTATAAAAGCTTGTTTCATTTCAATTATTTTCTTTATCATTCTCAAATTCAACAGCTTTTATTTTATTCTCTCTCAAGCAAATATCCTCTTTCTCTTCAAGCTTTCATTCTCTAATAGTGGCACCTGTAGTAAAGATCATGTCTCAGACTGGGTTCATTTATGAGAAGAACAACTTCACTGCTTTGGTCAATAAGGGTGTTCAACAATAAAAAGACTATCACAAGATGATGGACTTCGTGAAGAACTGCAAGTTAAGTTATGCCATGCTTGAATCACCCACAATTTACTGTGAAGTTGTTGAAGAGATGTGGACCACTGCAATCTACAACTCTACTGACAAAACCATCACTCTAACTATCAAAGGTAATGAGTTCTGTATCAATAGTGATGTGATAAAAGCATGTTTCAAAATTCCTGATGATAATGAAACTTCACCACACACTGACATTGATATTATCAATATGCTTAATTCCATGCATTATGCACTTCCTACTACTAAGCTAAGTGAGATTAGAAGATTAGGTCTTAGGAAGGAATGGAGTTTCATGTGTGATGTTGTGACTAAAGTTTTCTCTGGAAAAGTCAGTAATTTTGATTCTGTGAACATTTCCATGCTTAACATGCTACACATGCTAGTTACAGATAAATTTTACAATTTCAGTGACCTTGTCTTGTATGAGTTAGGTTTTAAACTAGGTGAGTTAGCCAAAAGGGGAAAGAATGTATATTATGCTAGATTTTTCATGATATTGGCTAACCATCTTTGTCAAGAGATTGTACTTGAGAACTCAAACAACAAATTAGCTTGTTGGGTTCAAGAGAGAAGAATCATTGCAGATTTGAACAGAGCCAACCATCATAGGGATGTGCCAATGTTCTACTTTCCTGTAATGCAGACACCTCAAGTAAGTGAGGTAAGTTCATCCATACCCTCAACTATTCCAATCTCCTAAATTTCTTTGAGTTCAGGAGTAGCTATGGCAACTGTGACAATGACCAAACACTTGCCTACCAAAGCTGCCAAAACTACTGTAATTTCTAAATCCAAGTCAAAGAAAACCCCCTCTGGTATCTATCAAAAGGTACCAGTTGAAAAATCTACCAAAGCCAAAGAGGGGAGTGTGAAGGAGGGTCAGTTAGGTGAGGGAAGGGGTGAACATCAAAGAAACCCCAAGGATAAGGTTGGAGAGTTGTGTAATAACCCCAATTTTTGGAATCTTTGAAACACTGATGAATAGTGATTTTGCTGATTATGCTGATTAAGAAAACTTTTCATGCCACACTATGTAGGAGTTCTTTTATTGATATTCTGAGATCTTATTAGTACTACATATAGTATATAAGTGTATGTCAAGATCGTCAGAATCCAATTTCGAACACTTTGATTTTTCCCGAAAATCCACCAGATACCGAAAGAATTGAGTATAAGGTAACATGATTAAAAGGATTTAAATTCAAGGATTATAAGAGGGGATTATAAAAGGAATATGAAATATTGAGAAAGGTTTAGGGGAACCTAAGTAATGAGATCCCAGATATGATCCCTCAAACGATCAACGAGAATGAACAATAAACGAGTCGTAAAATAATTAAACGACTAAGTAATGCAAGAGGCAAGGAGGAGGGTCAATTAGTGTAAGATTAATACACTTAGTTAACATCTTAATATAAGGATTAAGCTTAAAAAGATGCTTCCACCATAAGGATGAGACAAGTGGCAAGGATTATGTAAGTTTGATGACATCACCATGCTTATGTCACTTTCCACTAATTTAAACAAAACAACTAGTCAAGTAAATAGCCTAAAATCATTTCATTTCCACCACAAGTTCAAGTCAACACAAGCTCTCATCTTCCTCCCCCATTTCCATTGCTCTCGGCCAAAACAGAACCAGCACATTAAAACTGCTGTATCGCCTTCATTTCTCACTCAAATGTTGTGTTCTATAGCTCTTTGGAAAGGTATTGAGATGGCCTACAACTCTTGTTCACAAGTCTCGTCCAAATAAGCAGGGTAAGACCCTAATTTTTACAGTTCTTTCAATCGGACTTTTAAAAACTTCAAAGCCTAACTTTGTGTTCTTGATTTCTTTAGAAAGATCAAGCTTGTAGGAGGCTCCCTAAGGCTTCCTAGCAACTTAACACCTCCCAAAGAAGGTATAAACTTCAAACCCTATCCTTTACTTTGATTATTAGTGATTTTGATGGTTGGTTTTCTAAATGAGAAGCATGACCTTTGATTATTAGTAGTTTGATTTGGATTTGGAGTGATTTGGTGAATGAATCTTGTTATAGTTAATAAAACTTGATTGTGGTTGGTTGAGTTGAAGAATCTGAAGAATAAGGACTGGTATAGTATTATTTAGTTGAGATTTTGATGTGTTAATGATTGTGGCTTGTTTGGTGAGGTTTTGGTGTAGTGGGAAACTTGGAAAACTCGAAAATATAGCCGTCGTAATACCCATTTTTATTCAACTGCTTGTTCTTAGTGTTCAGGACAGAAAACTCAATAAACAATCTGTAACTTTGCCATGTTTAGTTCATGTTACGAGTTTCGTTTTGATATGTGGTTCGCTTGAATCCGATGTACGGTTTAGGAGAAACGACCGTTTTAAGTAACGGCATTTCGCGAACGAACCATTACCCCTCGCCTTACTTTGAAACCTTGGTTAAGGACTTTAAATGACTAATTGGGGTATGAAACAATTATGTTAAGTGGATTAGGCAGTTGGTAAGGTACTCGCGAAAGAATCGCCTTAAAACTCTTAATGGTTAATTTATTAAAAATGGTGGAGCCGAGGGTACTCGAGCGACTTAAGTGAATCGTTAAGCGCGAAAGCGAACGTTAGGGGTCTAATTGGTTAAAGTCTAGTTTCTTAAGCGACCGGGGATTAATTCCGGCTTATGTTGTTGTTCATAGGTTACCGGACGCACTCTAAGGTTAAGTCTACCCCGGAGCACTCAGGCAAGTTTTCTACCCGTTATATTATTGTTGTGATGTAAATATATGTATATGCATTATCTTGTGATAAGTGCATGATTGTTATTAGCAAATTTTGCGATATATTGGAGCATGCTGATATGGTATATATGCATGTCTGTTTCGTAATCTTGATATCTAATTGTTGATTCAAATGCTTATAAGTTGCATAATACCTATGCTAGAGATAAGCAGTAGTTGCGTAACCCTTAGTATAGGGGACCCAAAGGTGAACATTTTTCTAAACCGGGAGTCGATGTTCCCGAGTATAATATATATATATATATTTATTTATATATATATAGATATAGTTTTCAAAACTATTAATCGAATAAGGTTTATTCGATAACTTTATTTTATTCAATGAATATTATTTTGAATATTCATTCGAGGACTTATGACTCCGCTTATTTATTTAATGAATATTATTTTGAATATTCATTCGAGGACTTATGACTCCGCTTATTTTATTTAATGAATATTATTTTGAATATTCATTCGAGGAATTATGACTCCACTTCTTTTATTAAATAATATTCTTTATTTTATTAAAGAATAATGTTTCGATAATCAAACTTATTTTTGATTATTCAAATAAAGATCGTACTTTCGTATAAGTATATCTTTGGTTATTTATTATTCATTTCAAGTATGAGTTTTAAAAGTTTTACTTCAATTATTTTTATAAGGATTATCCTTATGGGAATATTATTTAAATAATAATATTCAGATATTTTCTAATATATCGGGACTGATTTATTTCATTAAATCAGCATTACTCCAAACATTCTTAAAAAAGTTTTCGAGTCTTCAAAATGATTTTAAAAGTTAGAGCGGATCCCAAAACCTCGTTTCCAGATTTAAGATCTTCCTTTCGAAGGAGACTTGAATATTCGCTCAAAAATCTTAGGGATCCGGCTCTGTGGTGTATTTTATATTCGCAACGAGGTTGCTGTTTTGAGAAAACAATTTGATTACTTGCCCAATGTTCGGGAAGTAAGTCCATCTAATTGAGTCGGCATAAGCGACAGGCTGGGGTATGGTCTATGAAGGTGTAAGAGGCTGGGGGACAGCTCATCCACGCGTGAGTGGCTGGGTAACGGTCTAGCGCGAGGTCCTAATACGGCCTGGGTGATGACCGGCGAGGAATTCATCCATCTACAGTAGAAAATGTTATTTATTGGTATCTTTGCCTGATCAGCAAGATATCGGGTTTATGCCAAAATTCTTTTCTTTCCAAAATTCATTGGATATTGCAACTCTGTTCATAATTTACATGACAGAGGTTTTCAGGAAATGTATGAGAGATATATATATATGGATATATATATATATCGGGACTTAATAAAGTATCTCGTAACTTCATTTCATTCAATAATATTTCAAAGATTGAATCTATTCAAGTCTTATCTTGTATTCTCATCTATGTGATGAACTTTTGAAACTAATTATAACTTGAACGGTGGTAGTTCAAGTAGTATTTGCAAAAGATAAAAGTATATTGGAGTATCTTGTAACTTCATCTTTTCAACTTATATCTGGTTAATGATTAACTTATGCATGACAAAGATTTTCACAAAAACGTTGAGACAAGGTTAGATATATGAGATCACCTTGCAACGATATTTTTATACAGTTATAAACTGGAACTATGTGTGTAATATGTATGGCAGAGTATTTCAAAGATTTTGAAAAGTATATATATGTATATACTGAATATTTTACGACTTGGTCGCGTTAAGATATCAACTTGGTTCATTTCTTCTTGACCAAGACTTTCTTGAGTACTATGAGAATGCTCATATATTGTAAATTATTATAAATATTATTTCGGTGGGCTTGTTGCTCACCCTTGCTTTCTTTTTTCATCACACAAGATCAGATAGACAAGATGAACAGGACCAAGCTCCCAATTCGCGAGCGGATAGGAAACGTTCCGCAGTTTCCTATAGGCGTTGATGTCACTGTAGCTGAGGTAGGAACTACCAATAGGCTAGGATTTCAACTTTTGCTGTACCAGACTTATGTATATTTATGAATTTAATAATGGCAAAGAAAATGTAAATTTATTCAGAAACCCTTTTGAGGTGTAATGGCTTATAATTTTGGAATAAAATGACTTGTGTTATTTTAGGATGTTTATCTCTGAGACTATAACTTGTGGTGTGTGTGTTTATTGTGGGGTCACAGTACGCAGTAGTTGGTTGTTTATTAAGATTGGGTGTTATTAAGGGAAATGGAACTCGTGACAACCCGGATCCCCGACCCCGGATTTGGGGGTGTTACAGAAATGGTATCAGAGCTAAGCGTTATAAACCTCAGAGATGAAGTGACGTTAAAATAATAAGTTCACTAAGATAAATAAGAACTCTTGCCAAGTTCATAGTCGGACTACCTAACGTAGTACTGACAGTTACAACCCTTATGGGAACCCTTATAAATATCGTGATAAAAGCGTAGTTCATTATCGTATATGGTAGCGGGATTCCGAACCCTGAGGTTGAGGAGCAACAACGCGATGATGTTTTATTACTTATTATGAGATCAGAATATGGATTTGATAGAGCATCCTAACATGGGACCGGATGATGTTCATATTGAGGATGTAGCGGTTAAAGATGTTATCCTAGAAGGGATTATTGCTGAGAAGGATTCCGTGGAGGATCCTGACAAGAATGAATAAAGGACCACTGAGGAATTGATGACCATGGTCAGGGCGACTACCAGAGGTAGGATTGGCCGGTCACTGCCGGAGGTTCGCTCAAGTTTGTAAAGATAGTAGCCCCTTTAACACGGCTTACTCGTAAGACTCAGAAGTTCGAATGGACAGAGAAATACGAGAACAGCTTTTAAGAACTAAAGCAAAGGTTGGTGACGGCTACTATGTTGGCGTTGCCGGATGGAAAAGGAGATTTTATGATGTGTAATGACGCTTTGCATAAAGAATTAGGGTGCTTCTTATACAGCACAATAAGGTAATCGCGTACGCGCCAAGACAATTAAGGGAATATAAAATTCGATATCCCCACCCATGAGCTTGGGCTCATGGAAATAGTTTTGCCCTAAAGATTAGAGGCACTACTTGTATGGAGAGAAGTGCGAGATTTACACAAGCCATAAGTGCTCTAGTGCATTTTTACGCAGAAAGAGCTCAACATGCGCCAGAGGAGGTGGATAGAGCTAGTAGAGGATAACGATTATGAGATTCTTTATCATCCAGGGAAAGCCAAAATGGTGGCTAATGCCCTTAGCATAAAAGAGAGACTCAAGATGAAACTATCTTTAGGAGAGTTGATAAGAGATTTTGAGAAAATGGAAATAGAAGTGAAGGTAACCGGAGCCGGTACCGAAAAGCTGTTTGAGATTGCAATATAGCCCGAATTATTGGAGAAGATCATATTGTGCCAAGAAAAAGTGATGAATGAAGGCAGGGAGCCAACAATAGAGCAGAGATTAATACCGAGAAAGATGATAATGGAATAGTGAGGTGTTCCTACAGAATTTTGGTTCCAAACGTTCAAGAGCTTAAGGACGGGATCTTAGATGAAAGTCATAGTTCGAGGAATAAGATTTAGGGCAAACCCTGAATGTGATAGTCAGGGAGGTCGCCATCAAGATAGAAGGAACCATAACATAATGAAATGAAAAACAAGGATTTTAACGTATAAGATAACCCTGATTATGGGCGAAGGATGAAACATTTCATACTGAGAAAACAGAAGTCGAGCAAGATAAGGAAACCAAAGACGGTACTCATATACGGAAATTCATGGACCTGTCTAAACAGAACTTATACTCTTATTCCCAACCACCACCTTGAGGAAATAATGCGGTAGGAAATCCTTTCATGACCTTTAAGTCGCTAAGCTCTCAGAGTTCCAAGGAATAGGTTGACCCAATCGAGGCAAGAGCTTGGCTAAAGGAAATATAGGCATCATTTGAGATTCTAAATGATTGACGAAGCGCAAAAGACTGTTTTTGTCACTTACCTTCCTAAGAGAGAGGCCACCCGTTTGTGAAAGGCCAAGAAAGGCACGGAGCCAGAGGTTATAATAAAATGATTAAAGTTTAGTCAATTATTTTCGGGAAAGTACTTCCCAAGGTTATAGAGATAGTGTAAAAGCTTTAGATCCAGAACAAAGGCGGACAAGTATGATGAATCATGAATCCAGGTTGTGAAAGTCGTCAAGGTTCGTCTGAAGGACACGAATCCAGATGGACGGGATGTTTGAAATCAATGCTTATGTGGTGTTGGTTCATGAAATAGTTGTAATAGAAATGAAAATAAAAGAAACTGAAGTGGAAAGGAAAATAAAGACAATAAAGTTTGAGGAATGATAAGGGAGTTGAGTATGAGGAAACCCTAAAGACTCGTAGCAATAGAAATAGAAAAGTATGTAATCATCAGGATAATGGTGATTCACCATGAGTTAAAGTTGATGGTTGAAGGCATGAGAGATACATATATTTTATCCCCTTTAAGTTGGGAGGATTCGAGGAAACCTCGAGATAGTTTGAAGGATAAACAATGAGACGCAGATAGACTGAGGAGATAAGAGAGTAAGAAATTAGGAAAATTGGATGAAGGAAGTGACCTTCATGAATGTGAAGTGTAAGACCGGGGGCATGATACCCAGAAAGAGGGACGCCAGGTATAAAAGATATCCCAACATTAAGATGATTGTTGAGATAAAATAAAGAGGTAAATGAGTAGTTAGAACTAAAAAGTTCATGTTTAACATGACCAATATCTTCTAGAACATCCCTGTTATCATTACTAAATCAGGCAAGAAAAGTGGATAAACGTTGTTATCTTTTGGAGGCCATATTGATTGACCTCATTTTGAATAAGGATGATATTGTGAAATTAGGTATAGACTATCGAGGTGGGAATAATTGAATAAGATAATCTATCAAGGATATATGACTTGATCTATCCATGGAAGGATGCATGTACCTTTTTAAAGGTGGAATTAAGGATAGAACCTCGATAACTTGAGATGAATCCTAGGGGAATGCATAAAGGTTGGCATTTCGCCCTTAATAGGGACATCATGAGTTTTGGCAGTATAAATTAAAAAGGATTATGGTAACAACAACCTTTAAAGATCAGTGGAGAAAATTTTTAGAAGTACATAGACAATGGTTCTAGTATTAGTAAATGGTATTTTGATATGCCCTGTATCTAGGGAATACAGGAGGAACGATTCAAGGATAACCTTGGAGGTTTTACAAGGAAAAAGGTAATATTCAAAGTTCTAAAGAATAGAAATTTTGATAAAGGAAATATGACGTAATTATAATAATGCCAGGTGGGCACATGTTGAACCATAAGAAACTGTAGATCGACCCAATGAAGGTCGAGATTGGTGAAAACGATAAGGACCCAAGGTAAGAGACGTCCTAAGTATGATCGAGAGTCAGTCGTGACAATGTTAGCCTCTAAAGACCGAGGCAATAACTTATGTAAAATTGGTGATATTTTTTTCCCTCACCAAATCTTAAGGAAGAGCATTTTCACACAAGCAGTGATTGGAAATGAGGTAGAAAATTTAGTTGAAGATCGTTCAAAAGATATTGATTGTAAGGAACTATTACTATCAGGAAAGGCCAATGAGGTGGCCGACACTCTAAGTGTAAGAGAGCAATCATAGGCACTCGTGCCAGAGGAATACAGTGATGAGGGTTAAAGCCGTGAAGGTTGTATTATGGTATGAAAGATTGACATTCCTTCTGATGATTGTGCGATACTCAACCGTAATTATAGTTTGGTAAAGATTTAATTCACGTTATCGTTGTGAGCGGGCTACATATCTTAGAAGGTCCTATCTAGAGAATAAGCCAGGACCATGTTATGAAAGGACTAAATGAACCTTTGAGATTCATATCTCCTAATAAAGAAATATGGTTAATAATGGTATTAGCCTGCTATCGTTGCTTTCATTGAAAGTCTTCTACAATTTTATCTGCTTCATGTCATGTATGTACATCAGGATCAGGAGTGTTCTTCATGAATCATGAATGGTGATTATGTTGCCTCATTGGAAGGATTCGATACGATATGTATGGACTCTGCATGGTTAGCTATTAAGATTTCGAGGAAAATGAATGACTACAGTAGGTCAGTGGTGGACTATGGTAATGCATCAATGATTCTTTGAATAATGAGCCGATTACAACCGTGAGAGTTGTATTTTAATTGATGTTGAGATTGAGTACCCCTAATCGGATCGTGGTGATGCATAATTCATCATTGATAGACTAATTAAGTCGATTATCTACCAATTGAATATTTATTCATTCTTATCAATAGAGAGTCGTATTACTATACGAGGAAGGTTGTGGTGCAACCATAGAATTATGGTAACGATGATGTCTAGAATGAAATTCCAGAATCGATTTTCGATGTCGAGGGAGTTTCAAAGGTGATTGTGTATAATCGAGCAAGAGCATGGGTCCATAGAATAACGAACGGTATAGCAAAAATATTTAGGCATGTGAAATATGATGCTATAATACTTGATGTTGATATATATACGTGTATGATTTGTTCTCCCATGACAAACCTCTATAGTTCAGAGGTAGATTTCAAGCCAGATATTTTATGGCAGTATTTGTTTTTACATATAAACAATTTTCTTCAGTTCGTTCTTTTTTTCTTCTTTTTATTTCATGTAAGCTGAGAA
This sequence comes from Apium graveolens, assembly GCF_009905375.1. Lineage (NCBI taxonomy): Eukaryota > Viridiplantae > Streptophyta > Magnoliopsida > Apiales > Apiaceae > Apium > Apium graveolens. The sequence goes on from NC_133647.1 coordinate 126,187,699, forward strand.
GAACAACCCTCCAGAAGGGGAGGTATTGCCGAATGACTATCTATCTGTGTGATAGAAGCCTAGTAGGATACCATCTATTGTTTAATTGCTTGTCAAGTACTAAAGGCTGACCACCTTCTGTACTAACTATGCAATGTAACAAGTGTTCATGATCATAGTGATCTCTCAATAAAATCTTTTACTTATATACGATGGATCAAGCTTTCGAAGATGGAAGTAGCTAGAAAGTAAGTAGTATCAGTGCGGTGGTATTCCGAATCTAACGCGTTCGTGATACTAAGGTTGACACAATTATTAAAATATTATAGAATGCTAACGAGCAAAAGTGTAACCAGTATAGTATTATGTACGGAAGATAGTAATGACTACCAACTGGAAAAGAATGGGTATTGAGAAGCAAAACCTGTAGCGCAAGAAGCTATGATGAGAGTCTGTGCGATAGACTTGAAAGAAATTAGAATGATCACTTAACACGGATTGAGTTTTCTTACGACAATAGATCATATGTCATTATCGAGATGTCGCCTTACGAGATCCTTGAGGGAAGATAATGTTGATCTCCCTTATGTTAGGATGAAGTTGTAGAGCGCAAGATGCTCGGACCAACAGTAGTCCAAAGGACCAGGGATATAGTAGATCTAATCAGAGGACGGCTGGTAGTAGCCCAAGATGGACATAAGAGGTATGCTGATTTGACTCGAAAGGACAAAGAGTATTATGAAATAGGGGACCTAGTGATGTTAAAGGTATCCCTTGGAAAGGATTGATGAGGTTCGGAAAGAAAGGAAAGCTAAGTCTACAATTTGTTGGACCCTTGGATATATTAAGACGTATTGGGAAGTTGGCATATGAGCTAGCCCTACCCTCGAACATGTAGCAAGTTCATAACGTGTTCCACGTATCAATGTTAAGGAAGTGTAATTCGGATGCCCGACAAATAGGGGCGTATGAGCGCATAGACATGCAACCAAACGCAACCTATATGGAGCAACCAGGAAGGGTTATAGATTGAAAAGGAACAAGTGCTTAGGAGAAGGGTTATCAAACTAGTCAGAGTTGGTGGTAGAACCACAATGTGGGAAAATTGACTTGAGAGTTAGAAAGTGCAATGCTAAGAAAGTATCCCTATTCATTTTCTATCTGATTCCGGGACAGAATTCTTTTAAGGAGGGGAGACTGTAATAACCCCAATTTTTGGAATCTTTGAAACACTGATGAATAGTGATTTTGCTGATTATGCTGATTAAGAAAACTTTTCATGCCACACTATATAGGAGTTCTTTTATTGATATTCTGAGATCTTATTAGTACTCCATATAGTATATAAGTGTATGTAAAGATCGTCAGAATCCAATTTCGAACACTTTGATTTTTCCCGAAAATCCACCAGATACCGAAAGAATTGAGTATAAGGTAACATGATTAAAATGATTTAAATTCAAGGATTATAAGAGGGGATTATAAAAGGAATATGAAATATTGAGAAAGGTTTAGGGGAACCCAAGTAATGAGATCCCAGATATGATCCCTCAAACGATCAACGAGAATGAACAATAAACGAGTCGTAAAATAATTAAATGACTAAGTAATGCAAGAGGCAAGGAGGAGGGTCAATTAGTGCAAGATTAATACACTTAGTTAACATCTTAATATAAGGATTAAGCTTAAAAAGATGCTTCCACCATAAGGATGAGACAAGTGGCAAGGATTATGTAAGCTTGATGACATCACCATGCTTATGTCACTTTCCACTAATTTAAACAAAACAACTAGTCAAGTAAATATCCTAAAATCATTTCATTTCCACCCCAAGTTCAAGTCAACACAAGCTCTCATCTTCCTCCCCATTTCCATTGCTCTCGGCCAAAACAGAACCAGCTTATTAAAACTGCTGTATCTCCTTCATTTCTCACTCAAATATTGTGTTCTATAGCTCTTTGGAAAGGTATTGAGATGGCCTACAACTCTTGTTCACAAGTCTTGTCCAAATAAGTAGGGTAAGACCCTAATTTTTACAGTTCTTTCAATCGGACTTTTAAAAACTTCAAAGCCTAACTTTGTGTTCTTGATTTCTTTAAAAAGATCAAGCTTGTAGGAGGCTCCCTAAGGCTTCCTAGCAACTTAACACCTCCCAAGGAAGGTATAAACTTCAAACCCTATCCTTTACTTTGATTATTAGTGATTTTGATGGTTGGTTTTCTAAATGAGAAGCATGACCTTTGATTATTAGTAGTTTGATTTGGATTTGGAGTGATTTGGTGAATGAATCTTGTTATAGTTAATAAAACTTGATTGTGGTTGGTTGAGTTGAAGAATCTGAAGAATAAGGACTGGTATAGTATTATTTAGTTGAGATTTTGATGTGTTAATGATTTTGGCTTGTTTGGTGAGGTTTTGGTGTAGTGGGAAACTTGGAAAACTCGAAAATATAGCCGTCATAATACCCATTTTTATTCAACTGCTTGTTCTTAGTGTTCAGGACAGAAAACTCAATAAACAATCTGTAACTTTTCCATGTTTAGTTCATGTTACGAGCTTCGTTTTGATATGTGGTTCGCTTGAATCCGATGTACGGTTTAGGAAAAACGACCGTTTTAAGTAACGGCATTTCGCGAACGAACCATTACCCCTCACCTTACTTTGAAACCTTGGTTAAGGACTTTAAATGACTAATTGGGGTAGGAAAAAATTATGTTAAGTGGATTAGGCAGTTGGTAAGGTACTCGTGAAAGAATCGCCTTAAAACTCTTAATGGTTAATTTATTAAAAATGGTGGAGCCGAGGGTACTCGAGCGACTTAAGTGAATCGTTAAGCGCGAAAGTGAACGTTAGGGGTCTAATTGGTTAAAGTCTAGTTTCTTAAGCGACCGGGGATTAATTCCGGCTTATGTTGTTGTTCATAGGTTACCGGACCCACTCTAAGGTTAAGTCTACCCCGGAGCACTCAGGCAAGTTTTCTACCCGTTATACTGTTGTTGTGATGTAAATATATGTATATGCATTATCTTGTGATAAGTGCATGATTGTTATTAGCAAATTTTGCGATATATTGGAGCATGCTGATATGGTATATATGCATGTCTGTTTCGTAATCTTGATATCTAATTGTTGATTCAAATGCTTATAAGTTGCATAATACCTATGCTAGAGATAAGCAGTAGTTGCGTATACCCTTAGTATAGGGGACCCAAAGGTGAACATTTTTCTAAACCGGGAGTCGATGTTCCCCAGTATAATATGTATATATTTATTTATATATATATAGATATAGTTTTCAAAACTATTAATCGAATAAGGTTTATTCACTAACTTTATTTTATTCAATGAATATTATTTTGAATATTCATTCGAGGACTTATGACTCCGCTTATTTATTTAATGAATATTATTTTGAATATTCATTCGAGGACTTATGACTCCGCTTATTTTATTTAATGAATATTATTTTGAATATTCATTCGAGGACTTATGACTCCGCTTCTTTTATTAAATAATATTCTTTATTTTATTAAAGAATAATGTTTCGATAATCAAACTTATTTTCGATTATTCAAATAAAGATCGTACTTTCGTATAAGTATATCTTTGGTTATTTATTATTCATTTCAAGTATGAGTTCTAAAACTTTTACTTCAATTATTTTTATAAGGATTATCCTTATGGGAATATTATTTAAATAATAATATTCAGATATTTTCTAATATATCGGGACTGATTTATTTCATTAAATCAGCATTACTCCAAACATTCTTAAAAATGTTTTCGAGTCTTCAAAATGATTTTAAAAGTTAGAGCGGATCCCAAAAACTCGTTTCCAGATTTAAGATCTTCCTTTCGAAGGAGACTTGAATATTCGCTCAAAAATCTTAGGGATCCGGCTCTGTGGTGTATTTTATATTCGCAACGAGGTTGCTGTTTCGAGAAAACAATTTGATTACTTGCCCAATGTTCGGGAAGTAAGTCCATCTAATTGAGTCGGCATAAGCGACAGGCCGGGGTACGGTCTATGAAGGTGTAAGAGGCTGGGTGACAGTCCATCCACGCGTGAGTGGCCGGGTAACGGTCTAGCGCGAGGTCCTAATGCGGCCTGGGTGATGACCGGCGAGGAATTCATCCATCTACAGTAGAAAAGGTTACTTATTGGTATCTTTGCCTGATCAGCAAGATATCGGGTTTATGCCAAAATTCTTTTCTTTCCAAAATTCATTGGATATTGCAACTCTGTTCATACTTTACATGACAGAGGTTTTCAGGAAATGTATGAGAGATATATATATGGATATATATATATATATATATATATATATATATATATATATATATATATATATCGGGACTTAATGAAGTATCTCGTAACTTCATTTCATTCAATAATATTTCAAAGATTGAATCTATTCAAGTCTTATCTTGTATTCTCATCTATGTGATGAACTTTTGAAACTAATTATAACTTGAACGGTGGTAGTTCAAGTAGTATTCGGAAAAGATAAAAGTATATTGGAGTATCTTGTAACTTCATCTTTTCAACTTATATCTGGTTAATGATTAACTTATGCATGACAAAGATTTTCACAAAAATGTTGAGACAAGGTTAGATATATGAGATCACCTTGCAACGATATTTTTATACAGTTATAAACTGGAACTATGTGTGTATTATGCATGGCAGAGTATTTCAAAGATTTTGAAAAGTATATATATGTATATACTGAATATTTTATGACTTGGTCGCGTTAAGATATCAACTTGGTTCATTTCTTCTTGACCAAGACTTTCTTGAGTACTATGAGAATGCTCATATATTGTAAATTATTATAAATATTATTTCGGTCGGCTTGTTGCTCACCCTTGCTTTCTTATTTCATCACACAAGATCAGATAGACAAGATGAACAGGACCAAGCTCCCAATTCGTGAGCGGATAGGAAACGTTCCGCAGTTTCCTATAGGCGTTGATGTCGCTGTAGCTGAGGTAGGAACTACCAATAGGCTAGGATTTCAACTTTTGATGTACCAGACTTATGTATATTTATGAATTGTAATAATGGCAAAGAAAATGTAAATTTATTCAGAAACCCTTTTGAGGTGTAATGGCTTATAATTTTGGATTAAAATGACTTGTGATATTTTTGGATGTTCATCTCTGAGACTATAACTTGTGGTGTGTGTGTTTATTATGGGGTCACAGTACGCAGTAGTTGGTTGTTTATTAAGATTGGGTGTTATTAAGGGAAATGGAACTCGTGACAACCCGGATCCCCGGCCCCGGATTTAGGGGTGTTACAAGTTGAGTGAATCCCAGCCTAGCCACACTGCAGTTTCCCAATAAACTGCAGTGCTTAAAAAGGACAAAAGCTCACTTCTAGCTGCATCCTCCCAAAAGGATGTGGCTATTGAACAAATCTCTCAGCCAAGAGCACAGGCCAAAAGGGTTAGGGACACAAGCTCACCCCAAACTTACACAAGAAAGAAGAAATCCAAAACAACTGGGGATGCACAGGGCACACACACAGTGCAAACTGGTGCTAAAGACACAGTCCCTGCACTTTCTCAAATTCAGATTGATGTGGCTCCAATAAATGTGGAGTCACAGCCAATATCTCTTATAATAGAAGCCTCTGAAACACCATACTCACCAACAAACTCTCTGGAAGTGGATATGATAAACACTTCAATTCCTGATTCCCTTTTTTTAACTCTGTTGGGGAAGCCAAAATCTAGTGCAAGTGAGCATCATCTTTTAGATGATTTGTTGGCTCACTTGCCAATTATTTCAGATACTATTGTGACATATGTGCCTCAAATAACTTCAATCAACACAGAGTCAACAATAGTTTCTCTTCCCACCTCATTCATTTCTACTCTCTCGATGGATATTGCTCATCCGTCGAGTAGTGATTGTATCCCGACGGATAAGCTTAACAGCAGTTATCCGTCGGATAGCTTTACCACTCACCCGATGGATATCACTTATCCGTCGAGTGTCTCTGCACAACTTCAAACTTCAATCATTTCTAGTGTAGAGGATTTAGTGGTAATACAGTCACTCTTAGGACTGAGAGAGGAGAGTGCATTGAGTGAGAGGCTGGGTTGCTCCCAGGCAAAAGGAGAGGAAAAGAGTGAATCTCAGCAATCCATTTATTCAGGATTGGCAAAAGTGAGTGAGAGGAGTCCCACCTTAGTAGGTGAAGGTGAGGGTGTGAGGGTGGGGAGCCAGGGTGAGACCCTGATGCAATAAAAGAGAGATTATGAGAGAAAGGCAGGTACAAGAGAATTAAGGGTGGATCCATACATTGCTAGTGAGTCAATGATTGTGGATGATGCTGAAAAGGAAAGACAATTTCAGCAACATTACAAAGCTGAAATTGATAACATTTCCTTGGATGCTGACACTTTTACTCATCCTGTGTCAGCCTATCAATTGTTGGCTGCTCAGGGCAATGTGGAGGCAGAACAGACTTTGAATCTAGTACACACCTCAGAATCTCTTCAAATAGATAAAGCTACTGTCAATATGATGCCTTCTCAAGCTGGTGAGCCATCTGAAGAATTTGTAGTAAATTCTAATGATGATGACTCTGTTTCTTTGGATGGTAGCATGAACTTAGGGGGAGATGAAGGCCCAAGTTCTGTTTTAAATTTACCTGGATGGGCATGTGCAAAGGAATTTACACCAAGACAATTTGATGTGTCTTTGGTCAAGCAAGTGGTGGCTATTCAAAAGGCCCTTCAGGAGACTTCAGATGCTGGTACCAAGGCTATTCTTCAAGCTCACCTAGACTCTCTACATCTCATGAAGATCCAGCACTTAAGACAGAATATGAGTGTGGATGAACTAAAAAGAGATATAGCTGACTTGAAGACATACAATTCTGAGAAGCTGGATTCAGTAATGCCATATGGTACCATGCAAGATCTACTACTGAGATTAAGGAGAGAATCAGATTCTGAAAAGAAGCTAGCCAAGCTGGAAAACAGAGTTCAAGTTATTGAGAATTCAGTGGCTAGTCTTCTTCAAAATCAACAGACTCAGACAAATCTTCTTATGCAACTGGCTAAAGCACAAGGCCTAACTCCTCAACTTGATGATTACAAAAAGGGGGAGAGAGGATCAAGTAAGGGGGAGAAAGGACCAACTGAGGGGGAGAAACTTCAAGTACAAATCAGCAAAGTAATTGTACCTTCAATTACAATCTCCAAGCCAACAGTTGCAGATGGTATAAATCTAATTAAAGCAGCAGTAGCAAATTTGAAAGTTGTTGAAAAAGGAAAGTTGAGTTTGATCAACTGGAATAAGATTGATGAGGAGATACAGAAAAAGTTTGAACTAGTCAAGGAGCCAGTTAAGTCAGCCATCCATCACTCTCATGTCAAGCCAATCAGTGTGAATGAGATGAGCATGAACTATCTGGAAAAAGGACAATCTTCCAGCATCAAGTCTCCAAAGGCTGAAACAATTCTTAAACCAAGGGCAAATTATCCTAAATCATCTGGGAAGAACCCTATGGACACTTTGTATGAGACACCCAAGCCTGATGAAAAGAAGCTTATGTCAAGATCTATTGTCTTCTATAAAGATCCAGCTGATTCAGCTTCAAAAAGGATAATTGCTAAGGTATTTAGAAATGGTAAGGAAATTTGTGTGGTAGCTGGACATCCACAATTTGCTCAAGCAAAGAAAGAAGAAAAAGCCAGATTAAAGCAGGAAAAGAGGCAAGCTGCTCTAGATGCAAAGAAGTCTAAACAGAAGAAAGAACAGATTGCTATCTTGGCCAAACTACAGGCTGTAAATTCTTCTCAACAAATTCCCTCTCAACCATCTGAAGCTGCTGAATCAAAGAAGAAGATTGAAGAACAGAAGAAATCCCCAAGAAAGAAAGAATTGGCTAGAAGAACAAAAAGGAAATTGGATGTTGTAGACAAGGAATTGGAAGATCAATTTCCTAAGGAATCCACTCAAGCTACAACTCAAGCATCAAAGCCCTCTGTGGATCCCTACAGGAACATACATGGTGAACCTATTGTGCCAAAGGATGAGCCAATAGAGTGGGATAAAATACCAATTCCTGACTTCAACTTACCAGTCCTTAGCAAGCCAAAAAGGACAAAATCAAGGGCAGTCAAGAAAGTGAAGCTGTCACCTCTCAAATCCAAGTCAGTAGTTAAAGCTCAACCCAAGGTCAACAGGGGAGACTACTTGTACTTGTGTGACATCAAAGAATTTTCAGATCTAAATCTTTATCTGGATGAACTAGATGAAGTGAGGGTAATTGATGCATACAGAAACCTACCTGAAAGGTTGGTGTTCAAGTACAAAGGAGGAAGGGATATTCAGTGGCCACTTCACAGGATTCTTCAAGAAAGCCAAGCTGTGCTAATTAAAGTCTATTCATCCTTCAAGAAAAACTTTAGGTTCAATGTAACTGTAAGAAGACTAGTATTGAAGAAGATTGAAGAGCTGAGGAGTGTTAGAGCTAAAGATGCACTCCCAAAGACTCTAATCATCCCATTACACAGGGAGAAGAGTGCATCTAAGGCCCTACTGGCTGATGGAATTCATGGATGACAAGGGTGTAAGAAGATTCTTCAGATTAGAAGACCAATTGAGTATCTCTAGCAATGAGACTCTTTTGGAAATGCAAGAAAAGCTAGATCTCTCAGAATCTGATGAACTAGAATTCCACAGGCAGCTCCAGAATCAAATTGAAGAAAATAACAGAAAGCTTGGAAGAAGATCCAGACCTTCAAGGAACTAGAAAAACCTGCTCAGTCTAGAGGAGCATCTTGAATTGTCTGTGAGCCAAAACTTGTACATTTTGTTTAATTGAAGCACTTTCAGTTTATCTACTTATCTTTAAAGATGTATGTTTAAGATGTTTTGTTATCATCAAGTATCTCTTAATTTATGGCTACAATTCCAGTAGACATAAATTGGGGGAGATTGTTGTGTATATGTTGTGTACTTGATGATTTCATAAACAAAACAACTAAGTAGATTTTACTTAGTGAAATTATGTAGCACTCGACGGATAAGAATTATAGTCCCGACGGATAACTCATTATAGTCCCGACAGATGATTAACTTATTATCCATCGAGTGAGTAGCTTATGTAATAATCAGTTCGTAGCACAGTTATGTATGCACCTTTGTATAGAATCTGTAGTAGCATATAAGTCATGTTGACTCTAACTAGATATGCAGAATAGGTTGATTAATTGTACATAAATGATGTCTTGTAATTCTGCTTAAGTGAAATAGAGTCAAGTGCCAAAATAGCTACTGACGGATGATTAACAAAGCCATCGACGGATGATCGAATGACTATCAACGGATGTTTAATATAGCAGTTGACGGATGATCAATTAAACCATCAACGGATGTTCTGAAAGTCGACGGATGATCATATGAAGAATTCAAACAGCAGTTAAACAGTGAAAGCTGACACACAGCCGTCGAGATGTATACAAACACACCGTGGAAGCCCATTAACTGGGTAATAGAGGATGATCAAACAGCAGTTGAACAGTGAAAGCTGACACACAGCCGTCGATATGTATACAAACACACCGTGGAAGCCCATTAACTGGGTAATAGAGGACGAAAAGCAGCAAAGCTTAAGACTGTTAGATTTTATATTTGTTCAGTCTTTTTGACTTTGTAATCTTGGTATTATATAAACCAAGAGAGTAGCAAATAGAAAAATAACCGAGATAGCTGAGAAACACAAAAACAGAGAAATCTTTGTAAGCAGAATCTTTAGCATTTCCTGTATTCTCAGTAGTTCCATTTGTAAGCAGCTGTGAGCATTTCTGCACACAGAGTCCTCTCGATATATTATATATATCTCTGGTGGAATTGTTTAAATCCACCAGAAAGTTTTTAAAGACTCTTGTTCTTAATTACTTATGTTTTGATTCTATTAAGTTTACATTCCGCATTGTGCTAATCAAAACAAATATATCTATAATCGAGTTGAACATTTTTATTTTAAGAAAAAGGTTCAAGAATTCCATTCAACCCCCCTTCTGTAATTCTTACTACATTGTTAAGAGACTAACACACGCACATACAGATGGACCAATCTGTCCAATGAAGAGTTCTCATTAATTGGAAGAAAATGCGCCGACTTTGTAAGGCGATCAACTATAACCCATATAGCGTCATGTCCGGATTTCGTTCGCGGTAGTCCCACTATAAAGTCCATAGCAATGTTTTCTCATTTCCATTCTGGAATCTTTAGGGGCTGAATTAATCCGCTTGGTATTTGATGTTCTGCCTTCACTTTCTGACAAGTATAACACTTCGCAACCCATTCTGCCACTTCTCGCTTCATATTTCGCCACCAAAAAGTTCTGCTTCAAGTCCTGATACATCTTGGTGCTTCCCGGATGGATTGAAAATCTTGAATTGTGGATCGAAAATACAAGTTTAATTGATTTACGGAAACAAGTTTTGTATCAAAAATATTGCGACGGGACCCGCACAGGACAAACCGTAACCCGGATCGAAAAAGTCAAAACCCGGGTCAAACAACTCCCCGCACATTTGTTTCTTTTTCACTAACTAAATAATTTTCATCCACGAGTCGAATTCTTATGATCTCGTTACTCAAAAAAACTCATCCGTTCATACTAATTGATGATTTTGCACTATCATATAGTAGTCTTTCATTCACTTCGATACAATTCCCGATCACTTAATTATTTTCAACCATATACAATGATTCATTCTCAATATGCATATCCGATTCGTTATTCTTGATCAAAATTAGTTAAACACGTATCTCAAAATAATCACCCTTTTACACATATCACTTTAATATATCACTTTAATAACTATTTTAAATATATCAATAAGATTTAAAATTATAACAAAAACATTATGAAAACTATTTCCAAACTGTACTAAAATAATTTTTTTATTTTTATTTTTGCAACATGATGGGCTGCAATCGAACCAAACCACCATCCATCTATATCCTGGGTCAAGTTACCAATATTGCATTCAGCCACACCAATAAATATAGTTTTTACTTGCTCTATTTTTCGCGCATTAATAGAAATTTTCTTTAGTACAACCTCATTTTTTAACGATAACTCTTGAATCACACACAATTAAATTCATTATCACCAAAATTTATCCACAAAATTAAACAAAACATTTTAGATTTAGAATATGCATGCTAAGAATAGACTACACAATATAATAGCATGATAGCTAAATGTTAAAAATTGAAAATTTGGAACTTTAACATGGTAGGTTCCTTACGTAATTTTTAAAAATTTTGGATATGAAAATAAGTAATTTTCTTAGTGTAATTCATAGAGAAATAAATACAAAGATGTTTCTTTATGTGGAATATATGTGTTGTGTATTGTCTAAGTCAGGATCAAGTATAATATCTGAGATATATCGTGTAATTATTTTGGTTAATAAATAAATATTATGCAAGTTCAATATGTATTCTGTGAATTATTTGTTAAGTGGTATATGTTTTTGGGTGATTAAAAATAATATAAATTGAGTATTTTAATTTTTATATCTCCAAAATAAAATATAGATAATTGGCATATCTTTCTATTTATTTTTATGTTGATTTATTATTTTATAGAAAATTTATGGATTTAATAATTCTTTTTCCGAGTATTTTTAAATCATTTTATATAATCGGGAACCAGCCGACTTCACCCGTTTTTACGTTTTTATAACCCGAAACTCTTCCGAGAACTCCTTCCTAACCTAATTGCAATATTTCGAGTATTTTCCATGTTTTGACTTTTTCGATCTGGCGTACGGTTTGTCCTGTGCGGGTCCCGATGTAATATTTTCGATACAAAACTTGTTTCCGTAAATCAATTAAACTCGTATTTTCGATCAACGAGATTTTTTATTAAACTATTATAATTATCACCTCGTAATACATGTAACCAGGCGCTAAGACCAAGACCGCAGTACAAATTGTACAAATTTGGATAATTATCCCGAAACCAGTACCGTTTTGGATCTGTTTTTATAAATAAACGTACTATTTTATATCCGGTATGATCCAACGGGGTACCAATATTCCGTAAATATATATAGCCCTTACCGTATTTTATTTTGTACAGAAAATCATTTGCAGCCAGTAATTATATAATTTTACAGAGAAAAACCCTAATTTCTTATAACCTTCTGAGAATAAAACTATAATTTCGAGGTGTTATTGAAATCTGCTCGGGAAGCTCTAGTAACCAAAATGAAGGATTTAAGGAGTACTATCAGATTCTTCAAGTTTCAGAACTGCAGAAATCAAGGTTTATTTTCAATATTTTTATTTATTTTTGAATTATTTTGATTAAAATTATGAATTTTTGTTCGGATGATTGTTTGGATGATTTGATGATTGCATGTTGTAGAGCTTTTCTTCCTGATGATTTTGATATATTATATGACTGATTTGGAGTTCAATAACATGTTCAAAATTGGGTTTAATTTTCGAATTTCAAAATTAGGGTTTATAACCCGTATGAATGTTTTTAATTGAAATTTGGGGCTTTTTGTTCTAGGGGTTATTAGATGTTTTTGTTGATTGTATCATGTTCCTTGTTGAATTTGCAATCGATTCATGTATATTACAACAACTGACGATTCCTGGTTTGCTCGAATCGAAGCAAACAAAGTTCGCCGGAACCGGCGAACTTCTCGGCCAATTTCCGGCCAACTCCGGGGTTATTAGAACGATTTGATTGTTGGGTTGTGTTCCTGGTGATTAGGATAAATGTGATCTGGAGCTTGTGGAGGTATGAGGATCCCTGGAACGCTGTCTCCGGCGAGACAAGGCGTTTTCCGGCGACGAGGTTGTAAAGTTGCACTTTAGTCCCTCTACTTTTGAAAACGATGAAGTTTGGTCCCTGAACTTTTTTGAATTTGCAAAAATAGGATTTCTGTTTATAAATTATTTAAAAATCATATTTTCTATTTATTTTAATTACAGAAATTTATTTTTAATTATTAAAAATTCTAAAAATTATTATTTTAATTCCAAAAATTATTTTTAATTCAAAAATAAATCTGAATTAATTAGTTAATTAATTTTAGTTAATAATTAGTTAATTGGTCAATTAATTCAAAAATTAATTGATTATTTGATTTAATTAATTATTAATTGATTTTAATTAATTATTTAATTAGATTAATTATTTATTTTTGATTTAAAAATTCTGAAAAATAGTTTCGAGTATTATAAAATTATTTTGAAGCCAGAATCGGCCAACCGAACCCTTTTTATTGTTTCAAAAATGGTTCAACGACCCGTTTAAATTCCGAAAAATGTTTAAAAATCCATGTTAAGTATCTGAAAAATCCTTTTAACATTAAACCTTCTTTGAAAAGTATTTTCAATCAAACATCTACTGATATATACTACACACTACATACTACATTAGCCGGCCCTGATGCATTTATGGGATGGGCTAGGGAGGTGATGGAGGACCTCGAGAGGCTAGGCGGACCAGAGTTTCCTTGAAGTTAGAGACAGAGATACAGAGATGGAGATGCTGAGCAGTGTTGTTGTGGTTGTTTATTATGTACAGTAGTGTGTAGTATATATCAGTAGACTTTTGGGTTGTACCCTTTTGCTTTTACTTCTGAAGCATTTTTACGCTTGTACAACCTAAAACTTTTGATCTATATATATCAGTACATTTTCCTTTCCAGCATTGTCATTTACATTACTGCACTTGTTTTACTTTACTTTACTTTACTTTACTTATAGCACCAGTTATACCTCTTGTGATACCATGTACCCTAACCCCTTAACTGTTTACATTCTGTAAAGAAGCATGCAATTTACGTAGTTCAACTGTTACAACTATTTTCAAAAAGAGATATTTCTGTTTTACAAAACTTTTCTTTTATGCAAAGAATTTGATTTAAAGGCTAAATAAGTTGTTTGATTCTTTACAGAAAATACCTCCCAGAAGAAATAACTGTTCCAACACCCAGAATGAAGAAACCAACAACAATAACCAAGATAATACCAACCAGAATGCAAACCCAGGACCTATAGACCCAGCAGTAGCCCAGATTCTTCAGATCTTGGCTCAACAAATAGTTCACCTGACTCAACAACAACAAAGACAGACCAACCCCCAGGTAACTTTCAAAACTTTTCAGGCGGTGAATCCACCGGAATTCAAGGGTTCCTTAGATCCAATTGAAGCGAATGTTTGGTTAAAGGAAATAGAGAAGTCATTTGCCTTAGTCAAGGTAAAGGAAGAATAGAAGGTTGATTTTGCAAGTTATTATTTGAAGAATGAGGCCACCTACTAGTGGGAAACTGTGAAGACATTGGAAGGTACATATGCTCTTACTTGGGAAAGGTTCAAAGAATTATTTTTAGAAAAATATTTTCCCCAGTTTGTTCAGGACCAGATGGAGTTGAAGTTTTTGGACCTAAAGCAAGGAAGTATGTCGATAGCTGATTATGAAAGTAAGTTTGAGGAATTTTCAAGATTCGTGCCATCATATGTGGATACTATCAGGAAGAAAGCTAAGAGATTTTAGCAAGGTCTAAAGCCATGGATCAGAGGGAAGGTAGCCATATTTGAATTGGATACCTATGCAGGAGTTGTACAGAAGGCCATGATTATAGAAACAGAGAGCGAGATGTCACAAAAAGAGAAGGAAAGTAAGAAAAGAAAGTTTGAAGGGAATGAAGGACAGTCACAACCAGGGAAGTTTCCAAATTTTAAGAAGGGCAAGTTTCATCCAGGAAGGAATTCTAATTTCAGGAAGCAGAATGCAGGCGACGGAGGTCAAGGCAACCGTCTATCCAATATGAATCAGCCATATCCGTTGAGGCTAACTATTCCAGATTGTCAGGTATGTGGGAAGAACCACAGAGGAGTTTGTAATAAGTTGAGTGTGGTTTGTTTCAAGTGTAATCAGAAAGGGAACTATTCGAGGGAGTGCCGCAACCAGCCAACAAGGAGCAAGTGAGCAAGGATCAGCCTACCCGGAATCCAACAGTTAAGGTTCCAACCATTGGGTTTACATGTTTTAAATGTGGGAAGCCAGGACATATAGCCAGGGATTGCAAGACACCAACCCCAATCAGTAATGCATTGAGGATTATGGGATCTACTCCAGCAGTGAATGAGACTCCAAGGGCTAGAGTTTTTGATATGTTTGTGAAGGACGCTATTCAGGACAATGATGTCGTGGCAGGTACGCTTAATGTGAATTCTTTATGTGCCAAAGTGTTAATAGATTCAGGAGCAACTCGATCGTTTATTTCTCAAGATTTTGTTAGTAAGTTAAATTGTTAAGTTGAGTATTTAAATGAAATAATGACCATGGAATTAGCAAATCAAGAACATGTATCTGTTAATCAAGTTTGTGGGAATTGTGAAATTGAGATTTCTGGTAATAAGTTCAGTGTGGATTTGATACCATTAAAGCTAGGAGAGTTTGATGTTATCTTGGGAATGGATTGGTTATCTAAGCACGATGCCCAGATAGACTGTCGTAATAAGAAGGTAATTGTAAAGATGCTAGACGAAAGGATAGTAACATTTAAGGGCCATAAGCAAGCAAAGAAGTTCTTAACGATGATCCAAGCTAAAAGGTTGCTACGACAAGGATGCGAGCATTTCATTGTATATGTAATTGATAGAAGTCGGGAGCCAGCAAAACTTGAAGATATTTCGGTAGTCAATGAATTTCTAGACGTGTCTCCCGATGAGTTACCAGGACTTCCTCCAGACAGAGAAATTGAGTTTGCAATTAACTTAGCACCTGGAACGGAACCAGTATCCAAGGCCCCGTACATAATGGCGCCCGTCGAAATGAAGGAATTAGCAAAGCAATTGCAAGAGTTGTTAGAGAAAGGAGTAATCAGACCCAGTGTATCCCCGTGGGGTGCACCGATATTATTTGTCAAAAAGAAGGATGGGAGCATGAGACCGTGCATCGACTATCGAGAGCTCAACAAGTTTACAATCAAGAACAAGTATCCGTTACCTCAAATTGATGATTTGTTTGACCAGTTGAAAGGAGCCAAGTACTTCTCCAAAATTGATTTGAGATCGGGATATCACCAACTAAAGATTAAGCCAGAGGATATACCAAAGACAGCTTTCAGAACAAGGTACAGACATTATGAATTTTTAGTGATGTCTTTTGGATTAAACAATGCCCCGACAATATTTATGGACCTGATGAACAGAATTTTTAAGGAATACTTGGACAAGTTTGTTATTGTGTTTATAGATGATATTTTGATTTATTCAAAGACAGAAGAGGATCATGCAGAACATTTGACGACAACTTCAAAGATTTTGAGGAAGAAAAAGTTATATGCTAAATTCTCGAAGTGTGAGTTTTGGCTACATGAAGTTCAGTTCTTAGGACACATAGTCAGTAATGAAGGGATCAAAGTGGACCCGACAAAAATTGAAGCTATTACAAATTGGGAAAGGCCGAAAACACTGACAGAAGTAAGAAGTTTCTTGGGATTAACGGGATATTATCGGCGATTTGTTCAAAATTTCTCAAGGATTGAAACACCATTGACAAAGCTTACATGGAAGCATGAAAAGTTAATATGGAACGACAAATATGAAGAAAACTTTCAGGAATTGAAGCAAAGATTAATTATAGCACCTGTTTTGTCACTTCCAGATAACCAAGGGAATTTCGTAATCTATAGCGATGCTTCTCATAAAGGACTAGGATGTGTTATGATGCAGCACAATAAGGTTATTGCATATGCGTCAAGGCAACTAAAACCACACGAACAAAAGTATCCTACTCATGATTTGGAGCTAGTAGCCATAGTATTCGCTTTGAAGATTTGGAGACATTATTTATATGGAGAAAAATGTGAGATTTATACAGATCACAAAAGTTTGAAGTATATGTTGACAGAAAAAAAGCTTAACATGAGACAAAGAAGATGGTTAGAGTTGATTAAGGATTACGATTGCACGATTAACTACTCCCGGAGAAGCAAATGTTGTGGCAGACGCGTTAAGTCGAAAAGAAAAGTTGAATGTGTTATCAGTACCTGAGGTTATATACAAGGAATTTCAGAAATTGGAATTGGAGATCAGAGTTTGCAAGCCTGATGAAGCAAAAATGTATAGTATGACTTTCCAGCCAGAGTTGTTAGAAAAGATAAGGAAGTGTCAAGAGGAGATAATGGATCACGACATTAATCGTTTGGTAGGTGAAGATTTGTGCACACAAAAGGACGATCAAGGTATTGTTAGGTTTTCTTCTAGAATTTGGATTCCACCAGTAACGGAACTGAAGAATGAAATTTTACAGGAAGCTCATAATTCAAGGTATTCAATCCATCCAGGGAGTACAAAGATGTACAAATATTTAAAGGAAAATTATTGGTGGCCAAATATGAAGAGGGAGATTGCAGAATGGGTTAGCAGATGTTATACATGTCAAAGAGTCAAGGCAGAGCTCCAGAGACCAATTGGATTATTGCAGCCATTAGAGATTCCAGAATGGAAGTGGGAGCATATTGCCATGGATTTCATAGTCGGATTACCAAGGATAAAAGCCAATCACGATGCCATTTGGGTTATACTGGATAGACTTACCAAGTCAGCTCATTTTCTTCCTATAAATGAAAGATTTTCAATGGACAAGTTGGTCCATATGTACCTGAAAGAGATCGTAGTTCGGCATGGAGTTCCTGAGTCTATCGTATCTGATCGAGATCCGAGATTTAATTCGAGATTTTGGAAGAGTTTTCAAGAATGTTTGGGAACGAGACTGAATATGAGTACGGCCTACCATCCACAGACGGACAGCCAAAGTGAACAAACAATCCAGACAATTGAAGACATGTTACGCGTTTATGCTATTGATTTCAAAGGAAGTTGGGATGAGCATTTACCCTTGGTAGAATTTGCTTACAACAACAATTATCATGCCAGTATTGGGATGCCACCATATGAAGCTCTTTATGGACGCAAATGTCGATCTCCAGTATATTGGGATGAAGTAGGAGAACGCAAGATACTTGGGCCTGAATTGGTGTAACAGACAAAGAAAGTTATTGAAGTTATCCAGAAGAGATTAATAGCAGCACAAGACCGTTAGAGGAAGTATGCAGACCAATCAAGGAAAGATATGGAATTTGAAGAAGGAAATCTAGTATTGCTGAAAGTGTCGCCGTGGAAGGGATTGACAAGATTTGGGAAGAAAGGAAAACTGCGCCCTAGATATGTCAGGCCTTTTGAGATTCTAAAGCGTACTGGCAAAGTAGCTTATGAGTTGGCGTTACCCCCGCACATGGTGCACATTCACAATTTTTTTCACGTATCGATGCTTAAGAAGTATAATTCAGACTCCAGGCATGTAATTGAGTACGAGCCAATAGAACTTCAAGCAGATTTGTCGTATATAGAGAGTCCGATAGAGATTCTAGAAGAAAGAGAGAAAGTGTTAAGAAATAAAGTGGTAAAGTTAGTAAGAGTATTGTGGAGAAACCCAAAGGTTGAAGAGTCAACCTGGGAGTCAGAGAGTGATATGAGAGAAAAGTACCCTCATTTATTTTCTTAGGAGATTCTGAGAACAGAATCCTTTTAAGGGGGGAAGGATGTAATATCTGAGATATATCGTGTAATTATTTTGGTTAATAAATAAATATTATGCATGTTTAGTATGTATTCTGTGAATTATTTGTTAAGTGGTATATGTGTTTGGGTGATTAAAAATAATATAAATTGAGTATTTTAATTTTTATATGTCCAAAATAAAATATAGATAATTGTCATATCTTTCTATTTATTTTTATGTTGATTTATTATTTTATAGAAAATTTATAGATTTAATAATTCTTTTTCCGAGTATTTTTAAATCATTTTATATAATCGGGAACCAGCCGACTTCACCCGTTTTTACGTTTTTATAACCCGAAACTCTTCCGAGAACTCTCTCCTAACCTAATTGCAATATTCCGAGCATTTTCCATGTTTTGACTTTTTGGATCCGGCGTACGTCTGTCCTGTACGGGTCCCGGCGCAATATTTTTGATACAAAACTTGTTTCGGTAAATCAATAAAACTCGTATTTTCGATAAACGGGATCTTTTTATTAAACTATTATAATTATCACCTCGTAATACGTGTAACCAGGCGTTGAGACCAAGACCGCAGTACAAATTGTACAGATTTGGATAATTATCCCGAAACCGGTACCGTTTTGGATCTATTTTTATAAATAAATGTACTATTTTATATCCGGTATGATCCAATGGGGTCCAATATTCCGTAAATATAAATAGTCCTTACCGTATTTTATTTTGTACATAAAATCATTTGCAGCCAATAATTATACAATTTTACAGAAAAAAACCCTAATTTCTTATAACCTTTTGAGAATAAAACTATAATTTTGAGGTGTTATTGAAATCTGCTCGGGAAGCTCTAGTAACCAAAACGAAGGATTTAAGGAGTACTATCAGTTTCTTCAAGTTTCAGAACTGCAAAAATCAAGGTTTATTTTCTATATTTTTATTTATTTTCGAATTATTTTGATTAAAATTATGAATTTTTATTCGGATGATTGTTTGGATGATTTGATGATTGCATGTTGTAGAGCTTTTCTTCCTGATGATTTTGATATATTATATGACTCATTTGAAGTTCAATAACATGTTCAAAATTGGGTTTAATTTTCGAATTTCAAAATTAGGGTTTATAACCCGTATGAATATTTTTAATTGAAATTTGGGGCCTTTTTTTCTAGGGGTTATTAGATGTTTTTGTTGATTGTATCGTGTTCCTTGTTGAATTTGCAATCGATTCATGTATATTACAACAAGTGACGATTCCTGGTTTGCTCGAATCGAAGCAAACAAAGTTTGCCGGAACCGGCGAACTTCTCGGCCAATTTCCGGCCAGCTCCGGGGTTATTAGAACGATTTGATTGTTGGGGTGTGTTCCTGGTGATTAGGAGAAGTGATCTGGAGCTTGTGGAGGTGTGAGGATCCCGGGAACGCCGCTCCGGCGAGACAGGGCATTTTCCGGCGACGGGGTTGTAAAATTGCACTTTAGTCCCTGTACTTTTGAAAACGATGAAGTTTGGTCCCTGAACTTTCCAGAATTTGCAAAAATAGGATTGCTGTTTATAAATTATTTAAAAATCATATTTTCTATTTATTTTAATTACAGAAATTCATTTTTAATTATTAAAAATTCTAAAAATTATTATTTTAAGTCAAAAAATTATTTTTAATTCAAAAATAAATATGAATTAATTAGTTAATTAATTTTAGTTAATAATTAATTAGTTTATTGGTCAATTAATTCGAAAATTAATTGATTAATTGATTTTAATTAATTATTTAATTAGATTTAATTATTTATTTTTTATTTAAAAATTCTGAAAAATAGTTTCGAGCTTTAAAATATTATTCTAAATTGTTTTTAAAGCTCAATAATTATTATAAAATTATTTTGAAGCCAGAATCGGCCAACCGAACCCTGTTTATTGTTTCAAAAATGGTTCAACGGCCCGTTTAAATTCCGAAAAATGTTTAAAAATCCATGTTAAGTATCTGAAAAATTCTTTTAACATCAAACCTTCTTTGAAAAGTATTTTTAATCAAACATCTTACATGTTATGTGTTATATGTGCATTGATTAACGTGTTAAATGCATATGTGTACGTTATATGACTGTTTTGATCGTATCTTTTAATCTGTAAATCAGATTTGGGTAAAATGAAGGGTAGATAGAAGCTTATATCGAGTAGAATCATATGAGTTGAGTATTGATAGATACTTATGCTATATGAGCAGAAGAGGCAAGGCGTAGGAAAGGAAAATAAGTAGTCGATGAGTAAGAGGTTGTGATTGAAAGCTAGTAGAGTGTAGCAAGCTAATACAAGGCAAGTGTTCTGAACTTTCTCGAGATATACTATGAATAGTTGATAGTTCTATTTTATATTGCAAGTGCTTTGAAGCACTGAACCCTAAACCTTGATTCCAGTTATTGATCTTTGAGCCGTAAACCTTATTCTTTCTAAACCATTGATTATTGAATACCCGAATACGAACCACAGATATACGATACTACTCCACAAATACATTCAAACTAAATACTGAACACTGACCCAGGATTACTTACATACTCAAACCATTGTACCTTATACATTGAAAGACCAAATCCTTGTAACTCTGAAACTTTGATTCTTTTGTTATCCAATTCTTTCACCACCTGATAGACATTCTTTATAATTGCCATATTGTTTCCTTGTGAAGATTGAAACCATCTCATGATTGAAAATCCAATGTTGTTTATGAATCTGTTTATTGATTTACATTGTTTATTCAGTTATTGTGATATAATTTGATTGTTTTATAAAATTATGGATCAGATTCGTGGTCAGACTAGATTGGTGGTCATGTTAGGCCAATGTGTGCCTTGGATCCAGTAATTAGAGCATAGCTGTGTACCTTGCTCGGGGTTAGTGCGTGACTGATCAGCAGCCTAACCTTGGTTTTTAAAATGAAAATCTAATATCCAATTCTAAATCATTATTCATTGTTCACTTGATACCATAACTCATTTCACTTGATCATTATTTATTCTCAGTATTGTCAATGTGACTTGTTGAGCTAGTTAGCTCATTTGTGCGATTTTGTTTATACTCTTTTCCAGTTAAGAAGGAACCGGTTGGTAGCGATGATCCCCAATCCAGTGCGAGAGCTAGGATTCTAGGTTGATCGGAATAAGCTAGCTAACGGCTTTTGGAATAGTTTAAATTTGTGTAGTTTGTAATAATGTTTAATATTCAGTTGTAAGTTTAAATAGTTGGGATTTGGGCGTTTGTAATATAAGTGTGTGTGTGGCTTGTGTGCGTACTTTAACCTGTTGCGATCCGTGGTAGTTGGTAAGTAGGGTCACTGCATATTATTATTATCTTTATTATTGTTATAAGCAGGTTATAAATAAGGCGTGTATGTGTGTGGACCCCAAACTTCTGACCCGGGTTTGGAGGGCGCCACATCAAGGGCTTGAAATTTTGTCTCAAGGCCTTGACACAAACAGAAGCATTCTAAAGGCCTTGAGCGATAGAATCAAGGCCCTTGTTAGATATATTTGATAATGTCATGACTAATGTGATTTGTGTTTAATTTTCAGATCTTACTTAAACAGGACAAATAAGTACTTAACTGGAAATCAGCACTTATACTGAAGTCAGTACTTAAGATATCAGAACTTAAGTTGTCAGAACTTAAGTTATCAGGAGATATTTATCAGAAGATAATATCAGGACTTAAGGAGACTTTCAGATAAGGAAGGCGGCTGATTGAAAGGAAAAAGATCAAGACAAACGCAAGAAGAGATATGCATGAAGAAGGAATTCTATGAATAATAGAATACTTGGAAGAAAAGATATCTGATTGATATATTTTAGGAAGCAGAATTATATTCTATATCAATTAGTGATTATCTTGTAACTGTGTAGTATATAAACACATACATAGGGTTTATGCTATAAGTGTTATCATTATCGAGAATAATATTCATTGTAACCCTAGCAGCTCTCGTGATAATTTGTTCATCACTGAGAGATGACAGTTCCATATTGTAACAGAGTTTAATAAAGTTTGTTTTCTGTTACTTGTGTTCTTTGAATTCGATTTGATTGTACTATACACTGTATTCAACCCCCTTCTATAGTGTGTGTGACCTAACAAGTGGTATCAGAGCAGATTTGTTAACACACAAACAGTTTAAGATCCAAAAACAATCATGTCTGAAGAAGAAACTCCAACCAAGCTCACCAAAACTGAAGAACCTCCAAAGACTCAAATCCATAGTCGATATGAGACTATTAGAGTTCCCATACTGAAACCATCTGAATATTCTATATGGAAGGTGAGGATGTCTATGTTTCTGGAAGCTACTGATCCAGAATACCTTGACAGAATCAATGAAGGACCATACAAGCCTGTTCCTAATGCTCCTAGAAAAACATGTCATAACTGTGGAAATTCTAACCATCTGGCTGCTTTTTGCAGGAAAAATAAGAACATAAACTCTTTACCTTCAAAGTCAGGAGTTAAGAGTCAGTCTGTTAGATATAAGCCATAAAATCCTTGTTTTCATTGTGGTAGTTTATGGCATTCCATTTATACTTGTAAGGAATATCATAGTTTATCTATGATTATTATCAAATAAAACCTTATTTAAACAAAATTAGCATTGTTCCTTCTAGTGTAAGTTCTGATACAATGTCTGATAGTGTAAATGCTGATAAGAAAAATGTTAACATAAACTCTAATGCTAAATCCGCTGCAAATGTTAACAAACTTAATAAGGCCAAAGGATCCAAGCAAGTCTGGGTCCTTAAAACTAATCATTAATGGTCTTTCTGATTGCAGGGCAACATGAAAAACATCCTAGTTCTGGACAGTGGATGTTCAGGACATATGACTGGAAATAAAGCCCTGTTATTAGACTTTATGGAGAAAGCTAGCCCAAGTGTTTCTTATAGAGATGGCAACATTGGAAAAACCTTGGGATATGGCAATATCAATCTGGGGAATGTCATCATTGAAAAAGTAGCTCCGGTGTCAGGACTTAAACATAATCTGCTCAGTATTAGTCAAATTTGTGACAGAGGTTATCATGTGGATTTCTTTGAAGAACATTGTGAAGTTGTAAGCAAATCTTCAGGCAAAGTTGTTCTGAAAGGATACAGGCATGGTAACATTTATGAAGCCAAGCTTTCAACAAGTACTGATGGTTCTGCAATCTATCTGTTAAGTAGAGCATCAATTGAAGAAAGCTGGAATTGGCACAAGAAACTCTCTCATTTAAATTTCAACAATATAAATGAACTAGTCAAGAAAGATCTTGTGAGAGGACTGCCAAAATCAGTATTTGCTCCTGATGGCCTTTGTGATTCATGTCAGAAGGCTAAACAAAGAAAATCTTCATTCAAGAGCAAGACTGAATCATCAATTCTTGAGCCTTATCACCTACTACATGTTGATCTATTTGGTCCAGTGAATGTCATGTCTATTGCAAAGAAGAAATATGCTATAGTTATAGTGGATGAGTTCACCAAATACACATGGGTGTATTTCTTGCACACAAAAAGTGAAACTGCATCTATTTTGATTGATCATATCAAGCAACTGGATAAATTGGTCAAAGATTCTGTAAAGATTATAAGAAGTGATAATGGCACTGAGTTCAAGAATTTGATCATGGAAGAGGTCTGCAAAGACCATGGAATAAAGCAGGAATTTTCTGCTCCTGGAACTCCACAACAAAATAGAGTTGTTAAAAGAAAGAATAGAACTCTTATTAAAGCTGCACGAACTATGCTTGATGAAGCAAAGCTACCAACCTATTTTTGGGCTGAAGCTGTGTAGACTGCTTGTTTTACTCAGAATGCTACACTCATTAACAAGCATGGAAAGACACCATATGAGATGGTGAAGAAAAAGAAGCCAAATCTGAAGCATTTTCATGTATTTGGATGCAAGTGTTTTGTTCTTAAGACTCATCCTGAACATCTATCCAAATTTGATTTAAAAGCTGATGAAGGAATTTTTGTTGGATATCCACTTTCCACAAAAGCCTTAAAAGTCTACAATTTAAGAACAAGGATTGTCATGGAATCTATGAATGTCTCTTTTGATGATAAGAAGATTACGGGACTTGAAGATTTCAATGATCATGATCAGCTGAGATTTGAAAATGAAGTCTTAAATTTTGATACTGTAAATCCTGACAGTCTAAATCCTAATACTGCAAACTTTGATGGATTAAACTTTGATGTTATTGAAACTGTGATGACTACGCCAAAGGAAGATGCACCTGTGCAGGGGTAGCATACTAAAGATACAACCACATCTCAAGAAGCATCAGAACCTACAATTGCCTCTTCAAGTTCTGATTCATCAAGTTCTGATGAGCCAAGTTCTGATAATTCTGGAAACTCAATTTCTGAAGGATCTAACTCAGAGAGCATAATTTCAGGGGGAGCATCAGAAAATGTTGATGAAGACAGCATGGATCATGGAGGAGCATCCAGTTCTAGAGAAAACCTTCCATCTACAAGGAAGTGGACTAAATCACATACACCTGACTTAATTATTGGAAATCCTGATGCAGGTGTCAGAACTAGAACAACTACATCAAATGAATGTCTTTATAATTCTTTTCTTTCTCGGACTAAACGAAAGAAAGTGGAAGAAGCTCTTCAAGATGCTGGTTGGGTGCAAGCAATGCAGGAAGAGTTAAATGAATTTGAAAGAAACAAAGTCTGGACCCCAGTGCCAAGACCAAAGAACAGATCTGTTGTTGGTACAAAGTGGGTGTTCAGAAACAAAACTGATAGTGATGGCATAATTACAAGGAATAAAGCAAGGCTGGTTGTAAAAGGATATTCTCAACAGGAGGGAATTGATTATGATGAAACATTTGCACCAGTTGCTAGATTGGAAGCCATAAGGATATTTTTGGCTTATGCTGCTCACAAAAAGTTTACTGTCTTTTAAATGGATGTGAAAAGTGCTTTTCTTAATGGAGAATTGGAAGAGGAAGTATATGTTGAACAACCTCCAGGCTTTGTAGATTCCAATCTTCCAAATCATGTCTATAGGCTTGATAAAGCACTTTATGGCCTTAAGCAAGCTCCAAGAGCATGGTATGAGACTTTAGCTCAGTTTCTTCTGGAAAGTGGATTCAACAGAGGAACTATTGACAAAATACTGTTCTACCTCAACCATGGAAAGGACTTACTTTTGGTGCAAATATATGTTGATGATATCATTTTTGGTTCTACAAATGACAGACTTTGCAAGAAGTTTTCCAAACTGATGCAGTCAAGATATCAAATAAGTATGATGAGGGAACTTAGCTATTTTCTGTGCCTTCAAGTCAAGAGAATGAAGAAGGTACTTTTATTTGTCAATCCAAGTACACCAGAAATTTGCTGAAGAAATTTGGAATGCAAGATTGTTCAAGTGCATCCACTCCCATGGCCACTGCAACAAAATTGGATAAGGATACTGGTACATCAGTAGATATTACTGATTACAGAGGTATGATTGGCTCCTTACTCTATCTAACTGCAAGTAGACCTGATATCATGTATGCTACCTGTCTTTGTGCAAGATTTCAAGCAGATCCAAGAGAACCTCACTTAACAGTTGTGAAAAGAATTTTCAAGTACCTTAAGGGTATAGCTGATCTGGGATTGTGGTATCCTAGAGAATCAGACTTTAAGCTAATAGGTTACTCAGATGCAGATTTTGCAGGATGCAAAATTGACAGGAAAAGCACAAGTGGAAGCTGCCAATTTCTTGGAGGCAGATTAGTTTCTTGGTTTAGCAAGAAACAAAAGTCAATTTCCACATCAACTGCAGAAGAAGAGTACATTACTGCAGGAAGCTGTTGTGCACAGATTCTTTGGATGAAGAATCGGTTACTGGATTATGGGTTAACATATTTTAAAATCCCTATTTACTATAATAATCAAAGTGCTATTGCTATGACAGGTAATCCAGTTCAACACTCAATGACAAAGCACATCAGCATTAGGTACCACTTCATAAGGGAACATGCGGATGAAGGTACAGTGGAATTGCACTTTGTTCCAACAGATCAACAACTAGCAGATATCTTCACAAACCATAGTGTGAAGCTACTTTTACAAGATTGGTAAATGAACTTGGAATGGTTTCCAGTTCTTGCTCTAAGTCTGCTTAGTTTATGTTCTGTTTCATCAGATTTTATGATCAGTATTTACAGATATTACTATCTTTGTGTATTTTGTGCGTAATTTGAAAATTGCTTAAGTGTTGATTGTTGTCTGATGTGAATTTCTAAACTCTGATAGTGATATGAATGTTTCTGTGAATATTCCATCCAATGAGGATAACTGTGCTAGATGCTGACCTAGTAATCTCTAATAAACTAAAGGTCCCATGTATGAAGTAATTATTTATGTGGAAATCTCTTAACATAAGCAAATTCTGATATTGATCTTAGTTAAGTTTACTTTGTCTATCTTATTACTAAGTCAAAAACTAGAATAATGCTTCTTATCTGTTAAGTTTCGATGTTACTAAATCTGGTGGATGTACTAAGTGCTGATAAGCCTCACTTATCAAAAGAAAAAGAAAATAAAAAGAAATAAAAATCAGGTACTCCTTTGAGATCTAGAGTAAAAATGTGGAAGGGAAGACCCAAGTGCATTGTTGGTATTAAGTAATATGCATTAGAAAAGCAAAATAAATATTTTCTTGGTGACTTTTCACACTCTATGATTACTGGATAAATACTCTGACAATAGCATAAATTCTGATAAGAAGTCGTGATTCACTTACACTGAGAAGCCACTGTAAAATGGAATTTCAAAAGATGCATAAAATGAGCACAGAATAGTTGAGGTGGACTCATGCATGAACTCATTCTAAAGTAGGGTTCAGAATCATGACAGATTTTGAGCAAAGTTCTCAGTTATGCCTTATTTCTAAGATGTACTGAAGTGAATCAGACTTTAATCTTTATCTGATATTTAGCTTACTGCACACACATACACTCCATATGAATGATGAAAATTACTGTGGTGATACATGTTCTTTTAGATGAACAGTTTAATTGTCAGTTGCATAAATTCATAGGACAAGTTATGATAGAAATTCTGATGATTAAGTTCTGAAGAAATGAGATCATTATTTGTGTGAAGAATTACAGAAATGGACATTCACCTTTCAAGTTAAGGAATCATGTTCTGATGACTGTTAAGTTCTGATATAAGTCTAAGTTCTGATATTAAATCCTGATTCTTTACTTGACTTATTTGTGGTTAAAATCTGAAACAGTCATATTTAACATTCAGAATATGTTTGGGTGAGTTATAAACAGTCAACATAATATGGGTTAGTGGTACTCGTAACTGAATAGTAATTTTTACTTGCTTCGTGTGCTCATTAACTCCTATTTTAAGCTTCCAATGGCTGTCATTATTGCTCGTCAATCTAGGGAGTCGAGGGGTCATCATTTTTACTTGGAATTGTTGCCCAGTCCTCCCGTCCCTTGGTATTCCATTGGCTATTTAAACCAACACTTCATTCCAGCCAAAACATTCTTCACTTTCTTACAAACTCAATCTCTCTTCTCTTTCATATCACCAAAATGGTTCATTTCAACATGTTCTTGAACTATAAAACTTTCACTATTGAGTTGAGTTGTGCTGAATGGCAGCAGGAGTGGCATGTCACTGCCATTCCTGATAAATTCTGGGATTCGGTTCCACAAGAGGTTCACATCGAACTCTTGTTTTTATCAATGGAGTATCATCTTCATCTTGATAGATTGGAAGAAAAAAGGAGAAAAGCTCTCCGTCAGGAAGAACGGATCATCCGTCTTGCAGTGCTTTTCGTCTCCAGCAGAAGGAGTTAGTCCTTAGGCTTCTTAGCTTAGGACTAAAGCTATTGATGTTAGGCATTTTAGACTAGGGCAATCTTGTAATTTTATGCATGTATTTTAAGTTTCATGAAATGTATTCACTTGATATATTAATGAAATTTTATCTTTTTGCAAGATTTTGTCTCTGCGTCGTTTCATATTCTGATGACATTTTAAATCCTGATACTAACCATATTCTGATGACCTTTTTAGCTCTGATACAAATCAAGTTATGATTCTGACGTGGCAGTATTTGTTTACTTGGTTTATTTTTGGTCATTCTCTCATTGGTCATATTTTACAGAATATTGGTAAAGTAGTAATAATCATTTATTAAGTGGGAACAGTTTTGTTTTAAATTTAAAATAAAACTGCACGTCCTTGATTAATGGGATTACTTGGTAAGTGAAACGGTTTTTCTCCTTGAAAAACTGCATGTGATAAGTAATGATTATTAAATACCCGTGCCCATTAATTATCTTTTATTGCTGCATATCTGACAGGTGTCTCAAACGGCTATTTTTTTACCGTGTATAAGTAAAAGAGAGAAAAGATTGTAAAATCTTTTATTCACTTTATCCCTTATCTCTCTCTTTTTACTTTCATTCTCTCTCACATCTACTGACGATTTTTCATATAGAAATTTTATCAAACACCTTACAGGCAATTTTCTCTCTCACGTATTTCTCATGGCACCCAAGGACATAATTTTTGATGGAGCTAAGTTGTTCCTAATAACTTCTCCGCTATTCTTAGCAAGTCAGAAGCCCCATCTGAACTTCATTTCATTCAGGACTTTCTTGGTAGTTCTGATATTGGGTATTCTCTGACCGAACTTGAAGCAGTCTCTGGTACTCAAGTACCGGAGTTCTGGAGAAGCGGAGTATATGATGATGGTGGTGCTCAAGGGTCCCCAAGTATTATTTTTTCATCAGGGGAGGATGAGTATGTTGTGACATTGTCTACGGTTCGACAAGCACTGTAGCTACCTGAGAACTGTGTTTATTTTACTGTTGAAGAGCCAGTTCTTCAAAACATGATGGCCAGTCTGGGATATGAGAGGACATTGGCAAAGCTGGGCCAGTTGAAGAGATCTTTCATAAAGAGGGAATTGAGTTTCTTCTTTGATTGCATAACCAAGGCTTTTGCAAACAAATGTTCCAATTTCGATGCAATTCCCATATTCAGCCAACAAATCGGGCATGCTCTCATACATCAAACTAATTTTGAATATGCAAGTGCTGTCTTAGGTTTTATTGGGGATAGAATGACAGAAAATAGAACTACTATTTATTTTGCTAGATTCTGTCAGCTTATCTATAGTTTCTGTTGTGATAATAAGCCCCAATCTGCTAGTGAATTAATTTTATCATTCAGACTAGCTAAAAGAGTTTTTAATGACTTATTATCTACTGATAATAAGAAGGCTGTGTTAAGACCCCTCCTAATTCCTTTATCTGTCAAACAAGCCTTAATAAACTATGATCCTGTTAAATACACTACACTATATCCTGATGTTTAACCATCCGAACCTCATCCATCAGTACCTACCACCTCTACTCAACCACCTCAAACTTCTCAAACTCAACCTTCAGATACTACAGTGCAGCCTTCATCTTCCAAACCTAAGAGGACTAAGAAAGTACCTCAGACACAACAGAAGAGAAGGAGATTCATTCTGCGAGATGAATCAGATGCTGAGGAACAGGTTCTAGTATCAGAACCTGTTGTTATAGAAGCTGAGAAGTTCTCTTCTCAGAAGGATGTTGATATTGGGAGTTCTAGGCCGCTACAAAGGCTTAGAAAGCGTAATTCTGATGATACAGCTCCTACAGACTCCTCAAAAGCTAAAAGATTTAAATCATTGGCAAAAAGGCCTGAAGATTCTGGTAAAGGAATGGAAGCAGCAGGTAAGGAAGGGGGTCAGGAATCTCTGATCTCACAAGACCCTGTTGAAGCTCACAATTCTCCTAGTGCTGATCCAGACCTTCAGGCAACTCATCACTCTCCACTACATGAGCCAGAAACAACTCACATTTTCACACCTCCAGTACATCCAGTAAATACTGAAGACCCAGACACAAGTGTTGAGATTGATATTCACAACCTGATTGTGCCTGAGCTTCTGTACTTAGAAGCTCCACCAGCTCCAATCACTCCACCACCAACACCAATTCCTGATGTTGTTTTTAATCCAGAATTGCCTACAACACCTTCTCTACATCTCGATACTGAAGATCAGATTTTAGGTGAGCATCAGAATATGGCTGTTGATCAGAACTTAATTGAAGATCAGCTCTTAGAGGATGATGTTGAAGCCTCCATAGCCTCTCATACTGTTCTTTTATCAGAAGATGTTGAAGATGTTGACTCCATAAGTTCTAATGCTACAAATGTTGATGATACTGGTAATGCTGCTACAAATGTAGATGCTGATACAGCTGGTCCTTCTGGACATGCACCTCTACAGGCTCCTTCCAAAGCTGAGATAGTCAAGAAGTTTGTTACAGGGGAAGCACCAGTACCTTGGAGTGAAACACATCGAGGACATGAGTGGACTAAAGAATGGAACTCAGTTAGTTTTGTTCCTTCTGAAAAGATTCTTGCTGATCACTTGGCAAAAGCTGATGAGATGCTAGTCAATGATGATTTCAAGATACAGCTAAGAGTTACTGCACTTAGTACAAGGCACCTTCAAGGTCAACAATCTGTAACTCAGGCCAAGGTGGACAAGATTCAAGAATCCTTAAATCAGCAAGATACAGTAGTCAAGTTGGACAAGAAAATGTTTTTCAAACCTACCTTTGACAGAATTGCCAACATTGAGAAAACCCAAGAGAAGCAACAGTCTCAGATTGATGAAATTTTGAAGAATCAAGCCCATCAAAATCAACTCAATGAGATCCAATCCTCAGTGGAATTGCTTGTCTCTCTTCTATTACCTGCTGATGCCAAAAAGGGGGAGAAAGTGATTAAGTCCAAATGCAAACCTATTAAGACACTGAAGGGAAAGGATGATGGAAAAGATGACCCGGGAAACTCTGGAATAGGTGGAGGTCATGGTCAAGGTAGAGGTCTTTCATCAAGTAAAGCTGGAACTACAAGTCAAAGAACAAGTTCTGATACTGGGAGAAGAATAACTTCTGATACTGGTAAAAAGATAAGTTCTGATGAACATCTGGAACTTGATGAGGAAATTTCAAGACAGTTATTTCTGAAAGAAAATCCAGGAATGGACTTTGAGAGTTTAAAGGAAGAAGAAGCTAGACTTAAGTTAGAAAAAGTCAACTCCAAATCTGAAGCTTCTGTTGTTGAAAAGAAAATTCCTAAGGCTAAAGGCATTGTGATAAAAGAAAGGGTAAATCCTGAGGCAACCAAGGCCAAATCACAAATGCAGATAGATCCAAGGTCCAAGGGCAAAGAAAAAG
This sequence comes from Apium graveolens, assembly GCF_009905375.1. NCBI lineage: Eukaryota > Viridiplantae > Streptophyta > Magnoliopsida > Apiales > Apiaceae > Apium > Apium graveolens. Next base: position 126,219,572 of record NC_133647.1, read on the forward strand.
TTGGTGAACCTGTAAAGTTTATGTGCCTCCTATGGATGAAGAAATATCTGATGAAGATGCTAATCTTACTCAGATTTCAAAGAAGATTTATAAAACAACCTCTGACATGGCTCAAGTTGTTCAGAGTCAAGATATAGTAAGTTCTGATATAACAATGAAGCAAGCAACCTATGACATAGCTCAAGTTAGCTTGATATCAGAAGATACGTTAAAGGAAACCTCTGACATTGCTCATTTTAAATCCTCAAAGTTACTCCTACCAGTATTCACTAAAGCTAAACAGACTCAACCTTTGAAGGCTGCAGCAAGTGGTTTTGAAGCAAGAGTTGTTACAGGAAAGGAAGCAAGAGATAAATCTGGATTGGGTAGTGCTGATGAAAGAAGAGTGTAGAACACAACCAATGATCGAACTTCCTTAAGTGAACCGGGTGTTGGAGCAATTCCTGAAAGATTGAATCATCTTGAATCTGTACAGATGGTTTACCATACCTTCTTGAAAGAACACATCTTGTTATATTTCATGACAGATGGAAGGGTTTACCATATTAGGCAGAATGCTATACCACTGAAGTACTATGAGGAACTAGAACATGTTCTATTCTTACTTCAAGTGAAGAACATATTAACAGATAGTGCTGCAAATTATTTGAAGACTCAAATTCAGAGACAGAAGAAGCTTTATTCTGTAAAGTCTGACAACACATACTGTCCCAAGTACAGAGATCACAAGGGTGATATTGTCGAGATGAAGCCTAACTCTGCTAAGATTATAACTACCTTTTTTGGGTTATAAGGCTGTAGAATTCAATCTTGATTCTAACAAGGCATATTTGATCAGACTGGACCAGGACATAAGGAAAGCTAAAATAAATGATCTCAGGGCTGCAATCTTTCAAATTGGTGAAGATACAGTTTAATTGAAGAATGCTAAAAGGAGGATGATTGATGAACTCAAATATACTGAGATATGTTTGTTAAAGAACTATCTCAGAACAACTCCTGATATTGAAGAGATCAAAAATTGAAGCCAAGTCAAGATCTACAACTGCTCAAATTCTGATGTGTATACAGACTGAAGCTGTTATCAGAAGTTAAAGTTGGTAAATCTTTAAGGACTGTAAGTTGTAGTTATCTAGTCAAATTCTCATGCATTTGTACTTAATGTTTTTGATATCATCAAATATCTATTAAACTTGTATATTATGCTAATTTACAAGTTGGGAGATTGTTAGATATAATTGATAATGTCATGACTAATGTAATTTGTGTTTAGTTTTCAGATCTTACTTAAACGGGACAAATCAGTACTTAACTGGAAATCATCACTTATACAGAAGTCAGTACTTAAGATATCAGAACATAAGTTTTCAGAACTTAAGTTATCAGGAGATATTTATCAGAAGATAATATCAGGACTTAAGGAGACTTTCAGATAAGAAAGGCGGCTGATTGAAAGGAAAGTAGATCAAGACAAACACAAGAAGAGATATGCATGAAGAAGGAATTCTATGAAGAATATAATACTTGGAAGAAAAGATATATGATTGATATATTTTAGGAAGCAAAATTATATTCTAAATCAATTAGCGATTATCTTGTAACTGTGTAGTATATAAACACAGACATAGGGTTTACACTATAAGTGTTATCATTATCGAGAATAATATTCATTGTAACCCTAGCAACTCTCGTGATAATTTGTTCATCACTGAGAGAGGACAGTTCCACATTGTAACAGAGTTTAATAAAGTTTGTTTTCTATTACTTGTGTTCTTTGAATTTGATTTGATTGTACTATACACTGTATTCAACCCCCTTCTACAGTTTGTGTGACCTAACAGCCTTGTCGAGAACGATCTAAAGGCCTTGAGTGACAGAGTCAAGGCCTTGACATGAATAAACATAGACTTATATTTATATTAATATATAAATAAGAGTAGGGATTATTATGTAAATAATTATAATTAGGCTCTAAAATATATATTCATATATATATATATATATATACACACACAGACACCACACACACATCTTGGATAGAAAAAGGATGAAGGAAAAAGCTCAAGAACATTCGTGTTGAGCTTTGTTGGACTGTGGCGGATTGCTCTGTTGATAATTTATACTGGAAGTGAATTCGCGACATCACAACACAGCATAAATGGGGCGAATATCACTTCAAGAATATTCGTTTCTTTTACAAGATTCGGTGACTCAGCTATGATACAATATTAAAGCTACAATATCGATAAGTTTTCCTACTCATTATTATTTAATATTGTTATTTTTGATTGTCAAATTCGTTGGAACTTCATGATTTATTTTGTTAATTAATTTTGATTGCTTGTTCTTGAATTGTGAATTTTATTGAATATAGTTATCCTATTGTTGCATGTGTTAAAATTTTCCAAAAGTCTTTTGGTGATATTTATTCTATTATACTAATCGTGTGATTCAAGATGGTGAACAAAACTGTGATTGCTCTTAATAGTAAATCTTCTTCTTGTGCTGATGGTACTGTACTCACTACTAAGTGGGCCACATATCCAGAGCCCATTGATCTTTCGGGTATTCCTGACAAGTTCAGTGGGTGTTTCAGTTTTTCTCGACGAAAGAAATAGATTAAACTGTGGTTAATGGTTAAGGGTCTTTGGCTGGTGGTGCTGTATAACCCACATATTATTGATCAAGGTAAAGCTGAGACTGTAACAGTTTATGCTATGCGGGTAAAGAAAGATGGAGTGGTCAGGGCTACTATTCTTGCAACCTTAGCAAACACTATATTTGTTATTTATTCATCATATGTCAATAATGATAAGTTATTGTGGGAAAAGCTTGATCAGACACATAATACTGACTCATAAGGTCTGAAAAAGTATTATGTGTCTAAGTTCCTTGACTTCAAGCTGGTTGACTATAAGTCAATGACTAAGCAGGTACACAAATTTGAGATGATTGTCCATACTTTGACGAAGTCCGTATGGATCTTCTTAAAACGTTTTAGGTAATATCTGTGATTAAAAAACTTCATAAGTCTTGGGAACAGTTTACTCTTTTCTTGAAAAGACAAAAAAAAGAGATTATTTGGACTAATCTGATGTTGTATATCTCTGTGCAGGAGCATCAGAAGTCCAAATAGAAATATGTGATGCCGGTTGAAAGTAGGAGTGCAAAGGTAAACATTATGACAGATGATAATAAGCCTGATAGCTGGGAGTGCCAGTTGAAAGCTAACTAATAAGAAAAGTAATAGTAAACTTGATAATGAAAAGACCAAGGCTAAGAAACCAAAGACAAACAAACTATGTTGGTCTTGAGGACATGTAGGTCACTGAAGTAAGGACTATCCTAAAAAGCAAGAAAAGAAATATGATGTGGTGGCTCAGTCAAATACTATGCTTGGGTCAAATGTTATGCCTATGGATAATATGGTTATTGGTGAAGCACATACTTCTGTAACCAATAACCAGTATGTTACCTATAAGCTTGTACTATTATTTATTTATTTGTCTAATGAGTGGTTGATTGATACTGGAGCTAATGTGCATATTTGTTCTGACAAAACTCTATTTATATCTTATGAACAGGCTCATGAAAGGACAGTGATGATAGGAAACGCTAGTGTTACAAAAGTGCTAGGAATAGGAATTGTGGACTTGAAGTTTGCTTTTAGGCGTGTTCTATCCATGACTAGAGCGCATCATGTTCCTGAAATTCGTAGAAATACTATTACTGGATCTTGTTTAGTTAAAGATGGTGTTGAACTTTTTTAAAGTGTAATAAAGTAGTTATAACTCATACTGGTGTATTCTTTGGCAAAGGTTACTTGTTGAATGATTTATTTTTAATTAAATTTGAACCTATGATTGATGGTTTAATTAATAAAATTGTTGCTTCTTCTGTTAATGGGTTGAATCATCTGATTTGTGTAACTCTTGTCTTGGTCATTTAAATTTTTGTGCTCTAAAGAATGTGATGAATTTATAGTTGATTCTAAAGCATGCCATTGGTAAGAAATCTAAGTGTCAAATATGTGTCTCTTCTAAATTAATAAGAAAACCTTTTCATAATGTTGTACGAGATTAAGAAATATTAAATTTAGTTCATATGAACATGTATGAATTTAATGGCTTGTTGACTAAAGATAATAAATGATAATTTTTATACCTTTATTTGTGATTGTAGTAGATACCGTTTTGTTTATTTGCCTAGACATAAGGATGAATCACTTGATAAGTTCATTATATATAGGAATGAAGCTAAAATACATACTGGTAAAGTACTTAAAACGTTTAAGATCTGATAGAGGTGGTGAGTATACGAGTACTTCATTTGATGAATTTCGCAAAAGCAATGGTAGAGTTTATGAGATTACTCCACCTAACACACCCGAGTCTAATGGAGTAGCTGGATGAAAGAATATAACGTTTCTACAATGTTCAACAATATGCTTATGAACTCCGGGTTGTCTAAGTACATGTATGAAGAGGTTTTGAATACGGCTTGCCATATTCTGAATAAAGTCCCTTAAATATATTGAAAAGACCCCTTATGAGATATATGAAAGTAAGAAAACTAGTTTGAAATATCTTCGAGTGTGGGGGTGCCTTGCAAAGGCACTTGTACCTGATCACAAGAGGAAGAAATTAAGACCGAAGACTATTGATACTATTTTTCTAGTTTATGGTGATTCCACAACTGCTATAAGATTTTAGTAATAAAATATGACATAGATGGTATTGTGGTGAATACTATAGTTGAATTTCGTGATGCAACCTTATTCGCGGAAGTGTTTTCTGTGAAGGAAGGTATTCTTCAAAGTATTTCTAATGATGATCCTACTCGCACATCGAGTTTAATTCTTCATTATATGGAAATGATGACGAATGTGGGGGTGGATCCTTCTAGTGGCCCTTTTCCCAGCGAATTAGAGGAACCTAGGAGTAAGTACATAAAGGTAATTAAAGATTTTGGAAGTAATCTCATCACTTACAATGTCAAGGATGAACCATTAACTTTTCGTCAGGCAATGGATTCTTCGGAGTCAAGGAATGGGAAAGGTACTGTGAAAAGTGAGATGGACTCTATTGTTTCTAACGGTACATGGGAGTTAGTTGATCTTCGTCATGGGTGCTCTATTATAGGATGTAAGTGGATCTTCAAGAAGTAGTTAAACCCAGATGACTCAGTAGATTAGTATAAGGCTGGGCCGGTAGCTAAGGGCTTTAGGAAACTAGAAGGCATTGACTACTTTGATACATACTCTTCTGTTGTTAGAATGGCTATAATCTGAATTCTTATAATATTGGCATCCGTACATGATCTTATCATTCATTAGATGGATATAAAGACGGATTTTTCATGGTGACCTTGAAGAAGAGATTTATATAGATCAACCTAAGGGATTTGTTGATTCTGGTAACGAGAGAAAAGTAAGAAAGTTAGTCCATTTCATCTATAGCCTAAAATAAGCTCATGTAGACTTGCACAAAAAGTTTGATGAAACTACTTTATCCACTATGCCATAGATGGCTTCTAGCAACCCCAAATCTGTGTTACTATAGACCCCAAAAAAGGTTGCCTTAGGACAAAATAGGTCTACTTCAACACTTTTTGGGTGTTGGGTGTAAAGTAGTAACAATAGATATCTAACCTTACATCAGGGTTAATCTATGATAACACGGTAAAATATGTTGGTATACATATCAGTTACAATATGTATTTTTATAATATAGCAACTTAGATTTTGTGTTGCAATAGAGGTACTGATTGAAAAAAAGTGGGCCCTACATGTGGGCCCCACTGGTGTAATAAAATGAAAATATAATTGAAATATTGTAATTTTCAAAAAAATTAAACTAAATATCAATTAAATTCCTTCTTTTATTCAATTATAACATCCAACATCATTCAAAATTACATCCCAAACATCCAATAATAAACAACCACCAACAACATTATCTCATTACTATTAACAAAAATTGAAACTACCAATACAATCTTTTAGACCTAGCCTAATATAAAATGCAATATCAAAAAGAGACTAAACATGTTTCTATTGTTCATAATTTGTAGTGAAATCTTCAGGTGTAGCTTTTTCATACATTCCAACCTGTAAACTTAACAACCAGTTTGGTTGCTTCTCTGCTATTATGATTGTTCTAGCCAACGAGCCCATGCTCTGATGCTTTGACACGCACTTTACGTATGCATGCTTGTAAAGACACATTCCTGGAAATATGATAGGTGAATTCAAAATTGAAATCAAGATTACAAGTAAAGTAATACTGATATATAGGATTACGATAAAATAGTATAACATTGCCATAGCAATAAAATAATCAAGTGAATGTAATATGTTATTCCAATTTATGAATAATCAAGGTGAGAGATGCAAAAAGACTAACTCTTGCATAATGTACATAAAATAAACTTCAATATGTGCTTTGAGTTTGTATTAATATTAGTAAACAATAATAATACCTTTTAATATTATCTTTGCATTTAATATTATAAACCTTATAAACAATAATATTAATACCTTAATTCCTTGTATTATGATCAATTTGGTGATCTTTGCATTTAATATTATAAACCTTAAAAATTGTCATAAACAGTCATAAGCCTCATTAATATATGTCCTTGAAGTGTATAATCAAACTTTCATTAGTGCCAAGTAAACGAAGTTGTAGGTGTTAGCATCTCACAATAATATTTTCAATTAAAAGAAGGATGGTGCAAAAGCATTATATATCACACCAAGAATTACTTTCACATTCTTTCATCCGAGACAGTGGATTTTTCGAGTAAAAACCAAGAATTTGAAGAATATGTTAAAAATTGAGCAATCACATAACAAAATCAGAAGTTTGATGAGTAGCACTCCGACAAGAGTTGTCGACTTTTTTGTAGATAAGCTCTTTGTGTGCCTTGAATTCAGAAAGTCTGAAGATAGCATAAAATTTAGACACTACCTTACAAGGATCCCAATATTCCAAGTAAGAGTCATAGTACATATATCTCTAAACATCACAAAAGGAATTAGGAGTTTCGATAAGCACCAACATTTTTCTCTTATTCTGAAGATTATGACCTCTGTGATTTTTTTGAACCAACCAATGCTCTAATCCATTTTTCAGAGACGCCCATAATGATAGTTTCAACCCTGTCATAGAAAAGTATTCAGAGATATAGTACATATTATAGGGCAATTATATATTTGATCTAGCATAAGTTTGTTCTAATCTTAAAGAAGCAAACAAAACTATGTTGACTGACCAGTTGGAAATAGTAATATTCGCTAAATGCTACTCCTATTATTAACATGATCAATTCTTCCAAGTCAAAAGTAAAACTTGTGTTGAACTTTAACCCCCACCGTAGTTAACGAAAACGAAATATACCAACAAAATCGACTCTAAATTCCACATACTAAAAGAATTAAACTATAAACAAAAGTACTATCATTTACATTACACTATCATATCATCTACATCATCAAACACAACACATAATGCTTATATAAATCACAATTCACACATAGACTTAACAGCATAATTCAGTGGAATAAATCAACAAATCGACATCGTAAACTCAAAATGATATATATATATATATATATAGAGAGAGAGAGAGAGAGAGAGAGAGAGAGATGAAATTATAGTTTAAATCCAACTAGACCAATTGCAGGAACATAATGTAAATGTTATACCTCAAAATTGATACCAAATAAAAATTGAACCCAAACCAACACACAATTAATCGATAAATAACCTTAAACCTGGATCAAAAATTTAAAATCTAACCTAGATAAACCCTTGAACCCCAGTGAATTAGTATCGTTAAACCTCTCAACTGAATGAGATCGAGAGAAAAGAGCACGAGTAGCCATAACTAAAGATAGAATGAGTGAGTAAAGGAAACATATAATGAATGTAGGAGACGGCGATCGATGGAGTGAGAAGCCCTAATTGAGTGAATGAATCAGGGAGAAGAGGAAAAGAGATAAGTGAGAGTGTCCAATTTTTTTTTGTTTTCCCCCTTTCCTTTTGTTCGTAGTTTTCATTTGCCTCTTTAGTCAAAAATTAAGCCACCCAGCCCAAATTTCAATTGGCAAGTCTAATTTATTTATTTATTATTTTAATTTTATAAGGATTATAATGTCATTCAAAATTTACACAAAGAACCATTTCTAAGCTACAGATAGTCATATTTTCTTGAAAGTCCTTCTGAGTTGTATAAACAGTTGATGACATCCCAGTTTTTGTTGACTAATATCCCATAAATGGCTAGCTCTTTTTTATCAATGGCTGTCATGATTAATTGATCAATGGCTATTTTATTTTATTTTTTAACTGCTATTTCCACATGTCTTATATTAGCCGCTGATAAATTTAAGCTTTCTGAACACATCATAGCCAACATCTTGTCAGTCAATTTTCTTATCTTATCATTGAGAAAATCTTCGAGATCATGATCTACCAATTCTTGAGTCTTCTTATTGTCAGATGCATCATGGATTGATTCCATAACAATTCTTCTTTTAATTGTTAGACTGCAGATTGTATAGATTCTTCTTGATAAGCGGGTCGCTGGAATTCCTTCTTCTGCATAAACTTCAAGATTGACAAAAATCACTCCTTGATGTAAGCTACGGCAGATGCTTTCAAAGACATTCAGAAGCCTCCAGATTGATTTCTTTTCAGATACTTGATTGACCAAAGATATATTCCGAGATGAGCCTGTGAAGAAAATGGCTTCCTTCCAGAGATATGTGGATATCTTTAATTCTCCAAGTGTTGCTCTTCATGCGTCTTTCAGTAATCTCTTGTTACTTTCAATTGCTTCATTCTGTTGTGAAGTCTTTGAAATAGAAAACTTAGGAGTTATTCCTTTCCCTTAGTAGAGTTCCTTAGTGTCACTAATGTTAATCTCAATAGCCCTTAGTTTCAAGAGCTCCAAAAATATCCAAGTACGTATTGAGACGATATAAGTGATCATAGAGTGGAATATCTCTAGATACAAGACATTAACTGATCCCATTGGATTCACATGTAGGAATTATAGGTGATTGTCAAATAATGACCATGTCTTCTTCTTATGCATGATATTTTTCTTATCAGATTGACAAGTTTCATTGAGACCCTTCTTAGATACTTTCAATTCTGATAATTCTTCAATAGAATTTCTTTTAATTGAGATATCCAAATAAGACAACTTCTTATGTTCTAGCCGTTCTTCATCCTTGCTTGTCTTACTGAGTAGACAAACCATTAATTCAGCATCATTTGAGGTAAGATCGACTTCGTACACATTTCCTTTTCTCTTTCCAGATAAAAAGGACCTTGTTGTCATTCTGGTTGATGACAACACATGTTTCTTTTTCAAAAATGACTTTAGAGTCATTATCACATAGTTGGATGACACTTAGCAAATTATGCTTGAGTCTCTTAAATAGTGCTACATCATCAACGATGACATTTCCAAGTGAGATTAATCCACATGCCATAGTGTGACCTTTGTTGTCATCTTCAAAGGTGATGTTTGGGTTGACTTTTTCCTCAAACTTGGTGAGCAGGGGTGAATATCCAGTCATATGACATGAATAACCACTGTCTATATACCAGATATTCTTCCTCTTTCCCTACACACATAAAAACCAATTCAAGATGATTTAGGTAACCAGATCTTTTTGGTACTAATCATGTTGAATGCCTTCTTTTGCTTGAACCCTTTTGCTGCTTTAGAATGGGAAGGGTTAAGGTCCACTTTTACTCCAGGTGATGGTCTTTGAGCAAAAGGAATAGGGTTAAAGTCAGATTAACGATTTGAAAAGTGCATCTTATTGAATGAAGATGCGGACATGCTATTCTTTCCTTGCAAACTCTTAGAAGAGTAATAAGGATTAGAATTGATTGACATGTTACCATAGTTCTGAAAAAAATACTCTAGGCATGTTTGGCAAAGCATTTGTAGGTATCAAGAGCAAGCACAATATTACCTATTCTTATTTGATGTTAACCAACTATATATGGGAAAAACATGACATAACCTCCACCCCTTATATGTAACTGCCTTAATAAATGTAATTCATTGCATAAGTTACAACACCCAATCATTGTAATTTGCAACTCCAACATTAAGAGTATATTTATTTTATTTCTTATTGGCAATGATGTCAAAACTAGCAAATACAACTTTGAACCTCTCGTAGGTAAATTAAACTTTAATTTAGAATTAACATTTATTACCATTTTGATATTTTGCATGACAAAACAATGCACTTAGATGCTGAATAAAATTCCTTAAATGGAACACAATCATCAAGGTTTGCTTACACCAATTTTAAAACTTATAGTGCCGATCATGCAAAGTTGGTCTCAAAAGTTTCAGTGATATGTTTAGATTAATTCACAATATCCATGATCATTACCTAGTACCAGCCTATAACCCTGATGCACAGATTTATATAACATTTATTATATTTTATAAATTATTAAATATGTTGAATATGCATTTTTAAAATTAATGATATACGTGTTTCTTTATATTAAGCTAATGGTAGGATTCAAAAGTTATAGTAATTAAAAAACTAAAATCAAAATATTTTTTATATTGCATAAAACCATTTTGATATATTTATTATTATCTCTGTAATGCATAAACTTTTTATATTTTTTAAGTAAATAATATATATTATTTAATATTAGTATAATACTTTATTAAATTATATATCATATTCTCAATTTATGATTTCATATGATAATTTTTTTCTACATTATCTATATCTCGATTCTTTTATATTATAATTTTAAAAATGTAAAATTTTATTTAGATAGATATATGACATGTTTAATAGATATCCGGAAGTCCTACTCTAGTTGTTGAGAAGAAGATGGGTAGCAGAAGTGTTGGAAGCGGCAATTATGATGATGACAAAAAGTGGGCTTGTGTTTATCGTTAATAGTTTTGTTGGATGCATATATCATTTGTATAGATATGAAAGTTAATATTTTATTTATTTTTATATTTTGATTTGTATTGATAAGAAGGTGTTTACATTCTTTTAGTAAGGTCTTATCTGTTTATCAACCAACTAAATTATCTTATAGAAAAATATATAGATGTGTAGTATTGAAAGTCTCAAACTCCCACAACATAATCAAAGAATAAAATATGTATGCTTTAAAAGAAACCATAGAGTTTTGATAACACACATATATTTATATGTTTGGTTATATATTTATAGATGAACCAAGAAGAAGAGCCAACTGTACATATGTAAATTAATTCCCCAACTGCAATAAAACTAGGCCGAGCTTTATATATAGCCCAATATCTATTCCACCATCTATTTTAGTTCTCAATATTCCTTGCTCAAACTTATGAGTGAGAACAGTGTGAAACTTTTAACTTGAAGATATAAACTTGTACTAGCTAGTTCATGGTCCGTGTTCTATTAATTGATGGTTTAAGCTCACGTCCAAACTTTACTTGTCATTAATTAGAGGATCAGAATATTTTAACTCCATTTAAGTCATGACACATTTAATAGCAGGGACAATAATTTGATGAAAAAAATTTCATTGCCATGTAGCGACAAAACTGATTCGTGGTATTCAATTTTTGATGACAAAGGAAATTCACAGTCAGAAGCTGCTACCGTAAATTAAGAGCTGAAGGCACAGGTTGAATGAACTTTTATGGAGGAAAATATGCTCATTAAAACTGCCATGTAAAGTTCTGAATTTTGTATGGCGTGCTTTGTCGAGCATGCCTTTCAATTATAACAACTTTAGTCTCCAAAAGAGTTAATATATATTCAAAGTTCTCTTGGTGTCGGCATTACGATGAAGATGGGATACATGTTTTCGAGTGTTCCTTTGCACAGTCAGTCTCGGAAGAGGTAAGATTAAAAAATGTGATACAGAAGAACCAAATGATAATGTGCTTGATGTGTTCATAAATTATTTTGCTACTTGTACAAGGGAATCCACTCTTTGATTGACCAACAACAGCTCACGTGTTATCAAGAATCAGTTTTGGTAAATCAAAAGGTTTAGACATCATAAGCATAAAAACAATCAAAACATCTTGACAAGTAAAGTTTGATCGATTACCGGTGCGAGGATAAATATTCGAGAGACATAACTTGAACAACAGGTGGGCTTTAGGAGTGACCATTGTTGTGCAAGAAATGCCTATACAATAAAAAGACCAAGTCAAATTGACATCCCTAAGATTTAGTTGGTTGATAATCAACTTTGTATTTTATATTTTATTACTTGACTCTGTAAAAATGGTTAGAAGATAAGACTGGAGTGTTTTTCTGTAAACAATTGAAGCCTAAGGAATAAACTCTGGAAGAAGATCAAGTTAGATCATGACTCAGAGAAATGATACAGAAGCTTGAAGTTGAATAAATCTGTTTTATGAAAAATGTTCCAAGTTAAGATATCGACAAGTCACAAATCAAGCAATATTGTCAATTATGACAAAACCAAACAGATCTAGGAGAAGATTGAGATTCTATGTAAGGGTACAGAGCAAGTTAGATCAAATTAAAGGAGGATACTGATGTCTCAGTATGAGGGATTAATGGCAAATCCCAAAGAAGGAATTACTGAAGTTTTTGAGAGGTTTAACAAATTGATTAATGACTTGCAGATGAGGAGGTTAACCTAAAGTTCTTGCTAGCTCTTCCTGACCACCTTGAACATAAAATATCAGCTATTAGAGAAGGAAAAGATTTGAGCATAATAACTCTGCAAGTTTTGTATGGGACCTTGAAACTTATGAACTTGAAATGTTAGAAAGAAAGTCATTAAAGGAAAACCATGGACATGTTGTTGATGGTTCCAGTGCCTTAGTTGTTAATGACAGTGAAGCAAGTGAAGATGAATAAGATGATCAAGTTCCAGTTATATAAGTTGTAGAGCAGAAGAATAAAGGACCTCAGAAGCAAGTTATTTTGGAACTGGAGGAATATGAGTTTTATACCTTAGACAAGCTAGATGAAATGGACCAATCCATGGCTTACTTGTCTAGGAAATTATCAAACATTAGAGTCAAGATGTAATATCCGGGGTATATCATGTAATTATTTTGCTATTAAATAATTATTATATGTGTTTAATATCTATTCTGTGAATTAATTGTTAAATGTTATCTGTATTTGGATATTCAAAAATAATATTAATTGAGTATTTTAATTTTTATATGTTTAAAATAAAATATAGATAATTGTCATATCTTCCTAATATTTTTATGATGATTTATGAATTTATAAGAATCATATGAAATTTATAAAATCTTTTTTCGGGTATTTAAAATCTATTTTATAAAAACGGGAACCAACCGACGTCACCCGTTGTTATATTTTTGGAACCCGAAACTCTTCCGAGAACTCCTTCCTAACCTAATTGTAATATTCCGAGCATTTTCCATGTTTCGACTTTTTCGATCCGGCGTACGGTTTGTCCTGCGCGGGTCCCAGCGTAACATTTTCGATACAATATTCGTTTCGGTAAATCATTAAAACTCGTATTTTCGATAAACGGGAGCTTTTTATTAAACTATCACAATTATCACTTCGTAGTACGTGTAACCAGGCACTGAGACCAAGACCGCAGTACAAATTATACTGATTTGGATAATTATCCTGAAAACCGATAACGTTTGGATCAGTTTTTATAAATAAACGTACCGTTTTATATCCGGAATGATCCAACGGGATACTAATTTTCCGTAAATATAAATAGCCTTTACCCGTATTTTATTTCGTATCAAAATCATTTGCAGACAGATAATTATATAATTTTCAGAGAAAAACCCTAATTTCATAAACTGTTCTAAGAATCAAATAAGCTTTTGGAGGTGTTATTGAATTCAGTTTAGAAAGCTCGAGTAACCAATCTGAAGGTCTTGAAGAGCTCTACCAGATTCTGTAATACATACACCTGCAGAAATCAAGGTTATTTTTCTATAATTTTATTTATTTTCGAATTAATTTTAGTTAAAATATGAATTTTTGTTCGGATGATTGTTTGTATGATTTGATGATTGCATGTTGTAGAGCTTGTTTTCCTGATGATTTTGATATATTATACGTCTGATTTGGAGTTCAATAACATGTTCAAATTTGAGTTTGATTTTCGAATTTTAAAATTAGGGTTTATAACCCGTATGAATGTTCTTAATTGAAATTTGGGGGTTTCTTATTCTGGAATAGATTGATGTTGTGATATAGTGGGTTGTGTTCTCTGTGAAATTTGCAATCCAGTCGTATAAGTTTCATAAATCAACGAGGTCTGTAGAGAAGGGAGTTGTGTTTTGAATATTTCCGAAGTTCGCCGGAAACTGGCAAACTTCACGGCCAAAGGTTAGGTTGATTTGTTGGCATGGGTGTGTTCCTGGTGAAGTGTAGTTGTGATCTGGAGGTGGTGGTGGCCTGAGCACCCCGGGATCATGTTCTCCGGCGAGACATGGTGTTTTCCGGCGACACCCTGTAAAAAATTACAGTTTGGTACCTGAACTTTTGGGGACGATACAGTTAGGTCCCTGAAGTTTCTAGACTTTGCAAATTTAGGATTTCTGTTTTAAAAATGTTTAAAAATCATATTTCCTATTTATTTTTATTAGAAAAAATCGTTTTTGATTTCTGAAAATTCTAAAAACTATTATTTTAATTCCGAAAATTATTTTTAATTCAAAAATAAATCCGAATTATTTTGTTAATTAATTTCAGTTAATTTTTAATTGATTAGTTGTTCAATTAATTCGAAAATTAATTGATTAATTGATTTAATTAATTATTAATTGATTTTAATTAATTGATTTAATTAGATTTAATTATTTAAAAATGATTTAAAAATTCCGAAAAATAGTTTCGAGTTTTAAAATATTATTCTAAATTATTTCCAAGGCTCGATAATTATTATAAAATTGTTTCGAAGCCAGAATTGGCTAATCGAACCCTGTTTATTAACCCGAAATTGATCCAACGACCTGTTTTAATTCTGAAAAATGTTTTAAAAATCATTTTAAATACCAGAAAGCCTATTTATGACCCGAAACTTTTTTATAAATGATATGTCATTGATTATGTGACGTATTATGTGTTATATGTGATTTGTTGGTTGACTGTCGGTCTCTATATTCGATATGTACTTGTTTATTGCATAACTTTCAATTCGTTAATCGGATTTGGGTGAAACGAAGGGTAGATAGAAGTATGTGTTGAATAGAATCGTATGAGTTGATTATTGATAGATGCTTATGATATGTGAGCAGAAGAGGCAAAACGTAGGAAAGGGAAACAGGTAGTTGAGGAGTAAGGCGGTTGAGATTGTAAGCGAGTACAGTGTAGTAAGCTAACACCAAGCAAGTGATCTGAACTTTCTCGAGATATTGTAGTGATTGATAGTCCTGTTCTAAATTACAAGTGCTTTGAAGCACTAAAACCCAAACCCTGATTCCAGTTTTGATCTTGACCCGTAAACCTGATTCTTTCTAGACCATTGATTTTTGTATACCTAAACCCGAACCACAAATATACAATATCATTCTGAAAATACATACAAACTATATACCAAACACTGAATCGAATTATCTTCACACTCAAACCATTGTATCCTACGCTTTGAAAGGTAAAATCCTTGAAACCTTGAAACACTGATTCTTTTGTTATCCAATTCTTTCATTACCCAACAACTAAGCTTTGAAAATGCCCTATTGATCCTCATGAACTCTGAAACCATTTCATTATGAAACATCCAATGTTGTTAATGATTATGTTTATTGTTTATTATTGCTTATTATGTTATTATGCTAGAATTGGATTGTTTTTATAAAAATTGTGGACCAGATTCGTGGTCAGACTATATGATGGTCAAATTAGGCCAATGTGTGCCTTGGATCCAGTAGTTAGAGCAAAGCTGTGTGCTTTGCTCGGGGTTAGTGCGTGACTGATCAGCAGCCTAACCTTGGTTTTTAAAATGAAAGTATAATGTCCAATTCTAAATCATAATTCATTGTTCACTTGATATCGTAACTATTTTCACCTGATGATCATTATTCTTAGTTTTGTCATTGTGACTTGCTGATCTAGTTAGCTCATTTGTGCGATGTTGTTTATGTTCTTTTCCAGTTAAGAAGGAATAGGTTGGTAACGAGGATCCCCAGTCCAGCGCGAGAGCTAGGGGTTCAGGTTGATCGAGCTGAGCTAGTAGGCTTCTTTTGGGATAATATAAGTTTGTAAAAGTTTATAATAATGTTTAATACTCAGTTCTGAGTTTGGATAGTTGGGATTTGAACGGTTTGTAATATAAGTGTGTGTTCGGCTTGTGTGCATACTTTAACCTGTTGTGATCCGTGGTAGTCGGTAAGTAGGGTCACTGCATATTATTATTATCTTTATTATTGTTATAAGCAGGTTATAAATAAGGTGTGTGTGGACCCCAAAATTCTGACCCGGGTTTGGAGGGCGCCACACAAGAAGCCTAAGTTTTTCAAGAATAAGGGACAGTCTTCTAACATCAACAACTGGAAGCCAAAGACTCGGTATAACTCAGCTAGCAAAGGTGGCTACAAGACTAGATCTGTTGACAGATCAAAGATAAGGTGCTTCAATTATGATGAATTGGGACACTTTGCTATTGAGTGCAGGAAGCCTAAGAAGGTGAAGAAGGATAAAGCCTATCTGGAGTTGGAGGCAAAGTATGAAGCTCCCTTGAAGAAATAACAAGGAAAGGCTTACATTGCAGAAGGCAAAAGTTGGGATGATACTGATGATGAAGATGAGAATGAGGAGTTTGGAAACTATACACTAATGGCTCTTGAGCAAGGAGAATCAGCCTCATCAAAATCTGAGGTACCAACTCTTACTATTATTTATTTAAATATAAGTCAATATAAAGAGACTGTTGAAAAGATGAGCATAGAAATATTCCACATCCATACTAGCATGGTGGCAACTACTGATGAGGCTAGTAGGTTATCTAAAGCTAATGAGAAGCTTGAGATTGAGAAGCAAGATTTAGAACTGCAGCTTGTTGAGCTTGAAACTGTTAAGCAGGAAAATGAATATTTGAAGAACAAGCTAAAATGTGCTAGTGAAATAGAAGACGTGTTGAGGGAAAAGATAGAGACGAATGAAGTGAAGTTGAAGTATTTCAGGAATGCTTCTCAGTTGGTTGGTCAGTATCATGAGAAGAACAATCCATGTTCTAATATAGCCATTGGCCTTGACTATGATGCCTTGAACAACAACGAAAAAATTGAAAGTGACAGAGGAAAAACAATTGCAAATGAAGATGTCCCAGTTATGCTGAGAAAAGTTGAGTCACCTGTGTTTAAGGCATGTGAAGTCAATTTCAGTGAAGAGGAATTGGTCATCAAGCAAGAACTTGCAGATGAAGATAAATAAATGAAAAATGAAGAAACCACTCCTGCTATTGAAAGAAAGAAGAAGCCCATGATTAACCAAGTCCCTAAGAAACCTGTCAAGGAAGTCAAGAGTGAGAATATAGGAAGGAAGAAAAAGAACAAGAATGGCAAGATAGGAGTAAACAAGAGCAATAACTTTGCATTTGTTGCAGATGCCCCCAGAAATCAATGTCAGAAATGCGGCTCAACAAATCATCTAACCCACCTTTGTAAAAAGGATGTTAGCAAGTCAAAAGTGGGAGCTTGCAAGTACAATGAAGCAAATGCAAAAGACCCTTATTCCTTTTGTGACAAATTTGACTGCATACCTTGCAACATGAAAATGATGACAAGTTTTCATAAACTGAGAGTAGATTTGAAATATGTTAATCTTGGATCTACAGACAAAAAGGAAAATATAAAATAATCTATTTACACTATTTCTTCTGAATCAACTCATTTTAATTCTGCAAATTCTGTTAGCAAGAAGAAAGT
This sequence comes from Apium graveolens, assembly GCF_009905375.1. Taxonomy (NCBI): domain Eukaryota; kingdom Viridiplantae; phylum Streptophyta; class Magnoliopsida; order Apiales; family Apiaceae; genus Apium; species Apium graveolens. The sequence goes on from NC_133647.1 coordinate 126,237,488, forward strand.
ACCCAACACTCCTTGGGTAGCTAAACATAGTTAATCCTCATTGTGTGCAGGGAAAAATGAAGAGAGTCATATGAATCATAGACAGTGGATGCTCAAGATATATGGTAGGTGATAAGGCCCTACTATCACAATTTGAGGAGATGGCTGGCCCATTGGTGACTTTTGGAGACAACAACAAATGATTCACAATGGGATATGGAAAGTTAATTTCTGGAAATATTGTCATTGAAGATGTAGCACTGGTGGCTGGTTTAGAAGTGAATAACCTGAGTGTCAGTCAATTCGCAAATATAGGATTCAATATTTCATTTGACAAAGGAGATTGTTCAATAATCAGCAAAAAGACTGTGAAATTGCTTTGAAAGGAGCAAGAAAAGGAAGCTTATTTGTTGCAGACTTACACTCAGCAAATAAGGATGAAATATGCCGCTTCTACACCAAGGCATCTTTTGAGCAAAAAAAGCTATGCCCAAAAAAGCCCTCTTACCTGAATTACAAGGAAATCAATACCCTGGTGAAAAAGAAATTAGTGAGAGACATGCCAAACTTGGACTTCATCAACTATAGTGAGAAGATCAACTTGGAAAGCTCGAATAAGAAGCATTTGAGGAGGGAATGGTCTTTCCCGTTTGACTCAATTGTGAGGGCTTTCACCTGCAGGAAGACAGGATATGATAATATTTCAAGTGTTGTTCAGAAGTTGGTGTTCTCCATGGCTCCAACAGACACCTCAATGTAGGACTTTTGATTATGAAGGAACTCAACACCAGGCTCACAATGCATTTGGCATTAAGAGGTAAAGAAATATTCTTCCTAGATATATCATGTCTATTTTAACTCATAAAGTACAAGACATTCATTTACTTGATGGTATCGATATGACAAAAGTAGGTAACTGTAAAAAAGTTTCTAAAGTGAAGGGTTTCGAGCACATAAATGCAATAAAAATGATGTAAAATTAAATTAAAAACAGAATAAAATCGAAACCCTACACAGGATCCATGTGAAAATAGATATTTAATTCGTAGTAAGAATCTTTACCTTAAAGAAGCTTTAAGAGTTCATTAATGGAGCATTAATGGATTTTCAAATCTTGTTAAATCACGGCGTATCCCGCTCTCACGATCTACGCTCTACAATATCCACACAAACGCTTTTCTTGAAGGATTGATGTGTACTAGCACCCGAAAACTCCATCTCTACCTCTCTTCCTCTTTCTCCTTGAACGGCTAGCATTTTCTAAATCATGTATCCTTATCTATATAAATCAGCCCTCAAAGAGTTTATATAGAGAAAATAATGATTTTCTAATTATAATCTAATAATAATTAATACTAATCCGAAATCTCAATTTATTATTTAATTAAGTCACACTTAATTAATAATTTATTTCAGAATTAGTTTAAGTAATTTCTCTATTTTATTTAATTAATTAATTCATACTTAATTACTATCATAAAAACAAATTACTTATTTAATTTAAATTCATAATTTAAATTAATTTCTCTTTCAAGCATTCTTTGTGTGTGACCCTGTAGGTTATTATTACGTTGGCAACAATTTTAATATCTCATATTAAAATTATAAACAATGAGCGGTGATATGGAATAAAATAAGGCCTGAATATGTAATTAATATGGCATTAATTATATCGGAATTAGGCCAATAACCAGTCCCACTTGAGAAGGCCCAAAACCCTAAATATTAATTAATTTCATAATTAATTAATAAGGGATAATTCAGCTGATAAGATGAGTCCTAGAGGGGAAATAAATCCTTGTAGATTGGCCTCCAAGGAACCTCGTGGGATAAGGAATCAGCTTCCTACCTCTTAGGACTCCAAAGTCCATTCTAATTCTGAGACTTGCCTACCAAGTCTTTCAACTCAAGTCCAATTCAAGGACTCCAAACATCTATATAAGGGGCCTCACCCCACTAATAAGAACTATATTTTTTGACTTGATCCCTGGCAATCAACAAGGTACGTAGGCATCTTGTTAAGGCAGATCGAGTCACGAAACACAAGAGCAGTCAAATCGAGTCTCGAAGCTCACGTTCCCTAGAAATAAATACAACAATTATTATACCTTAGTTTTTGATCCATAACATGTGGCGCCGTATGTAGGAAAGCACAACAACAACCATGGCGAGAACACGGAGAGGAAGCAGCGCCCTAGAAGGAGGAACACCAGCGGGAACAACCCAAATGATTTCATCAACCGTGGAGGTACCTCCTCATTCAACCTATGTCACCACCCAAGGAGGAGCCCAGGTAGAGGCAACTGAACCTCAACCCCAAGGGACGATTCCCCCGGCTCCTCAAGGTACGAATCCTCAACTTCAACAACTATATACACCTGTGAATTCTCGACCCATTGGGTATTAGTATTCAACTGTTGTGACCACTAACCCCCCTTATGGGATGCCCCTTTACCCCGAGGTTGGAGGAAGTGGATATGCTGGACAGAGTGAATGACGAGGGCGAACACCCCCTACATACAAGGTTTGGCTCCTATCCTAGAGGATCAGGAATTTTCTGGTCCTTACACTGAGATAGACTCTGAATCTTCAGATAATGAAGTGGCCCCAAGAAGGAGACGTGCTGGCAAAGAGCCGATGGTTGATGGTAACCAACGTCCAAGGAGCACCCGAGGGGTGAATCCCTAAGAAGTGCAGGAGAGAATTAAGGCCCACGAGGCTGAGATTCAAAGGCTGAAGCGCGACTTAGAGCGCACCAGGATCCCAGACTCCCATTACCACCTAGGGGGATAAATCCTCCTCCAATTATAGACCTGGATAGTCCGTCACAAAGAAGGGTTGTAGTCCCAAGAGCTGATCCAGGCAATCTTCTTCCCCTTGGAGATCCTGATGATCTTACTCCACCATTCACTAAAGAGATAATGAATGCCCATATCTCAAGGAAGTTCAAGATGCCCCCTATCAAAGCTTATGATGGCATGGGAGCTCCCGCTAATCATGTCAGGACATTCTCTAATGCACTGTTGTTGTAGCCCGTGAATGACGCTATTAAGTGTCGGGCCTTTCCTCAAACCTTGTCGGGTATGGCTCAAAGATGGTATAGTCGTTTGCCCCCAAACTCTATTGGGTCCTTCAGAGAATTAAGTTAGACTTTTATTAAGCAGTTCATCAGCGGGAGAGTGCATGAGAAAAGTTCAGCATCCCTCATGAGCATTGTGCAGGGAGCGAATGAATCCTTGAGAGACTACCTGAATCATTTCACAAAGGAAGCTTTAAAAGTCCCGGACCTTGATGAAAAGGTAGCCATGATAGCACTACAACAGGGAACTAGGGATGAGTTCTTCAAGATGTCCTTGGCCAAGCCCCCCCTGAAAGCATATTGCAGCTCCAAGATAGGGCTGGGAAGTACATCAAAGTGGAGGAGAGCATGAGGAAGACAGTAGTAAGTAACGAGCCTACTGGAGGCAAGAAGCGAAAAACTGGTCTGGAATATATTGTGTTAGATATATTTGATAATGTCATGGCTAATATGTTTTATGTTTAGATTTCAGATCTTATTTGAACAGAACAAATCAATACTTAACTGATCAGTACTTATACTGGAAGACAGAACTTAAGGGATATCAGTACTTATGTCATCAGGAGATAGATATCAGAACTTAAGTGCTGAAGGACGATCAGATAAGGACAGTAGCTGATTAAAGTTAAGAAGATCAAGATAAACATAAGAAGAGATATGCATGAAGAAGGAATTCCGTAAAGAATGGAATACTTGGAATAGAAGATATCTGATTGATATATTTTAGGAAGCAGAATTATATTCCATATCAATTAGCGATTATCTTGTAACTGTGTAGTATATAAACACAGACATAGGGTTTACACTATAAGTGTTATCATTATTGAGAATATTATTTATTATAACCCTAGCAGCTCTCGTGATATTTTGTTCATCACTGAGAGATAACAGTTCCAGATTGTAACAGAGTTTATTGTTTAAATAAAGTTTGTTTTCTGTTACATAAGTTCTTGAAGTTTGATTTGATTGTAATAAACACTGTATTCACCCCCTCTACAGTGAAAGTGTGACCTAACAAGTGGTATCAGAGCCTTCTGTTAACACACATACAGTTAAAGATCCAAACACAATCATGTCTGACACAGAAACTCCAACTAAGCCTACCAAAACTGAGGAATCATCAAAGACATCAACTCAAAGTCGATATGAGACTATCAGAGTTCCCATATTGAGACCATCTGAATATCCCATATGGAAGGTAAGGATGACCATGTTTCTGGAAGCAACAGATCCAGAATACCTTGATAGAATCAAGGAAGGGCCTCACAAACCTACCAAGCTCGCTGTTGTAGTTGCAGGTGAAGCAGCAATGACCGTACCAAAGGAAAAGAGTGATTACACTGCTGAAGATATAGCATCTATTGCTAAGGATGCCAAGGTACGACACTTATTGCATAGTGCCATTGATAATGTAATGTCAAACAGGGTAATCAACTGTAAGACTGCTAAGGAGATATGGGATGCACTGGAGACAAGGTGTCAAGGAACTGAAACAGTTAAGAAGAACAGGAAGACAATACTCACTCAAGAGTATGAACACTTTGACTCTAGGACTAATGAGTCATTGACTGATGTATATGATAGATTTGTCAAACTCTTGAATGACTTGTCGTTGGTTAATAAGGAGTATGATCTTGAAGATACAAACCTTAAATTCCTGTTAGCTCTTCCTGAATGTTGGGATTTGAAGGCAACAACAATAAGAGACAACTACAATCTTGATGAAACAACTCTTGATGAAATCTATGGAATGCTCAAGACTCATGAACTTGAGATGGAACAAAGAAGCAAGAGGAAAGGAGGAAAGTCAAGGACAGTTGCTCTCAAGGCTGAAGAGGAATCCCCCAAACCACCTTCCTCAAAGAAAGACAAGGGTAAAGCTCTTATCATAAAGTCTGATACTGAGTCATCAAGTTCTGAGAGTGATGATGACTCAGATTCTGAAAGCTTGCCTGAAACTGATGCTGATGAGGAGATGATGAAGCTGTGTGCTCTTATGGTGAAAGGAATCACAAAGATTGCATACAGGAAGTTCAGGAAGGGAAAGAAGTTTTCCAGGAAAGGCATAAGTTCTGATAAGAAGAATTTCAGAAGATCTGAAGGAAGAGGAGGAAAGTCTGACAGAGGAGATTACGCTAATGTTAAATGTTATAATTGTGGTGAGAAAGGCCACATATCTCCTGATTGCAAGAAGACCAAGAGTGACAAAGGCAAAGCTCTTGTCACAAAGCAGAAAAGCTGGACAGACACCTCAGACTCTGAAAGTGAGGAGAACTATGCATTGATGGCAAATGCTGATAAATCAAGTTCTGAGAGCAGTTCTGAAGCTGCTGAAACAAAGGTACCTCAGACTACTTATGCTTTTCATACTGATGATATTAATGAGTTGAGAAGATATCTTAAAACCATGTTTGTTAGTTATAGAGATCAAACTTTAACATGTGAAAGATTAACTTCTGAAAATCTTGCTTTTAGGAAAAGAAATGATTTCTTAGAAAAAGAGTTAGTCATGTTCCATCAAACTCAGCAGGATAGAGATGATGCTTTTTATGTTAGGGATGAAGTGCTAAAAATGAATGAATCTCTAAAAACTGAGTTAGAAAAGGAGAGAGAGATTATCAGAACTTGGACTAACTCTGGCAAAACAACTCAAAATTTGCTAAGCAGTGGAAACTGGAAAGAGGGCTTAGGCTATGGAGAAAATAAAAATGAAAAAGGAACTGTAGAAATTAAGCCTGTTGATAAGCAAAAGCCGAAGTTAAAACCTGTTAAGTTTGTAACTGAAAAATCTGAAAATGAGAAATCAGAAGTTAAAAAAGAATTAGCTTCTGACAAACTAAAACAGGAAAAGACAGCTGAAGTTAACATAGGCTTAATGACAAAGAAGCAGCTTAAGCATAAGCTGAAAGATGTTAAGAATGCAAACAAGGTAAAATCACCTAGGAAAAACAGGAATGGAAAGGAAGGTGTGAATAAAAGCAATAACTATAAAACTGTTCCTAATGCTCCTAGGAAAGCATGTCATAACTGTGGAAGTTCTAACCATCTGGCTTCTTTTTGCAGGAAGAATAAGAATATTAACTCCTTATCTACAAAGTCAGGAGTTAAGAGTCAGTCTGTTAGATACAAACCACAAAATCCTTGTTTTCATTGTGGTAGTTTATGGCATTCCATTTATACTTGTAAGGAATATCATAGTTTGTACTATGATTATTATCAAATAAAACCTTCTTTAAAGAAAGTTTCTGTTGTTCCTTCTAGTGTAAGTTCTGATTCAAAGTCTGGTAGTATAAGTTCTGATAAGAAAACTGTTAACATAAAATCTGATGCTAAATCCGCTGCAAATGTTAACAAACCTAAAAAGGCCAAAGGATCCAAGCAAGTCTGGGTCCTTAAAACTAATAATTAGTGGTCTTTTTGATTGCAGGGCAACAGGAAAAATATTTTAGTTCTGGACAGTGGATGTTCAGGACATATGAATGGAAATAAGGCCCTGCTATCAGACTTTGTGGAGAAAGCTGGCCCAAGTGTTTCTTATGGAGATGGCAACATTGGAAAAACTTTGGGATATGGCAATATCAATCTTGGGAATGTCATCATTAAAGATGTAGCTCTGGTCTCAGGACTTAAACACAACTTACTGAGTATAAGTCAAATCTGTGACAGAGGTTATCATGTTGATTTCTTTGCAGAACATTGTGAAATAGTTAGTAAATCTAAAGAAAAAATTGTTCTGAAGGGATTCAGGCGTGGTAACATTTATGAAGCTAAGCTTTCAACAAGTTCTGATGGTTCTGCAATCTGTTTAGTGAGTAGAGCCTCAACTGAAGAAAGCTGGAATTGGCACAAGAAACTCTCTCATTTAAACTTCAACAAGATAAATGAACTGATCAAGAAAGATCTTGTGAGAGGACTGCCAAAATCAGTGTTTGTTCCTGATGGTTTTTGTGACTCATGTCAGAAGGCTAAACAAAGAAAATCTTCGTTCAAGAGCAAGACTGAATCATCAATTCTTAAGCCTTATTATCTGCTTCATGTTGATCTATTTGGTCCAGTGAATGTCATGTCTATTGCAAAGAAGAAATATGCGTTGGTCATAGTAGATGAGTTCACCAGATACACATGGGTGTATTTCTTGCACACAAAAAGTGAAACTGCATCTATCCTGATTGATCATGTCAAACATCTGGATAAATTGATCAAAGATTCTGTGAAAATTTTGAGGAGTGATAATGGCACTGAATTCAAGAATCTGATAATGGAAGAGTTCTGCAAAAATCATGGAATAAAGCAGGAATTTTCTGCTCCTGGAACTCCACAGCAAAATGGAGTTGTTGAAAGGAAGAATAGAACTCTCATTGAAGCTGCACGAACAATGCTTGAAGAAGCAAAGCTTCTAACCTATTTCTGGGCTGAAGCTGTGCAGACTGCTTGTTTTACTCAAAATGCAACACTCATTAACAAGCATGGAAAAACACCATATGAGATGGTGAAGAACAAGAAGCCAAATCTCAAATACTTTCATGTATTTGGATGTAAGTGCTTTGTTCTCAAGACTCATCCTGAACAGCTATCCAAGTTTGATCTAAAAGCTGATGAGGGAATCTTTGTGGGATATCCACTTTCTACAAAAGCCTTCAGAGTCTATAATTTGAGAACAAAAGTGGTCATGGAATCTATCAATGTCTCTTTTGATGACAAGAAGATCACTGGACTTGAAGATTGCATTGATCATGATCAGCTGAGATTTGAAAATGAAGATTCATATTCTGATACCTCAAGTCCTGACAGTCTAAGTCCTGATACTGTAAATTCTGATGGATTAAACTCTGATGTTATTGAAACTGTGGTGACTACGTCAAAGGAAGATGCACCAATGCAGGGGGAGCATACTCAAGATATTATCACATCTCAAGAAGCATCAGAACATACATCTGGCTCTTCAAATTCTGATTCATCAAGTTCTGATAAGCCAAGTACTGACAGTACTGAAAATCTAAATACTGAAGGATCCAACTCAGAGAGCATAGTTTCAGGGGGAGCATCAGAAAATGAAACAGAAGACAGCATGAATCATGGGGGAGCATCCAGTTCTAGAGAAAATCTTCCATCTGCAAGGAAGTGGACAAAATCACATACACCTGATTTGATAATTGGAAATCCTGAGGCAGGTGTCAGAACTAGAACAGGTACTTCGAATGAATGTCTTTACAATTCTTTTCTCTCTCAGTCTGAGCCAAAGAAAGTGGAAGAAGCTCTTCAAGATGCTGATTGGGTGCAAGCAATGCAGGAAGAGTTGAATGAATTTGAAAGAAACAAAGTCTGGACCTTAGTGCCAAGACCTAAGAATAGATCGGTTGTTGGTACAAAGTGGGTATTCAGAAACAAAACTGACAGTGATGGCATAATTGTAAGGAACAAGGCAAGGCTGGTTGCAAAAGGATATTCTCAACAGGAGGGAATTGACTATGATGAAACATTTGCGCCAGTTGCTAGGTTAGAAGCCATAAGGATATTCATGGCTTATGCTGCTCACAAAAAGTTTACTGTCTTTCAAATGGATGTGAAAAGTGCTTTTCTCAATGGAGAATTGGAAGAGGAAGTATATGTTGAACAACCTCCAGGCTTTGTAGATTCCAAACATCCAGATTATGTCTACAGGCTTGATAAAGCACTTTATGGACTTAAGCAAGCTCCTAAAGCATGGTATGAGACTTTAGCTCAGTTTCTTCTAGAAAGTGGATTCAACAGAGGAACTATTGACAAAACACTGTTCTATCTCAACCATGGCAAGGACTTACTTTTGATCCAGATTTATGTTGATGATATTATTTTTGGGTCTCCAAATGACAAACTTTGCAAAAAGTTTGCCAAACTAATGCAGTCAAGATATCAGATGAGTATGATGGGAGAACTCAGTTATTTTCTGGGCCTTCAAGTCAAGCAGAGTAAAGAAGGAACTTTTATTTGTCAATCTAAGTACACCAGAAACTTACTGAAGAAATTTGGAATGCAAGACTGTTCAAGTGCATCCACTCCCATGGCCACTGCAACAAAACTGGATAAGGATACTGGTAACTCAGTAGATATTACTGATTACAGAGGTATGATTGGCTCACTTCTCTATCTAACTGCTAGTAGACCAGATATCATGTTTGCTACCTGTCTTTGTGCAAGATTTCAAGCAGATCCAAGAGAACCTCACTTAACAGCTGTAAAAAGAATCTTTAAGTATCTTAAAGGAACAGCTGATCTAGGATTATGGTATCCTAGAGAATCAGATTTTAAATTAATAGGTTACTCAGATGCAGATTTTGCAGGTTGCAAAATTGACAGGAAAAGCACAAGTGGTAGCTGCCAATTTCTTGGAGGCAGGTTGGTTTCTTGGTATAGCAAGAAACAAAAGTCAATTTCCACATCAACTGCAGAAGCAGAGTATATTGCTGCAGGAAGCTGCTGTGCACAGATTCTCTGGATGAAGAATCAGTTAGTGGATTATGGGTTAACATATTTCAAAATCCCTATTTACTGTGATAATCAAAGTGCTATTGCTATGACAGGTAATCCAGTTCAACACTCTATGACAAAGCACATCAGCATCAGGTACCATTTCATCAGGGAACATGTGGATGAAGGTACAGTGGAATTGCATTTTGTTCCCACAGATCAACAAGTAGCAGATATCTTCACAAAACCACTGTGTGAAGCTACCTTTACAAAATTGGTAAATGAACTTGGAATGATTTCAGGTTCTTTCTCTAAATCTGCTTAAACTTGTTCTATGTTATCAGACTTTATGATCAGTATTTACAGAATTAATCTCTTTGTATATTCTGTGCATTAATTGATAAATGTCTTTAAGTACTGACTGTTATCTGATATATGTTTCTAAACTCTGATAAGTGATATGTCTGTTTCAGTAACTATTCAATCCTATGAGGATAACTGTGCTAGATACTGATCTACTAGTCTTCAATAAACAAATGATCCCATGAAAGAAGTAATTATTTCTGTGGAAATCTTATGACACAAGCAAATTCTGATAACTGAGCTTAGTTAAGTTTACTTTGTATATCTTATTACTAAGTCACAAATTAGAATAATGCTACTCATCTGTTAAATTCTGATACTAGTAAAACTGCTGAATGTACTAAGTGCTGATAAACCTCACTTATCAAAAGAAGAAGAACAAGAATCAAAGAATAATATCAGGTACTCCTTTGAGATCTAGAGTAAAAATGTGAATGGGACGACCCAAGTGCATAGCTGGTATTAAGTAAATATGCATTAGAAAAGCAAAATATTTTTTCTTGGTGACTGTTCACACTCTATGATTACTGGAGAAATACTCTGATAATAGCATAAATTCTGATAAACAGTCGTGACTCACTTACACTGAGAAGCCTCTGTAAAATAGAATTTCAAAAGATGCATAAAATTAGCACAACAACAGTTGAGGTGGACTCATGCATGAACTCATTTATCAGTAGGTTTCAGGATAATGACAACTCTTTAGCAAAATTTTAATTATGACTTATTTCTAAGATGTACTGAAGTAGATCAGACTTTACTCTTTATTATTTATTTAGCTTAATGCACACACACATCACTCCATATGAATGATGAAATTTCTGTGGTGGTCTATGTTATTTTAGATAAACAGTCATTGTGTCACTTTTGCACAAATTCTGAGGACAAGTTCTAGTTACACGTTCTGATGATTAAGTTCTGACGTTCATAACTAAGAACTTGTATGAGTATTTACTAAGATAGATATTCCTTGTTCGAGTTAAGACATTATGTTCTGATGACTGTTAAGTTCTGGTATAGGTCTAAGTTCTGATTTTTCAGTCTAACCCTTTACTTGACTTATCTGTGAGTAAAATTTGGTAACAGTCTCAGATTAATTTCGAAATGTTGAAGTGGAAGATTAATAGTCTATGGTTAAAACATAATGGCACTCGTCCTTGAACAGTTCACTCTTGTTACATGTGCACATTCCTTTTCCAATGACTGTTATTCTTTTTCAAAGTCTAGGGAGATGAGGTAGAATTAATTCTACCTGTCAGCATTAAATATCTTTGCGTCTCTTGGCATTCTCTTGCCTATATATGCAACCACTTCACATCAGACTTTCCATCACATTCTTCTCAAACACTTATCCTCCTTCTTCTGTCCAAAACACAATGGTTCGATATAACATGTTTTTGAACACACAAACCTTCACAATGGAGCTCAGTTGTGCCGAGTGGCAGCAGGAGTGGCATATAACAGCCATTCCTGAGGAGATCTGGGACTCTGTCCCACAGGAGGTGCTGGCTCACCTTCTATTCTTCGAGATGGATTACCATCGCCATCTGGAGCGCCTGGAGGAGGAAAGGCGGGAAGCTATCCGTCAGCAAGAGCGAATCATTCGACTCGCTATCTTGTTTGTCGAAGATAGGAAGAGGAAGATGACTTAATCTCGTCTTCTTCCTGTTCTTCTTCATCCTCAGCTTTGTCAGGCTTCTTAGCTAGGACTAAAACTGTTGACGTTAGGATTAGAAGCTTAGGGAAAATCTTGTATTGATGTAATTTCTATTTCATATATGTATTGACTTGATATATTAATGAAAACTGTTTTTACTTCAAGATTTTGTCTCTGAGTTATTTTATCTGTGTTGTTAAATCCTGCTTGATATTCTGATGACCATTTAAATTTTGTCTTTATTTAAGTTCTGATTCTTTGTCAGCACTTATTCATCGAAATTATCTCGGTCATTTTTAACATGATTCATTTTCAGAATATTAATGTTGCAGTGAAAAATAATTCAATCAGTGCTAACGGTTTCAATTTTGAATTAAAACTGTGTCTCTTGATAACTGAAATGGTTTTTCCTTGAAACAAGGCAACTGGGTAAGTAATCATTCCTGTTTTCTCGAGCCCAGTAACTATCCGTTATTATTGCATGTCTGACAGGTGTCCAACGATAACATTTTTTCAGAGTATAAGAATAACAGAGAGAAGATTTCTTTAATCTTTTATTTTCTTTATACTTTATCTCTCTTCTTACTTTTACTCTCTTTCTCATTTTTCTCACGTTGGTTTTTCATACAGACATTATCTCAAACACCTAACAGGCATACTTGAATTTCTATATTTTTTCACATGGCACCAAAGGATTTAATCATTGATGGAGCAAAGTTTGTTCCAAACAACTATGCTGCAATTCTTGATCATGCTGAAGCTCCATCTGAATTGCATTTTGTGCAAGATCTTCTTGCACATAGTGAGGTTGGGTACGCCTTAACTCAGCCTGAATTATTTTCAAGTCAACAAGTTCTGCGGTTCTGGAGGACTGGAGTTTTTGATGATGGTTATAAACGAGGAACTCCCAGTATTATCTTCCAAGTGTGTGATTCATCCTATGTAGTCACTCCTGGTACAGTACGAAGAGCATTACATCTTCCAGAAGATTGTACCTTCTCTATACCAGAGGAATTAGAACTTCGGGGGTTAATGACTGATTTGGGATATGAAAAGAGTCTGACGAAACTTGGACAGTTGAAACGGGCTAATATCAGAAGAGAATGGAGTTTCTTCTTCGATTGCATCACCAAGGCCTTTGGCAACAAGTGTTCAAATTTTGATGCCATCCCAATTCTGAGTCAGCACATCGGGTATGCTATTATCCATCAAACTCATTTTGATTTTGCAACTGGAATAATTGGTTTTATTGGGGATAGGATGACAGAGGATCGAGATGTTGTTTATTTTGCTAGATTCTGTCAACTTATTTATACGTATTGTACTGCTGAACCCCAGTTAGTCAGCACTCAAACCCTACCTTTTAAGGTTGCAAAAAGGTACTTTAACGACCTGATAAATGCTGACACAAAAAAATCAATGGTGAGACAATTACAGATTCCTCAGTCTGTGACACAGATTCTGGTAAATGCTGATCCTGCTACTTACAAATCTGTTTACTCAAATGTTCAACCAACTCACCATAACCAAAATCCATCAACCTCAGTCCCTACCTCTCATTCTACTCAACCTACCCTCAGAACTTATCTCAAATCCTATCTCTCCACTTCACAGACTGCTCAACCTTCTTCTTCAGCACCTACTGTGAAGCCTACATCCTCTAAGCCAAAGAGAACAAAGACTGTTCCTCAAACATCTCAGAAGAAGAGGAGGATTACTTTGAGAGATGACTCAGATTCTGAGGATCAGATTCCCTCTTCAGAACCTGTGGTAAATGAAGCTGAGAAGGCAACTTCTCAGAAGGATTCTGCAATTGGGGGTTCTAGGCTTCTCAAGAGGCTTAGACGTATGACGGTTCCTGAAACTCCCAAGGAATCCAAATCAACAAGGAAGTACAAGAAACAGAGGGCACAGAGGCCAGTTTCAGATGATGAGGAGGAAGCAGCTAAGGAAGGGGATCAGGAATCTCTGATCTCACAAGACAAGGAATTTGCTCCAGTCACTTCTTCTCCATCAACTCCATCTCAGGAACCTGTATCTGACAAGGCTAATTCACCTTCTATGTCTCTTGTTGATCCAGGCACAAGTCCTGAAATTGATATTCAGAACCTGGTTGTGCCTGAAATACTTTTCTTAGAAGCTCCAACAGCAAATAATCCTTCCACAACACCTGTTACTGATGCTGTTCAAACTCCTGAGTTATCACTAACACCTTCTCTGCCTCAAGATGCTGATGATCAGATTTTAGGTGAGCATCAGGATATGGCTGTTGATCAGAACTTAGTATCAGATCATCAATTAGAGGATGTTGAAGCCTCCATTGCTACTCACACAGTTGTCTTATCAGAAGATACTGATTCTTTAAGTTCTGATGCTGCAAATGTTGGAGATACTGGTGAAGCTGCTACAACTGTAGATGCTGATGAAGCAGGTCCTTCAAGACATACTCCTCCACTGACTCTTCCTAAGTCTGAACTGGTAAAGGAGTTTGTTATCAGGGATGCACCAGTACCTTGGAGTGAAACTCCTGCAGGTCAGGAGTGGACTAAGGAATGGAACTCAGTTTCATGTGTTCCAAATGCTTTACATCTTGCTGAGCACTTGACTAAAGCTGATGAAATGTTACATTCTGATGATTTTAAAACCCAGCTTAGAGTCACTGCATTGAGTACTAAACATCTACAAGGTCTTCATTCCAACACTCATGCAGAGCTACACAAGATTCAGGAGAACTTTATCAAACAGGAACAAGTTTAGAAAATTGATAAGAAAAAGTTCTTCCAACCTACCATTGACAGGGTTGCTTATATTGAGAAAACTCAAGAGAAGCAACAAGCTCAGATTGATCAAATTCTGACAAATCAAGCTTCTCAGCAATCGCAACTTACTGAAATCCAGACCTCAGTGGAACTACTTATCTCTCTTTTATTACCTGCTGATGCCAAAAAGGGGGAGAAGGTAATTAAGTCCAAATGCAAAACCAACAAGTCACTGCAAGGAAAGGATGATGGAAAAGATGACCAAGGAAACTCTGGAATGGGTAGTGGTCATAGTCAAGGTAGAAGGTTTACATCAAGACAAGCTAGTCACAGAACAAGTTCTGATACTGGGAAAAGAATAAGTTCTGCTGCTGGTAAAAGGATAAGTTCTGATGAACTTCTAGATCTTGATGAGGAAATGTCAAGACAGTTATTTCTTCAAGAAAATCCAGGGATGGACTTGGAAAGTTTAAAGGAAGAAGAAGCCAGACTTAAATCAGAGAAAGTCACATCTAAATCTGAAGCTTCTGGTAAAAAGTTACTTCCAAAACCTAAAGGCATTGTGATCAAAGAAAGGATACATACTGAAGAAACTTTGGCTAGATCACAACCACAGATAGATCCAAGATCCAAGGGTAAAGAAAAGGTTGGTGAACCTATCAAGCCTTATGTACCTCCTGAGGAAGAAGAAATTACTGATGGAAAAGATAATCTTGCTCTGACTTCAAGAAAAGTTCTTAAAACAACCTCTGACATGGCTCAAGTTGTTCAGAGTCAAGAAATTGTAAGTTCTGATATTCAGAAGAAGCAAGTAACCTCTGACAGTGCTCAAGTTAACTTGATATCAGAAAATAAATCTAAAACACTCCTACCAGGATTCACTAAAGCAAAACAGACTCAATCTTTGAAGACTACTCCAAGTGGTTTTGAAGCAAGAGTAGTTACTGGAAAGGAAGCTAGAGATAAAACTGGATTGGGAAGTGCTGATGAAAGAAGAGTACACAACACTACTGATGATCCAACTTCCTTGAGTGAACCAGGTATTGGAGCAACTCCTGAGAGATTGAATCAACTAGAATCTGTACAGATGGTTTACCATACCTACTTGAAAGAATACATCATGTTGTATTTCATGACAGATGGTAGGGTTTATCATATAAGACAAAATGCCATTCCATTGAAGTATTTTGAAGAATTGGAGCATGTATTATTCTTACTTCAAGTGGATGACAGAATAATAGAGACTGCTGCAAACTACTTAAAAGAACAGATTCAGAGACAGAAAAGGCTTTATTCTGTTAAGTCTGACAGCAGATATGTTCCAAAGTACAGAAATCACAATGGTGATATTGTTGATATGAAGCCTAATACTGCACAGATCAGAACATATCTTGGTATTAAGGGGCTTGAATTCAATCTAGAGTCTAACAAAGCTTATGTCATAAGACTAGATCGGGAGTTGAGAAAAGCAAAGATTAATGATCTCAGAGCTGCAATATTTCAAACTGGTGAAGATACTGCAGAGCTTAAAGATGTCAAACGGAGAATGATTGATGAACTCAGATATGCTGAGAAATGTTTGTTGAAGAATTATCTCAGAACAACTCCTGACATCAGAGAGATCAGAAAATGATGAAGCCAAGTCAAAGATCTACAACTACTTAAAATTCTGATGTGTATACAGACCAAAGTTGTTATCAGAAGTTGAATTGGTAAAAGCTTTAAGGACTGTAAGTTGTAGTTATCTTGTCTATTTCTCATGCATTTGTACTTAATGTTTTTGACATCATCAAATATCTGTTAAACTTGTATATTTTGCTAATTTACAAGTTGGGGGAGATTGTTAGATATATTTGATAATGTCATGGCTAATATGTTTTATGTTTAGATTTCAGATCTTATTTGAACAGAACAAATCAGTACTTAACTGATCAGTACTTATACTGGAAGACAGAACTTAAGGGATATCAGTACTTATGTCATCAGGAGATAGATATCAGAACTTAAGTGCTGAAGGACGATCAGATAAGGACAGTAGCTGATTAAAGTTAAGAAGATCAAGATAAACATAAGAAGAGATATGCATGAAGAAGGAATTCCGTGAAGAATGGAATACTTGGAATAGAAGATATCTGATTGATATATTTTAGGAAGCAGAATTATATTCCATATCAATTAGCGATTATCTTGTAACTGTGTAGTATATAAACACAGACATAGGGTTTACACTATAAGTGTTATCATTATTGAGAATATTATTTATTATAACCCTAGCAGCTCTCGTGATATTTTGTTCATCACTGAGAGATAACAGTTCCAGATTGTAACAGAGTTTATTGTTTAAATAAAGTTTGTTTTCTGTTACATAAGTTCTTGAAGTTTGATTTGATTGTAATAAACACTGTATTCACCCCCTCTACAGTGAAAGTGTGACCTAACATATTGCTAAGGACAAGTATCCCAGAACTGAGCAAAACCCAGATTCAACCCCAAAGAAGGGAGGACCTGGGCAAAAGTTCACTGAATACGCTAAGCTGAATGCTCCTAGAAGCCAGATCTTTATGGAAATCGAGAAAGATCAAGATATTCGTTGGCCTAAACCCTTGAAGGCTGATCCTGCCAAGCTAGATAAGAGCAAATATTGTAGATTTTACAAAGATGTTGGTCATGACACCAATGAGTGTAGGAAACTGAAAGATGAAGTAAAATTCCTCATTCGAAAAGGAAGATTGAACAAGTACACTGGGGAAGGAAGACACAGGAATAACAATGGGAGAAAGAACTTTGAAGATCGTAGGAGGGACCAAGACGATCAGGGACAAAATCCCCAGTCTAGGGGACCGGTTATAAATGCAATCTTTGGAGGACCGCAACCCCGAGGGCCTGTGATAAATATAATTTTTGGAGGACCAACTACTGCCGGGTTATCCAGGAACTCGAGGAAAGCGTATACCAGAGAGGTTATGCATATTGTTGGGAAAGTCCCGAAGAGGGCCAGGACAGGAGTAACAATGGCATTTGATGATTCTGACTTAGAGGGTGTGAAATTTCCTCATGACGACCCGCTGGTCATAACACCAATAATAGGGAACAGCCCGGTGAAGAGGGTCTTTGTAGATAATGGTGCTTCAGTGGATATCTTGCTCCATGACACCTTTTTAAGGATGGGTTATAATGATTCCCAATTGACCCCAACCGACATGCCAATATATGGATTTGCGGGAGTAGAGTGCCCCGTGGAAGGGATAATCAAGTTGCCAATAACCATAGGCCAGGAACCAAGGCAAGCAATAAAGATGTTGGACTTTGTGGTGGTGAAGGCTAGTTCAACTTACAACGCTATCATGTGAAGAACGGGGATACATGCCTTCAAGGCAGTCCCTTCTTCCTACCATTCAGTAATGAAGTTTCCCACCCGGAATGGGATTGGAGAAGAAAGAGGAGATAAAAAATGGCTAGAAGTAGTTATGTGGCCTCACTGAGGGCAGATGGAGTTGGGGGGGGGCAGGTTTTGCCTATTGAAGATCTGGATATCCGAGAGAATGAGGAGAAAAGAGAGAAGCCAGCAGAAGACTTGGTTTCAATTCCTTTAGCCTCCGAGCATCCTGAGAAGGTGACTTTCGTTGGAGCCACACTAGAGGAGCCCCTTAGAGGGAAGTTGGTGAAATTTTTGCACGAAAATAGTGATGTATTTGCATGGTCAGCAGCTGATATGCCAGGCATAGACCTGGAACTGATTACTCACAAGCTGAATTTGGATCCGAATCGGAAGACAGTGAAGCAAAAGAAAAGAAGTTTTGCTTCAAAGAGGCAAGAAGCTATAAAACAGGAAGTATAGAAGCTCTTAGAGGCTGGTTTCATCGAGGAGATACAATTTCCAGAATGGTTAGCAAACCCTGTAATGGTAAAAAAGGCCAATGGAAAATGGAGGATGTGTGTGGACTTCACTAACCTAAATGATGCATGCCCGAAGGATTGTTTCCCATTGCCAAGGATAGATACTTTGATAGATGCCACTGCTGGACATGAGATGTTGAGCTTCATGGATGGATTTAGTGGATACAATCAAATCAAGATGCACAAGGACGACATCCCAAAGGTATCATTCATCACTGACTTTGGTGTTTATTATTATCTTGTTATGGCATTTGGTCTCAAGAATGCAGGAGCCACCTATCAAAGGTTGGTAAATAAAATTTTTCAGGATCTTATTGGAAATACCATGGAAGTTTATGTTGATGACATGTTAGTCAAGAGTCTAGTAAAGACTGACCACATAACCCATTTGAGGGAAGCTTTCGAGGTCCTGAGATATCACAAAATGATGTTAAATCCTGTAAAGTGTGCTTTCGGAGTGGGATCTGGAAAGTTCTTGGGATTGATGGTCTCCAAGAGAGGAATCGAGGCCAATCCCGATAAAATAAAGGCGATCCTGGACATGGAGCCACTAAAGACTATCAAAAATGTTCAAAAGCTCACTGGAAGGGTTGCTGAATTGGGGCAATTCATCTCCAAGTCTGGGGACAAGTGCTTGTTGTTCTTCCAGTCCTTGAAGAAGGTTAAGGATTTTGTATGGAGTGAGGAAAACCAGAAGGCATTCGAATAATTAAAGAAATATATGGCCCAGACCCCGTTATTGGGCAAGCCAGCTCTGAATACAGTTTTATACTTGTACCTGGCAGTTTCAGAAAATGCTTTGAGCGCTGTATTGGTTAAAGAGGAACTTAAAGTCCAGAAACCCGTATACTATGTTAGCAAAATCCTGCATGGAGCTGAGTTGAATTATACAACTATTGAGAAGTTTGCTTTAGCCTTGGTAATGGCTTCAAGAAATTTACGTCCTTACTTTCAGGCTCATCAAATTGAGGTGCTAACAAATCAGCCCCTGAGAAATATTATTTATAGTCCCAAGGCTAGTAGGAGGCTGATCAAGTGGGCAATAGAGCTGGGAGAATTCGATATCAAATATAAGCCACGAACGACAATAAAAGCCCATGCATTGGCTGACTTCGTGGTGGAATGTACCATACCCAACCAAGAAGTTGGGGGGCAGGAAGATACTATACCTCCAAACACAGAAGGTGATAAAGGGGACAAAGAGAAGGAAGTTAAGGAAAAGGAATATTGGGTCCTCTATTTTGATGGAGCATAAAAAACAAATTCAAGTGGAGCATGTTTGGTTTTACAAAGTCCCGATGGGTTCTTAATTAAATATGCTATGAAGTTAGACTTTCCAACCACAAACAATGAGGCAGAATATGAAGCTCTGATAGCTGGCCTCGGCCTAGCAGGGACACTGAGAGTCAAGAACTTGAAGGTCTGTGGAGACTCGAAGTTGGTCATATCCCAAGTGAAGGGAGAGTTTGAGGCAAGGGATGATACGATGGCTAAGTATGTCCGCCTAGTGAGGGCTGTGATGACCCAATTTGATGAATGTCATGTTGAGCACATTCCAAGGGAGGAAAATGCTAAGGCAGATGCATTATCAAAGTTTGCTTCATCTAAGATAGATGACAGTTCAGGAAATGTATACTTCCGCGTTCTGAAGACACGAAGCATTGATGTTAAGCTTGTAGCTACTATAGGTCTAGGGACGTCATGGATAGATCCCATAAAGGCCCATATTTAAACTGGTTGGTTTCCAAATGATGCTACTGAAGCCCGAAGATTGGTTGTTCGAGCACTGAGATACTCCTTGATAGATGGAATTTTGTATAAAAGATCTTATGTGGTTCTTTATTTAAGATGTCTCAGGTCCGATGAGGCACGCTAGGCTCTTGAGAAAGTACATGAAGGTATCTTCGGGCAACACTTGGGGGGCAGGGCACTAGCTCATAAGATAACCCGTTTAGGCTTTTATTGGCCCGAGAAGATGGCCGATGCCAAAGAATATATGAAGAAGTGTGATCGTTGTCAGAAACATGCACCTGTTGTTTAACAACCCCCTAAGATGTTGACTTCTATCAACTCTCCCATCCATTTTGCCATGCGGGGAATGGATATACTTGGACCTTTCCCTATGGCCACAACACAAAGAAAGTTCCTGATTGTAGCCATTGATTATTTTACTAAGTGGATTAAAGCCAAGCCTTTGGCCAAAATCACAACTAAGCAGGTTGCACAATTCCTGTGGGAAAATATCATGTGCCGGTATGGAATTCCCCGCATCCTAGTCACTGACAATGGAACATAGTTCAACAATGAGGAATTCAAGAAGTATTGTGAGGAGAATGAAATTGAATTATGATTCACCTATGTGGCACACCCACAAGCCAATGGGCAAGCGGAGGTGGTGAATCGAATAATCCTGGATGGACTAAATAAAAGGATCGAGAAGTCGAGGAATAATAGGGTGGATGAAATACTCCAAATACTATGGGCCTATAGGACTACCTGTAGAGTCACGAGCAACTCCCTTCATGTTAGCATATGGGGCAGAAGCGGTTGTTCCTGCAGAGATATCACATTTCTCTCCCAGGATTCAAGCTTTCAATGCTGAGGAAAATGAGGAAGGGCAAAGGTTAGCCCTGGATCTAATTGATGAAGTACGAGATGAGGCACATGCGAAGATAATGGAATATCGGAAAAGAGGCTTCGTTCTATTACAACCTAGGGGTTAAGGAAAGGTTCTTCAAGCTAGGTGACTTAGTCCTGAGGAAAGTGGAAGCTTCTGGAGTTGGGCAGAAAGGGAAACTTGCCCCAAATTGGGAAGGACCATACAAGGTCAAAAGTGTTCAAGGTAGAGGAACTTACAAACTTGAGACTATGGATGGTTTTGAAGTCCCGAGAACTTGGCATGCACAAAACCTGAAGATTTACTATGTGTAAAATGGTTGAGCACGATTCTCACTTGTCAAGATGACAAGTAGGTTGAAAAGCACCTTGAAGTTTTGCTTGCTTAGGATTTACATGTTTTAGTTTTAGGTTTATTAAGACTTGTATAAGGGGTGAATCCCAACAATTTGTGAAATTTATAAAGTTTTCGAAATATGTATGAATCTTTGTGACATGGCAAATAAACTAAGTGCATGAGATGGAAGCATAAAGTTCGGTAAATAAAGTTGATACAAATAAATAATACAAAGTCTGATAAGCAAAGTCTCAAAGACAAGATAAAATAAATAAGCCGCGCAGGGCTAGAAAAGCTCTAAGGAGCAGAGGTGTCCTCAGCATCCATATCATCGTCTCCGCCGCTCTCGCTGAAAGTCTCAGTAGTCCCGAAGGAGGAAGAGCTATCATCTGCAGCAGGCCTAGAAGATGACTCGGGAGGAGGAAGAAGTGGGTCCTGAGGGATACGATCCGAGACCACCACTCGGGTGTGGAACCTCTGTAGTAAAGTCTTGTCGTCAGGGCAGACATAGTCCGTTGGGTTAATATCAGGGCAAGCCTCATTCACGGTCCCGAGGGCCGTGTCCCAGCCAGTCCTAAAAAACCCAAAAACCCAGGGAACACCGAGTCGTCCCTCACCCTTATAGAATGGATGCACTCCTCTGAGTCTAAATAGTTATCGATCGCCTTGTCCTTCTAGGCCCTTAGCACAACCAGCCTAGCGTTGAACTCTCCGAACTCTTCCTCCCTGCGCTTCAACTTTCTCTCTAAAGCAGCATACTTCTTCTACTGCTTCCTGAGGGCGTTATCAGCTTTGTCCGAAGCCTTCTTCATGATTCAGCTTGCCTCACAGCACCTTGGAAGTAGGCGTTAGATTAAAATGAAACAATAAACAAAGATGTAAGGCGATTGAATGCTACTAAAGGAAGAGAGTAAAATTATGAGAAAGAGTCATACCGAGGCCAAGGACTGAGCTCCAAAGAGGTTTATTCTCTCGAGGCCAGGAGTAGCCACCACATCAGTGAAGTCCTTGGGGGTTACACTATGGTAAGACCAATCCCAGGCGTGCTTTGTGGATCCAACCACGGTATCCCTTCGACGAAATCCCTAAAGAGGCCGGAAAGCTCCAGTAGCAGCAGAAACAGGAGCAGCAGCAGAAATAGAGGCACTATGGGCTTCAGCTCCCTCAGCAGAAACCTCCACCATGGGCTCCTTATGCTTCCTTAAGAAGCTAGGCTTTGTAGCCTTTCCTCGAATATCCAGCCCCGCAAGGCGAGCCTTCTTCATCCTCGCGGTCTCCTCGACAAGAGGCACATTATCCTCATTAATTTCCTTAGCAGCTGCAAAAACAAGAGAAAAACAAAAATAAGTGGTGTCAATAATGCATGGAAGAAAATAAAACTGAGAAGGGAAGAAAAATACCCTGTTGAGAAACTGAGGAGAGCCCCACGTGAATAAGGGAAAACTCCTCTAAAAGAGTCCAGCTAGTAGTGGCACCATCATCCCGAATGAGCTCATCATAATGATAGTTTCCTCGGGGGTTAGGTGAATGGATTTGAGGCTTTCATCACTAACCTTCTCGAAGGAAGATCTGAAGAGGGTGCTCCAGTGTGGCGCCCCCCAAACCCGGGTCAGAAGTTTGGGGTCCACACACACACTATTTATAACCTGCTTATAACAATAACAAAGATAATAATAATAATATGCAGTGACCCTACTTACCAACTACCACGGACCGCAACAGGTTAAAGTATGCACACAAGCCAAACACACTTACTTATATTACAAACATTCGAATCCCAACTATTCTAACTCAGAGCTGAGTAATTAACAATATTACAAACTTTTACAAACTTAAATTATTCCAAAAGAAGCCTACTAGCTCAACTCGATCAACCTGAACCCCTAGCTCTCGAGCTGGACTGGGGATCCTCGGTACCAACCGGTTCCTTCTTAACTGGAAAAGAACATAAACAACATCGCACAAATGAGCTAACTAGCTCAGCAAGTCACAATGACAAAACTGAGAATAATGATCATCAGGTGAACATGGTTATGATGTCAAGTGAATAATAGATTATGATTTAGAATTGGATATTATATTTTTATTTTAAAAACCAAGGTTAGGCTGCTGATCAGTCACGCACGAACCCCGAGCAAAGCACACAACACTACTCTAACTACTGGATCCAAGGCATACATTGGCCTAACTTGACCATTATATGGTCTGACCACGAATCTGGTCCACAATTTTATAAAAACAATCCAATTCTAACATAATAACAGAATAAACAGTAATAAGCAATAAACAGAATCATTAACAACATTGGACGTTCAATAATGAAAATGGTTTCAATCTGCATAAGGATTAATATGGCATTTTCAAAGCATGGAGGCTAGGTAGTGAAAGAATTGGATAACAAAGGAAACAATGTTTCAAGGTTTCAAGGATTTGGCCTTTCAAAGCATAAGATACAATGGTTTGAGTGTGTAAGCAATATGGTTCAGTATTTGACATTTAGTTTGTATGTAATTGTGGAGTAGTATCGTATATTTGAGGTTCGTATTTGGGTATACAACAATCAATGGTCTAGAAAGAATCAGGTTTACGGCTCAAGATCAATAACTGGAATCAGGGTTTAGGGTTCAGTACTTCAAAGCACTTGCAATATAAAACAGGACAATCAATCACTACAATATCTCAAGAAAGTTCAGAACACTTGCCTGGTACTAGCTTACTATACTGCACTCGCTTTCAATCACCACTATCTTACTCCTCGACTACCTATTTTCCTTTTCTACGCCTTGCCTCTTCTGCTCACATATCATAAGCATCTATCAATATTCAACTCATACAATTTTATTCGACACATACTTCTATCTACCCTTCGTTTCACCCAAATCCGATTAACGGATTGAAAGTTACGCAATAAACAAGTAAACATCGTATAAATAGACTGGCAGTTAACCAACTAGTCACATATAGCACATAACACGTCAAATAACCAATGATATATCATTTATAAGGAAGTTTCGGGTCATAAACAGGCTTTTGGGTATTTGAAATGATTTTTAAAACATTTTTCGAAATTAAAACGGGTCGTTGGATCAATTTTGGAGTAATAAACAGGGTTCGTGTAACGACCGAGAATTTTGCGGCGTAATTAAGAAAATAAAGTATGTGTTATGTGATGAGATTATAATTATGTGATTAAGTGGTGATTATTTGTCTTATCTGTATACTAGAGTTAAGGATCGTGGATAAAAATGTTCCAATTTAAAGAGTCAGCTTAGAAGTCGAGCTGTGGTTTCGGGCCGTCAGGTAGAATGGAACCCGTCCTAGTATAAAAATTAAATAATATAAAATGTGAATTATATGTGAAGTGAATGAATAAAGTATTTCGTCTTAAGAGACATGTTGATTGGCAAAGATAATGAGAAGCGTAATCGAAACGCTGAGCGTCAGGCCGTCAGGCTGAACGTGACCCGGTACGCGTAAAACAGGATAAAGATTAAAGAGGGCTATATTCTATGATCAGACCCGAGTCGTTATGTGACTATATGCATGTGATTGCTTGACTGTGTGCATGACTATATGTTCTGTGTCAATTTTATGAATTTTAAAGGAATTATGTGATTTAAGTAAAGGTTTAATTAACCTTCGCGCATTTTTATAAAATCATCCGAGAAGGATAAAAACATGGGATTTGTTTTGTTATCTTCGTAAAGGTCCTAGAGACTTTTTAAAAATAATAAGTGAATTTAATTGTTTGACCTTGCATTTTTGAATCGATTTTACGAGGAAAATGTATTTATTAAAGCAAGTTTGCGAAATTCATATAAAATCAACCGTTCGCTCAAATTCTTATTATGAGTAATGGATAAAAAGATAATTTCGAGACCTACGTGTTAAAGATTTTTATTCAAGACAATTTCATCTTTCCGAGAGAAAAATATTTTTACTTTGGATTTCGTTGCATTTGAGTAAAAAGAGAAACAAAATGCAAATTAAAAAGGGGGGTTATTAGATTACCATTTTACCCTTGTTTTGGTGGAGTATAAAACACTCCTTCCTTCCCCCATTTTCTTCTTCTTGCCGTGCACTCACTCTTTTCTCTCCTCTTTTTCTCTCACTCTCACACACACACACTCTCTCTCTCTCTCTCTCTCTCTCTCTCTCTCTCTCTCTCTCTCTCTCTCTCTCGGCAACTCTCTTTCTCTCTCTCTTTGATTTCTCTCGGTATATTGCCTCTCCCTCTCTAATTCCTTGAAATACTCCATGAATCTTCATCCTTAATCCATACAAGATCTTTAATTCGTGTGCATGTGTGTGTTTGTGCTTGCATGCCGTAGTGTGTGTTTTTGTTGGGTTCGGTTTCGAGCCTAGAACCGAGGGCTTGCTTGATTAGTTCATGTTCTGTGATTAACGTGCTGAAATCAAATTGCATGTGGTGTTGTTGCATTGGTTTTGTTAAGAAATCGGGGGTTTTTATGGTTGGACACCCTCGAATGAGGGCACCACCGTGAAGCCACCGCCACCGGTGATGAACTCCGGTGAACCGGTGGTGAGCTATGATGCTTTGACTGAGCTCTAATAATTCAAACACATGGTTTCGAGTGTTGCATGTTTGTTGTTTTTTTAAAAAAGAATCCGAATGTTGTTCTTGGTTTAAAAATGTTGTTAAACTCAAATGATTTGATGAATGTTTATAGTATCGATTTGAATTAGGATTTGATTGTGAGTTGAAGGTGTGTATGTTAAATATGAGTGCATATCGCGTTGTGGTTCGAGAATTTGTTATAAAGTTTCGGTTTTAAAGAATGAGTGTTCAAATTGTTGTTGATCAAGTACTTTTAGTTTAGATTAAGTTCAATTCTTGATTTTTGAACTTGCATGTTGGTTTTTGCTAGTTGCATGGCATTTTGTTGAAAAACCCGAATGGTTTTGATCTTTGGAATAATTGATTTGATTTTCTTGTTGAATAAAGTAATTATGGATGGTTATTAGGATGGTTAATGGATTAAAAGAAGTGGAATTGTTATTGCATGTTGAGCTTTGATTGAGTTTTGTACTAATGAAAAGGGAATTAAAATTTAAATAACTTGATTCTTGGTTAATTAGCTAGTCTCGAGATTTACATGTTGATTTACAAAAGAAATTAGTGATGCATGTTAAAGTATAGCCTTGCATGTAATTGTCAAGTTGAAAATAAGCTAAAAAGAATGAGTGTTGGACTAATTTCAAGTTTTTAAGCAAATCTAATGCTTGCATGTCAATGTTCGACCTTTAAATTGTGTTTTGTGGATATAGCCGAATGGAATGTAGGAATAAAAAGGATTTGATTTGATGTTAAGTCAATGCATGAGTAATTTTAAGAGACTATGTGATTTATATGTTTATTTGGATTCGAATTTTGAAGATAAAAGAGAAGATAATGATTTTTTGGATTGTATTATATGTTTATGTGAGTTAAGGTGGAGATTGATTAGTTTTGATAACCTTAAGTGATAATTATGGTCGTAAAGGTTTAGTTGAGAATAAACCATGTACTCGTAAGAATTATATTAGTACGGTTTGACAAATAGCCAAGGTCAAGCGAGTACACTTTGATTGCTAAGTATATAAGGATATAAAAACTTCGAGAAAGGATTGTGCTATGTGCTGTGTGCTTATTTGTATAAGCTATATTCGTATGCTCGAGTCAAAGATATAATTGAGTTATCGTATAGAGTGATCATTCCGGGAACGGGAGTTGGGAATCTAATTAAGATTTTGGTTTTTATTGTAGATTCGGAGCGTGAGGGCATTCAGGCTAGGAAAGGAAAGGATTTACTAGGTGGCCGTAGTTCAACCCTCAGGAAAGCAATTTCAGGCAAGTAACTCTGATTACTTGTGTAAATGATTATAAAGGAAATGTTGTTCATACCATGTAGAGTATGGAATTGTTAAAGTATGAAACCCTTGCTTTATGAAACCCTGATATTGATTTGAAGTACCCTTATTCTTGATAACCTGTTATTGATAATCCTATTGATTTCACCCTTTGATAATCTGCCTTTCTGTTCAAGTTCCCTATAATGCCATGAATCACATTGAACCTTTAATTATCTTGGTTAACTCTGTTTAATGATACCCTGTTTCTCTTGATCACCCTAATGATCCCTAAGTTATTACTGATCCTTCAAATTTAGTGCCTTATCGTTCTTGATACAGAATTCTTGTGAATTGTTCCTTGCGTATCTTTGATTCACTCCCTGAACTTTGTTTCTTTAAAATCTGAATTAAGAATGAGTTTCGACTTGAAAGAGTCCGAATGATTTCAAATGCTTGGTAATGATAAAATGAATTTTAGAAAACCTATTTGTTTTTCCAACTCAAGATTTTCTAAATGAATTCCTGATGGATTGGATTGAGACGTAAGAGGCTAGTGGGACTAGTCCAGTCATGGTAAGAGGCTAGTGGGACTAGTCCAATTTAAGGCTGAAATTATGCCGATTGGTACCTTAAAGACCGGAATGGAGGTCGATACGGGCTGATCACCCGTATATAATAAAATGGAAAGATAAGTGATCCAATCAAGGGTTCTAAATGATTATTTAAAAAGGGAACTGAAACTTTTATTCAGTAAATTGATTTTTGGAAATGAAAATGGTTTATAATGCTTAGAAAAGAGTTGATTATGTTATTGTGGAGCTTAAAGCTCGAGAACCCTGATTCTTGAAATTATTGATCATATGATTGATTCTATATCTTGAAATACTGTTGCTTTCCTCTATCAGAAGATCTATTTTGATCCTATAATGATTTGTGATGAATGTCGGATTTTGTCCTGTTTCGAGCCTTGTTTCTTGAAAGCCCAACTATTCTTCGGATACCTTTCCTTATCCCAAAAAAAAATGGAAATCTGCCACCTAGATTAGTTAAAGTAGAATGCCCTAGTTTGTTCAAAGTATATTGAGATTCAATATTGTAGAACTGCTATATAGTTACTTGCTGAGTTTTATACTCATTTGTTTTGTCTTAATCTAACCATGGCAGTTAAGCAAAAAGATGGCCAGGCTTAGGCGCACTGCTCGTAAGAGCGTACCTGGTGGTCCCTACCGTGTTGAGGGCTTCCGGTTGCCAGAGCAGGTAGTAGTTTTTATGAGTGAGCTCGCGCCTAGAAAGAGGTGTATAAAGATATAATGGGTTATCTGTCGGTTCCCAGCCGGAATCGATATTGATTATTTAATGATATTTTGGGTTTGTAAGTTATATTTTGTGATTGGTAGTTGTAATCTTCTCATACTTTATCCTGTTGATCCTGTTAGTAGTTAATCGGGGTTTATGCATATTTAATTATTAGAATAGAGGTGTGTGAGTCCTCATTTCCTAACCCCGAGATTGAGGGTGTCACAAGATCTAGTCCCTGAGACAAGTTAGGTTTTAAAAAGGGGTATTTTGGGAATATATCTATATCGCGAGAGAGTTCGACTCATGTAGAGTTGAGTTAGACTATTAGGTATAGTCTATGGAAAGTGTTGATTGGTAAAGCAGAAACTAGAGTTAGGGTGTGAGTTAGTTTGAAGCTTTATTTAACCCTAACATTGTTTCTTGGTTGTTGTTTTGTGTTTTATCTCAGGATCCTAGTAGTGGTAGTGACTCAGACTCAGAGATTAGCTTGACTGGTACCCCTGTGGACCCTATTCCACCCTCTCCAAAGGAGCCTGTATATGTTAGTTCAGACCCAGAGGAGGACCCTTCTGAGAGAAGTGAGATCCCCATGCAGATTTCACCCTTGAGGCCTGATTCAGAGACCCCTGCCCTTGAGACAGAGTCGGAGATGCCTAAGACTGTTCCTGTCAGTGTTGGTGGCAAGTTAGCCCAGGACCGAGACTTTGTGTACTCCCGCATTCCTGAGCTGGGAGCTTTGGTAGATAGGTTGATTCGAGACTCTAGGCAGAGGACTTCAGTGGTGATGGAGGAGTGGAGAGCTAGGATTCAGTTGGTGGAGCAGGTTGCCAGGAGGAGATTGGATGAGGGACCATCCACTAGCGATGGTGATGCTGAGGCCCGGAGGCTACATAAGATCATTCGCTGGATGTTGGTTATGTTGATAGAGATT
This sequence comes from Apium graveolens, assembly GCF_009905375.1. Classification (NCBI taxonomy): domain Eukaryota; kingdom Viridiplantae; phylum Streptophyta; class Magnoliopsida; order Apiales; family Apiaceae; genus Apium; species Apium graveolens. The sequence continues at coordinate 126,266,705 of NC_133647.1, forward strand.
CTAGATGATTAGACGGGACTGTTGGTTGAGCCCGTAGGTCGTTGTTGTTGTTTTCAGTGCCGGTAGGCTTTGGGATGCTTGGTCAGATGCCGGGATCCCTTTTTCATTTATATTGTTGTATTTCAGACCAGTGTAGTAGTAGTAGTTGGAAGTTAGGGGTAGATAGGGGGATGTTTTCCAGTTTTTCCTCTGTTTAACCCTGCTATTTATTGTACCTTGTTTCAGAACCCTAAAATCCAGAATATTTCCTCATATAACCTTCGATTAAATAAATCTTGCTTTCCTTTGTGCACCTTGATTATCTTATAAACGGTTCTCAATGCCATGTTTTAAATACAACCATATTTTCGTATAACCATGTTTAAAGATCATAAAACCCTATTCCGTGCCATGATAAAACAACGCTGATATGAGAATTATGTAGTAATAGGATTGCATGTGCAAATTGGGTAAAACTTAAAACCCACAAAAGAGATTTCAAAAAAATTGTTGTTATATATATGCCATGCTATCGTATTTCTAAATAATTGCTCAATCAGGTTTGTAAGAAATGGCCAACTCACCAGATCACCAAGAAGAAGAAATTCCCACCCAAGACCCAGAAATAAACCCAGAAACCACTATGATGAGCAGACTTGCTCAGCTTTTGCAACAACCTGTGGCCCCAAAAGTTGGAAATTTTAAGCACTTTCAATCTGTTCATCCTCCAGAGTTCTTAGGTGTGCCATACCCGATTAAAGCGCAGTCGTGGTTTAGAGAGATGGAAAAAGCCTTTGAGTTAGCAGAAGTTAAGGATGATAAGAAAGCTCAGTACGCAACTTATTATCTGAAAGATGAAGCAAGTTTCTGGTGGGAGTCTTCTAAGGCGTTGTTGGAAGGCAAAGACTTATCTTGGGAGAAGTTTACCGAGATGTTTCTGGAAAAGTATTTGCCAAGTTATATGCAAGATCAGTTGGAGATGAAATTTTTGGATCTTAGACAGGAGGAAATGTCGGTAGCAGAATATGAGGTGAAGTTTTCGGAATTGTCAAGGTTCGTACCAGAGTACGTGAATACTGAAGCGAAGAAGGCTAAGAGATTCCAGCAGGGACTTAAGCCGTGGATTAGGAGTCAAATAGCAATGTTGGAGATCAAGAACTATGCTGCTTTGATTCAGAATGCAATGATAGTGGAAGGTGAGCGGGAAGCTGCTCGAAGAGAAAATGAAGGAAGAAAGAGGAATTTTGAAAGCTCTGAGCAAGAGCAAGGAAGTTCAAAGTTCAGAGGAAAGTTTGGGAAGAATGGTGGAGGTCAGAACCAAAAGTTCCAGAAGTTTAGACCCGGGAATGGAGCTCAGAAGAACCGTTTCCAGAAAGCCGGACAACCGGGAAAGGAAAGCAGACCCCAGATGCAAGAATACAGGAACTGTGGAAAGAGACACCCGGGGAGGTGTAATAAGCTGGATATAACATGTTTTAAGTGCAACCAGAAGGGGCATTATTCTTCAGAATGTTCAAATGGAATAAGGAAGCCTGATTTGGCTTGTTTCAAGTGTGGCAAGGTAGGCCATATGGCTAGAAATTGCAAGGAGCCTGTGCAGAAGGCTAATGTTCTCAGAATTGCTAGACCGCCGTCTCTCCCAGCACCATCAGCTCAACCCAGAGCTAGAACCTTTAACATGTCAATGAAAGATGCGGTGCAAGATGTGGACGTGGTAGCAGGTATGCTTGTTATAAACTCAGTAGAAGTAAAAGTTTTGATGGATTCTGGAGCAACCAGATCTTTTATCTCTGAAAGCATTCTTGATAAGTTAAATTGTATTGCGTACCCTCTAGAGCCTAATTTGATTATAGAGGTAGCAAATCAAGAGAAAGTTCTTGTTAATAAGATTTGTCCCGACTGTGATGTGTCTATAGAAGGTCGGCACTTTTCTGCTGACTTAATTCCTTTTAAGTTGGGAGAGTTTGAGGTTATACTAGGAATGGATTGTTTGTCAAACCATGAGGCGCAAATAGAGTGTAAAAGTAAGAAAGTGAAGTTAAGAACCAAGGATGGTGAGGAAGTGATATTTAAAGGAAAAAGGCAAGAGAAGAAATTTCTAACGGTTATTGAGGCGAGAAGATTAATACGTCAAGGATGCGAAGTTTATTTGGCTAATGTTGTGGACGTGGAGAAAGAATCTATAAAGATCGATGATATTCCGGTAGTAAGAGATTTTCCGGACGTGTTTTCTGATAAATTGCCTGGACTACCTCCAGACAGAGAGATCGAGTTTACGATTGACTTGGCTCCTGGTACGGAACCAGTGTCGAAAGCTCCCTATCGCATGGCGCCAATTGAAATAAAGGAATTGGCAGTTCAGTTGCAAGAGTTGTTGGACAAAGGAGTGATCCGACCGAGTGTATCCCCGTGGGGCGCACCGGTGTTGTTTGTACAGAAAAAGGATGGAAATATGCGATTGTGTATCGATTACCGTGAGCTGAATAAGTTGACAATCAAGAATAAGTACCCTCTATTGCGGATCAATGACTTGTTCGACCAATTGAAAGGAGGTTCGTGCTTTTCAAAGATTGATTTAAGATCTAGGTATCATCAACTAAAGATCAAAGCGGAAGATATACCCAAGACAGCGTTCCGAACAAGATACGGACATTATGAGTTTTTGGTGATGGCATTTGGCTTGACGAATGCGCCAGCTGCATTTATGGATCTTATGAACAGAGTATTCAAGCAGTGTTTGGACAAGTTCGTGATTGTGTTTATTGACGATATACTTATTTATTCCAAGATGGAAGAAGATCATAAGGAGCATTTGAGGATTTTCTTGAAAATTCTGCGAAAAGAGAATCTGTATGCAAAGTTTTCAAAGTGTGAATTTTGGCTAAAGGAAGTGCAATTTCTTGGTCATGTAGTTAATAAAGAAGGAATTAAAGTGGATCCAGCCAAGGTAGAAGCCGTAATGAATTGGGAAAGGCCCAAGACTCCGACGGAAGTCAGAAGTTTTCTGGGATTAGCCGGATACTATAGAAGATTTGTGCAAGATTTCTCAAAAATTGCTGTTCCATTGACAAAGTTGACGAGAAAGAATGAGAAGTTCGTTTGGACAGGAAAGTGTGAGGAAAGTTTTCAAGAATTAAAGAAGAGATTGGTAACCGCCCCAGTGTTGGTATTACCAGATGATAAAGGTGAATTTGTGATATTCAGTGATGCTTTATATAAAGGACTTGGATGCGTGCTAATGCAACACGGGAAGGTAATAGCATATGCGTCAAGGCAACTCAAGCCGCATGAGCAAAAGTATCCAACGCACGATTTGGAATTGGCAGCAATTGTATTTGCCCTTAAGATTTGGAGGCATTATTTGTACGGGGAAAAGTGCGAGATTTATACGGACCATAAGAGCTTAAAGTATATCTTTACTCAGAAAGAACTGAATATGCGACAAAGAAGGTGGTTGGAATTGATCAAAGATTATGATTGTGTGATAAACTATCATCCTGGAAAGGCAAATGTGGTAGCTGATGCTTTAAGTCGAAAGGAAAGGTTGAATATGTTAACGTCATCGGAAGAATTAATCAAAGACTTTGACAAGATGGAAATAGATATGCAGACTCCAAAATGTGGAGCTATTTGTGCAATGTGGTTTCAACCTGAAATTTTGGAAAAGATTAGATGCTGTCAAGAGCAAGTGATGAATCGCGAAAGGAATAAGTTGACGGGAGAAGAAATTAAAGCTCAAAAGGATGGAAAAGGGATATACCGTGTTAACTCATGTATTTGGATACCTGATGTTGTGGAACTAAAGTACGAGATTTTGCAAGAAGCGCATAACTCGAGATTTTCAATTCATCCTGGGAGTACGAAGATGTACTAGGATTTGAAAGAAAATTTTTGGTGGCCAAACATGAAAAAGGAAATTGCAGAATGGATAAGCAAATGTTACACGTGCCAAAGAGTTAAAGCGGAACATCAAAGGCCAAGCGGACTGCTTCAGCCACTGGACTTACCTGAATGGAAATGGGAACATATCGCGATGGATTTCGTGGTAGGATTACCTAAAACCAAGTTAAATCATGATGCGATTTGGGTGGTAATCGATCAGTTGACAAAGTCAGCACATTTCTTGCCGATAAACGAAAGGTTTTCATTAGAGAAGCTGGTCAAATTGTATCTGGATGAAATCGTGATGCGTCATGGAGTTCCTGTATCTATCGTGTCTGATAGAGATCCAAGGTTTAACTCGAGATTTTGGCGACAATTCCATGATCATTTGGGAACGAAATTGAAAATGAGTACGGCATATCATCCGCAGACAGACGGACAAAGTGAAAGGACAATTCAAACAATTGAGGATATGTTGCGAACCTGCGCAATAGATTTCAAAGGAAATTGGGACGATCATTTGCCCTTAGTTGAGTTTTCCTACAACAGCAGTTATCACGCAAGTATTGGCATGCCGCCTTATGAAGCGTTGTATGGAAGAAAGTGTAGATCCCCTACTTATTGGGACGAAGTTGGTGCGCGCAAGTTAATTGGCCCCGAGCTACTGCAGCAAATGAAGGAAAAAGTTGAAATGATACGAAAGAGATTAATTGCAGCTCAAGACCGACAGGTAAAGTACGCGAATCAAGAGCGAAAAGATGTGCAATTCGAAACTGGAGACAAAGTCTTGTTGAAGATATCTCCTTGGAAAGGTTTAACTCGATTTGGAAAGAAAGGAAAGCTAAGTCCAAGGTACATTGGACCATTTGAAGTATTGCGACAAGTTGGGAAAGTGGCGTATGAATTAGCGCTACCGCCGCAAATGCAACATCTGCAAAATGTGTTTCATGTATCTCTCCTGAAGAAGTATAATGCTGATGCGAGCCATGTGATCGAGTTGGAACCAGTAGAAATCTAACCAGATTTATCCTATATAGAACAGCCTGTGCGAATTTTGGATCAAAAAGAAAGGACGCTTAGAAATAAAGTTGTACCTCTAGTTAGAGTGTTGTGGAGAAATCCACTAGTCGAGGAATCGACTTGGGAATTAGAAAGCGAAATAAAAGAAAAGTATCCCCATCTGTTTGCTTAGATTAGATTCTGGGGACAGAATCCTTTTAAGGAGGGTGGATTGTAACGACCGAGAATTTTGCATCGTAATTAAGAAAATAAAGTATGTGTTATGTGATGAGATTATAATTATGTGATTAAGTGGTGATTATTTGTCTTATCTGTATACTAGAGTTAAGGATCGTGGATAAAAATGTTCCAATTTAAAGAGTCAGCTTAGAAGTCGAGCTGTGGTTTCGGGCCGTCAGGTAGAACGGAACCCGTCCTAGTATGAAAATTAAATAATATAAAATGTGAATTATATGTGAAGTGAATGAATAAAGTATTTCGTCTTAAGAGACGTGTTGATTGGCAAAGATAATGAGAAGCGTAATCGAAACGCTGAGCGTCGGGCCGTCAGGCGGAACATGACCCGGTACGCGTAAAAGAGGATAAAGATTAAAGAGGGCTATATTCTATGATCAGACCTGAGTCGTTATGTGACTATATGCGTGTGATTGCTTGACTGTGTGCATGACTATATGTTCTGTGTCAATTTTGTGAATTTTAAAGGAATTATGTGATTTAAGTAAAGGTTTAATTAACCTTCGCGCATTTTTATAAAATCATCCGAGAAGGATAAAAACATGGGATTTGTTTTGTTATCTTCGTAAAGGTCCTAGAGACTTTTTAAAAATAATAAGTGAATTTAATTGTTGGACCTTGCATTTTTGAATCGATTTTATGAGGAAAATGTATTTATTAAAGCAAGTTTGCGAAATTCATATAAAATCAACCGTTCGCTCAAATTCTTATTATGAGTAATGGATAAAAAGCTAATTTCGAGACCTACGTGTTAAATATTTTTAATCAAGACAATTTCATCTTTCCGAGAGAAAAATATTTTTACTTTGGATTTCGTTGTATTTGAGTAAAAAGAGAAACAAAATGCAAATTAAAAAGGGGGGTTATTAGATTACCATTTTACCCTTGTTTTGGTGGAGTATAAAACACTCCTTCCTTCCCCCATTTTCTTCTTCTTGCCGTGCACTCACTCTTTTCTCTCCTCTTTTTCTCTCACTCTCACTCTCTCTCTCTCTCGGCAACTCTCTTTCTCTCTCTCTTTGATTTCTCTCGGTATATTGCCTCTCCCTCTCTAATTCCTTGAAACACTCCATGAATCTTCATCCTTAATCCATACAAGATCTTTAATTTGTGTGCATGTGTGTGTGTTTGTGCTTGCATGCCGTAGTTTGTGTGTGTGTTGGGTTCGGTTTCGAGCCTAGAACCGAGGGCTTGCTTGATTAGTTCATGTTCTGTGATTAACGTGCTAAAATCAGATTGCATGTGTTGTTGTTGCATTGGTTTTGTTAAGAAATTGGGGGTTTTTATGGTTGGAAACCCTCGAATGAGGGCACCACCGTGAAGCCACCGCCACCGGTGATGAACTCCGGTGAATCGGTGGTGAGCTATGATGCTTTGACTGAGCTCTAATAATTCAAACACATGGTTTCGAGTGTTGCATGTTTGTTATTTTTTTAAAAAAAGAATCTGAATGTTGTTCTTGGTTTAAAAATGTTGTTAAACTCAAATGATTTGATGAATGTTTATAGTATCGATTTGAATTAGGATTTGATTGTGAGTTGAAGGTGTGTATGTTAAATATGAGTGCATATCGCGTTGTGGTTCGAGAATTTGTTATAAAGTTTCGGTTTTAAAGAATGAGTGTTCAAATTGTTGTTGATCAAGTACTTTTGGTTTAGATTAAGTTCAATTCTTGATTTTTGAACTTGCATGTTGGTTTTTGCTAGTTGCATGGCATTTTGTTGAAAAACCCGAATGGTTTTGATCTTTGGAATAATTGATTTGATTTTCTTGTTGAATAAATAATTATGGATGGTTATTAGGATGGTTAATGGATTAAAAGAAGTGGAATTGTTATTGCATGTTGAGCTTTGATCGAGTTTTGTACTAATGAAAAGGGAATTAAAATTTAAATAACTTGATTCTTGGTTAATTAGCTAGTCTCGAGATTTGCATGTTGATTTACAAAAGAAATTAGTGATGCATGTTAAAGTATAGCCTTGCATGTAATTGTCAAGTTGAAAATAAGCTAAAAAGAATGAGTGTTGGACTAATTTCAAGTTTTTAAGCAAATCTAATGCTTGCATGTCAATGTTCGACCTTTGAATTGTGTTTTGTGGATATAGCCGAATGGAATGTAGGAATAAAAAGGATTTGATGTTAAGTCAATGCATGAGTAATTTTAAGAGACTATGTGATTTATATGTTTATTTGGATTCGAATTTTGAAGATAAAAGAGAAGAGAATGATTTTTTGGGTTGTATTATATGTTTATGTGAGTTAAGGTGGAGATTGATTAGTTTTGATAACCTTAAGTGATAATTATGGTCGTAAAGGTTTAGTTGAGAATAAACCATGTACTCGTAAGAATTATATTAGTACGGTTTGAGAAATAGCCAAGGTCAAGCGAGTACGCATTGATTGCTAAGTATATAAGGATATAAAAACTTCGAGAAAGGATTGTGCTGTGTGCTTATTTGTATAAGCTATATTCGTATGCTCGAGTCAAAGATATAATCGAGTTATCATATAGAGTGATCGTTCCGGGAACGAGAGTTGGGAATCTAATTAAGATTTTGGTTTTTATTATAGATTCGGAGCGTGAGGGCATTCAGGCTAGGAAAGGAAAGGATTTACTAGGTGGCAGTAGTTCAACCCTCAGGAAAGCAATTTCGGGCAAGTAACTCTGATTACTTGTGTAAATGATTATAAAGGAAATGTTGTTCATACCATGTAGAGTATGGAACTGTTAAAGTATGAAATCCTTGCTTTATGAAACCCTGATATTGATTTGAAGTACCCTTGTTCTTGATAACATGTTATTGATAATCCTATTGATTTCACCCTTTAATAATCTGCCTTTCTGTTCAAGTTCCCTATAATGCCATGAATCACATTGAACCTTTAATTATCTTGGTTAACTCTGTTTAATGATACCCTGTTTCTCTTGATCACCCTAATGATCCCTAAGTTATTACTGATCCTTCAAATTTAGTTCCTTGTCGTCCTTGATACAGAATTCTTGTGAATTGTTCCTTGCGTATCTTTGATTCACTCCCTGAACTTTGTTTCTTTAAAATCTGAATTAAGAATGAGTTGCGACTTGAAAGAGTCCGAATGATTTCAATTGCTTGGTAATGATAAAATGAATTTTAGAAAACCTATTTGTTTTTCCAACTCAAGGTTTTCCAAATGAATTCCTGATGGATTGGATTGAGACGTAAGAGGCTAGTGGGACTAGTCCAGTCATGGTAAGAGGCTAGTGGGACTAGTCCAATTTAAGGCTGAAATTATGCCGATTGGTACCTTAAAGACCGGAATGGAGGTCGATACGGGCCGATCACCTGTATATAATGAAATGGAAAGATAAGTGATCCAATCAAGGGTTCTAAATGATTATTTAAAAAGGGAACTGAAACTTTTATTCAGTAAATTGATTTTTTGAAATGAAAATGGTTTATAATGCTTTGAAAAGAGTTGATTATGTTATTGTGGAGCTTAAAACTCGAGAACCCTGATTCTTGAAATTATTGATCATATGATTGATTCTATATCTTGAAATACTGTTGCTTTCCTCTATCGGAAGATCTATTTTGATCCTATAATGATTTGTGATGAATGTCGGCTTTTGTCCTGTTTCGAGCCTTGTTTCTTGAAAGCCCAACTATTCTTCGGATACCTTTCCTTATCCCAAAAAAAATGGAAATCTGCCACCTAGATTAGTTAAAGTAGAATGCCCTAGTTTGTTCAAAGTATATTGAGATTCAATATTGTAGAACTGCTATATAGTTACTTGCTGAGTTTTATACTCATTTGTTTTGTCTTAATCTAACCATGACAGTTAAGCAAGAAGATGGCTAGGCTTAGGCGCACTGCTCATAAGAGCGTACCTGGTGGTCCCTACCGTGTTAAGGGCTTCCGGTTGCCAGAGCAGGTAGTGGTTTTTATGAGTGAGCTCGCGCCTAGAAAGAGGTGTATAAAGATACAATGGGCTATCTGTCGGTTCCCAGCCGGAATCGATATTGATTATTTAATGATATTTTGGGTTTGTAAGTTATATTTTGTGATTGGTAGTTGTAATCTTGTCTCATACTTTATCCTGTTGATCCTGTTAGTAGTTAATCGGGGTTTATGCATATTTAATTATTAGAATAGAGGTGTGTGAGTCCTCATTTCCTAACCCCGAGATTGAGGGCGTCACAGTTCGGCTGGCCAATTCTGGCTTCGAAACAATTTTATAATAATTATTGAGCCTTGAAAATAATTTTAAATAATATTTTTAAAGCTCGAAACTATTTTTCGGAATTTTTAAATTATTTTTAAATAATTAAATCTAATTAAATAATTAATTAAAAATACTTAATAATTAATTAAATCAATTATTCAAATAATTTTCGAATTAATTGACCAATTAATCAATTAAAAATTAACTGAAATTAATTAACTAATTAATTCAGATTTATTTTTGAATTAAAAATAATTTTTGGAATTAAAATAATAATTTTTGGAATTTTCAGAAATTAAAAACGAATTTTTATAATAAAAATAAATAGGGAATATGATTTTTGAATATTTTTAAAACAGGAATCCTATTTTTGAAAACTCTGGAAAGTTCAGGGACTGAACTTCATCGTTTTCAAAAGTCAGGGTACCAAACTGCAATTTTTACACCCCCGTCGCCGGAAAATACAGGGGTGGCCGGAGAACTCGATTCCGGCACCCTCACCTCACCATCTGCTCCAGATTTACACTACACAAAACCGGGAATCTATTCGTGCAATCAAAACACATCAATCATCCCTGTCCTGGCCGGAAATTGGCCAAGAACATCGCCGGTTTCCGGCGAAACATTGAAAACTTAAAAAGACAACTCCCTTCGATTCACTAATCCTCTGTTAATGAGCTATATACCAATCGATTGCAAATTTCATAAGGAACACAACCCACTATAAATCAACAGCTAATAATCCCTAAATCAAAAAGCCCCAAATTTCAATTGAAAACATTCATACGGATTATAAACCCTAATTTCAAAATTCGAAAATTAAACCCACTTTTGAGCATGTTATTGGACTCCAAATTAGACGTATGACATATGAAAATCATCAGGAAAACAAGCTCTACAACATGCAATCATCAAATCATACAAATAATCATCCGAAAAAAATTCATATTTTTAATAAAAATAATTCGAAAATAAACAAATTTCCAGAAAATAAACCTTGATTTTTGCAGGTGTATGGTTCACAGAATCTGATAGAGCTCATCAAGACCTTCAAATTGGTTACTCGAGATTTCCAAACAAAGATCAATAACACCTCCAAAAGTTGGTTTGATTTTCAGAAGATTTTATGAATATAAGTATTTTCTCTGGAAAATTATATTTTTAGCTGACTGCAAATGATTTTGATACGGAATAAAATACGGTAAAAGGCTATTTATATTTACGGAAATTAGTATCCCGTTGGATCATTCCGGATATAAAACGGTACGTTTATTTGTAAAAACTGATCCAAACGGTATCGGTTTTCGGGATAATTATCCAAATCGGTACAATTTATACTGCGGTCTTGGTCTCAGCGCCTGGTTACACGTACTACGAGGTGATAATTGTGATAGTTTACTAAAAAGCTCTCGTTTATCGAAAATACGAGTTTTATTGATTTACCCAAACGAATATTATATCGAAAATGTTGCGCCGGGACCCGCGCAGGACAAACCGTACGCCGAATCGAAAAAGTCGAAACATGGAAAATGCTCGGAATATTGCAATTAGGTTTAGAAGGAGTTCTCGGAAGAGTTTCGGGTTCTAAAAATGTAAAAACGGATGACGTCGGTTGGTTCCCGTTTTTATAAAATAGATTTTAAATACCAGGAAAAAGATTTTATAAAATTCATATGATTCCTATAAATTCATAAATTAACATAAAAATAATTAGGAAAATATGAAAATTATCTATATTTTATTTTGGACATATAAAATTTAAAATACTCAATTAATAATATTTTTAAACATCCAAACACATTTAACGCTTAACAAATAATTCACAGAATAGATACTGAACACATATAATAATTATTTATTTGCAAAAATAATTACACGATATATCCCGGATATTACACCCAGTCCCCATTCTCCCACCTTAACCCGACAAAACTACTCCTCCAATGTTGGTTATTGTCGGGAATGGAGGCAGTATTAAAGATGTGCTTACACTTGGGTCTTTGTTTAATGTAGACCCAACCATAAATACTCGAAGAACTGTTATAACACTGGAAGATTTTCCTAAAAACTGATACTGATAAAGGAAAACCTCCCCTAAGACAACAAACCATGAAATATAAAATGTTCCTCCAGGCATTTGGAGGAAGCTGACAAGGGTTAATCTGCAAGTCTGCTAAAAGATGGGGGATAAAAGGATGAAAAGGAAACCTAAGCCTAGCATTTAGGGCATCTGTGTAAATAAAAAGAGTATCGGGTTTCAAGTGGCAAGTGCGATCGCCACCGTCAACTGGAACTAGTCTAAGGGGGGACGAACATTATAATGTGCGTTTAACTTATCGTAATCTATATTATGCCAAGTGTTGCAGTAATCAAAAGAGTCAAGATGTGCATTAGAGGGGTATTCATCCCCTCTAGTGTTAATCATATCAAGTAAAGATATATAAGAAGAGCGGATCTCAATATCGTTACCACGTTTCGAAGCTGAGGCAATCTTGGCCGCTCTCTCAGAAACCTTGTCTGCCATTAATGGAGGAGGAAGGCCGGAAAAGGCTAGGGAGTTGGCCGGAAAACTCTAAGGAGAGGAGTGTTGAGAGTGGGGAGGATAGAAGAGATTGGAGTTAAGTGAAGAATGAAATGAGAAGTGTGAGGAAATCACACTCTCATCTCACCCTTATATAGCCAAAAGGAAGGCAAGTTGGGCCTTAAAAAAGCCCATTTGGGCCCAAAAACAAGGAGATTCTAGAATCTTCTAGGGAATTCTTGGAAAAATTTAAGTAAAAAACTTAAATTAATACAATATTTTTGGAAATTCTGGAAGAATCCAGAAAAAACTCAGAAATTCTAGAAAATTCTGGAATGTAGGCTTAAGAATGAAGGTTCAGCCCAAATTTTGTCAGGTGTGGGATTATTAAAGCCCAATAAAAAGGCCCAATTCAGGAGAAATAATAAAGTTAAGTCTTGTTGGGCCTGGAAATAAAAATCAAGCCTAGATAAGGGCCCAAATATTCAAATTAAAGCCCTGTACCAGGGTCCAAAATCTGGAAGAAAATATATATTATGAATATTATCTTTAAAAACCAGGAAAAACAAGGGGCCCAGTTGAAAAGCCTGTAAAAAATGGGCCCAAGGAAGCCCAAATGTTTGAAAGGCCCAGCAAAAAGGCCCAAGTTAGAAAATATAAAACAAGATTTTATTGGGCATTGGAATATAAAAAGCCCACCATGGTCCAAATTAGAAGAAGGCCTATTAAAAGATGCCCAGTAAGGGGTTGGCCAAAAAGAAAAGCCCACAGAAAAAATGGGCCAAAAAAACATATAAAAATCCTGATCCTATTCGATCAGAATTCTTATTGAATTTCTGGTCGAATGGATGAGGTCGAAAATGCCTTCAACCAGGGCTAAAAAAGGGGGATAAATCGACCAGAATCTGACCCAATTCGACCAGAATTTCTATTTGATTTCTAGTCGAAATGTTTGAGGTCGAAAGAGCTTCGACAAGGGCTAAAAAAGAGGGTTTAATTTGGTGAAAAAAATGGATCCTGATCGAAAGGGTTAAAATCCTGGTCGAAAAGGGGAGGATTTAAAAAAAATGGATAAAAATCCTGGCCGAAATTCGACCAGTATTCCTGCTCGAATGCCTCCTGCTCGAAAGGGCTTCGACCTGGGCAATATGAGGGATAATTCGACTAGGGTCCTGGTCGAACAGGATTCCTGGTCGAACCTGGTATATATATATAAAAAAATTCATAAAAATTTCAGAAATTAAGGAAATTCCTTAAAGTTTTTCTGAAAGTTATGAATATTTTTGGAAAATTAGGAATAATTCCCAAAAATTGGGAAAAATCCCAAAATTAAGGGAAAAATTCCTGAAAATTAGGAAAAATCCCAAAATTAAAGGAAAAAAAATTCCCAGAATTAAGAGAAAATTCCAGAAATTAAAGGAAAAATCCCAGAGTTAAGGGAAAATTCCAGGAAATTAAGGAAAAATCCCAGAAATTAAGGGAAAATTCCTGGAAATTAAGGAAAAATCCCAGAAATTAAGAGAAAATTCCTGGAAATAAAAGTAACTCCTAAAATAATAGGAATAAAGGCAAATCATTGTAAATGTGTAGGTCGCTCCACACTTTATGCAAAAACGATACCCTATAAGGGAACGAATGAACTTAACTCCTGCGAAACCTTTTCATGATTTCCCAGAAATTGGGGGGCAAATGATAGGGAATAAAATAAGGCCTGAATATGTAACTAATATGGCATTAATTATATCGGAATTAGGCCAATAACCAGTCCCATTTGAGAAGGCCCGAAAGCCTGAATATTAATTAATTTCGTAATTGATTAATAAGGGATAATTCAGCTGATAAGATGAGTCCTAGAGGGGAAATAAATCCTTATAGATTGGCCTCCAAGGAACCTCGTGGGATAAGGAATCAGCTTCCTACCTCTTAGGACTCCAAAGTCCATTCTAATTTTGAGACTTGCCTACCAAGTCTCCTAACTCAAGTCCACTTCAAGGACTCCCAACATCTATATAAGGGGCCTCACCCCACTAATGAGAACTACATTTTTTACCTTGATCCTTGGAAATCAAGGTACATAGGCATCTTGTTAAGGCAGATCGAGTCACGAAACATAAGAGCAGTCAAATTGAGCCTCGAAGCTCACGTTCCCTAGTAATAAATACATCAATTATTATACCTTAGTTTTTGATCCATAACAAGAGGCATCTAGTAGTACATCATTGCTACCCAAGTAATAATAATTAAATCGGTGATCGATTAAACCTTTCATGAATAATGTACAATGTAATATAATCCCTTTAACCAAATATTATAGATTAAACTAGAGACATGTAATGTGTCATCCTCATCATAGTTTAATCCACTTGATCAATGAGTAGACTATCATATCAAATCAACATTTGAGCATGGTCACGCATTTCGTAGTCTAGCTCACACCAGAGGCCAATAATATCACTCCTAAAATAGGAGGGTTAAATCCCATCTAGATCGTTCATATTTCTCATACGATTCATAATATACCCAATGTCCACTTTTATCATTACCCGGTCAAGGATAACTTTTAATGGAATCAATGCATATTAATTCTCGTATAGAAATATAATGACTTCAGGTCTAAGGACCATTACATCATTATCACTATGAGAATTACTTATGACACTATAAAGATGCAGTATCTCACAACGGGTCAATCCAGCATCATGTATCTAATACATGTTCCTGTGTTTTGACTTTAGTATCACCATACCTATGATCAATGATACGTGATCATCATTCAACAAACATACTAGTCTTAATGCATTATTATTGTCCCCTATAATTATACTCAACTACGGACCTTTAGGAATATTGATACTATTCTCATAATCTCATTTCTAAGTCACGTACTTAGAGATATAAAATTGCATATCATATTCCAAGGACATAAATTATAAAAAAGAATAATCGATAGAACATAAATATTGATAATTCAAATATCTTAAACAAAAATATTATAGTATTGTCTCTAGGACACAAACACTAACAATCTCCCACTTGCACTAGAGCCCATCACCCAGTATCTAATAGTCATGGAATTAGTATGACCATCGTGCTTCTGCTGCGACAAAGCCTTAGTCAGTGGGTCTGCAACATTATCATTACTATGCACTTTACATTTATATCTCCTTGATCATTCATCTCATTAATAAGGTGATATCACCTAAGGACATGCCTAAACAGTCTCCTTGGCTATTTTCAAAAGCATTAATATATTCGGCTTCCATTATAGAATCATCAATGTTCTTCCTGTGTACAATTCCAGCTAACATCACTCATATTTATACAAAACAAAAAACATGCATAAACTGTAGCGACTGGGAATTTCGTGACGTGATTAAGTGAATAAAGTATAATTATGTGGTGTAATTATAAATTATGTGATTAAATAAATGGTTAAATAATTTTTTTGGTTGATTGTCTAATTGTATATTAGTAAGTGGGAACGTAAAGTGACGCGTTCCAGTTTGATGAGTCAGCTTAGGGGATAAGCTGTGTTGTCGGGCCGTCAGATAGAACATGACCCGTTTTAAAAGAGATTAAAAGTATTTAAATGTGAACTATGTGTTGTTATGTGAAATGGAAATGCTTAAGTAAGTATTATATTCTAGTGTCGTGTCAGTTGGTATAAATGATTGATTGTGAAGCGTAATTGAAACGCTCAGCATCGGGCCGTCAAACAGGACGCGACCCGTTACGCGAAAAGAGGTTATTAATTTAAAAAGGGAATTCTCATGATCGAATGTGTTATGATATGAGTCGTGTTATGTGAATACGTGCTATTGCTTGAAAATATGCTTGATTATGTGCTCTGGTTATCTTTAAATGATTTTTAGGGATTTATTTGATTTAAAATAAGGTTTATTGAACCTTTAAATGTTTTTATAAAATTATCCGAGTATGTTCAATGCGTGAAATTTATTTTTTTATCTTCCAAATATTTCTAGAGACTTTACAAAAATGATAGATGGAATTATTTGGTGATCGGTGTATTTTAAAATGATTTTATCGAGTTATAATTCTATTTTGAGCGCAATCTTATAAAATTCATAAAAAATAAATCGTACGCTCAAAAATTATTTTAAAAATATGGTTGGAAAGCTAATTTCAAGATATATATTCTAAAAATTATATTCGTGGTATTTTCATCTTTTCTGAATAAATTATCTATCAATCAAATTCATTTTTGATTTAAGCATAAAAGGAAATTGGGAATTTAAATTTCAAATTACCAAAATGCCCTCCTTGGTGGCTATAAAAGAGAGCACACCCTTCCCTTTTCCTTTCTCTTCCTCCCCACTTTTCTCTTTTCTCCCTTTTCTAACTTTTCTCTCTTCTCTCACTTCCGAACTCTCTCCCTCTCGGCCCTCTCTCTCTCGCATACTCTCTCTTTTTCTCTCTCTTACATGCAAAGCTTAATTCTAGTTGGAAACCAAAGTTTTCACCATCAATCTTCCTTATTTCTCATTCTTTATCCGTTTACCTTTTGCATGTAAGTGTTTAAGCTAGTTCAAAATCAACTTCTTTTGATTACACCTAAGAAAATCTCAATTTCTTAGTGTATGATCATAGGAGAAGTATAGTGGGTGATATGTTATATTTTCTTTGTTTTTTTTATTATAGTTCGAATTTTGTTGATAAAAGGGGGTTTTTTAATTTTAAATGATGAATTGCATATTTGTTTTAGTGTTAAACTTGATACTGAATATAAATCTTTATTTTTAAGATGGTTTCATGGCATGCATGTAAGGTTTGAATATAATCAAGTGTGTTTAGTTTGATTTATAAAGAAAGCGAGTTGAATGGTTAAGATAAGGGTTAAAGTGAGTTGATATTGTGATTTAAAGCTTTGCATGTCAAAATTTATTTATGCATGTGTGTTTTTTTTAAAACCCGAATGGGTCTTATGATTGGAAAGGGATTAAGTTGATTTTATGGGCTTATATGCTAATTGCTTTAGCTACTAGTGATAATTTAATGAGTACTTGGTTGCATGTCAATTTTGGATGGTGTTTGTGTTGATTTTAGGTTAAAAAAATTTTTAGTTAAAAGAGGGTTTTGATTCTTGATTTTTGAATATGATTTTGATTCGGTTTTGGATTAAAAAGGATGAGACTTGATTGTGTAAGTGATTTTTGTACTTGCATGTTACTAAATGAGGTTTAATTATGTTTGATTATGTTTGATTATATTTGAGTGTACTTGATTGTGTTTGGTTGTAAAAGGCCGAATGGTTAAAGGTGTAAAAGAGGTTAATTTGATCCTAGAATTTCACCAATTGAATGCATGAAAGATTTCTGGGAATTAATTGGTTTATTGGGTGGTTTTGGTTCGAATTAACTGAAATAAAAGGAAGAATTGAGTCATCTTGATATAAGATGGTATAATTGTTATTATAACTCAAGTATATAGTTTGGATATAAGGATTGTATGCTATGTGTTATGGTTGCGTCGCAATATGTGAATCGATGACTATTTGATTTGAAGTATACGAGTATATGGTATAAACGTGCTTTGTGTATATGATTGAGTATATATACTCTTAGGGTATTGTGATAAGGGGAAATTCTTAAACGTTCCGGGAACGTCGAGTGGGAATCTAATTTGGGTTTTGATTTTGGATTGTAGATTCGGAGCGTGAAGGCATTCAGGCTAGGAAAGGGAAATGTGTACTAGGTGGCAGTAGTTCAACCCTTGTAAAACAGGAAAGTGAATTAAGGCAAGTAACTCTGCCTACTTGTATAAGTTGTGTATTGAAAAGATATTGATGATGCCATGATAGAGTATTGATCTTTTATAATACTTGTGATAACCTGTTATTGATTCTTGAACCCTGATATTAATTCTTGTACCAAACCTGTTATTGATTCCTTGAAACACCCTGATAGTGTTCTTGTAACAACTTGATTTGATTATTGTTTAAACCCTTACTGTAAACCTGTTGATTTGTACCCTTATTTCCTATTGATTCCTTTGGATACTTTGAATTCTTTTTAACCTTATAAGAACCTTTATGAACACCCTTGCGTATTGTGTTGAACAACCTATATCTTTCCTTTGTATACCTTATTCCGTAATGATCTCTAAGACTGATCTAATTCCTCAAGTTACGATCTTCATTTCATTTAATCTTGACCATAACATTGGTATTTGATTTTCTTGATCCAATTGATTTCTTTGAATCCTTGAAATTAAACATAAGAATGACTTTCGACTTGAAAGAGTCTAAATGATTTCATATTCTTGGTAATGATAAAATGAATTTAGTAAAACCTTTCCTTTCCAACACAAGGTTTTCTAAATGAATTCCTGATGGATTGGATTGAGACGTAGGAGACTAGTGGCACTAGTATAGTCATATAAGAGACTTGCGGGGCTAGTGTTAGGGCGGAAACACGTGCTAATAATACACGCAAGTATACGCGTTCGCAAGTAATATAGAATACTTTCTAGTTTGTTCCCACAGAGACTCAGACTAATTATTGTTTAATTAAACTCACGCACCAATGTATGATTACTTCTCAATGTTAAGACACTAACACTTAGAATTGTTGACTAAATATTAACTCCAATTAATTACTTAATTAATCACTTAAATAACACTTCAATTAACAATGTTAAAACACTCATGAGATCACAACTTCATTACTACTTCCTTCAATAGTTATTGTTATTACCCTTAGCATGCAATAGTGATGATATTAATCGAATAACACGAAACTGATAAAAGCCAACTTTCATTGTACTAATACCATTCTACCAAGCATCCACAATTAAGATAGAAGTTGAATAGGCATCAATCATGTTGAGTTCCTATATGTCTACAGAAATTGACAACATAATGATTTAAGCACAAGTTATTCCTTTTGATTACACAGGGCGAATAAAACTGTTAGAGTTACCCACTAATCATGCACATCATACATGAACCTATGCTAGCATGGCAAGTTCTAAATCTCAAGATCCACCATCGCTTCACAAGAGATTAACACCCTATCTTATATGTTCGCGACGCACATAAGACGAATATGCACAACCAATATTAGATATCATACAATCATCACACACTAAGGTATCAAACAATTAACTAAAGAATTCCATAATAAATCCGTTACGACCCCATGATCACGATTAGCCCATAATAGCACTTATCGTCATCATGGGTTCATATGAAATCATGATAAACAAACACAAGAGAATAATAACTAAACTAATTATATTAAATCAGAGTATGTCACAAGAGTAATTAGGTTCAAAGTAAGAAAACTAGCATCCAACGTTACAATGAAATAAGAATCACAAGAAAATATACTTCCTCTTTGTTGCTGTGTGCTAAAACGGTCTTCTTCCTTATCTCCTTCGCTCCTTGCTTAATACCACGATCCAACCTTGTGAAACGTCTCCAAATCTACTTATATAATAGTCCCATAAAACTCAGATTACATAGAAGTTGGAAGCCAAACAGAAGTAGAAGTCTAAAATATTTTATCAAAATAGCTGAGCGGGCGCTCAGCCTTCTGCGCGGCCGCTCAGGACCCTACTGGAAAATTCTTGAGTTTGCTCCGTTTCTTCGCTGTAATCTGCCCCTTTCTTTCCTCTCGTAATGGTGAACACATGCCAAGGCTTATTCTTGATGATTACTCCTCTGAAATGCAACTAATACCCTGAAATGCATAAACACTAGAAAAATGCATCAAATACACAAAATACTTGATTTCAAGGCACCAATTTAGGCTATTTTAAGACGTTCTAAGTGGTATAAAATGCCACTTATCACACCCCCAAACTTAAATCGATGCTTGTCCTCAAGCGTCACATACTCAAAAACAAATAAAAACATGCATGAATGCAATCTATATGAAATGTAGCGATCCCCCTTACTACGAACAAACCAACCAATTTACAACATCTCAACAAATGCAGTTAGGCGACTAAAGATCAATAAACTCATACAAACGAACATACAGCCAGAAACGTGGTGTGTGCAGATGCTTAACAGATATGCTTCGGAACTAGACCAGTTATTATGACTCAACTATCATCAAGGAAATCACATGATTATATAAAGAATAAAAAATTCTAGGCACAAAGTGACATATAACACTACAAGAATTCTGGAGCTTATTACGGAATCATGCTTTTTATTCACAACAACAATGCTTATTTTACCATGCAATGAGTGAGGTCCACAAAAGACTTATATAATGGTATCCATGTAGCGAGCGTTAGGTTAGCGGATCCCAGACTCTAAAAGCCTTAGGTCACTAGGCACAAAGTCCCCTAAGAACTTAATAACTCGAATACCAAAGAGCCCACTCGTGATCAATTATACATAAACACATACTTTTTTTTTTCTTTCTTTTTTTTCTTTTTTTTTTCTTCTTTTTTTTCAAAATTTATGAGCAAGTGCGTTTCGCTCCATCTTGCTCAACCCTAGACTACTCGCATAACATGCGAGCCGGCTACTAGCCAATTGACGCCTAGCCACAACTAGCAACAAATTCCATTTTTACTCCATTTTTTTCTTTTTCATGCCTTTATCACTAAGAACCTATTATCAAATTCTAAGCATAATAAATAGATTAACCTTGAAAATAATCAGATTATAACAACAATCTAGCCCTTAAGCATTCTCTAAGACTTAGTGAAAATACAAGTGCTTCTAGCATGCATGTCAACCTACACGACTCAATATCACTTTAATGCTATCACTACACTCGCATCAATATCACAAATCAGTCGATAAATCATCGTAAAAGGAATCATGGCATATGCATGAGCTATATGATATGACAAACAAATGACAAACAAATAAAGCTATATATATAAAAAAAACTATATGGCAAAAATTATGCAACTATATGAACTAACTATCATGTATATGCAGCTATATGACACACACAAAATATTCCTTAACTACCACCCCCAAACTTAAAATCTTCACTGTCTCCAGTGAAGGTAGTAGAAAGGAACACATGGTATACCTACTCAGAGTCATCATCATCATCACCCTCAGTGGGTGGAGTATCAGGCGGCGGGTATGCAGAGTCCTCGCCAAAAACTGGCCACTGGATATCAGCTCCAAGGCCCCGAAAAGCAGTCCCCAACACAAGGGTGAGCTCCTGAGCAAACCTGCTCTGTGTCTCTTACATGGCATCCATCCGCCGTGAAAGCCTCCTATACTGGGCATCATCCATCCCAGCACCCTCCTGAGCTCTCGAAGAACCAGCCTCATCACGTCTAGGCCTAGCCATAGTAGCACCTCGTGCTGGACGCCCTCCTGGAAGACGATAACCCAGCCCATTCTCCTCGGGCTCACCACTGGTCCACTCCTGCAGAATCAATCAGAGCGGCCGGCAACTGCAACTGCTCATGAGACGGCCAGTTTACTCCCACTGCTCGGCAAAGCTTCGTGACCGTGGATGCATAAGGGATGTTCATGTGCTTAGCTCCCCTCAAAAACTTCAGAATCCCTTGATAGATAAACTCACCAAGGTCCACATAGTACTCCTCATTAAGAATTCCCCACAACAACTGTGCTCTCTCGACTGTGACCTCCTGTCCTGAAGGTCCAAACTGTGCCCAGCCTACAGAGAGTAGCACAAATCAAATCCAAGTCAAAATCCTCAGCAGTCTTCTCATTCCAGTTCTCCTCCTCGGGCTTCCTCTCTCGCTGCCCAATCAAACGGCGAATCGCCGCTGGGTGATAATCAACCGTCAGCCCTCGGACCACAGAAAATCCATTCTTCTCGGCCTTCGCGTTCGCATAGAACTCGCAAACTACGCTCATCGGCACTGCTTCGGGCGACTCACAAAAAGCTATCTACCCCTTCTCTGCAATCATAGGTAGAAAATCACCATCCCTCCACGATGGTAAAAACCCTCTCTCCTTCAGAATCGGCTTTCCCAAAAGCCTAGTGTACTCCTCCTCCGCAGCTCTGTCATTCAACCGAGGCCTTGCAGCAGTACCCCTCGATGAATCAACAGTAGGGACTGTGCTGCTGCTATCAATAGTTCTTGCTCTCTTGGGTGCCATTGAATCTGAATAAAAGTGTTTAAGAACTGTGTTTTTGTGCTTGGGAGAGAGTTTGAGTGTAGAAGTTTTGTGGGAGATATGTAGGATAGGTTTATGTATATATAGGGTGTGGATTAGGTTAAAATTAGATTAGGAGTGGGGTTGAGGGATAAAATCATGGGATAATAAGAAAAGAATTTGTGGGTTTATGGGCTGTGATTTATTTTTTTATTTTCTGACTTTTTTGGATTTTTTATGACTTAAAAAAAATTCTGGCAGCCGACCCCTGAGCGGTCGCTCAGCAGAGCTGAGCGGACGCTCAGGGGGTCACTGGAATTTTTTTTTCAGTCTCGTTTTTCTGATTTTTTTTTGTTTTGGATAGGTTATTAACTTCTAAGGGTTCCTGTAACCACAAATCATAGGTTGCCTCCCACGCAGCGCTTCTTTTTCTTCATTAGCTTGACGTTGCGTACCTTCCTCAAGTTGACAATAAAATGGCACTAACCACTTCTCGGTTTGCCATTTCACATAGTAGTGCTTCAAATACTGACCATTAACCTTGAATGCTTGGTCCGGATCATTCTCAAAAATTTCCACCGCTCCATGTGGAAACACAGTTTTGACAATAAAAGTTCCAGACCACCTTGATTTCAACTTTCCAGGAAAAAGTCGGAGACGAGAGTTGAATAAGAGAACTTGTTGCCCCGACACGAATAACTTAGGATGTAGCTTCCTATCGTGCCACCTCTTCACCTTTTCCTTGTACATTTTGTTATTCTCGTACGCTTGAAGTCGGAATTCATCAAGTTCATTAAGCTGAAGCATTCTCTTCTTACCAGCTGCATCTAAATCCAGGTTCAACTTTTTCAACGCCCAATAGGCCTTATGCTCAAGCTCCGCAGGTAAATGACATCCCTTACCATACACCAGCTGAAACGGGGACATACCAAGTGGAGTTTTGTATGTTGTTCTGTAAGCCCAAACAGCTTCATCGAGCTTTAAAGACCAATCCTTCCTTGACGGACAAACAACCTTCTCTCAGAATGCGCTTGATCTCTCTGTTAGACACTTCCGCTTGACCATTTATTTGCGGATGATAAGCAGTAGCAACTCGATGATTCACATTATAACGCTGCATCATAGAAGTGAACTTACGGTTGTAGAAATGTGACCCTCCATCACTTATGATTACCTGAGGTGTTCCAAACCTTGTGAAAATCTGCTTATGAAGAAAATTCAGCACTGCCTTTGCATCATTTGTCGGTAGAGCTTTGACGTCTACCCATTTTGAGACATAATCGACTGCCAACAAGATGTACTGATTATTGCAGGACAAGACAAAAGGCCCCATGAAATCGATTCCCCAAACATCAAAGACCTCGACTTCAAGCATCACATTTAACGGCATCTCATCCTTTCTCATCAAATTTCCCACTCTTTGGCAACGAACACACCTTAAAACAAACTGATGAGCATCCTTAAATAAAGTAGGCTAGAAAAAACCTACTTGTAGAATACGAGCTGCCGTCTTCTCACCACCATAGTGTCCACCATAAACTATGGAGTGGCAGTCTCGTAATATCCCCTCCGTCTCACAGAACGGGATACATCTCCTGATGATCTGGTCAGCTCCCTGTCTAAATAAATATGGTTCATCCCACATATACCACTTCACCTTATGCAAAAACTTCTTCTTTTGAGCTGAGGTCAAATTAGGAGGCATTATATTGCTGACAAGATAGTTTACAATATCTGCAAACCATGGCTCTTCCTCCTGAACTGCGAACAACTGCTCATCCGGAAAAGATTCGTTGATCAATGTCTTATCTTGTGAAGTAGACTCGGGATTCTCCAACCTAGAGAGATGGTCAGCTACTTGATTCTCAGTACCTTTTCGATCCTTGATCTCTAACTCAAATTCCTGAAGTAAGAGCACCTAACGAATGAGTCTCGACTTCGAATCTTTCTTGGAAACCAAATAGCGAATGGCCGCATGATCAGTGAATACTGTCACTTTTGTCCCAAGTAGATAAGATCGAAATTTCTCGAAACCAAAGACTATAGCCAAGAGCTCCTTCTCAGTAGTGGTGTAGTTCATTTGGGCCCCATTTAAGGTCTTACTCGCATAGTAGACCACATGAAAGAGATTATTCTTGCGCTGCCCAAGAACTGCACCTACCGCATAATCACTCGCATCACACATCATCTCAAACGGCTCTGTCCAATCTGGTGCTGTAATAACTGGTGCAGTGATCAAACTCTTTTTGAGAGTCTCGAATGCAATTAAACATTCATCATCAAATTTGAAAGGCACATCTTTCTCAAGCAAGTTGCACAATGGCCTAGATATCTTTGAAAAGTCCTTGATGAACCACCGATAAAAACCCGCATGACCAAGAAAACTACGGATTCCTTTCACAGAAATAGGTGGTGGAAGATTTTCAATGACTCCCACCTTGGCCTTGTCCATTTCCAGACCCTTGCTAGAGACCTTATGCCCGAGAATAATGCCTTCACGCACCATAAAATGACATTTCTCCCAATTGAGCACCAAATTAGTTTCCACGCACCTTTTGAGTACGACACGAAGATTATTCAAACATTCATCATACGAATGTCCAAAGACGGAGAAGTCGTCCATGAACACCTCAACATTATTTCCAATCATGTCAGAGAATATCGCCATCATACATCTCTGAAAAGTGGCCGGTGCGCCACATAACCCAAACGAAACTCTGTGAAAAGCAAACGTGCCAAATGGACACGTGAAGGTAGTCTTTTCCTGATCCTCTGGTGCAATACAAATCTGATTATACCCTGAATAGCCATCCATAAGACAATAATACTCATGACCAGCCAACCTGTCAAGCATCTGATCAATGAATGGAAGAGGGAAGTGATCCTTCCTCGTGGCTTTGTTCAACTTTTGATAATCCATGCATACTCTCCATCCCGTAACTGTTCGAGTGGGGATGAGCTCGTTCTTCTCATTTGCTACCATAGTAATACCTCCTTTCTTAGGCACACATTGTACGGGGCTCACCCAAGAACTGTCAGAAATAGGATAAATGATGCCTGCATCTAGCCATTTCAGAATTTCTTTCTTCACCACCTCCTTCATGATAGGATTAAGTCTGCACTGCTGCTCAACAGTTGGCTTACTACCTTCCTCTAGCAGAATTTTATGCATACAATATGAAGGGCTGATCCCTTTGATATCTGCTATGGTCCATCCAATAGCTGATTTGAATTTTTTCAAAATCCTTAAGAGCTTGTCTTCCTCACTACCTGAAAGGTCAGATACAATAATAACAGGTAAAGTAGATGCATCACCTAAAAAAACATACCTCAAGTGTTCAGGTAATGGCTTGAGCTCCAAGGTAGGTGCTTCCTCTATTGATGGTTTGAGCTTTCCTTCAGCATTCTTGAGGTTAGAAGTACCAAGAGATTTAAATGGCATGTCCAGCTTTCGCTTCTAGGGAGAAGCATTCAGATATTGTAATTGCTCTTTGCCATCTTCATCATCACTGTCAAAATCCCCCACTAAGGCCTTTTCCAATGCATCAGACATTAGCATGTGATCGAGTTCTGAAGTAACCGCAGAATCAATCACATCCACTTTTAAGCACTCCTCATCTTCTGTAGGGAATTTCATTGCCTTGAACACGTTAAAGGTCACATCCTGATCTTGTACCCGCATAGTAAGTTCACCTTTCTGCACATCTATCAAGGTATGGCCAGTAGCCAAGAAAGGTCTTCCCAAGATTATGGGAATCTTCTTATCTTCCTCGAAATCCAGAATAACAAAATCTGCAGGAAAGAAGAGCTTATCCACCTTGACTAGCACATCCTCCGCTATGCCCCTTGGGTAAGTAATAGAACGATCAGCCAATTGTAGAGACATGTATGTGGGTTTTGGATCAGGCAAATCCAACTTTTTAAAGATCGACAACGGCATCAGATTGATGCTTGCTCCCAAATCACAAAGGCACTTGTTAAATGATAACTTGCCAATGGTGCAAGGAATGGTGAAACTACCTGGATCTTTAAGCTTTGGAGGTAACTTTTGTTGCAGAACAGCGCTACATTCTTCCGTTAGAGCAACGGTCTCAAGGTCATCCAGTTTCACCTTCCTTGAAAGAATACTCTTCATAAACTTCGCATAACTAGGCATTTGCTCCAGAGCTTCAGCGAAAGGTATATTGATGTGAAGTTTCTTGAACACCTCCAGAAACTTACCGAACTGTTTATCCAGCTTTTGTTGCTGCAATCTCTTAGGGAAAGGTGGTGGAGGATAGAGCTGTTTCTCCCCTGTATTACCCTCAGGCAGAGTGTGTTCAACAGTAGTCTTCCTTGGTTCCGCCGCTTTCTCCTTTTGCTTAGCTTCTTCATCTCTAACTTCAGCTTCTCCTTCTTTTGCCTTTTCAGCGTCAGCAACTTTCCCAAACCTTAAGGTAATAGCCTTGACTTGCTCTTTAGCTTTCTTCCTGCCTGGTACTTCCGTGTCACTGGAAAGTGTGTCAGGTTGATGATTGAGCACTGCATTGGCTATTTGACCGATTTGATTTTCCAAGGTCTTGATAGAAACCGCCTGACTCTTGCATAACAGCTTAAGTCCTCAAAATCAGCACTAGTAGGTGCAGCTGCACTTCCCTGTTGAGGATATGATTGCCTTTGAGCATACTGCTGTGGTTGCTGGAATCCAGGTGGATTAAACTGTTTACTCACACCTTGCTGATATGGTGGCTGAATAGCATTCTGATTATTACCCCAGCTGAAATTTGGATGATTTCTGTTGTTAGGATGATAAGTAGCTGGCACAGGCTGTTGTTGTTGCTGATAATTATTCATATACTGAACAGATTCATTGACAAGAGAACACTAATCAGTAGCATGAGAACCTGCACAAAGCTCACAGACCATAGCTATTTGATTAACTCCATATGTAGCTAGAGAATCAACCTTCATCGACAGCGCTTGAAGCTGTGCTGCAATAGCGGTGGCTGCATCGACTTCCAGAATACCTGCTACCTTCCCAGGAATCATCCTCTGAGTTGGGTTTTGATGCTCATTTGCAGCCATAGTCTCGATAAGATTATAAGCCTCAGTATAGCTTTTGGCCCATAAGGCGCCTCCAGCTGCTGCATCGAGCATGGGCCGAGATTGGGCCCCCAAACCATTATAGAAACCAGTGATCACCATCCAATCGGGCATTCCATGATGTGGACACTTTCTCAACATTTCCTTGTAGCGTTCCCAAGCTTCGCATATAGATTCTGTAGGTTGCTGCGCAAACTGAGTAAGAGCACTCCTCATAGCAGCAGTCTTTGCCATCGGATAAAACTTTACCAGAAACTTTTGCGCAAGATCTTGCCAAGTAGTGATGGACCCAGCTGGTTCAGAATGTAACCAGTCCTTAGCTTTGTCCCTCAATGAGAATGGGAAAAGCCTCAGCTTGATAGCCTCATCAGTCACGCCATTATACTTGAAAGTGCTGTAGATCTCGACAAAATTCCTTATGTGCATGTTGGGGTCTTCAGTCGCAGCTCCTCCAAAAGAAACAGAATTCTGCACCATCTGAATAGTGCCCGGCTTGATTTCAAAGGTGTTAGCTTGAATAGCCGGATGAAGAATGCTTGACTGAATGTCATCAATTTTAGGCCGAGAAAAGTCCATAAGAGCTGGATCAGCCTGAACAATACGATCACCCATGATTACTGGTTTTTTCTGCTCAGTTCCTGAATCCGAATCTTCAAAATCTAACTTCTCCGGAATATCAAGAACTTCGTCTGTCTCCTCGGCTATATCTAAAGTCCTCTTGCGAGTACGAGAACGAGTTTGCATAAACACTCGCTAAAGTACCTGAAACACAACCAGAAACAATAAGTAACAACTACGTCCTAATCACTGAGTCCTAACGACCAATGATGGTAAGTACATAAACTAAACAAATACGCCGAGTCCCCGGCAGCGGCGCCAAAAACTTGTTAGGGCGGAAACACGCGCTAATAATACACGCAAGTATATGCATTTGCAAGTAATATAGAATACTTTCTAGTTCGTTCCCACAGAGACTCAGACTAATTATTGTTTAATTAAACTCACGCACCAACGTATGATTACTTCTCAATGTTAAGATACTAACATTTAGAATTGTTGACTAAATATTAACTACAATTAATTACTTAATTAATCACTTAAATAACACTTCAATTAACAATGTTAAAACACTCATGAGATCACAACTTCATTACTACTTCCTTCAATAGTTATTGTTATTACCCTTAGCATGCAATAGTGATGATATTAATCGAATACCACGAAACTGATAAAAGCCAACTTTCATTGTACTAATACCATTCTACCAAGCATCCACAATTAAGATAGAAGTTGAATATGCATCAATTATGTTGAGTTCCTATATGTCTATAGAAATTGACAACATAACGATTTAAGCACAAGTTATTCCTTTTGATTACACAGGGTGAATAAAACTGTTAGAGTTACCCACTAATCATGCACATCATACATGAACCTATGCTAGCATGGCAAGTTCTAAATCTCAAGATCCACCATCGCTTCACAAGAGATTAACACCCTATCTTATATGTTCGCGACGCACATAAGACGAATACGCACAACCAATACTAGATATCATACAATCATCACACACTAAGGTATCAAACAATTAACTAAAGAATTCTATAATAAATCCGTTACGACCCCATGATCACGATTAGCCCATAATAGCACTTATCGTCATCATGGGTTCATATGAAATCATGATAAACAAACACAAGAGAATAATAACTAAACTAATTATATTAAATCAGAGTACGTCACAAGAGTAATTAGGTTCAAAGTAAGAAAACTAGCATCCAACGTTACAAAGAAATAAGAATCACAAGAAAATATGCTTCCTCTTCATTGCTGTGTGCTAAAACGGTCTTCTTCCTTATCTCCTTCGCTCCTTGCTTAATACCACGATCCAACCTTGTAAAAACGTCTCCAAATCTACTTATATAATAGTCCCATAAAACTCAGATTACATAGAAGTTGGAAGCCAAATAGAAGTAGAAGTCTAAAATATTTTATCAAAATTCCCGACCCTGCGCGGCCGCCCAGCATAGCTGAGCGGGCGCTCAGCCTTTTGAGCGCCCGCTACTGGAAAATTCCTGAGTTTGCTCCATTTCTTCGCTGTAATCTGCCCCTTTCTTTCCTCTCGCAATGGTGAACACATTCCAAGGCTTATTCTTGATGATTACTCCTTCGAAATGCAACTAATACCCTGAAATGCATAAACACTAGAAAAACGCATCAAATACACAAAATACTTGATTTCAAGGCACCAATTTAAGCTATTTTAAGACGTTCTAAGTGGTATAAAATGCCACTTATCAGCTAGTCCAAATTAAGGCTGAAATTATGCCATAGGTACCTTAACGACTAGATGGAGGTTGGTACGGGCTGATCACCCGTATTATTATTTATGAAAGTTAAAGTAGTCCAAATAAGGGTTCCCTATCACTTTATAAAAGATATTGAATAAATTATTTAACAAATTGCTTCTTTGAAAATGAAATGTGTTACGACCGGCATTTTGTGTAATATTATTTGTGAACTTTGTATAATATTAGAGCCGATTATAAATATACGTAGTGATTGTACGTTTGTGTGAATGGAATTTGCTGCTTTATAAGGTTGCTTTATATAGATAATAAATTTTTCAAAGCAAGAGTTTTATTATTTACCTTTATTATTGATTTATAAGTAATATTCTATACCTTGGAAAATTTTCTTTTAAAAATTATTTCATTCATAAATTTCAAAAGTGATATCATAAATTTTTTTAAAAATCCAAGTTATTTTATGGTACAACTTTTATAATTTTCAAATTAAATTATTCTTTACAATTAAATTTTTATTTAATTTGCATTTTAATCTTTTGCCCATGCATCCAAATCACTTCTAATTCAACTCAAGGGCACTAGAGTCAATAAACACCCCACTAACCACTTCTACCAAGGCCACTTTACCAAAACACCCTTGCATGCATTTTTACTTTCAATAAGAGAAGGGAGATAGTGGTAAAAGCACACTCCACTCACCAATTTGAATAAGTGTAATGATTGAACCTCAATCAAACTCACACTCAACCACATTCACTTTACTCCAACTCATCTCTCTCTTTTTTTCTCTTCCCCCTCCCTCTCTTTGCTCTCGGCTGAAGCCCCCTCCCCACTCCCTTCCATCATTTTTCCATCCCATTTCTCATCTTCTCTAGTGTAATTCTCCTACCTACATTTATTTTATATACTTCCCAAGAGTTTTGTGACTGGGAGATGAAGTTTCATGGTTTCATGTGTAGCTTTTGTGTGATCTCCAAAGGGAAACTCTTGATTCTTGTGAATTTAAGAGCTCTCTATGAGATACATTTCATATATGTTTTAAACAAGTGTTTTATGGAGAAACCATGCCTTAAAAAATTTTGCATGCTACTGAAATTTCACTATATAATCATGTTTAGCCATGCATGCTAGTTTTAAGATGTCAATATGATGATCAACCATGTTGTGTATGCTACTCTTCTCGAAATCATGTTTTCATGTTTAAAAGTCTATAAATTTGAATTATTTGTGCTTGAAATAGATTGTTTCCATGATATATTGCTTAATAATAGTTAAGAGAAGATACATTTCATTATTATTAAGGTTGGATAATAGGTTCAAGTCGAATTTACAAGAATATAAACTCCATGTTTAGCCGAACCCTTGTTAAGTATTTTCCTTGAGTTGCAAGTTATATTTCTTTATTTGCACGTAAGTGTTTTAGGGCATGGATGATCTACACTCCTGTTGAGGCACTATTTTAGGATGTTTATGCACTAGGTTTTCTTTGGTAAAGGTTGGATGCTTGGTTAATAAGTGGGAGTTAAGGTGGAAAGGGTTTGGTTAGTGTTTGCATTTTTCCAGAATTTTGCACTAGTTTGTGGGGAAGTTTTGATTGGGCATTTGTTGTGCACTTTGAGGCCCAAGCCACCAGAAGCTAGCACTAGGAGTATATAATTAGGTTTTAGGTGTTTTTTGGAGGTTTGTAACTTTTAGTAAGGTGCACGAGTGGAATCACAAAATTTGTCCAGTAGGGGACAGTTTTGTTGCAACTAAGAAATATGAAGTTTTGACCATGTCATAGGTAGGCCCTCATTAGGCCCTGTTGGGCCTTAGTTAGAGGGAGTGTCAGAGGAGTTTTTCTAGCCATAGTTCATAGGATTTGAGTTAGAATAATGTGTCACAAGTTAGTTCAAGTCAGGACCTTTTCTGCCCAGAAAACCAGGGAACCATGGACTTTAAGCTTAGGCCTAGGGAGGCCCAAGCTAGGACCTTGAGCCACATCAAGTTTGGGAGTTGCCTTATGATCAGAAGAGTCTAGTTTAGAAGTTTTGGAGGAAAAATTGTAGTGTAAGAGTGTCTAATACACCCAGGAAACCATAGATGTCATTCTGAAATTTACCATAATAAGCACCTTCACTTACCATATAGTTTTAGAGCACTTATGAGGGAGGCCTAGGTTGACCACTATAGTTGCAAGATAGCATAAATCCAGTAGAGTGAAAGGCTTAAGTTAGGGTCAATAGGATTTGGATGGTTTAGTAAAGGCACATCGAGTTAGGAGGCCAAAATTTGGAGATTTTGTCTAGTTTAGCGATCAAGTGACTTAAGTTGTGGAGCGAGATCATCCAAGCCTAGTGTTGAAATATGGTGTGTGTGATATAATTTGGTACTTAAATATGGTATGTGAGTATATCTGGTTATGTTTACTATTATGTTTATAAGGTGATTATAAATTGCGTGCATATAGGCCTAAGTGCCATTTGTGTTTAATTTCGGGTTGTAAATGGGTTGCGTTGGTGAGAATATATTATAATAAGGTTATTATTAATTGTGTAGGATCTCGAGACGAGGGTAAATTTGCCATAAAGGTCGAGTAAAGCTTCCAGTTGCTCCTACTTGCCAGTCCAGTCCAGTCCAGCCTTCTCAAGGCAAGTGATTCAACCTGCTTTTTAGTTTACACTACGAATGTGTGATAACTAGTTCCTATATATATGATGTGAGTATCCTGATTTATCTTGTTATACTTGAACCAAGTGATTCTCAAATCTATCTTCGTATTATATAAAAATGCCATGAACCCTCAAGTATTTATTACAAGTAGATCAAAAGTCATACCATGCTAGTATACCAAAGTAATTGTGATGCCATGATAAAATAGAGATTTGTTATAATACTTTATTGATCCTTTTGATTAACATGCTATTGATTCTTGAGAAATCTTGATATTGGACCCTGATGCTTTGATTCAACTCTTGTAAGAACCTCGATAGAAACTTTATCTTGATACCTAAAAGCCAGTTATTCTTTAAAGTCGTTCATGATTGTTTGATAACCCTATCCTTACCCTAAAGCTTGATACCCTGATATACCTTGAGCTGATGATCACTTTCTTTGTATTTTAACACCTATATCATACCTGGAACCAGTAATGCTTATCTTCTTGATATTTTAATACCTATACCTTATCTGTAACCATTACCTTAAGCCTAATAAGGCTTTGTTCTTTTATATTATCTGATAGCCTTGCTAAATCTCCTTGTCAAAGTCCTTGTAAATATAAACCTTTCAATTACCCTGATATAGTAAAGTCTAGTGGATCATGGCCCTGAGATTTAGTGAACATATTTCCAGTGTTTCAAAGTTGATCTATAATCCCTTGATAAAGATGTTTACTGTTTAAGAAATTTATTATCAATCGGCATCAGTTTTTTTGAAATGATTAAAAATTTGAATTTTCAGTCCCAAAGGGGGATAAATGTTTTCTTTAAATAGTGGATCTGGACTGAGACACGAGTCCTTTCCACACTTATATTGTAGGCTTAAAAGTTTCCTAGGGATCCCAATAATATTTTAGAACCCAGTGAGGTTCGGGATTGCTTCGCGACCGATCACCGGCTGTAATCCGTAGCGTCATAAAATGGTTTTCGATTAAGAATTGATTTTGGAAATGTTTTGATAAAAACAAATGATACCATCACCCAAAAGTTCATCTCTTATTATTATTAGCTCTATCTTCACAATGTTATATCTCGATTTATGTTTTGTATCGTATTGTTTAGCACTTGTTGAGCATTTGGCTCACTACTTGCTTTCACCCTGATATTACAGCTAGCAGCTATGGTTAGATTCAAGCAGACATCACGTAAGACTTGTGATATCGATGCGCATGTTCGAGCTTAGGTAGAATAAGAGATAGTTTTGTGTGAGGACTCGATATTAAAACCAGTTGTAATAGTTAATAGTGTTGGGCTGTTCCAAACCCTAAACTGTAAGATCTTGGATTCAGTTGTATTTACTTTCTTTTATCTATAGTAATAGTTTTATATTATGTATTGTTAAGTTGGGGGTGTGACAAAATGGCTTATAATGTTTTGGAATGAGTTGATTGTGATATTGATTAGCATACAGCTTGTGAACCCTGATTCTTAATCTGATATTGTTATCAATCATGCAATTGATTCCCAAAGATGAATAGACTCTCGCTTTCCATTTGAAAGATCCTCGAGATCCTGTTAATGATTTGTGATGAATGTCGGCTTTCGCCTAATCTTGAACCTTGATTCTTGAAAGCCGAACTATCTCTTCATAAACCTTCCCTAGCCCAAAGATAGAAATCTTCCACCTAGAGTTTTAAAAGAGAATGCCTTAAAAGTAATTGTGAATAGATATTTATTATTGCATCATAGAACTGTCATTTAGTTACTTGCTGAGTTTATACTCATATATTATGCTTTGTTCTAACCATGGCAGTTAAGCAAGAGGATGGCCAGACTTAGGCGCACTGCTCGTAAGAGCGTACCTGGTGGCCCCTACCGTGTTGTAGGATTCCAGATGCCAGAGCAGTTAGTACAGGTTGTGTGTGAGCAAGCGCCTAGTCGGGAAGTTTGTATAGATACAATGGGTTATCTGTCGTTTCCAAGTCGGAATCGATTGTGTAACTTAAATATTATTTTAGGTTGTAATATATATTATCTGGTTGGTAGTTGTAATCTTGTCTCAGACTTAATCCTGTTATTAGGTTATCAGGGTTTATATTTAATTATTCTTAGTATAAAGGTGTGTGGGTCCTCATTTCCTAACCCCGAGATTGATTGTAATAACCCCAATTTTTGGAATTTTTGAAACCCTTATGAATAGTGTTTTGCTGATTATGCTGAATAAGAAAACTTTTCATGCCACACTATGTAGGGGTTCTTTTATTGATCTTCTGGGATATTATTAGTACTCTATGTGGTATATAAGTGTATGTAAAGATCGTCAGAATCCAAATCCGAACACTTTGATTTTTCCCGGAAATCTACCGGATACAGAAAGAATTGAGTATATGGTAACAGAATAAAAAGGATTTAAATTCAAGGATTATAAGAGAGGATCATAAAGGGAATATAATGTATTGAGAAAGGTTAAGGAAACCTAAGTAATAAGATCCCGGGTATGATCCCTCAAACGATAAACGAAAACAAAAGTTAAGCGAATCGCACAACAGCTCGGCGGTCATTAGCCAAGTAATTAGAAGCTAATCAAAAGAGATAAGTCGGGATGATGTCATCAAACCAATGAGAAGGGGACAAAGGTGGGAGGATGACATCACTTGGTGACATAAGCATGACCAAAGCAAGTGTGTTGTTCGTTGATTTAGAACCACACAAAAGTTACCATGGTAAAAGGTAAGAAAATAAAACAAAACAAAATCAACCAACCAACAAATCATTTCACCAAAACACAAAGTTTATTTCATTTCTTCATCAAAGCTCTCAGCTTTCCTTCATTTTCAAGGAGAAAAAAAATCAAAATCCTAGTTTCAAGCTTTGTTAATTAGCAAGGTAATTATCTAAGACTCCTTATGCATAGATATAGCTATCCTATAAGTTTGAGCTTCTAAATCATTCACAATCTCTTCCTAAAAATCATGGAAGAAGATGGTGAATAGTGTTTTTCAAGAACTAAAATTTTTGTTCTTGAGTTTTTGTTTAGATTAAGCTTGGATAAGGACTTTTAAGGGTGATTCCAAGCTAATTACTTGATTCTCCACTCTCCAAGGAAGGTATAACCCCTCCAAACCCTAACTTTACTTGAGTAGTAGGTTTAGTTATGTTGTTATAATTCATGAGAGGCTTGCTTGTTGTAAATGTAGAGATTAGTTGGTTTTGTGAAGTTTTTGGAGTGGTAATTCTTGGATTGTTGATTAATGAACTTAAGTGTAGTTTAAATTCATGTTTAAGAATAGTATAAATTGATAATGTGGAGTTGTTCGGGCTGTTATGATGAAGTATGGATGGAGTTTTGGTTGGGATGTTTATTGTGAGTTGATTGGGAGATGATTTGGAGTGGTTTAAATTTGGGTAATCGCGTAAACATAGCCGTCGTAATGTCCGATTTACTTTAGGCTGTTTTTGTTCTTAACATTAGGACCCGTGAACTCACTGCTAGGTTTTGACCATTTCCATGATTAGATAGTTCATGTTACGAGCTTCGTTTTGAAATGTAGTTCGTTTGATTCCGATGTACGGTTTAGGAGAAACGACCGTTTTAAGTAACGACGTTTCACGAACGAATCATTACCCCTCGCCTTAGTTTGAAACATAGGTTAAAGACCTAAAAGGACTAATTGGAGTATGAAACATTTATGTAAAGTGTCTTAGGCAGTTGGTAAGACACTCGCGAAAGAATCACCTTAAAACTCGTAATGGTTAATTTATAAAAAATGGTGGAGCCGAGGGTACTCGAGCGACTTAAGTGAATCGTTAAGCGCGAAAGCGAACGTTAGGACTCTAAATGGTTAAAGTCTAGTTTCTTAAGCGACCGGGGTTTAATTCCGACTTATGGTTTTGTTCATAGGTTATCGGACCCACTCTAAGCTTAAGTCTATCCGGGAGCACTCAGGCAAGTTTTCTATCCGTTATACTGTTGTTGTGATGTATACATTTGTATATGCATTATCTTGTGATAGATGCATAATGGTTATTTAGCAAATTCTTGCGATATATTGTAGCATGTGATATGGTATATATGCATGCCTGTTTCGTATTCTTGATACATATATATGTTGATTCAGTTGATAATGCCTATGCTAGAGATAAGCGGTAATTTTGCATATACCCTTAGTACAGGAGACTCAAAGGTGAATTTTTTCTAAAACCGGGAGTCGATGCTCCCGAGTATACTATATATATATATTTATA
Organism: Apium graveolens; assembly: GCF_009905375.1. Classification (NCBI taxonomy): domain Eukaryota; kingdom Viridiplantae; phylum Streptophyta; class Magnoliopsida; order Apiales; family Apiaceae; genus Apium; species Apium graveolens. The sequence goes on from NC_133647.1 coordinate 126,302,889, forward strand.
TATATATATATGAATAGTTTTTAAAACTATGAATCAAATAAGGTTTATTCGATAACCTTATTTTATTAATGAATATTATTTTGAATATTCATTCGAGGGCTTATGACCCCGTTTATTTTATTATTGAATATTATTTTGAATATTCATTCGAGGACTTATGACTCCGCTTAATTTATTAATGAATATTATTATTTGAATATTCATTCGAGGACTTATGACGCCGATATTTAGTAATTATTATTCTTAATTTTATTAAAGAATAATGTGTCGATAATCAAACTCACTTTTGATTATTCAAATAAAGATAGTACTTTCGTATAAGTATATCTTTGGTTATTTAAAATACATTGCAAGTACAAGTTTTAAAACTTCTACTTCAATTATTTTTATAAAGATTATTCTTTATGAGAATATTATTTAAATAATAATATTCAGATATTTTCTAATATATTGGGACTGATTTATTTTATTAAATCAACATCACTCCAAATATTCTTAAAAATGTTTTGCGAGTCTTTAAAATGATTTTAAAAGTTAGAGCGGATCCCAAAAACTCATTTTTATATTTAAGATCCTCCTTTCGAAGGGGATTTAAATACTCGCTCAAAACCTGAGGGATCCGGCTTTGTGGTGTATTGTATATTCGCAACACAGTTGCTATTTTAATAAAAGAATTTTTGATTACTTACCCAACACTCGGGGAGTAAAATTCTTGGAACAAGTTAATCCATTAACAGGCATCGCCTGGGAAATATCGGTGAGTTCTCCTTTCCAACTAGATCCGTCTTCTTGGTGGAGTCGTATCAACAAGTTTCTACTTGGGGAAAGGGGGAACGAGCTTTACGTTTCAGAGTGATGGATTTCATCTGAACTAGGAGTGGCGTAAGTGGTCGAGTGGCGCCGGCCCAGCCTTATTATATTGGCCCAAATGACCCGGAAGTTCCGCTAAGACGGTCCATCCCTTAGGAGTCCAGTGTTCGGTTGATAAGTAAATCTGACAGGTTCTCCACTACATGTTGAAAATGGTGGGGTTGTACTACTGCGACTGATCATCGTAAGTGGTCTTCCTGGCGCGACAAACTCCCGTAATGAGTTCATCATCCAATTGGATATTTCTGCGACACTACCCAGAGCACTTCGATAGAAAGGCTACGGTTGGGCGATTGTTGAGTGTTGGCAGGGTCAAGTTTTCAAAATGATGTTTGCATCAAATGAAGTATCTCATAACTTCATTTTATTTTGATGATATTTTAAAGATTGATTCTATACAAGTTTTGTCTTGTAGCTTAATCTATGGGATGAACTATTTATTCATTGAACGGTGGTAGTTCAAGTAGTATTCAAAAAAGATATAAGTATATTGGAGTATCTTGTAACTTCATCTTTTAAACTTATATCTAGTTAATGATTGTCTTATGAATGACAAAGGTTTCAGAAAAATGTTGAGACAAGGTTAGATATATGAGATCACCTTGCAACGATATTTTTATACAGTTATAAACTGGAACTCTGTGGATGTTATACATGTCAGAGGATTTCAAATGTTGTGAAAAGTATATATATATACTGAATATTTTGTGACTTGGTCGCGTTAAGATATCAAACTTGGTTCATTTCTTCTTGACCAAGACTTTCTTGAGTACTATGAGAATGCTCATATATTGTTAATCATTATACACATTATTTTGGTGGGCTTGTTGCTCACCCTTGGTTTCTTCTTTCATCACACAACAACAAATAGAAAAGATGAACAAGACCAAGCTTCCAATTCACAAGCGGTTAGAAAACGTTCCGCAGTTTTCTGGAAGCATTGATGCCACCGTAGCTGAGGTAGGAGCTACCAATAGGCTAGGTTTTCAACTATTGATGAACCAGACTTATGTATAATATGAATAGTAATAATGGCAAGGAATAGGTAAATTATTCAGAAACCCGTTTTGAGGTGAAATGGTTTATAATTGTGGAATAAAATGACTTGTGTTCTTTTTGGTTTTCATCTCTGAGACTATAACTTGTGGTGTGTGTGTGTATATTGTGGGGTCACAGTACGCAGCAGTTGATTGATTGTTAATGTTAAGTATTATTAAGGGAAATGGAACTCGTGACAACCCGAATCCCCGACCCCGGATTTGGGGGTGTTACAGAAGTGGTATCAGAGCTAAGCGTTATAAACCTTAGAGATGATGTGACGTTAAGATAATAAGTTCACAAAGATAATAAGAACTCTTGCCAAGTTCATAGTCGGGCTACCTAACGTAGTACTGACAGTTAAAACCCTTACGGGAACCCTAATAAATATTATGATAGTAACATAGTTCGTTCTCGTATAGGGCAGCGGGGCACCGAACCCTGAGGTTCAGGAGCATCAGCATGAGGATGTTTTATTACATATTGGAGATCAAACTGTGAATCCGATAGAGTACCCTAACGAGGGACCGGATGAGATTCATATTGAGAATGTTGCGGTTGAGGATGTTATCCCAGAAGGGATTGTTGTTGAGGAGGATCTCGTGGAGGATCCTGACGAGAATGAAGAGAGGACCGCTGAGGAATTGAGGACCGTAGTCAGGGCGACTACCAGAGCAAGAATGGCCGCGAGGGTGGCGCTAGAGGATGAAGAGTTACCAAGGGCACAAAGGTTAATGAGGGCAGAAGGAGTGGGGCCTTCCACGGCACCAATTATACCAGTATCAGACCCTCTTCCCGACGTTCCTGAAGATATCCATGAGGTTCCACCAATTCCTGTTCCCTCCCCTGTACAGAGCCCATCACCTACTGAGGAAATGCCACCTTTATCTCCTGCACCATTGTCCCCTGATAACGTACTAGGTTATCCATTTGGATCTCCTGGGTCTGCACCACCTGCACCCCAGGGACTGCTAGATGCTACCACTCAGGCTTCTCTTATCGCCAATTATTATATGACTTTGGGTGGCCTGTCTGAGGCCCGTAATGTTAGGAGTGATCTGTTGGATCGACTTACTGCACCGAGGATTGAGGGTGGGGTACATCCGGCAGGATTATCTTATAGCATGGAAAGGATTGAGGCTACCACCCGAATTACAGCTAGAGGTCATCTTAAGGGTCAGATTGATCCAGCTCTACTTGCAACTATCTTAGACCTCATCACCTCTGTGATGGAGCAGGTTAGGGATGTTGTGCGTGCCCGCATTTCTTGATCCATGGTAGTGTGCAGAGCCAGAGCGATCAGATAAGGATTTCATGCAGCACCGTTTTTGGAGGATTAGCCTAAGTTATGAATGATTAGTTTTTAATGACTAGATGATTATATGTGGTAGTACTTTTGGGATAGAAGCGATCAGGCCAAATGATGTAATTCTCTTTCATGTGTTCAGTTGTTGTACCTCGAACAAATGATTATGTATATATTTGTTCCTTTCAGTTCAGATCAGTTTGTTGGTGATAAGTTCATATTGTTAGTTGCACTATCAGCACTTAATAGTGTCATGAAGTTTATAGAACTTGAGGACTCATAAGTTACGATCATGTAAGGACTGAACGAGGAAAGAATTAAGCAAAGTAAGTAAGACAAATATCCAGAGATTCTCAAAAAAATTCCAAGCATTATGCCCCCATGAGGAATAAGATTAGGGGAAAACCTTGAATGTGATAATCAGGGAGGTCGTAATTAAGAGATAAGGAACCCATAATATAATGAAGTGGAAAATGAGGATTTTAAATTAAAAGATGGCCCCAATTATGGAGAGTAGGAAGAAATATTTAGACTGAGAAAACAGAAGTCGAGCAAGATAGGAAGAACCAGGATGGTACTCCTATTGCACAATCCATGGACCTGCCTAAAACAAACTTATACTTTTACCCCTAACCACCACCTTGAGGAAACAATGAGGTGTGAAATTCTTTCAGGACCTTTAAGTCGTTAAGCTCTCAGAGTTCTAAGGGAATAATTGACCCAGCCGAGGCAAGAGCCTGGCTAAAGGAAATACAGGAATCATTTGAGATTCTAAATGATTGACGAATCACAAAAGAGTGTTTTTGTCACTTACCCTCATAAGAGAGAGACCACCCACTGGTGAAAGGCCAAGGAAGGCACGGAGCAAGAGATTATAATAAACTGATTAAAGTTCAGTCAATTGTTTTCGGGAAAGTAATTCCCAAGGTTATGAAGAGAGTGTAAAAGCTTTAGAGCCAGAACAAAGGCGGACGAGTATGATGAAATATGAAGCTAAGTTGTAAAAGTTGTCAAGATTCATCTGGAGGACAAGAATCCCAGAACGACGTGATGTTTGAAGTCAATGATTAGTGGGTACGTGAAATGATTGTAATAGAAAGGAAAATAAAAAGAAAATGAAGTGGAAAGGAGCATAAAGGCAATAGAGTTTGAGGAATAATAAGGAAGTTGGGTATGAGGAAACCCTAAAGACTCGTAGCAATAGAAATAGAAAAGTATGTAATCGTCAGGATGAGGGTGATTCACCATGAGTTAAATTGATGGTTGAAGGCATAAGAGATACATATATATTATCCCCTGTAAGTTGGGAGGATTTGAGGAAACCTTGAGATAGTTCGAAGGATAAATATTGAGACGCGGATAGACTGAGGAGACAAGGAAGTAAGAAATTAGGAAAATTGGATGAAGGAAGTGACCTTCAAGAATGTGAAGTGTAAGACCGGTGGCATGATACCCAGAAAGGGAGACACCAGGTATGAAAGACATCCCAACATTGAGATGACTATTGAGATAAACAACAAAAGAAAATGAGGATTTATTAAGAAGATGTTCACGTTGAACACGACCAATATCTTCCAGAACATCCATGTTATCATTACCAAATTAGGAAAGAAAAGCGGGTAACCATTGTTATCTTTTGAAGGCCATATGTGTTGACCTCAGTTTGAATAAGGATGCTATTGTGAAATTGGTATAGACTATCTGAGTGGGAATGATTGGATAAGATAATCTATCAAGGATATATGACTTGATTTATCCATGGAAGGATGCATGTACCTTTTTAAAGGTGGAATTAAGGATAGAACATCGGTAACTTAAAATGAATCCTAGGGGAATGAATGAAGGTTGGCATTTCACACTTAATAGGGATAGTATGAGTTTTGATAGTATGAATTGGAAAAGATTAAGGTAATAACAACCTTTAAGTATCAGTGGGGAAATTTTTCAGAAGTATATGGAAAATGGTTCTAGTATTAGTAAATGGTATTTTGATATGCCCTGTATCTAGGGAATACAGGAGGAACGATTCAAGGATAACCTTAGAGGTTTTACAAGGAGAAAGGTAATATTTAAAATTCTCAAGAATAGAAATATTGATAAAGGAAATATGACGTAATTATAATGATGCCAAGTGGGGCACGTGTTAAACCACGAGAAAGTATGGATCGAACCAGCAAAGGTCGAAATTATTCAGGGCAATTAGGACCTAAGATAAAAGATGTTCTAAGTATGATTGGGAGTCAGTCGTGACAGTGATTAACCTCTAAAGACTGAGGCAATAACTTATGGAAAAATGATGATATTTTTTTTTACTCATCAGATTTTAAGGAAAATATCTTCACATAAGCAGTGATTGAAATGAGGTAGAAAATTTATTTGGAGGTGGTTAAAATGACATTGACTGTAAGGAAATTTTACTATCAGGAAAGGCCAAATAGGTGGCCGACACTTTAAAGGTAAGAGGATAATTATAGGCGCTTGTGCCAAAAGAATACAGTGATGATGGTTAAAGCTGTGAAGGTTGTATTATGGTTTGGAAGATTGACATTCCTTCTGATGACTGTGCAATACCCAACCGTAATAGTAGTTGGTAAAGGTTTAATTCGTGTAATCGCCATGAGCGGGCTATCTATCTCAGAAGGTACTATCTTGAGATAAGCCAGGACCATGTTTCAAAAAGGACTAGACGAACCTTCGAGTTAAGTCTTCTATTGAAGGTATATGATTAAGAATGGGATTAACCTACTATCGTTGCTTTGATTGAAACTCTTCTGCAATTTTATCTGCTTCATGTCATGTATGTACATCAGGATCTAGAGTGTTCTTCATGAATCATGAATGGTAATTATGTTACCTCCTTAGGAGAATTCTATATGACATGTATGGACTCCGTATGGTTAGATATTAAGATTTCATGGAAAGTGAATTACGACAGTAGGTCAGTGGTGGACTATAGTAATGCAGCAATGATTCTGTGAGTAATGAGTCGATTACAACCATGAGAGTTGTATTGGAATGGATGTTGAGATTAAGTATCACTAATCGGGTCGTGGTGGTGTATAAGTTATCATTGATAGACTAATTAAGTAGATTATCTACCTATTGAATATTTATTCCTTCTTATCAATAAAGAGTCGTATTACTATACGAGGAAGGTTGCAGTGCAAACATAGAATTCTAGTAACGGTGATGTCTAGAATGAAATCCCAGATTCGATTTTTGATGTCGAGGGAGTTTCAAAGGTGATTGTGTATAAGCTCGAGCAAGAGCATGGGTCCATAGAATGATGGATGGAATAGTAAATATTTAAGCATGTGAAATGCGATGCTATTATACTTGATGTGGATTTATATACATATATGTTTTGTTCTCCTATGTTAAACCTCTATAGTTCAGTAACGGTGAACTAGGAGTGGCGTAAGTGGTCGAGTGGTCCATAGAATGATGGATGGAATAGTAAATATTTAAGCATGTGAAATGCGATGCTATTATACTTGGGGAAAGGGGGAATGAGCTTTACGTTTGAGAGTCATGGATTTCATCTGAGTGGTCGAGTGGCGTCGGCCCAGCCTTATTATATTGGTCCAAATGGCCCGGAAGTTCCGCTATGACGGTCCATCCCTTAGGAGTCCAGTGTTCGGTTGACAAGTAAATCCGACAGGTTCTCCTCTACATGTAGAAAATGGTGGGGTTGTACTACTGCGACTGATCATCGTAAGTGGTCTTCCTGGCGCGACAAACTCCCGTAATGAGTTCATCATCCAATTGGATATTTCTGCAACACTACCCAGAGCACTTCGATAGAAAGGCTACGGTTGGGCGATTGTTGAGTGTTGGCAGGGTCAAGTTTTCAAAATGATGTTTGCATCAAATGAAGTATCTCATAACTTCATTTTATTTTGATGATATTTTAAAGATTGATTCTATACAAGTTTTGTCTTGTAGCTTAATCTATGGGATGAACTATTTATTCATTGAACGGTGGTAGTTCAAGTAGTATTCGAAAAAGATATAAGTATATTGGAGTATCTTGTAACTTCATCTTTTAAACTTATATCTATTTAATGATTGTCTTATGAATGACAAAGGTTTTAGAAAAACGTTGAGACAAGGTTAGATATATGAGATCACCTTGCAACGATATTTTTATACAGTTATAAACTGGAACTCTGTGGATGTTATACATGTCAGAGGATTTCAAATATTGTGAAAAGTATATATATATACTGAATATTTTGCGACTTGATCGCGTTAAGATATCAAACTTGGTTCATTTCTTCTTGACCAAGACTTTCTTGAGTACTATGAGAATGCTCATATCTTGTTAATCATTATACACATTATTTTGGTGGGCTTGTTACTCACCCTTGCTTTCTTCTTTCATCACACAACAACAGATAGAAAAGATGAATAAGACCAAGCTTCCAATTCGCAAGCGGTTAGAAAAAATTCCGCAGTTTTTTGGAAGCATTGATGCCACCGTAGCTGAGGTAGGAGCTACCAATAGGCTAGGTTTTCAACTATTGATGAACCAGACTTATGTATAATATGAATTGTAATAATGGCAAGGAATAGGTAAATTATTCAGAAACCCCTTTTGAGGTGAAATGGTTTATAATTGTGGAATAAAATGACTTATGTTCTTTTTGGTTTTCATCTCTGAGACTATAACTTGTGGTGTGTGTGTGTATTGTGGGGTCACAGTACGCAGCAGTTGATTGATTGTTAAGGTTAAGTATTATAAAGGGAAATGGAACTCGTGACAACCCGAATCCCCGACCCGGGATTTGGGGGTGTTACATTGATGGCGTCACAAGTTGGTATCAGAGCTGCAGGATCTAGTCCCTGAGACAAGTTAGGAAATAGGGTATTTTGGGTTATATATCCATATCACGAGAGTGTTCGACTCATATAGAGTTGAGTTAGACTATTAGGTATAGTTTAAGGAAAGTGAATAGGCTAAAGTGGCAACAAGAGTTAGGGTGTGAGTTAGTTGGAAGTTTTATTTAACCCTAACGCTGTTTCTTGGTTGCTGTTTTGTGTTTTCTCTCAGGACTCCAGTAGTAGTAGTGATTCTGATTCAGAGATTAGTTTAACCGGTACCCTAGTGGACCCAATTCCATACTCATCAGAGGAGCCTGTGTATGTTAGTTCAGATCAGGAGGAGGATCCATCTGAGAGTAGTGAGATTCCTATGCAGATATCACCCTTGAGGCCAGAGTCAGAGCCCCCAGCCCCTGATCCAGAGTCTGAGATGCCTAAGATTGTGCCTATCAGTGTTGGTGGCAAGTTAGCCCAGGATCGAGACTTTGTTTACTCACGCATTCATGAGTTGGGAGCTTTGGTAGATAGTAGCTCGAAAGTCTAGGCAAAGGACTTCAGTTATGGAGGATGAGTGGAGAGTCCCGATTCGGATGGTGGAACAGATTGCCCGGAGGAGATTAGATGAGGGACCATCCACTAATGATGTAGATGCTGAGGCCCGGAGGCTGCATAAGATCATTCGCTGGATGTTGGTTGTGTTGAGAGAGATCTTGGATGATTAGATGATAGTTTTGATCAGGAGGGACATCTGGTGGATCCCGGTAGTTGTTGTTTCCTTACAGTGCCAGTAGGCTTGGGATGCTTGGTCAGATGCCGGGATCCCTTTTTCATTTGTTATGTTGTGTTGTGTTTCAAAAACTTTGTAGTAGTAGTTGTTAGAAGTTAGGGGTAGATAAAGGGGTGTTTTCCAGTTTTTCCTCTATTTAACCCTACTATATTATTGTATCTTAATGTAATCAGACCTTTTATCTATGTATCCTTGGCTTGTTGAATAAATCACATATCTTGTTTCCTATTGTGCACCCTGGAAGTCTTTATAAACTATTTTACTTACCATGTTTCTATACAACCGTGTTTAATATTTCATAATATCGTACCCTGTGCCATGAGAATACACAACTGATAAGAGAAATTATATAGTAATAAGATTGCATGTGCAAAATTGGGTAAAGCTTAAAACCCGCAAAAGTGATTTCGTAGTAAAATGTTGTTATAAATATCAATGCCAAGCTAACGCATTGCTAAATAATTGCTCAATCAGGTTTGTAAGAAATGGCCAACTCACCAGATCACCAAGAAGAAGAAATTCAAACCTAAGACCAAGAACTAAACCAAGATACCAATATGATGAGCCGACTTGCTCAACTTTTGCAACAACCCATAGCCCCTAAAGTTGGAAACTTCAAAAACTTTCAATCCGTTCACCCCCCAGAGTTTTTAGGTTTGCCCGACCCGATAAAAGCTCAGTCATGGTTAAGAGAAATGGAGAAAGCATTTGAGTTAGCAGAAGTTAAGGATGAAAAGAAAGCTCAGTATGCGAGTTATTATCTTAAGGATAGGGCAAGTTTCTAGTGGGAATCTTCTAAAGCTTTTCTTGAAGGAAAGGACTTATCGTGGGAAAAGTTTACCGAGATGTTTTTGGAGAAGTACTTTTCAAGTTATATGCAAGATCAGCTGGAGATGAAGTTTTTGGATCTTAGACAAGAGGATATGTCGGTGGCAGAATATGAAGTGAAATTTTTCGGAGTTATCTAGATTTGTACCTGAGTATGTGAATATGAAGGCGAAGAAGGCCAAAAGGTTCCAACAGGGACTTAGGCCATGGATTCGGAGTCAAGTGGCACTGTTGGAGATCAAGAACTATGTCGCGTTGGTGCAGAAGGCAATGATAGTGGAAGGGGAGCATGAAGCTGTAAAAAGAGAGAAGGAAGGTAGGAAAAGGAAGTTTGAGAGCTCGGAGCAAGAGCAAGGAAGTTCAAAGTTTAGAGGGAAGTTTGGTAATATGGTGGAGGTCAGAATCAAAAGTTTTAAAAGTTTAAGCCCATGAATGGAGCTCAAAAGAATCTTTTTCAGAAGACCGGACAACTGGGAAAGGATAATAGACCATAGATTCAAGAGTGTAAAGTTTGTGGGAAAAGACACCCGGGAAGATGTAACAAGTTGGATGTGACCTGTTTTAGGTGTAACCAGAAAGGACATTATTCGTAGGAATGCCCAAGTGGAGCAAAGAAGCATGAATTAACCTGTTTCAAGTTTGGAAAAGTGGGACATATGGCCAGAAACTGCAAGGAGCCTATTCAAAAGGAAAATGTTCTTAGGATTGCTAGACCACCACTTCTCCCAGCACCAATAGCTCAACCCAGAGCTAGAACCTTTAACATGACAATGAAAGATGCTGTGCAAGATGTGGATGTGGTAAACTCAGTAGAAGTAAAAGTATTAATGGATTCTGGAGCAACTAGATCCTTTATTGCTGAAAGTATTCTTGATAGACTAAAATGTGTTGTGTACCCTCTTGAACCCAATTTAATTATAGAAGTAGCAAATCAAAATAAAGTCATTGTTAATAGGGTTTGTCCCGATTGCGATGTGTTTATAGAAGGTCGACACTTTTCTGCTGACTTAATTCCTTTTAAGTTAGGAGAATTTGACGTTATATTAGGAATGGATTGGTTGTCAAACCACGAGGCGCAAATAGAGTGTAAAAGTAAGAAAGTGAAGTTAAAGACCAAGGATGGTGTCGAAGTGGTATTCAAGGGAAAAAGACAAGAGAAGAAGTTTCTAACAGCTATTCAGACGAGGAGATTATTTCGACAAGGATGCGAAGCTTATTTAGCTCATGTCAAAGATGTAGAGAAAGAATCCGTAAGGATTGAGAATATTCCAGTAGTAAGAGATTTTCCCAATGTATTTCCAGATGAATTACCTGGACTACCTCCAAATCGAGAGATCGAGTTCATGATTGATTTGGCTCCTGGAACAGAACCAGTATCGAAGGCACCCTATCGTGTGGCTCCAGTTGAGATGAAGGAATTAGCAATGCAGCTGCAAGAATTGTTGGATAAAGGAGTAATACGGCCAAGTGTATCCCCGTGGGGTGCACCAGTGTTATTTGTGAAGAAGAAAGACGGAAGTATGAGGTTATGTATTGATTATCGTGAACTGAATAAGTTGACGATTAATAATAAGTACCCTCTACCGTGAATCGATGACTTGTTTGATCAGTTAAAGGGAGCTACTTGTTATTCCAAGATTGATTTGAGATATGGGTATCATCAGCTGAAGATTAAAGCGGAAGATATACTCAAGACAGCATTTCGAACGAGATATGGACACTACGAGTTTTTGGTAATGGCGTTTGGTTTGACGAATACGCCAACCGCATTTATGGATCTTATGAATGGAGTGTTCAAGCAGTATTTGGATAAGTTCATTATAGTATTTATCAACGATATTTTGATATACTCCAAAACGGAGGAAGACCATATGAAGTGTAAGAACCCAAATTTTTTACATCGGTAAAAGACCTTTATGAATTGTAATATAATAACTCAAATTTTTGAGACCTTGTAAAATGCTTAATGAATAGTAACCCTGACAAACGGGAAAAACTTTTTAACCCACACTATGTTGTGCATGAGAAATTGAGTTTCGGAGTTGATAACATGATTATACGTACCAAATGAGTGTATGTAAGCGCTATTAATTTTCGAAGAAAACGAACTTTGAAAAATGACTGTATCTACGAACCATCAAGGATTATGGGAATCACAACATAATTACTAATTTAAAATCCTATGGATTTATATTCAAGAATGATACTTCAAAACATAAAGAATGTATGTGAAAGGATTTACACCGCGAACCGTTTACGAGAAAATATTATGAAAATGATTAAGCGATCGAGCAAACGCGTAAATGAATAAATAAAAGTATCGAACCAAACTAACTAAACTAATTAACTATGCTAAGAAATTAACCATCGTTAGATCATTAAATAGTAACCTAGCTATGTAGAAATGATGGCCTAAAGCTAGGAATAGTAAAGCTAAAACCTAAGACTAAATAGATTAGCTTGTAACCTAGGAAGCTAACAAGATATGTCTTAAGTTATGCCAACATTATCTATTCCTAAGATATATAATAGAAGAGATATAAATAATATAATACAATCTTATACAAGAAGCATTCAAGAAAGCAAGAAAACTCTATCTCTCCCCATTTTTCTTCTCCATTCGGCCCTAGCAAAATAATGGAGAAAATCAGTTTCAAAACTCCAAGCTCTAGTCATGGAAAAAATCCCTCATTAATTCCCAAGCTTCATACATCCTAAACTAAGGTAAGATAAATTTTTTTGAGCTCATTTCATTGAGGTTTGATGGGTGAAATAAATTCAAGAAAGATGATAATGAATAGTATGAATAGTAACTTTTCTTTGGTTTCTTGATTTTAATGGTTAATCTAGGTTCCAAAAACCCTCCCAAGCATTCCCAAGACTTCACCATCATCAAGAACACATCTCAAGATTTCAATAAAGGTATAAATCTTTGACCCATCTTTATTTAAGGTTTAAGTTCAAGAATCTTTTGGAACATAGTTGTAAACATAGTTTTGGTGAATGATTTGTTGTAATCTTGATGTTTAGTTAAGTAGATTTAAGGTTGATGATTGTTGCCTCAAGAACATGATGTTCTTTAGAGGATTTAGTGTGATGATGATGATTTGATGATTGTTGGTGGTAGTATAGATAATTAAGGCGTAAATGAAACTCAGATCGTAATCATAATCTCGCTAAAACGAACAAAACATAACATTAAGTTTCTGCAGAAAGTTCGAAGATATCTACTGTAGTTTCTTGAAAGGTAACACTTTATTATGATAGAAAATATTATAAGGATCGTTTGGGTACTTGAATCACTTGATTCTGATTTACGGATCAGAAGTTATTACCGTTTTAGTAAAAGTAATTTACGCGACAAAAACTGCTACGAATTACGAACTTTGAGAATAAAAATGATCGACTTAAAAATATTCATAAATCATGAAATTTTTACAGAGAGTAGTAAATAGAGTTCCTTAATTTCTACAAAAATTTCAAATTAAAAGAATGATTTTTTAATTTTATAAAAATATCGGAGCCAAAACCGCGCGATTAGAAAGCCGTTAGAACTCATAAGCGGAGCCGAAAATGAAAATGTTAACGGACATAAGGTACTTCGAAAAATGAAGCGATCGTAACATGAAAAAGTACTTAAAGAAATAATAAGGGTAATATAAGTTGAGAGGGTACATAATAAGTAGCATATGAGTGTGAGTCGCCGTAAATTAGAACGGGATCTAACGAAACGGTTTATGTTTATGGTTATAAATTTTCGAGCGGACCCTAGAGCATCCTCCACCTTGAAATACCCAGGCAAGTTTTCAAACCCTACCTTTTAAGAACTGTTGTGTTTTGAATATTTTACAAAACTTTGATATATGCATGAGATTATTTTAAACCGTTTTACGAAGTTTGAGATGTATTACATTACTTAATTGTTGCTAATTTCTGGTATATGTTCATACCGAGTTCGAAATGTTATATTTAGACCGAGAGTCGATCGGTGTAAGCTTATAAAAACCCGGAAGTATCCCGGAGGAGTTTGTATTTGAGAACGTTAACGCTAGCGAGTAGCGTGGCGTGTATATATTTTAGACCGAGGATCGGTCAGTAAAAATTGATGAAACCCGGAAGTATTCCGGAGATGCTTTATTTAAGAATATTAACACTATAGTAGAGCATGATGTATAAGTTGTAAGACCGAGAGTCGGTCAGTTTTGTTTTTATAAAATATAAACCCGAAAATCATCCCGGAGATGTTTTGGACGATTAAAAGTCCGTAATTATTTTATTCCAAGGGACTCGACGTCCACTTGCAAAATATTAAATACCTCGAACTTTCATTAAAACGATTTCCAAAAATCGTATTCCCTCAACTATATTTAATTATTCGAATAATGATTGAATAATAATATACTTCCTTATTTGTTAAACATTGAATAAAATTCCTTATTTCAAAATAGCATCTCTTTAAAACCTCAATGGTTAACCTTTGATTGAGGATGTTATTCGATATTTCTTTTATTATTCGAAAAGAAAATATTCTTTCATTGGGGAAATCTTACAAGAATTGTTCGTATGATGTTATTAGTCAGAAATAATTGCTTTCAAGGGTATTCTTTATAAAATCATAATATAGAATTCTAAGGACATGGAAGGATAATCATTGTTGTATTCTTCCTTCCAAGTTATAAATCTTTTGAGTGTTGTGACTCTTTTATTCAGAACTCATTATTTGTTCAGATGTTAGATTTTGAAATCTTGTTAAGATTGTCTAAATTACATCGATATTGTGAAAATCATTCTTCCAAGGCTAATTGCCTTCTGAACAAAGAGAGATATAGTTGAGAACCGATTGTTGTAGTATGAGACTGAAAGCTCAGTGCTATGATGGTGCAATCGGAGCATCGGGATGAGCAAGTTTTTTTTAAAAAGGGAATACCATGTTTAGTTATTATCATAAGAATCTTTAACATGGTTATAGAAGAATGATAATAGAGATACCAGCGTGATTAGTGAGGTACGCTTCTATGAAACATTATCGGGATTGGTACTAATAAATTCGGGAAAGACCAAGCATATATAAATTCGAGGAATAAGATTTTCAAAAAGTGAAGGTAAGGTTAGTAGCAATCCCATGTTAGAAATACTCGACGATAAAAATAGGATTTTATGTGAAGTGTAATGATACGTCTACGCAGCTTAAGGACCGTGATATAAGGCATCATAATAATAATCTAGAATAATTACGATAAGTTTCGCATTGAAAGGGACAAAGAGTTTAACATATGAGGAAAATTTGGAATTTTTTTTTAATTACGCTGGATGTGTCGTAGATATTTTGGTCAAATTGATAAAGGACCGTGATTGAGAAATCTATTATCATCAAGAAAAGGCCAATATGGTGGCCGACACTTTAAGTAGTAATATATAGATTGAGATTAATAAATTTCAGGATAACTAATGAGAAGGATCGCATGAAGAGAACCCTTTAGTACTTAACAGGAAGACTTAAAGATAACTAAAAACTTAAAAGGATATTAGTCATGATCGAATATGAAAGGGATGTCATTGATTAGGCAAGTTAGTACTCGACATGGTTGAAAGTGCAAAGGAAAGACGAAGATTAAAATTTTGGCGATTGCGGCTTGTAAATGACCCAAATGGGAGTGAGAGTTTATTATAATAAATTTTGAAAGAGGATTATCAAGAACCAAGTTAGTCGTCATGCTGTTTAAGGATTTTGAGTAATAGGTTAAATAAGACTGCTTATTTTATTATGCAAATGATAGATCTCCACTCTATAAAATTGTTATGAACACGAAAGAGATAATTGGTGATAGAGAGACTCCGTGATATCATGCCACACAAGGATCCAAGAATTAATTTCACAACTGGATTATTTCCCAAGATATTTCATGAGAAGTGATGAACAGAGGCACAACTTAGAGTTCTCAAATCGACGAGTAGAATGAGAGGACTATCCAGACCATTTCAGATACGTCTATCGGCTTGCCTTTTATTTGGGACGGTTAGGAGAATCGCCTATCGTTGACAGAAAATTTGTATAGATATACTTACCACTTGAGCATACGGAAAATAGACGTCGATATCCTTTACGAAGGACAACGTGGAAGAACGAAGGATGTTATGGTTAAAGCTGACCGAAGGCAATGAAGATCGCAGACGCCCTTTAAAGGCCACTGGTAGCAGTTCCCAACAAAAGTGAATACGTCCAAGGCACTAGCGAGAATGACAAGTACGACCCAGAAGGTATCATAGTACTATAAATATTATACGAGGAACGATTAAAGAAGTCTGACCAATAGCGGAGCTGAGCATTCCACGATTCTAAAGCGTATCAATCAATTGCGTATGAAATGGTGCTTCCTTCAAGATGGCAACGGAATGACGATGTGCCTTACATTACTACAGGAAGAAATATTAAATCTGACGCTAAGCGTGTAGCAGGGGACGAGCGTGTAAAAATGTGACGAGAACTTCTTACATAAAATAATCGACAGAGATGATGCGCCGAAATGAGCAAACATTAAGGAACGAAACTTTAGCACTAGTAAGAGCGATGGAGGGGAAAACGAATAAGTTGAAGGACCGTTCCAAACACTAGAAGATGCGTTAATCGTCCATATTATGGATTTTTAAGGAAAATAAAATGACCAATTGACATTAATCGAATTACTGACAATAACGAGTTATCATGCGGGCATTGGAACGGCTACAAAGCTTTGTACGGAGGAAACAATCATTCTCTCTTAGGTTGGGAAGAAATTGGTAAGCGGAGGATACTGGACCATAGTTGAGTCGACAGACCAAAGAAATTCCTAGAACTTATCAGAACCCAGCTAGTGACAGCCCAGGATGAACAATAGAGATATGCGGACTAGAACTATAAAGACGAAAAGTATGAAGTATAAGACCAAGTATTATTGAAAGTGCCTCCCGGGGAGGGAGTGATGAGATTCGAAAGGGAAAGAAATATTGAACCAAGGATTATTGGACTGGTTGAAATCTTTAAAGGACTAAGAGATTTGGCGTATAAATTAGCATCAACGTCGAACAGTCGCCAAGTTTATAACGAGTACCATGAATCGATGTTAGGAAATTTAACTGTCAATGCCAGACATATGATTGAAAATGAGCTAATGAACTTGCAGCCAGACTTAGCGTATGGGGAACAACGTGTAGAGATCATAGATCTACAATAACGAGATCTCTGAAATATATTTGACGGAGGAGTATAACTTTTATGAAGAGATCAAATACTGCAAAGTCAACGTGAGAACTCGAGGTTGTCATGTGAGAAGCATATCCCTGCCTATTTCTAAACTGATTCCGGGACGAAATCCTTTTAAGGGGGGGAGACTATAAGAACCCAAATTTTTAACATCGGTAGAAGACCTTTATGAATTGTAATATAATAACTCAAATTTTTGAGACCTTGTAAAACGCTTAATGAATAGTAACCCTGACAAACGGGAAAAACTTTTTAGCCCACACTATGTTGTGCATGAGAAATTGAGTTTCGGAGTTGATAACATGATTATACGTACCAAATGAGTGTATGTAAACGCTATTAGTTTTCGAAGAAAACGAACTTTGAAAAATGACTGCATCTACGAACCATCAAGGATTACGAGAATCACAAAATAATTACTAATTTAAAATCCTACGGATTTATATCCAAGCACGATACTTCAAAATATAAATAATATATATGAAAGGATTTACACCGCGAACCTTTTACGAGAAATTATTACGAAAATGATTAAGCGACCGAGCAAATGCGTAAACGAATAAATAAACGTATCAAACCAAACTAACTAAACTAATTAACTATGGTAAAAAATTAACCATGGTTAAATAAATAGTAACCTAGCTATGTAGAAATGATGGCCTAAAGCTAGGAATAGTAAAGCTAAAACCTAAGACTAAATAGATTAGCTTGTAACCTAGGAAGCTAGCAAGATATTACTTAAGATATGCCAATATTATCTATTCCTAAGATATATACTAGAAGAGATACAAATCATATAATACAATCTTATACAAGAAGTATTCAAAAAAGCAAGAAAACTCTCTCTCCCCCCATTTTTCTTCTCCACTCGGCCCTAGCAAAAGAAAGGAGAAAATCAATTCCAAAACTCCAAGCTCTAGTCATGGAAAAAATCCCTCATTAATTCCCAAGCTTCATACATCATAAACTAAGGTTAGATAAATTTTTGAGCTCATTTCATTGAGGTTTGATGGGTGAAATAAATTCAAGAAAGATGATAATGAATAGCATGAATAGTAACATTTCTTTGGTTATTGATTTTAATGGTTGATCTAGGTTCCAAAAAACCTACCAAGCATTCCCAAGACTTCACCATCATTAAGAACACATCTCAAGATTTCAAGAAAGGTAAAAATCCTTGACACATCTTTATTTAAGGTTTAAGTTCAAAAATCTTTTGGAACATAGTTGTAAACATAGTTTTGGTGACTGATTTATTGTAATCTTGATGTTTAGTTAAGTAGATTTAAGGTTGATGATTGTTGGCTCAATAACATGATGTTCTTGAGAGGAGTTAGTGTGGTGATGATGATTTGATGATTGTTGGTTGTTAGATATATTTGATAATGTCATGGCTAATATGATTTATGTTTAGTTTTCAGATCTTACTTAAACAGGATAAATCAGTACTTACTGGAAGTCAGGACTTAAGGATATCAGTACTTATATTATCAGGAGATAATCATCAGAAGATGGATATCAGAACTTAAGTACTGAAGGACGTTCAGATAAGGAAATCAGTTGTTTAAAAGAAAGAAGATCGAGACAAACATAAGAAGAGATATGCATGAAGAAGGAATTCTATGAAGAATAGAATACTTGGAAGAAAAGATATCTGATTATTATATTTTAGGAAGCAGAATTATATTCCATATCAATTAGCGATTATCTTGTAACTGTGTAGTATATAAACACAGACATAGGGTTTACACTATAAGTGTTATCATATTGGAGAAGTTTATTCATTGTAACCCTAGCAGCTCTCGTGATATTTGTTCATCACTGAGAGGTAACAGTTCCATACTGTAACAGAGTTTATTGTTTCAATAAAGTTTGTTTTCTGTTACTTGAGTTATAAAAGTTTGATTTGATTGTATTATACACTGTATTCACCCCCTCTACAGTGTGTGTGTGACCTAACAAGTGGTGTCAGAGCCTGTCTGTTAACACACAAACAGTTTAAGATCCAAACACAATCATGTCTGATACGGAAACTCCAACTAAGCCCACCAAAACTGAAGAACCTCCAAAGACACAAATTCAAAGTTGGTATGAGACCATCAGAGTTCCCATATTGAGACCATCTAAATATGCCATATGGAAGGTGAGGATGACCATGTTTCTGGAAGCTACAGATCCAGAATATCTTGATAGAATCAAGGAAGGACCTCCCCAACCAACCAAGCTCGCTGTTGCAGTTGCAGGTGAAGCAGCAAAGACTGTACCAAAGGAGAAGAGTGATTACACTGCTGAAGATATCGCATCAATTGCTAAAGATGCTAAGGTACGACACTTACTGCATAGTGCCATTGATAATGTAATGTCAAACAGGGTAATAAACTACAAGACTGCAAAGGAGATATGGGATGCTCTGGAAACAAGGTGTCAGGGAACTAATACAATTAAGAAGAACAGGAAGACAATACTCACTCAAGAGTATGAACACTTTGACTCAAAGGCTAATGAGTCATTGACTGATTTGTATGATAGATTTGTCAAACTCTTGAATGATCTGTCACTGGTTGATAAGGAGTATGATCTTGAAGATTCAAACCTTAAATTCCTGTTAGCTCTTCCTGAATGCTGGGATTTGAAGGCAACAACAATAAGAGACAACTATAATCTTGATGAAATAACTCTTGATAAAATTTATGGAATGCTCAAGACTCATGAACTTGAGATGGAACAAAGAAGCAAGAGGAAAGGAGGAAAGTCAAGGAAAGTTGCTCTTAAGGCTGAAGAAGAATCCCCCAAGGTAGCTACCTCAAGGAAAGACAAGGGTAAAGCTCTTTTCACAAAGTCTGATACTGAGTCATCAAGTTCCGAAAGTAATGATGACTCAGAATCTGAAAGCTTGCCTGAGACGGATGCTGATGAAGAGATGATGAAGCTGTGTGCTCTTATGGTGAAATGAATCACAAAGATAGCATACAGGAAGTTCAAGAAGGGAAAGAAGTTCTCCAGGAAAGGCACAAGTTCTTATAAGAAGAATTTCAGAAGATCTGAGAGCAGAGGAGGAAAGTCTGACAGAGGAGATTATACAAATGTCAAATGCTATAACTGTGGTGAGAAAGGCCACATATCTCCTGATTGCAAGAAAGAGAAGAGTGACAAAGGCAAGGCTCTTGTCATAAAGAAGAAAAGTTGGACAGACACCTCAGATTCTGAAAGTGAGGAGAATTATGCCTTGATGGCAAATGCTGATAAGGCAAGTGCTGAAAGCAGTTCTGAAGCTGCCGAATCAAAGGTACCTCAAACTACTTATGCTTTTCATACTGATGATATTAATGAGTTGAGAAGATATTTAAAACCATGTTTGTTAGTTATAGAGATCAAATTTTAACATGTGAAAGATTAACTTCTGAAAATCTTGCTTTTAAGAAAAGAAATGATTTCTTAGAAAAGGAGTTCGTTATGTTCCATCAAACTCAGAAAGATAGAGATGATGCTTTTTATGTTAGGGATGAAGTGCTAAAAATGAATGAATCTCTAAAAACTGAGTTAGAAAAGGAAAGAGAGGTTATCAGGACTTGGACTAACTCTGGCAGAACAACTCAGAATTTGTTAAGTAGTAAAAACTGGAAAGAGGGCTTAGGTTATGGAGAGGATAAGAATGATAAAGGAACTGAAAGTATTAAGCCTGTAGTTGTTAAACAAAAGCCAAAGTTAAAACCTGTCAAGTTTGTAGCTGTAAAGTCTGATAATGAGAAATCAGAAGTTAAAAAGGAATTAACTTCTGACAAACTAAAATAGGAAAAGACAGCTGAAGTAAACATAGGCTTAATGACTAAGAAGCAGCTTAAGCATAAGCTGAAAGATGTTAAGAATACAAACAAGGTAAAATCACCTAGGAAAAATAGGAATGGAAAGGAAGGTGTAAATAAAAGCAATGATTATAAGCCTGTTCCTGATGCTCCTAGGAAAACGTGTCATAACTGTGGAAGTTCTAACCATCTCGCTTCTTTTTGCAGGAAGAATAAGAACATAAACTCCTTACCTTCAAAGTCAGGAGTTAAGAGTCAGTTTGTTAGATATAAGCCATAAAATCCTTGTTTTCATTGTGGTAGTTTATGGCATTCTATTTATACTTGTAAGGAATATCATAGTTTGTACTATGATTATTATCAAATAAACCCTTCTTTAAAGAAAGTTTCCATTGTTCCTTCTAGTGTAAGTTCTGATTCAAAGTCTGATAGTGTGAATTCTGATAAGAAAAATGTTAACATAAACTCTGATGCTAAATCCGCTGCAAATTTTAACAAACTTAATAAGGCCAAAGGATCCAAGCAAGTCTGGGTCCTTAAAACTAATAATTAGTGGTCTTTGTGATTGCAGGGCAACAGGAAAAACATCCTAGTTCTGGACAGTGGATGTTCTGGACATATGACTGGTAATAAAGCCCTGCTATAAGACTTTATGGAGAAAGCTGGCCCAAGTGTTTCTTATGGAGATGGAAACATTAGAAAAACATTGGGATATGGCAATATCAATCTTGGGAATGTCATCATAAAAGAAGTAGCTCTGGTCTCAGGACTTAAACACAATCTGCTAAGTATAAGTCAAATCTTTGACAGAGGTTATCAAGTTGATTTCTTTGAAGAACACTTTGAAGTTGTAAGTAAATCTAAAGGCAAAGTTGTTCTAAAAGGATACAGGCGTGGTAACATTTATGAAGCTAAGCTTTCAACAAGTACTGATGGTTCTGTAATCTATCTGATAAGTAGAGCATCAATTGAAGAAAGCTGGAATTGGCACAAGAAACTCTCTCATTTAAATTTCAACAATATAAATGAACTAGTCAAGAAAGATCTTGTGAGAGGACTGCCAAAGTCAGTATTTGCTCCTGATGGCCTTTGTGATTCTTGTCAGAAGGCTAAACAAAGAAAATCTTCATTCAAGAGCAAGACTAAATCATCAATTCTTGAGCCTTATCACCTACTACATGTTGATCTATTTGGTCCAGCAAATGTCATGTCTATTGCAAAGAAGAAATATGCTTTGGTCATAGTGGATGAGTTCACCAGATACACATGGGTGTATTTCTTGCACACAAAAAGTGAAACTGCATCTATCTTGATTGATCATGTCAGGCAACTGGATAAATTGGTCAAAGATTCTGTAAAGATAATAAGGAGTGATAATGGTACTGAGTTCAAGAATTTGATAATGGAAGAGTTCTGCAAAAACCATGGAATCAAGCAGGAATTTTTTGCTCCTGGAACTCCACATCAAAATGGAGTTGGTGAAAGGAAGAATAGAACTCCCATTGAAGCTACACGTACAATGCTTGATGAAGCAAAGCTTCCAACCTATTTCTGGGCTGAAGCTGTGCAGACTGCTTGTTTTACTCAAAATGCAACACTCATTAACAAGCAAGGAAAGACACCATATGAGATGGTGAAGAAAAAGAAGCCAAATCTGAAATATTTTCATGTATTTGGATGCAAGTGTTTTGTTCTTAAGACTTATCCTGAATAGCTATCTAAATTTGATTTAAAAGCTGATGAAGGAATCTTTGTTGGATATCCACTTTCCACAAAAGCCTTCAGAGTCTATAACTTGAGAACAAGAGTGGTCATGGAATCTATCAATGTCTCTTTTGATGACAAGAAGATTACTGGACTTGAAGATTTTATTGATCATGATCAGCTGAGATTTGAAAATGAAGACTCGAATTCTGATATTGAAAATCCTGACAATCTAGATCCTGATACTATAAACTCTGATGGATTAAACTCTGATGTTATTGAAACTGTGGTGACTACACCCAAGGAAGATGCACCTATGCAGGGGGAGCATACTCAAGATCTAACCACATCTCAAGAAGCATCAGAACATATATCTGGCCCTTCAAGTTCTGATTCGTCAAGTTCTGATAAGCCAAGTTCTGATAGGTCTGAAAATCTAAATTCTGAAGAATCCAACTCAGAGAGCATAGTTTCAGGGGGAGCATCAAAAAATGAAAATGAAGACAGCATGGATCATGGGGGAGCATCCAGTTCTAGAGAGAACCTTCCATCTGCAAGGAAGTGGACTAAATCACATACACCTGATTTGATAATTGGAAATCCTGATGCAGGTGTCAGAACTAGAACAGCTACTTCAAATGAATGTCTTTTCAACTCTTTTCTTTCTCAGACTGAGCCAAAGAAAGTGGAAGAAGCTCTTCAAGATGCTGATTAGGTGCAAGCAATGCAGGAAGAGTTAAATGAATTTGAAAGAAACAAAGTCTGGACCCTAGTGCCAAGGCCAAAGAATAGATCGGTTGTTGGTACAAAGTGGGTATTCAGAAACAAAACTGATAGTGATGGCATAATTACAAGGAATAAGGCAAGGCTGGTTGCAAAAGGATATTCTCAACATGAGGGAATTGATTATGATGAAATATTTGTACCAGTTGCTAGATTGGAAGCCATAAGGATATTTTTGGCTTATGCTGCTCACAAAAAGTTTACTGTCTTTCAAATGGATGTGAAAAGTGCTTTTCTCAATGGAGAATTGGAGGAAGAAGTATATGTTGAACAACCTCCAGGCTTTGTAGATTCCAAATATCCAGATTATGTCTACAGGCTTGATAAAGCACTTTATGGACTTAAGCAAGCTCCTAGAGCATGGTATGAGACTTTAGCTCAGTTTCTTCTGGAAAGTGGATTTAACAGAGGAACTATAGACAAAACACTGTTTTACCTCAACCATGGAAATGACTTACTTCTGGTCCAGATTTATGTTGATGATATCATTTTTGGTTCTACAAATGACAGACTTTGCAAGAAGTTTTCCAAACTGATGCAGTCAAGATATCAAATGAGTATGATGGGGGAACTTAGCTATTTTCTGGGCCTTTAAGTCAAGCAGAATGAAGAAGGTACTTTTATTTGTCAAACTAAGTACATCAGAAACTTGCTGAAGAAATTTGGAATTCAAGATTGTTCAAGTGCATCCACTCCCATGGCCACTGCAACAAAACTGGACAAGGATACTGGTAAATCAGTAGATATTACTGATTACAGAGGTATGATTGGCTCTCTACTCTATCTAACTACTAGTAGACCTGATATCATGTATGCTACCTGTCTTTGTACAAGATTTCAAGCAGATCCAAGAGAACCTCACTTGAAAGCTGTGAAAAGAATTTTCAAGTATCTTAAAGGAACAGCTGATCTGGGATTATGGTATCCCAGAGAATCAGATTTTAAACTAATAGGTTACTCAGATGCAGATTTTGCAGGTTGCAAAATTGACAGGAAAAACACAAGTGCAAGCTGCCAATTTCTTGGAGGCAGATTGGTTTCTTGGTTTAGCAAGAAACAAAAGTCAATTTCCACATCAACTGCAGAAGTAGAGTACATAGCTGCAGGAAGCTGTTGTGCACAGATTCTTTGGATGAAGAATCAGTTACTGGATTATGGGTTAACATATTTCAAAATCCCTATTTACTGTGATGATCAAAGTGCTATTGCTATGACAGGTAATCCAGTTCAACACTCGATGACAAAGCACATCAGTATCAGGTACCACTTCATAAGGGAACATTTGGATGAAGGTACAGTGGAATTGCACTTTGTTCCAACAGATCAACAACTAGCAGATATCTTCACAAAACCACTGTGTGAAGCTACTTTTACAAGATTGGTAAATGAACTTGGAATGGTTTCAGGTTCTTTCTCTAAATCTGCTTAGTTTTGTTCTGATGCATCAGACTTTATAATCAGTATTTACAGAAATTACTCTCTGTGTGTATTCTGTGCTAAATTGAAAATTGCTTAAGTACTGACTGTTGTCTGATGTGACTTTCTAAACTCTAATAGTGATATGTCTGTTTATGTAACTATTCAATCCTATAAGGATACATGTGCTAGATGCTGACCTAGTAGTCTTTAATACCTAGGGATCCCATGTTAGAAGTAATTATTTATGTGGACATCTATTGACACAAGCAAATTCTGATATTGAGCTTAGTTGAGTTTACTTTGTCTATCTTATTACTAAGTCACAAACTAGAATAATGCTTCTCATCTGTTAAGTTCTAATGCTAGTAAATCTGTTGAATGTCCTAAGTGCTTATACACCTCTCTTATCAAAAGAAAAAGAAAAGAACCAAGGATTAAAATCAGGTACTCCTTTGAGATCTAGAGTAAAAATGTGGAAGGGATGACCCAAGTGCATTGCTAGTATTAAGTAAATATGCATCAGATAAGGAAAATATTTTCTTGGTGACTTTTCACACTCTATGGTTACTGGAGAAATACTCTGATAATAGCATAAATTCTGATAAGCAGTCGTGACTCACTTACACTGAGAAGCCACTGTAAAATGGAATTTAAAAAGATGCACAAAATTAGCACAAATCTGTTGAGGTAGACTCAAGCATGAACTCATTCAATAGTAGGCTTCAGAATAATGACAGGTCTTTAGTAAAGTTTTAGTTCTGCCTTATTTCTAAGGTGTACCGAAGTGAATCAGACTTTACTCTTTGTCTGATATTTAGCTTAATGCACACACTCAACACTCCATATGAATAATGAAAATTTCTGTGGTGATCTATGCTATTTTAGATGAACAGTTTATGTGTCAGATTGCATAAATTCTGAGGACAAGTTCTGTTGCACGTTCTAATGATTAAGTTCTGAAGAATGTATATCAGAATTTGTGTGAAAAATTACAGAAATAGCCATTCACTTTTCAAGTTAAGAAATCAAGTTCTGATGACTGTTAAGTTCTGATATAAGTCTAAGTTCTGATATTAAATTCTGATTCTTTACTTGACTTATTTGTGGATAAAATTTAAAAACAGTCTCATTTTAAACCAGAATATGTTGAAGTGGAAGATTAACAGTCACTATATTTAGGGATAGTGGTACACGTACATGCACAGTCATTTTTACTTGCTTCTTGTGCGCATTAAACCATGTTTTACCTTTCCAATGACTGTTTTTCTTTTTCCAAGTCTAGGGAGACGAGGTAGAATTAATTCTACCTGTCAGCATTAAATTCCTTGCGTCTTCTGGCATTCTTTTGCCTATATAAATACCCACTTCACATCAGCCTATACATCAATTCTTTTATCACAAACTCACCTTCATTTTCTTTATATCAAAAACACCATGGTCAATTACTATATGTTTTTGAACTATGAAACATTCAACATGGAGCTGAGCTATGAAGCCTGACAGCAGGAATGGCACGTCACTGCCATTCCTGATGATATATGGGACTCAGTTCCCCAGGAGGTACTCACCCACCACCTGTTCTTCTATATGGACTACCATCGCCATCTGGAGCGATTGGAGGAGGAAAGGCGGGAAGCTCTCCGCCAGCAAGAGCGAATCATCAGACTCGCTATTCTGTTTGTCGAGAGTAGGAAGAAGAAATAACTTATTTTCTTCTTCCTGTTTTTCTTCATCGTCAGCCTTGCCCTGCTTTTTGAGCTAGGACTAAGGCTGTTGATGTTAGGTTTAGAAGCATAAGAAAATCTTGTAAAGATCTGATGTAATTTAAATTTCATGAATGTATTATCTTGATATATTAATGGAATTTCCTTTTTTCTTTGCAAGTTTTTATCTCTGAGATGTTTGTAACTTTAATGCACAGATAAATCCTGAGATATCCATGTTCTGATGACCATTTCTACTTTGCTTTTAATTAAGTTCTGATCTTATAATTTCATTACTTATTTACTTGATTTATTTTGGTCATTCTCATACTTGAATTTTTCTCAGAATATTGGAGTTGCAGAGAAAAATAATTGAATAAGTGGGAACAGTTTAAATTTTGAATTAAAACTGATTTACCTCGATTAATGAAATTACTGGGTAAGTGGAACGGTTTTTCCTTGAAAAACTGCAAGTGGGTAAGTAATGATTACTGTTTTCCCGTGCCCATTAACTATTCATTATTCTTACATGTCTGACAGGTGTCCAACGGTTATATTTTTTTTTCAAAGTATAAGTAAGACAGAGAGAGGATTTTCTAATCTTTTATTCACTTTTACACTTTATCTCTCTCTTTGCTTTTACTCTCTTTCATCTCCTGACGTTGGTTTTTCATACAGACATTTTATCAAACACCTAACAGGCACTCTTCAATCTCAATTATTCTCATGGAACCTAAGGATTTGATCATTGATGGAGCTAAATTTGTTCCAAATAACTATGCTGCAATTCTTGATCATGTTGAAGCTCCGTCTGAGTTGCATTTTGTGCAAGGTCTTCTTGCATACAGTGAAATTGGGTATGAATTGACCCAGCCTTCAGTCTTTTCCGGCCACCAAGTTCTAACGTTTTGGCGGACTGGGCACTTTGATAATGGTGGTACACATGGTACTCCCAATATTGTTTTCGAAGTGGATGATTCTACACATGTGGTAACTCCTGGTACAATACGAAAGGCTCTACATTTACCAGAGGGATGTACTTTTTCAACCCCGGAGGAATCAGCTCTTAAAGAATTAATGGCTAGTTTGGGGTATGAGCAGAGTTTGGCAAAGCTTGGGCAGTTGAAACAGGCTCATATCAGAAAGGAATGGAGCTTCTTCTTCGACTGCATCACTAAAGCTTTTGGGAATAAGTGTTCCAAATTTGATGCCATCCCTATAATGAGTCAGCACATCGGGTATGCTATCATTAACCAAACTCATTTCAATTTTGCAAATGCTGTGATAGGTTTTATTGGGGATAGGATGACAGAAGATAGGAATGTTGTCTACTTTGCTAGATTTTGTCAGCTTATATATAATTTTTGTTGTGCTGATGAACCCCAACCTACCACTGACTTAACTCCACCTTTCAAAATTGCAAAACGAGCCTTTAATGATTTGGTAAATGCTGATCTTAAGAAAACAGTGGTTAGACCTTTACAGATTCCTCAATCTGTAAAACAGATCTTGGTAAATGCTGATCCTGACACCTATAGATCTGTTTATCCTGATATCCAACCTACCACCACATCTCAAACACCACAGCAACCAACAGAACATACCACTCATACTACTCAACCATCCCTCTGAACATATCTCAAATCATATCCCTCCACTTCATAGACAGCTCAACCCTCATCCTCAGCACCTACTGTGAAGCCTTCATCTTCCAAGCCTAAGAGGACAAAGACTGTTCCTCAAACACCTCAGAAGAAAAGGAGGATTGTTTTGAGAGATGAATCTGACAGTGAGGAACAGGTTTCTACATCAGAACCTGTTGTTAAAGAAGCTGAGAAAGTTCATTCTCAGAAGGATTCTGGAATTGGGAAATCTAAGCTTCTCAAAAGGCTTAGAAGAATGACTTATGTTGAACCTCCCAAGGAATCCCCATGTTCAAAGAGATACAAGAAACAGAGAGCAAAAAGGCCAGTTTCAGATGATGAGGAAGCAGCACCTAAGGAAGGGGGTCAGGAATCTCTTATCTCACAAGAAAAGGAATCTGCTCAAACCCCTGCTTCTCCATTAACTCCAACTAATGAAGCATCTACTGAAATGGCTAACACACCATCTGTGTCTCATGTTCACAAGTCTGTATCTCCTGCTGATCCAGGCACAAGTGCTGAAATTGATATTCAGAACTTGGTTGTGCCTGAAATACTTTACTTAGAAGCTCCAACAGCAACTAATCCATTAACAACACCTGTTACTGATGCTGCTCAAACTTCAGAACTATCTACTACACCTTCTCTGCATCTAGATGATGATGATCAGAATAAAGGTAAGCATCAGGATATGGCTGTTGATCAGAACTTGGAACCATATCAGCACTTAGAAGATGATGCTGAAGCCTCAATTGCTTCTCATATTGTTGTTTTGTCAGAAGATGCTGATTCTGTAAGTTCTGATACTGTAAATGCTGGAGATACTGGTGATGCTGCTCCAAAAGCAGATACTGATGAAGCAGGTCCTTCAGGACATGCCCCTCAACAAACTGTTCTTAAATCTGAATTAGTTAATAAGTTTGTTACCAGAGAAGCACCAGTGCCTTGGAGTGAAACTCCTGCAGGACATGAGTGGACTAAGGAATGAAACTCTGTTACATGTGCTCCCTCTGCACAGAATCTGGCTGAGCACTTGACAAAAGCTGATGAGATGTTAATTACTGATGATTTCAAAACACAGCTTCGCGTCACTGTATTGAGTACTAAACATCTACAAGGTCTCCATTCAACTACTCATGCAGAGATACATAAAATTTAGGAAGAATTAATGAAGCAAGAACAAGTTCAGAAGCTCGATAAGAAAAAATTCTTCCAACCTACCTTTGACAGAGTTGCTTATATTGAGAAGACTTAAGAGAAACAACAAGCTCAGATTGATGATATTCTGAAAAATCAATCTTCTCAGTAATCTCAACTTAATGAAATCCAAGCCTCAGTGGAATTGCTTGTCTCTCTTCTCTTACCTGCTGATGCCAAAAAGGGGGAGAAAGTAATTAAGTTCAAATGCAAAACTGATAAGACACTGAAGGGGAAGGATGATGAAAAGGATGATCAAGGAAACCCTGGAATGCGTAGAGGTCATAGTCAAGGTAGAGGTTTCTCATCAAGAAAAGCTGAAATCACAAGTCACAGGACAAACTCTGATACTGGAAAAAGAATCACTTCTGCTACTGGTAAAAGGATAAGTTCTGATGAACTTTTAGATCTTGATGAAGAAATGTCAAGACAGTTATTTCTTCAAGAAAATCCAGGAATGGACTTGGAGAGTCTAATGGAAGAAGAAGCCAGACTTAAATCAGAAAAAGTCACATCTAAATCTGAAGCTTCTAGTAAAAAGAAACTTCCAAAACTCAAAGGCATTGTGATACAAGAAAGGATAAATACTGAAGCAACCATGGCTAAATCACAACTGCAGATAGATCCAAGGTCCAAGGGTAAAGAGAAAGTTGGTGAACCTATCAAGGTTTATGTGCCTCCTGTGAATGAAGAAATTATTGATGAAGATGCAGATCTTGCTCTGACTTCAAGAAAAGTTTTTAAGACAACCTCTGACATGGCTCAAGTTGTTCAGAGTCAAGAGATAGTAAGTTCTGATATTTCAAATAAGCAAGTAACCTCTGACATAGCTCAAGTTAACTTGATATCAGAAGATAAATCAAAGACACTCATACCAGGATTCACTAAAGCAAAACAGACTCAACCTTTGAAGGCTGCTGTAAATGGTTTTGAAGCAAGAGTAGTTACTGGAAAGCAAGCAACAGACAAAACTGGATTGGGAAGTGCTGATGAAAGAAGAATACAGAACACTACCAATGATCCAACTTCCTTGAGTGAACCAGGTATTGGAGCAACTCCTGAGAGATTGAATCAACTAGAATCTGTATAAATGGTTTACCATACCTACTTGAAAGAACACATCTTGTTGTACTTCATGACAGATGGTAGGGTTTATCACATAAGGGAAAATGCCATTCCATTGAAGTATTTTGAAGAACTGGAGCATGTATTATTCTTACTTCAAGTGAATGACAAAATAACAGAACGTGCTGCAAACTATTTGAATAATCAGATTCAGAGACAGAAAAGACTTTATTCTGTTCAGTCTTACAGCACATATCTTCCAAAGTACAGAGATCACAAGGGTGATATAGTTGAAATGAAGCCCAACACTGCTAAGATTATAACTACCTTTCTGGGTTACAGGGCTGTGGAATTAAATCTTGAGTCTGATAAGGAATATTTGATCAGACTGGATCAGGATATAAGAAAAGCTAGAATTAATGATCTCAGGGCTGCAATCTTTCAAATTGGTGAAGATACTGCAGAACTTAAAGATGCTAAAAGGAGGATGATTGATTAACTCAGATATGCTGAGAGATGTTTGTTGAAGAACTATCTCAGAACAACTCCTGACATCAGAGAGATCAGAAGATGAAGCCAAGTCAAGATCTACAACTACTTAAATTCTGATATGAATACAGACTGAAGTTGTTATCAGAAGTTAAAGACTGGTAAAGCTTTAAGGACTGTAAGTTGTAGTTATCTAGTCTAATTTTCATGCATTTGTACTTAATCTTTTTGACATCATCAAATATATGTTAAACTTGTATATTTGCTAATTTACAAGTTGGGGGAGATTGTTAGATATATTTGATAATGTCATGGCTAATATGATTTATGTTTAGTTTTCAGATCTTACTTAAACAGGATAAATCAGTACTTACTGGAAGTCAGGACTTAAGGATATCAGTACTTATATTATCAAGAGATAATCATCAGAAGATGGATATCAGAACTTAAGTACTGAAGGACGTTCAGATAAGGAAATCAGCTGTTTAAAGGATAAAAGATCGAGACAAACATAAGAAGAGATATGCATGAAGAAGGAATTCTATGAAGAATATAATACTTGGAAGAAAAGATATCTGATTGATATATTTTAGGAAGCAGAATTATATTCCATATCAATTAGCGATTATCTTGTAACTGTGTAGTATATAAACATAGACATAGGGTTTACACTATAAGTGTTATCATATTCGAGAAGTTTATTCATTGTAACCCTAGCAGCTCTCGTGATATTTGTTCATCACTGAGAGGTAACAGTTCCATACTGTAACAGAGTTTATTGTTTCAATAAAGTTTGTTTTCTGTTACTTGAGTTATAAAAGTTCGATTTGATTGTATTATACACTGTATTCACCCCCTCTACAGTGTGTGTGACCTAACATTGGTGGTAGTATAGAGAATTAAGGCGTAAACTAAACTTGGATCGTAATCATAATCTCGCTAAAACAAACAAAACATAACATTAAGTTTCTGCAGAAAGTTCCGAACATATAAACTGTAGTTTCTTGAAAGGTAACACTTTATTATGATAGAAAATATTATAAGAATCGTTTGGGCACTTGAATCGCTTGATTCCGATTTACGGATCAAAAGTTATGACCTTTTTAGTTAAAGTGATTTACCGCGACAAAAACTGCTACGAATTATGAATTTTGAGAATGGAAATGATCGACTTAAAAAAATATTCACAAATCATGAAATTTTTACAGAGAGTAGTAAATAGAGTTCCTTAAATTCTATAAGAATTTCAAATGAAAATAATAATTTTTCAATTTTATAAAAATAATGGGGCCAAGACCGCGTGATTAGAAAGCCGTTAGAACACATAAGCGGAGCCGACAATGAAAATGTAAACGGACATAAGGTACTTCGAAAAAGGAAGCGACCATAACATGAACAAGTAATTAAAGAAATAATAAGGGTAATATAAGTTGAGAGGGTGCATAATAAGTAGCATATGAGTGCGAGTCGCCGTAAATTAGAACGGGATCTAACGAAACGGTTTATGTTTATGGTTATAGATTTTCGAGCGGACCCTAGAGCATCCTCCACCTCGAAATACCCAGGCAAGTTTTCAAACCCTACCTTTTAAGAACTGTTGTATTCTGAATATTTTACAAAACTTTGATATATGCATGAGATTATTTTAAACTGTTTTACGAAGTTTGAGATGTATTACATTACTCAATTGTTGATAATTTCTGGTATATGTTCATACCGAGTTCGAAATGTTATATTTAGACCGAGAGTCGGTCAGTGTAAGCTTATAAAAACCCGGATGTATCTCGGAGGAGTTTATATTTGAAAACGTTAATGCTAGCGAGTAGCATGGCGTGTATATATTTTAGACCGAGGATCGGTCAGTAAAAATTGATGAAAACCAGGAAGTATTCCGGAGATGCTTTATTTAAGAATATTAACAATATAGTAGAGCGTGATGTATAAGTTGTAAGACCGAGAGTCGGTCAGTTTTGTTTTTATGAAATATAAACCGGGAATCTTCTCGGAGATGTTTTAGACGATTAAAAGTCCGTAATTATTTTATTCCAAGGGACTCGACGTCCACTTGCGAAACATTAAATACCTTAAACTTTCATTAAAACGATTTCCAAAAATTGTATTCCCTCAATTATATTTAATTACTCGAATAATGAATATTATTTCATTTATTCATCTAATATAGGAGAATTATTCTCCAATGATTAATTATTTCAAACTCGATTAATTAATAAAGATTACTTTAATTATCTAAACATAAATTACTTGAGGAATACTACTTCAAATATATTCTTTTAAGATATAATTATTCAAGGTTTAGCTATTTAATAATTATTATTAATTAATTATTAAATGATTTATATGACTTAAAAATCATAAAACATGATTTAAAATACTTTCTGTATTTCAGAAAATCATTCGAATAATTTCAGATCGTCGGAGAATATTATCTCGACTTATTTTAAATATTTTGAATATAGTTTCAAAAGAAACTCCCCCTTATTTACTTATATGTTGACAACGGTCAACTCACATACTTAGTACTTCCTCCGAAAACTTTCGGAAGCATACACACATATATATATATATATGAGGTAAAGCTGTGCCTATCAACAAGCAAAACGCTTGGGGAACTTCGATATAGTTCGATGATTCCAAGTATATTGTAGGATTCTTAAAAGGACAAGGAGGGGTAGAGGTCCAGTACTTCATGGACTGAGGAGACTGCCATATTTATTTTCCGTATGAGAAAGTACCATGTGTACTGAAGGACATACGAAGTATGCAAAATATACCCGGGTGGAAGGGGGAAGCATATAAAGCCCGAATGCGGCTTGGGTGACAACCAGGATGTTAGGAAGTTATCCCTCTACATGTAGAAATGGTTACTGTTACCGTTATACGACTGATCATCGTATCTCGGGGGCTCCGGTGAATGTCCTATTCTTCCAATTGGAATTGTGATGCAATATCGTAACCCAAGCCTAGGTGTTGGGTTTACCATTAAGGTATTCGCAGGATAATAAATCCACTAAAGAATTATTTTCAAAAGAAGGTGGGTATCACCAAGGAAAACTAAATTGAATAAACGCATTTATCATATATGGTATTATACTTGAGTTTATCATACAGTCATTTCATACTGTACATTATTATGCTGGGCATTATAGCTCACTCTTGCTTTCTTTTAAATGTCACAACACAACAGATAACCAGTATGTCGGTGTGAGACTTAGTCGCTTGTAGTCATGGGGAGAATCCCTGGAAGCTTTGTCTCAGGTGGGCCAGAGTATTAGATAGGTATAAGATATTAGTCGTAATTATTGTAACTTCATGTAGAGGTTACGAATAATTGTTTGAGATCCTGTAAAGTACATTTGAGCGTAATAAAAGAAGATTACATTTTGTACATCGTTTCTAAGGCTATAACTTATGTGTGTGTGCGTGAGATTGGGGTCTGTTGGATTATTGAATCTATACATGTTATACATGAGTGAAGGATGGCATGACGATCCAGATTCCCGACCCCGGATTTGGGGGCGTTACATGAAGCATTTGAGGATTTCTTTAGAGGTCTTGAGAAAAGAAAAGTTATATGCCAAGTTTTCAAAGTGCGAATTTTGGTTGAAAAGAAGTTCAGTTTCTTGGACATGTAGTAAATAATGAAGGAATTAAAGTAGACCCAGCCAAGATAGAAGCTGTGATGAATTGGGAAAGGCCCAAGACTCCTATGGAAGTCAGAAGTTTTCTGGGATTAGCTGGATACTATAGAATGTTTGTGCAAGATTTCTCTAAGATTGTTGTCCCATTGACTAAGTTGACTAAGTGACAAGGAAGAACGAGAAGTTTGTATGGACGTATAATGCGAAGAAGTTTTCAAGAATTAAAGAAGAGGTTGGTAACCCCCCAATCTTGGTGTTACCAGATGAAAAATGAGAGTTAGTGATCTTCAGCGATGCTTTGTATAAAGGGCTAGGATGTGTGTTAATGCAACACGGGAAAATAATAGCATATGTGTCAAGGAAACTAAAGCCACATGAACAAAAGTATCCCACGCATGATTTGGAATTAGCAGCGATTGTGTTTGCTCTTAAAATTTGGAGGCATTATTTATATGGATAAAAATGCGAGATCTATACGGATCATAAGAGTTTAAAGTATATTTTTACTCAGAAGGAGTTGAATATGTGACAAAAAAGGTGATTAGAATTGATCAAAGATTACGATTGTATGATAAGTTATCATCCTGGAAAAGCAAATTGGTAGCAAATGCTTTAAGCCACAAAGAAAGATTAAATATGTTAACTTCATTAAAGGAATTGATCAAGATTTTGAAAAGTTGGAAATAGAAATGCAGATTCCAGAGATAGAAAGAGGAACCATGTATGCGATGTCTTTTCAACCAGAAATTTTGGAAAATATTCGATGTTATTAAGAACAAGTAATGAACGACGAGATAGATAAGTTGACTGGAGAGGAAGTTAAAGCTCAAAAGGATGAAAATGGAATATATCACGTTAACTCGCGTATTTGGAACCTAACATTGTGGAGCTTAAGCATGAGATTTTACACGAAGCGCATAACTCAAGATTTTCAATTCACCCTAGAAGTACAAAGATGTACAAGGACTTAAAGGAGAGTTATTGGTGGCCAAACATAAAAAGGAAATTGTGGAATGGATAAGTAAATGATATACGTGTCAAAGAGTAAAAGCAGAACATCAGCGACCGAGCGGATTGCTTCAACGCTGGACATACCTGAATGGAAATGGGAACATATCGTGATGGATTTCGTGGTAGGTTTGCCAAAGACCAAGTCTAATCATGATGCGATTTGGGTGATAGTTGATCGATGACGAAGTCAGCGCATTTCTTGCTTATCAACAAAATATTTCATTGGAAAAGTTGGTCAAATTGTATTTGGACGAGATTGTGATGCGTAACGGAGTTCCAGTATTTATCGTGTCTGATAGAGATCTGAGATTTAACTCAAGATTTTGGCGACAATTTTATGATCATTTGGGAACTAAATTGAAAATGAGTACGGCGTATCATCCGCAGACCGACAGACAAAGTGAAAGGATAATTCAAACGATCGAGGATATGTGCGAACCTGTGCAATAGATTTCAAGGAAATTGGGATGATCATTTGCCATTGATTGAGTTTTCCTACAAAACAGTTATCATACGAGTATTGGCATGCCGCCTTCTGAAGCGTTGTATGGAAGAAAATGCAGATCCTCTATATATTGGGACGAGGTTGGTGAGCGCAAACTAGTTGGCCCAGAGCTAGTTCAACAAACAAAGAGAAAGTGGAAATGATTCGTAAAAGGTTAATTGTTGTTCAAGATCGACAAAAGAAGTATGTGGATCGAGATTGAAAGGATATGCAATTCGAGCCCGGAGACAAAGTGTTGTTAAAATATCACCGTGGAAAGGTTTATCCAGATTCGAAAGAAAAGAAAGTTGAGTCATAGGTTATATTGGACCATTCGAAGTACTTAAACAAGTCAGAATAGTGGCTTATGAGTTAGCGTTACCTCCACAGATGCAACATCTTCATAAAGTGTTTCACATCTCTCTTCTAAAGAAATATAATGCATATACAAGCCATGTGATCGAATTGGAACCAGTGGAAATACAACAAGATTTGTCTTATCTGGAACAACCAGTTCGAATCTTAGATCGAAAAGAGAGAACGCTTAGAAATAAAGTGGTACCTCTAGTTAGAGTGTTGTGGAAAAATCCTATAGTAGAAGAGTCAACTTGGAAATTAGAGAGTGAAATGCAAGAAAAGTATCCCCATCTATATGCTTAGACTAGATTCTGGGATAGAATCCTTTTAAGGGGGGTAGATTGTAGCGACTGGGAATTTCGCGACGTGATTAAGTGAATAAAGTATAATTCTGTGGTGTAATTATAAATTATGTGATTAAATAAGGATTAAATAATTTTGTTGGTTAATTTTCTTTACTGTATATTCATAACTGGGAACGTAAAATGACGCATTCCAGTTTGATGAGTCAGCTTAGGGGATAAGCTGTGTTGTTGGGCTGTCAGGTAGAATGGGACCCGTTTTAAAAAAGATTAAAAGTATTTAAATATGAAATATGTGTTGTTATGTGAAATGGAAATGTTAAGTAAGTATTATATTCCAGTGTCATGTCAGATGGTATAAAGGATGGATTGTGAAGCGTAATTGAAACGCTCAGCATCGGGCCGTTAAACAGGACGCGACCCGTTACGCGAAAAGAGGTTATTAATTTAAAAGGGAATTCTCATGATCGAATGTGTTATGATATGAGTCGTGATATGTGAATACGTGCTATTACTTGAAAATATGCTTGATTATGTGCTCTGGTTATCTTTAAATGATTTTAAGGGATTTATTTTATTTAAAATAAGGTTTATTTTGAACCTTTAAATGTTTTTATAAAATTATCCGAGTATGTTCAATGCGTGAAATTTGTTTTGTTATCTTCAAAAATAGTTTTAGAGACTTTACAAAAATGATAGATGGAATTATTTGGTGATCGGTGTATTTTAAAATG